>NC_142247.1:14656001-15281001 GCF_052056855.1 Sturnus vulgaris
TGGGATGGGATGGGATGGAATGGGATGGATGGGATGGAAAAAATTACTTTGTAGAGGCTGATCTTGATGATATTCTTCTCTAGCACTATTATCACAGGAACAGAACAAAGTGAGGAATTTTCAGCAATTTATCTTAAGCACCCTGTAGAAATAGCACAGACTTACACTGGGCAGGGAAAAATCAGGTCAATATGAGAAACTTATTGTTTATATTTCTTTGAATGGTTAGATAACTGTGGTAGTGCTGCTGAATCTCTACAATATCTAGTGTCAGGTTTAACATGAAAGGTTTTGAGGTGCTTAAAAAAATTCCAGTTTCCTGGAATATTCTAGGAAATAATGATACTTTGGAGGAAAAAAAAAAAGAAAAAACCAATTAATCAATTAAACAAGCAAACAAAAAAAACCAAAACATCAAACTACTGAAATGAGAAAAAAGCACATTTTGTCAGCAGTGACAGCTGTTACTCCATCTCTGCACTGCTCATTCCTTTGCTATTTCTTTGCTACCCCACACTAGGATGAGCAGAAACTCAGGAATTGTGTGACCAAGCAAACCTCCCCACAAAACACTTGCTGTATGAGCCAAATTTAATGTGATAACTTCAGGAATGCAGGGGACAGCAGAGCATAGCTAAAGCAGGTTGGATTGGGAAAAGTTATTTCTTCTGGATGCAATTGCCTTAATTGCGTTTCCATGGAACCATACCACTAGGCTGTAGAAGGACTGTAGATTTTTCAGTTTATAGTAGTTTCTAACCAGTCTTGGCTTTATATTCAAGAAATAGAATATTAATTCACTCAGGAGTAGTGGGGAAACGAACTGTCTCCCTGCCACAGAGTAATGAAACTTTAACCCTTCAGTTAGATTTTCATTTTTCCTTCTCTTCTCTTCTCTTCTCTTCTCTTCTCTCTCTTCTCTTCTCTTCTCTCTCTCTTCTCTTCTCTTCTCTTCTCTTCTCTTCTCTTCTCTTCTCTTCTCTTCTCTTCTCTTCTCTTTCTCCTCTCCTCTCCTCTCCTCTCCTCTCCTCTCCTCTCCTCTCCTCTCCTCTCCTCTCCTCTCCTCTCCTCTCCTCTCCTCTCCTCTCCTCTCTCCTCTCCTCTCCTCTCCTCCTCTCCTCTCCTCTCCTCTCCTTCCTCTCCTCTCCTCTCCTCTCCCTCTCCTCTCCTCTCCTCTCCTCTCCTCTCCTCTCCTCTCCTCTCCTCTCCTCTCCTCTCCTCTCCTCTCCTCTCCTCTCCTCTCCTCTCCTCTCCTCTCTCTCTTCTCTTCTCTTCTCTTCTCTTCTCTTCTCTTCTCTTCTCTTCCTCTTCTCTTCTCTTCTCTTCTCTTCTCTTCTCTTCTCTTCCCTTCTCTTCTTCTTAATTTTTCCTTAATTTCTTTTTCATTTTCTTTCTTCCGTTTTTTTTGTATTTTTTTAATTAAACTTGCTGCACCTGGTTATGTATTCCCAAAGGATAGTTAGTTTCCTTTAATCCCTCATGTAAGAGCATGAGCACAGAAGGACACATTGTCTATATTAAATGCTTACTGAGGCTTCTCAAGCTTAGTCCTGGAACTGGAGAAATCCTACAGGAGAAACTTTACTTGCATCTCCCATGCATATGCATGTCTGTGATGAATATAAACAAGAACAGTTGTTTCCTTCAAAATCCGTTGGAGTATCCAGGATCACAAAGTCACTTTGTTGTGACTGTCAAATGTGGGTATGAATGAAGGTATCTTGAACCACGGGAGACAGCTGAGCCCATGGGAATAGGAATGGCTGCAACAATTGCAACTAAACTTGTAGGAACTACTGCAAACTAAACTTTGGGCATGACGTCGTGCTATATCTGCATTTTACGGATCCAGTCAAAGCTCAGGGGGTAGCTGGAAGTTTCATGTTGGCAGGAATGCCAAGCAAAATCTGCCCCATTCCCAGCCAGTTCAGCCAGTCTACCCCCAGATAATTTTCATGGCAGAGCCCTGAGGACCTGAGAATTGGGAAGGCTGTGAGAGGAGCCCAGGCTGCCCCAGGCCTCCAGCTTGTGTCACTTGCAGATGGCCTGAGCTCAGTCTGGGCTCCGTCACTTTGACACACAGAGAAACTTGAGAGTGCCTTTATCTTAAATCAGAGTTACAACAAAATTCAAGTGATTAGTGCCTTCCCACAAGCAAAATGATGTTTTCTCAGACACAAAATAAACTTGAAAATTTTAGACTCTTCTGCCATATTTCTTTAAAAACATGTCCAAGACTTTGCTAGGTCTTGGACGGGCAGGAGGAAACAAAATATGTTTTATATGTCTGGGCAGGACCGTCCTTTCTGAAAATGTAAAACAAAATTAACATTTTACTTTTCATGATGAAAAGATGATGGCAAATAAACATGAAAATACACTTTTGAATCAGTTCATTTATTTATTTATTTAATGTTCAATTTTCAAAAAATCTCTGTTGAAAAATCCAAAGTTTTTAATAATATTCCAGTGCAAAAATATAGTCCTTGAGATTAAAACTTCCATACTACTACCTCCAAATAAATAAAATTACAACAGACACATTTGAATGGTTCAGTACCAAAAGAAATTTTTAAAATATGAGAGTTTAATTTAAGTCAGTGCAATACAGTTAGTCACATTCTCTTGAGATATTAAGTAGACCTGCCCTCCTGGTAACTTCAGTGCATAATAACAATAATAATAGTATTAATAACAGTAACCAGCAATTAATGATCAGTCCTCTAGTTCAGAAATTTACTTATCTTTAAGCATGTCTACTTTCTTGATTTGGATTTAGATATGTTTAGTAGTAAGCAGACATAGATATGTTTTCCTGAATAGAGTAACTTCCTCATACTGGTGCTTGTATCTCCATGCCAAATAGAAGAGACTAATCTCATAACATCCCTCTCTCAAGACAGCACCAGATACAAAGCTGGGTACCATTATAATGTATTTTCAAGATTTCTGTATGGAAACTGGGTAAACACGGCCTCCTTCTATATTTTCAGGTCAACAAACATAACAAATAGACAAAGTTTTAAGACAAAGTCATTTCTTACATAATATTAGGGAGTATAAATACTTAGATTAGTATTTTTTTATAAATAATTACTTAAGACACTTAAATATTAATAAATAAATGTATAAAAATCAATAGGAAGACTGAAATAAAAAAAATCTTGTCTCAGCAAGATTTGCACAGTAACTCAGTACAGAAGATCATAAGATGGCATTAGCATTTGCACAGCCTCTGAAACTGGCTTCTTTTTCTTTTGTGAGAACTTGAGGTTTCCCCCAGTTTCTTTAAGACGATGAACAGCTCATTCACAGCCTTGCGCTGAATTTTCAAGTCAGTCATCTGTAATAAGCAAGAAACAAATGGAACAAAAGTTATGCCAAGATCTAGAATTATTTACGGACCACAGCACACAGGCTACCCTGCTACCAGGGTAAAACAGAAGGACATATGCACTTTTCAATTCCCTACTACCTAATTCCCACAACAAAACTCCTGTATGTCACAGATTTCTGTTTTCCACTTTCTGTGCTACTTTGCAACCAGCCACAGACCAGCCACACTGTGAAACAGAGCTACCCTGTAGTTAAAAGCAGCTGATTCCACTGGGGCATCTTCTGCTGACCTCTGAGCTCAGTGGTTTGGGCCTTTGGCATGAGCACCATGAGCCAAGTGCTCCCACAGCCACAGAGCATTCCATAGCCAGGCACAGCTTTCCCAGCCAATTTCTATGCCACAAAGGGCTGTGTCAGTGGCAGCTCTCGTGTACAGACTGTGTGATGGTGCTGCCAGCACCTCTGTGCCAGATTGCAGCAAGACTCAGCCCTACCCCACCCTGCAGACCAGCAGCAGCCCCTGCAGCTGGAAACATTTGGTTTTCCAGCATGAACTGAGCTACACAGGGATCACCATATAGGTTACTGAAGTGTTATTATCTTAAATCACACTCAAATCACAACTGGAAAATATAATGTCACAAGCTTTGGAGGCAAAGGAAGAGACTTACCTGAAGTTTTGTCAGGTTCTTGAGATATTCCATCTTATTTGAGCCATCAGAAAGGCTTTCTTTCAGAGTACGGAGCTCCTCATCTATGTTCCTAACATATTCCTTTGACTTGTCAGCATTTTCAAACATTTTCAAGTACATGGAAACAATCTCACTCAGGATGATCCTTTTTTCATTTCTCTGTTGAAAAATACAATCAGAAAGAAAGGTCTGTGAGTGCCCACAAGCAGGGAAAGGGAGAAAGATAAAACACAGCATACAGGGGTTCTCTGCCACTTGAAACAAGATGATAAAGAAGATGTTGCAACACATCTCCTGGGCTTGGCTGTACCTGTGGGTCAGTTCGTGGTGCAGTATAAAGGTTTTTATGGGGATTTTGTCTCATTTCCAAGCTACCGAAGACAACTCTGCTCACGTTCATTCTACCACAGCTAATTACTCTGGTTCTGGGAGCTGCTTTGTACCAAAAAAGCACCTGAGATGCTTCATCATATCTGGTTTTGACTCACCTCTGTCCAGTTTGACAGCTTCTCCGTAAAAATAGGTCCACCATCAGCTACATCAGAACTACTTGAGTTCTGCAAAAAGAAACAAACATTTATATTACACAAACAATATTTATCACAAGGCAAATTTGTGTTCGTTATTCAAATGAGCATCAAAATTCAGATTTTTGCACATCTGGCCTATAGCTATCACAATGCTTTCACTTCTCCAACCACCAAGTCCCATTGCTTGGCTTCCTGATATTAGAAATTGCATTAGTCCTCTTTTCAATGTCTTCTCCTGCTATAACTCATCTGAATAGAGATGTTTAGCATATCTATTTTCCCAAATACTCCCTGTAAGTTTTGCTATTGACAGATGAAAATAAAAGCTCATAAGCACAACAACTGGCTAGGAAATCATTAGGTCTAATCTTGGCATGTTTTCTGGTAAGTCAAGGTCCAGTAGTTTATAATCTGTGACCTTAAATTCATGCCATCTCAGTTAAATCTCATATGGAACAAGAATGAGCTATTTTTAGCATAAAACTAAAATTTGCCGATTGGGAGGATATCCCAGTAGCCCACAGTCAGGTATGGGGATATGCAAGATTAGTGGGCTACTGAGAGGCTCACAGGGATGGAGTTTAACCATCAGATGTTGGCAACTGGTTCTAGGAAACAAAGAACAATACAACTCTCCTTCCAATGAAAGGCAAACTGAATCATTTCCTCTTCTGTGTGTCTTTTTTTCCTTTTTGTATACAACACTGACTATTTCCCTCTTTTGTCTGCTCACTAATTTAAATACAGTGAGTGCAAAGAGAAAACTTGCAGTCTGACAGGAGCCTCCTAGGCTGATTGGTTCCCATGCTAAGCATATTACCAAACTGATTTTCTCTGCTTCTGAAAGGTGGGGAGCATCTGCTATGGAGCAAAGTTTTAATGACAGTGTAAAAAGCTCACCATGGCTCAGGACGTCTTTTACAGAGTTATATATATTCTAGTAAGACACTCCCTGGTCTATGCTAATCACAAATTTAAGACATAATGCCACTTTTACAGCCAGTTTCCTGCAAACACTGAAATATCACACTAGTCTTTACCACTTCAGGGTGGCTCTCTGACTACTGAATTTCAACTGTCATTTGCACAAAATTATGACAAAATCATGGAAAAATCAGAGCTGAAAATAGGAGCAGACTGTTGCAGTTGTTTCCATGCATTTAGAGGGGGGAAAAAACCCAACAAAAATATATTGAAAATAAAAGCTGTTAATTAAAAGTGACTCTATTGTAGATATGTTTTCTCTGTGAATAATCCCTGCTGAATTCAGCTGTGGACTACTTTAATGCCTCTCAGATGAAGACTGGTGAATTAACACTACAGTTATTAAGTTACCAAAATTCTATTTGACAAGAAAGAATATTATTCTTTCAGATTACATTTCCATGCCAGATCATAGTCATACATGTGAAAGTAAAATGACTGGAGGATGCAAAGGAATAAGAAGGAGAAATCACCATTGAGCAGCACACTACTGCAACTTAAAATAGGTGGTAAATACATTTGTTAAAGCAAAAGTTCACCTCCAATTTTTTTATATTTCTAACCAGTACTAAATCTTCCATTGACATTGCTAACATAAAATTTAAAAAGTCAGTGAATTCCATCTAGTCAGAAGTGAATAAAGATTCATATATCCACTATAAATTGCATTAAGATTTCTTGTTACTAACCATTCCATGTAATCAAAGCTGAATTGAGCTAGAAGAAACTATTGTGAAACAAAGAACATCCCTAAAATAAATGCAAATTACTACAACAACTATGACAATTGAAAAACTGAATCAGGTCAATGAAGGAACTTAGTAAAACAAAAAAAAATATCCATATTCTTGTTAAAAAAAGGTATGATCAAAAAATTAGTTCCATGATTACCCTCTGTTGGTACATATTGAGTATGTCAAGCAGGACTGGAGCTTAGACCATATGTAAAGCACAAGCAGCAGAAGAGAAATGCAGTAGAAGACTATACTTACAAAATCAGTTTTCAGTTTGTCTATATCATTTTGAAGTTTAAGAAGATTCAGTGCATTTTCAACATGCCCAAAAGAAACCAGGATGACAGACAGAACAAACAAGCTGTAGGTTTGGAAAGCCATTTTCTTGATGGTGGTTCAGTTAAACTGCTCAGATCAGTCCGGGGAGAACAGGTCTAAGAGAAGAGAGCTTCAACTTCTAATAGTTAAATCTTCTATTAGAAGCAAGTAGACGACTGAACTTCATCATCCTGTCGGTGGTATTTATACCTGGTCTTGAATTTTTTTTATTTCGTCATCACAGGCTGTGTATATTTAGACAAGATAGTGTTAGATAAGAACCCTTCATTTTTTGGCTAATCAAGGGAATCCCTCGAAAGCATCTTTGTTAAAGCATGGTCCTGGAAAAATTTTCAGTGGTTCATCAATGGGTAACGTTTACGTGGCAGCTTATGAAGTTTCTTTTACACGTGGTTGGGGAAAAGGGGGAAATTACGATGCTGGTCGAGGAATATGCATTGTGGCTCAAACCTATTCTTACACACCATCTGAAAAAAAATCTTATCTTGTGGTTAAAGGGTCAGTGCAACACTCAACTCATTTCTGGTATTCTTTTGAAGTAACCACTGAGTTTGCCACTGAGTGGTTCTATACTGACACTTAGAGATTTAAACATTCTTTCTGCTGCTGTACTTTTGTGAAACACTATTTGCATCCTTTCCATGGTCTAAAGTGTACTTCTGCTGCTTTTGCATTCTTCAAGTCCAGATTCAGAATAGAACAAACAAGGTTCCAGCATGAATGCAACGATGTATCATATTAAATTCCTCTCTGGTTGTATACTGTCTGTGGGAGCAGAGTATTTAGTATTTAAGACACTCATTTCTGCTTGGCAATGATTAAAATTCCCCACCTGCCATTTCAGTTGCACGAATGTGTGTAGAATGTGAAAACAGAAGGACACAGATGAAAACAAGCCCCATTGAAGAAGACAGACAGGATGGTCTCCGAGTGCATACAGAACCCTGAAAAAACTGTATTGAGGATAGCGGGGGGAAATATTTTTATATAGGAACTGAACTCCTCTTTGATTAATATAATGGGAAAAAAGATTATTCTGAAGAGTCTTATGAAGAAGTCAGATAATTTTAGACTTCCATACATGAATGGAGGGTAGGTAGGAGCCTACAAGGGAAAGAAAGAAGGAAGGGGCCCATAGGGAAAAGAAAAGAGAGAGAATCAAAAAGAGGGCACTTATGGGCTCAGTTCACACAGGCTGCAATGGAAGATGTCTGTAGTTCATCAGAAACCAAGGAAAATTAAAGTTGTTCCCAAAAGGAAAGATTACAGCTCTCCATCTCAGCCCCACATGACTCCTTGAATATTCCTTGGAGAAAACTCTCCCCAGAAGCTCCTTCCATCTGAGCTAATGACCACTAAGGCCATCAAATCTTTTTCAATTGCTGCTTGAAAGAGGAGCTCCATCTGTGGAATAGATCTTAACTACTACTACCAGGGAAATTGCTATTTTTCAGGGAGAAGAACCAAATTTCACCAACAATAGCAGGCCCACAAGCTACGTGCAAGAACTCCCTGGGAGCAGCAGTATAGACAGATGGGACACAGCTCACAACAAATGTGGCACTGCACAACAATTAGTGCTGTAATCTGCTTGAGGTAGTAACACTATGCAATGCACATCTTTGTTTTAGTTTAAGAAGTTAAAACTGATTATGTAATAACTTAATTGCTGGGAGTGTTGACATGAAGGTAAGTTAATAGTGCTATTCAAGGATGCTTCTAAGCACTGTAAACAAATACAAAGTGAACATGCCCACCCATGGCAGAGAGGTTGGACAAGATGGTCTTCAAAAGTCTCTTCCAACTAAAACAATTTTTATTCTGTGATTCTGTGCCAAAAATCAGAATCATAGAACCATTTCATTTGGAAAACACCCTTGAGGTCATGGAGTGCAACCTCTAACCTAGCACTACTGAACCTAGCACCTCTAAAACATGTTCCCAAACACCACATTCACATGCCTTTTAATTACCTCCAGGGATGGTGACTAAATGGAGATCCCACCAAAATTCAAAGTGGACTCAGAATTCAGACGGACCCAAAATTCAAAGTGAACTCACTAATGCCAGCACACTGAACAAACCTATTGATTGAAACATCTGGATTGCTATGCAGAACAAGCACAAAGACATGGTATGGCTCAGCTAAATGTAGTCTTATACACATAGGAAAATCAAGCATATTTTACAAAATGGGGACACCTGCTGAGGTTCATTGGCTGGCCACGAGTCAACAGAGCAATTCTTTGGCAAAGTGTTGGAAAGGACATGTAAAGTGGGAGAGTGAAAATTATTCCTGTTACCTACGGCACTCTTTATGCAGTCAGAAACACACAACTGGAAGAGGGACTGAGTTATGAAGCCCAGTTGTTGCCATTACAGGTTCTAATTTGAACAGTGCTTTTGAGCTGAATTACTAGAGAGTGAAAAGATCTGAAAGAAGGGAGTTTGGGAAAGTTTCTTTTCTCAACCAGCTCAGTCTTCCTAACACATTAAGAACAAATCACAATGCAGTTGAACACAACTAATTGCCGTAATTTTCCAGCCAAGCAGAAGATGTAATTCCAGGTGAAATATTAAGCCCATAATACTGCCTTCTGCAGAGAACTATTCACCCAGAGTGACTATGCTGGATTAGGCTTCTCTGTTAAATTTGTCAGACACACATCTCATTCACTGCAAGCTGTGCCCCCTCAAATGACCTCCCTTTGGTCTCACATTACAACTAAACTTTGAAGAATAGCAGGAGGATGAAGTATCAGGAAAAAAAAGGATTTTGCTAACTCACATTTTGTCAATAAGATTATAGTTTTGACAGATTACCTGGCTAATTTGATCACTAAATCTCGTCACACTTCAGAGAAGGCTGCTTGCCAAACATCCAAATTTTGCAGGTAAGTAAATAGAAGCACAGAGCTATGGGTTAATTCATGATCATTCAGCCTCTGAGAAAGGTAAATCTAGGAACAGAAACAGGGTCTCCTAGTCCTATTGCAGTGCTTTGCCCACAGTCCAGTGCTACAAGTATTTTATTATAAACTGAGGCAAGAAATTTAGCAAAAAGCAAAGAAAAAAGATATGACATCTGTCTCTGTTATACTATCTTCTGAGTGCAGGTCTGAATTTTAGGTACACTCTCTTGCCTGGGGAGGCTAGATTCAGACCTCTACTAATCTCCACATTCAAATTATTATCACACGAAGCATTGATTATTCTGTGGTAAATCATCAGCTGCACTGAAATGCGTTTTAATACAGAAATATAGCATCCCTTTTCCAAATCCCTTACATTTTAATAGATGGTTGACATACTAGTCTCATAATATTCTCTTCTGGTTACACATAGTATCATGTCCCCAAATCATTTTGAAATTCGGCAACTGCCTACAACAGGTGGTTAGAACATGAGGGTCCTGTGTCTCTTCCAGGCGTGTTTTGCTTCCCATTCTGCCCAAAAGTGATGAACCAGATCACCATTGTCCAGTGTATGTCTTGTTGCCCAAGAACTGTTATGAGGAAGACCCAGGTTCAGATGGCTCCCCTGCACTGCCTGTCCTGAGAACCAGCATCATTACAAACAACACAAGAGGTATCCTGAAAATATCTGCACTTTCCACTAAGAGCATGCAATTTTTTATCTGTGTTCTTTAGCAGATATCTGTGAAGTGCATGCTGCAGAGGACTGAACACTCAACACTAACACAAGTTCTTTGTCCGAACACTTGTCCTAATCTTGTTGAAAGAGATGCCAGAGTAAGATTGAAAAATCTTATGCTGCAAAGAATTGAAGTGGTTCTTCTGTGAGACTCCATAGTCACAGCTGTACTATCATCTGGTCCAAACACAGAAGGAAATGAAACCAAGGCATTTTTTCATTTTACTGCCTGGAAGTCACCTGACTCATCATGCAAAGCAGAGGTTTCACACCCTTCTGTTCATACAACACCTTACACCAAATACCCGAAGATGCCCTTGCAAAGTCATGTCAGATTTCACTATGACCCCTGATTACAGCTTTTTCCCTTTCATTTTTTGTTTTATGCATACTCCTCAGAGAGCTCAGTGGTTTAGTGAGCAACTGTCCATGCCAGTTCAGCACATTTCTGCCTGACTTTCATTTCACTAAAGCAGAGTGGCTTTCTCTGTTATCACTGCCCGAGGAAAGCAGCCCATGCTTGGAAAACCCTCTCTGAGTTGTCATTCTGACCTTCCATCACACTTCACTGTCTCCCTTTCTTACAAAGCAGCAGAAATAATTCCTTTGTTTCCTCCTTCACAGTGCTGGGGCGTGGAGGGGGGGGTGGCACACTGGAGGTGTTAAGTGATTAAACTTTGCCCACACATTGTACCAGTGCTATGTAATTACTAAACATTGTTATTCACGTTGCTACAATCTGCAAAGCCGATGTCTTGATAATCAGGCTTCATGACTAAGGGGGACTTAAGGGGACTTACAAGAAAGCGAGAGAGGGACTTTTTACAAGGGCATGTAGTGATAGGATGGGGGAATGGCTTCAGACTGTCAAAGGGAAGGGGACTATTAGGCATTAGGAAGAAATTCTTTACTGTGAAGGTGGTGAGACACCAGAACATCACCCAGAGATGTTGTGGGTTCCCTATTCCTGGAAGTGTTCAAGGCCAGATTAGATGGGGCTCTGAGCAACCTGGTCTAGTGAAAAGTTCCCTGCCCATGTAGTTGGAACTACATGATCTTTAAAGTCTCTTCCAACCCAAACCTTTCTACGACCCTACAAATTTGCAACTGACCCTTACAAAAATATTGTAACACTGTCGTTTTCCCTGCCAAAAAACAAAACAAAGCAAGCAAAACAAAACAAAAAAACACTAAACAAAACTGAACAAAACCCCAAAGAGCAAAACCCCACCAAACCAATAAACAACATAGCAATCAAACAGAACAAAAATCGAAACCAAAAATCAAATAGAAAGAACCGATCCACCACTCTCCTACGGTTAAGGATATGCTTCATCAGTGCTACACATTGAGGATGTAATTGGCTACTCCTTCTGACCACTGGATCTCTGTGATTTAGAGGGTATTTCCAGTGATCAGTAAGGATAAGGTTGGCACAAATCATCTACTTTGTTTTATTTGATGTCTTGAGAGGCTGCCCTAGAACAGAGGCTGGACAGTGTTAAAGGAATAAAGTAGGTATTTATTAAAAAGGCCTTCAAAGGATACACCCTGGGCAGTACAAGAGCCTGACCATGGCTCCACCCAAGATGGATCCCCGAATCACGAGTTTTCACACTTTTATAAATTTTGGTCCATTTACATATTGGGGTTAATTGTCCGATTACAGCTTCAGGTTACGAAGTCCCATCCTCCCAGATTGCTCTCCTCAATTCACTGTTGTTTATACTTTTTGGGCTGCAATGGTGTCCTTTGTTCTCAGGGTGGAAAAGGATTGTTTTGTCAAACTAAACTGCGAGGAGAACTTGCAACACTTTATATGAAGTTCAGAGTTATATACTAATGCAGCACAGAATCTGGAAAATACGAAAGCTAAAAGTTTAGGCATCGATAAGACAAAATTTCAGGGCAGAGAGAAGTTCTGAAATGCTCAAAATTAACTGTTTTTACATTTTTCTAAACAAAATTTCAGCCCATTCCAAGGACACTGGAGATTATATTGTATGAGAGAGAGCTGGAAAACTAGTTTGTACAATCTGGAATAGAGCACAAGGAAGGCCTTTCGGCCTCCATTACATACTCCTGTCCGCATGCAAATGCAGACAGAAAAAAGCATATTATTATCCCTCTTTCCCCTCAAAAATTTCTCCACACATTAACTGTTGAGTCTTCTAAAGAAAGGGAAGGAAGAAGAAACTAACACTCGGTGGCGTTAGACATTTAGAGAGACAGACACCCAAACAGATGAGCTGAAAAGTACAACTTGAAGTGACTAAAGTGTAAGTACAAAATTATTAAAATCTTGGTACTTTGACTCACACAAGACATCTATTTCATACTTTCCTTCAGTTTTTTGATTTGGTAAACCTATGCAGAAGTTCCTCACCAAACACTAATGATTCCTTTCAGAATTAGCAACAGGAAATAATTACCCCTCACGGTATAATTACTCATCTATCCTACAAGAGTTCAAGCTTTTGCTTTGCCCAAGAAGAAGAGGATAGCCAGGAATAGCTGTTCTGGACTGGCCTTTCTCAAACATTATGGTAGACTTTAAGGAAATTCTTAACTGTATTACTATCAGCTCTGAATTGTCTAAACACTCCAGTAGTAACATAATATAAATATTCAGGACACGTGTTAAAATAATTTTCTGGAGATGATAACGAATATTTTCCTCAGAACATTTGTCCTCATGGATAGCTGTTCATATCCCTGTTTCTAAAATCAGCATAATTCTGTCTTCCTTTTATTTTCCTTGAAAGACTGTTGAATTGATATATATGAGGAATTCTGAGCCTGGAAAGAAATATCTAAAACACACATTTTCTCATTGCTAATTCTGCATGGACTGCAATACGCAATGGAGACCAAAGTTTCCTTCTTGTTTCTTGTGCCGTATTTCAAGTTGGTAAAACCTGGTATTCCAACTTTCAAAGAAACCCCACAGTTAGCATGTATGAATGATTTAGAAACTATAAGGTGCCTGTGTGAGCTAACCATAAGAAAGGCCAGTGAAATTCCAAAATACTCTTTTTCTTGTATTAAAATATGGGGAAAAAATGGACAATGTAGCAGACAGTTATAGACAAAAGTGGTGTGCATTTTCACTTTGTATTTCTACTGTCCGGAATTTTCCCACGTATCCTGATTGAACACTATTGCCGATAAAATAGAATAAAATTCTAAATCTTATTCAATTTTAGTTTAAGTCCATATCAATGGAAAAGTGGTAAATCTGTTGGTACATTAGCAGCCTAAATTGTGGTGTAATACCTCCTGTGAAACAACCATAGATTTTCTACAGGTTTTCTACATAAAATCTTCCATTTTCACCTGCTCTTCTTCATTCTCCAAGGAGGAATAAAATACTTTTGAAAGTTTTCTGTTTTCATCACCATAATATCCTTTGGAGGTACTGCCTGTTATGAGCATTATATCATGGATCTTAAGAGTTTGTTCCCACTTTAAAGCACCAGCTTCTTGTTTTATATGATTTCATTAATCCTGGGATATATTTTAGAGTTTTGGGGTTGTGATATTTTTTCCAATCACTTTTTAATCAGTATGGTTGAAGGGAATGGACAGAAAACATGAATTTCTGAAAGTGGAATAAAGCAAATAGAAAAACACATTACTTAAAGACAATTATTTCAAAGATTTTTTCTAATATTTTTGAAATACTTTTGCCTAGGGTTTTTAGACACTAGCACTGACAGCATTCATATTGTTGGTTTTTAATGTTAAGCAGGTGATGGTATCTATCCCATGCTAACAGTGCAACATATTGATTTCAGATAAGACATTTTGTGCCTTGGTGGATGAAAGCATTCTACAAAATAAAGATATATTTTATTGAAATAGTTCCCCCCAAAGTGATCTTCCAAGGCTTTTTAATTCCTCTGTTACTTCCAGCTCAAGATATTCCCTGATTCTGTGATTCTTTAATAGCCCTGCTCTTCATAAGGCAAGCATGCTAGTATTATAGTATTTACCACAAATATTTCCATTATTTTCAATGTAATATTTTAATTCACTTTGAGAGAGCTAATTCATGGAGAAAATAATTCCACTGTAACTTGGCCTGACTGTTTTCTGTAGTTCTGACTTTCTGATATTTCCCATAAATATATATATATGTATACATCTACTGTTACTGTACGGTACTGACAGAAAAAATGTCATGTTTTGCTCACAGTGTCTTTCCCCAATTCCCAGTAAATGAATTCATGTTTGTGTCTATACTTCAGCTCTCCGTACACAGATGCGTGCTATTTTCTCTCCGTTATTCAGTTTCATTTTCATAGCATCAGATCCACCTTCAAAATAAGTAAAAAACTATCGGAACTTCTGCATCCAAGTATCGGTGACCTATGAGCCTTGTGCCCAAGGCTCTTTTCCAGAAGGATTATGTCATTTTTAAAGAGAGAAGACCAAAGGACGCTGGTTTGGAGCTGGTCGCTGGTTTCTGTATGTGCTAGGTCAATCCATTCAGGGATATCCATGAACCTCATCGGAGGACAGCTTGAAACCTCACAAAATAGCATGGACTCAACTGAATATCCATTGCAGATTGATAACAACCTAATGCTTTTCATATATTCTTAATACTTCATCAAAATGGGACTTTTCAGACTGTCAACCTGCCAGTGAGCCAGTCCTGTTCGTCTTCCTCTCATTATACTTACAGAATTTTCTCCACATGTTGGGTTTTTTTCCTTCTTACACTGATTTTCTCTGCTGCTGGCTTTTATTTGCATTGGAGCTTTTTGATCTAATTTTAATGAGGAATTCAAGTCCATTTGAGCTTTCATTGTACAGTTGCATTTATTTTCACAGTGTAAATACTTTATTTTATAGACATATTTATTGTTAGTAATTAATACTCACATTTGATTTTGAAAGTACACAGTAGTGAAAGTAATCCTGCTTTAATTTCTTATTGAATATTGTAAATTGAAACGTCATCATCTGGGGGAAAAAATCTGATCATTTTCTTGTTATCCGTTACACAATTTATAATTGTTAATTATCACTTATGTGCATGGAAACACAAGTGTGTAGGTGTGGGCACATGTTGGAGGCTAAGCCAATTATCTGTTTCAAGCATCAGTAAGAAAATATCCATGAAATGTTTGAAACCAGCCTAGAGAGTGGACATTTTCTGTCATAATAATTTGGAAACCTCCACAGGACGTTTCTTAGAAGAAATCTACTATGTGGTGCAATCTTTTCTTCTAAAACAATCCAGGAGACGGTTTGGTGGGGATTCCCCTCACCTGCCAATCTCTTTAGTGCCATTCATAACTGTGTGACTAAGCAAGCCAGTCATCTTTACTCAAAGAGAAAAAGAAAATCAGTACACAGATTTGGTCCTACCTGTTTCTGTCCAGCCTCCAGCACATATATGAGAATGCCACAAAGTCAGGCTTACAAGCAATTCATCCACAGATAACATTTTACTTAGAACTGGACTTCTTGAGAGGAGTTCATTTGCAATGATTTTTCAGTTAGATTCAGAATTTAAAGTGAAAAGAGAAACATGCAAGACCTTTGCTTTTTAGTAGTTAAAAAATGAAGAAGATACTTCACATCCTAAGTACATTTCCTCTTCATCTCCACAGGAAGTAAGGCTGCCTAGAGAAGAGCCACTGTGGGTCGAGTGTAGATGCACTTCATTTTAAAGTTGCTCATCTTCCTTTTTCAAAGGCGTGAACTAACAACTATGAAGTGCTCTGAATGAACATATTCTAGTCCTCTTTAGGAAAAGATTGAAGTATTTCATAATAAATACTTTCAAAAAAAATCTAAACACAAGAAATGAGAAACTGAATCCTGTTGCTTTTTTTAAGATACTACTGAGTTTCTGACCACAAACTAAAATAAAGCAAGTTTTTTAAAATACAATAAAATAAATAAATATTGCTCTTTTTCCCCCTACAAACTGCAAAAATACTATTTTCAAGAAAAACAAAATATAGTTTCAAGTTTCATACTTTAAAGTAATCAAAATGCAGGTACTGTGGCAGGTTGAGCTGTTAATTTTTCCTAAGGAAATGAAACTTATGCAGTTTTTTAGCTGTCAGTTCCTTCCTTGTCAGTAATTTTTGAGCAGTCAGCAGTTTCTTCTGATTTTGAGAGATTCAAAAGTCTCACAGCTAATTTAACTCCTTCCACCTTCACTGAATTTGACAGCTAAGCAACAGCAAGATTGTCTACCAACATGTTGGTGTTTTAAAATGTCTACACCATAAGGAGGAGAATACCTTTCCTAGCACTGCTGTTTAGTTCTTGTGAAAGAATATTAATATCATCAATAATTCAAGAGCTATTAATGATTTAGGAAAGTATTAATTTTATTAATATCTAGTAAAGTCTATATGGCAATTATGAAAAACTTCCAAAACTTATGAAAAAGAGTAGTGAAAGGAACCTTCCCCTGCCACCTAAATTGGTCGTTCTGTTTCATAATAATGTGCACAGGGCTCTGGGCTCTTACTTTATCCTTTTTCAGTACCTCTGATTTTGCCACGCCAGCCTATTCTGTTTATATTTTTGCAGCAAAATTGAAGGGGAAACTGTAGCATTTTGCCACAATATCTAGGATGGGTTTATTTTAATCTAGCTAGTGTGGATATCAATAGCAGAAGAGCTGTGATACTCCAGACTTTACCCGTGGTGTTCTACCTCTGCCTCCCTGTGCACAAGCAAAGTACAACAGTCCTTTCACACTTTTGCAAAAGTACACAGACAAGCTGAGTATTCATTACAGAGAGCTCAGAATTCAGGCCCACCAACTCTGGTTTCCATCAGCACACTTGAACTGCTCTACCTTTTCCAGAAGAGAATTTTCCTCTGGAAAACAATCAATTGTGGCTCAATGGTTGCCAAAAAAAATAAAAAAAAATTTAAAAAAAAAGCCTATGGACATTTTAGGCTGACTTACAATTTTTTTTCTGCCCATATAAGGCAAAAAGGCATATCAGCAAGATCCTCTGTCTTTGTGTGAGAATTGTTCCACACATGAGAACTTAAAACCAATCTCCTGATCACCATTCACTTCACTTTGGATTGCATTTAGAAGGACTCTGGGAGCCAGCAAAATTTAGCTCCTTTCAGATAAAATAAAACTGGAAAGCGATTTCAGAAACTCTCTCGATGTTATACTGTTGTTAACAGGAGCTCAGACCACAGGATCAGGCTAGAGTTTGTTTAAAATAAACTCGTAACAAGCACAGTGTGGCAGCTGGGTCCTCAACAACAACTTTTGTAACTTTCTAATCTGCTCCTATAGTATTGCTCCTTTTGTTACTGAAGGCAAAAGTTATCTTGCAACAACTTCTGATCTTACCTGAAATGTTTAAGCAATGAAGAAGAACGGTTTAAGCAATGGGAAACATGAAATTAAAATGTTCTTTGTACTAGACCCTGAACTAGAATAATCAGATACAAGTAGACAGATAAGTGTATAGCAATAAATATTTGTGGAAGAAGCAATTAAATATTTGAAAGAAGTCATGGATATTCTCATATACGTATACACAATGAAACACATTAAAAATCCCTCTAATTTATGCATTGCAGCTTGAATTGCTCTTAAAAGAGCCTGTGGTTGGATGCATCAGTTCCTCCTCTGCTTCCAAGGAAGTCTTTGTGGGAACTGTATGTCTAGGAGTCAGTAATAATGAAGTGTTGCTTAATTGAAGAAGGAATGGATTCACTTCGGTTTTTTAGCCATCCCTAATCAGAAGGTTATGCTTTGCTGATATTCACAAATTCAGGATGTTTGTGGGTCTTTTTGACAGATTAGTACTACTGCAAAAGGTATCATTACAGTAGATGCTCATATAAGAATAAGAATAAGAATGAATAAGAATGGAAATTGTCACCTGAGTTGTAACTTTTCAGTTAAACAATTACATCTTCATTTCAAAAAGAAACCTTTTGTTTCTCACTAACATTTCCAAAAGAAACATTACTTAAAGGAACTAATCAGCGGGCCAGAAGGTAAACATGAAGCAAGACTGGGGTTTCCGCAAGTTATAAGTAAGTGCAAAATTATTTAGAATCTGCCCCAAAAGTTAACAAAAAAAATAAGACAGACAGGACTGTAAGTCTGCTGTTGAGGACCTGGAAGTGCTGGTGTATGGCTGAATGGAAGTGGATTTTTCCTTTACAGCTGTGAAGGCAAACAGTGTCCTGGGCTGCATGAGCAGAGCTGCAGCCAGTGGGTCACAGGATGTTCTCTGCCATTCTGCTTGGCACTTCTCAGACCACACCCAGTACAGTGCACCAGCTTAGGCCCCCCAGCTCAAGAGAGACACTGAAAAATGTGAGAATGTTCTGTCAATAGCCTTCAATGTGATGGGAGGGTTGAAGGTCTCTACTTATGAAGAAAGACAAAAGGAATTTTATTTGTTCAGCCACAAGGCAAGAAGGTTCAGGGGTACCTAATTGCAGTTTTCCACTACTCAAAAGGTAGTTAGAAAGAAGGTGGCAGTACTCTTTTCACACGGGGCATAGTGAAAGGACATGATGCAACAGGCTCACATTGCATCAGCTTGAGAAACATTAAATGTCAGAGTGAGTTGCTCAAAAGAAGTGGTAGAACCTACCTTCAAGTATTCAATACTGGGCTTGGCAGGATCTTAAATAACTAACCCACAGCAGCAGTCACAAAGGAAGGCTAGAGGAGGAGAATGATTCCATGGTGCCATTGCTCATCACAGGAGCCATCAAGGCAATGCTGCAATGGAAATGGACGCTGTGAAGGTTAACTGGATGAGGTGTTTCCAGAAGACTGAAGGGAGCAATGCCAGTGTACATTTGTGGATTAATCCTGTGCTGTAGAGATTAGTTCAAACTAGAAATAGTCCAGAAAACAAATAGAGAGCTCCTGTTTTATTAAAAGAAGAGTAGAAAAGTTGGGATTGTTCAGCTTTAGAAAAATAAAAGCTGAGAAGACCCAGTTGCTATTTGAACTACGTTACAGTGGGAAAACAGCAAATTCAGTTAGTCATGTAGGCTAATAGAATAAACGGACACTAGACAAAATGTCTATAAACTGCCCTTTAGTTAACTCAGGCACGAAAATGAAATACTTCTGGCAATCAGAATGTGAAACTCTGCAACAGCCTTCCTAAAAAAGAAACAGAGATGGGTTCAAAGGTTAAACATTTCAGAGGAACTCATTCCACTCCTGTGCTCAGTATCTGGAGGATGTAAATTATGAAATACTTAGAGATTCCATTTACAGTCTTAAAAGTGATCATTTATCAGTTGGCCTGAGCAGTATCTGTCTCACTGCTAGTTCCAGCCTAACTGAATTTCCTGGATTTAGCACTGAAGAGTACAACTTTGTTGTGCCTTCTTCCATCTAACTGAGGAAACACAGAGTTTCTAATGAAGTAATTTCTGTAGATGAATTGCAATTGGCTGGTTTTTTGTTTCTTCCCTCTCATTGATGGGATCAAACTGATATCTTTAATGTCTTGTACCAGAGGCCAAATTTTCTTATAATTCTTCTTTAAATCCTTTGCAATATTCCAACATTTCAAAGAAAGGAAAATCTGGAGCAGACTCAGGAAATCAATAGTGAAACTACATTTAAAAATTAAATCCTTCTGCTTCCTCACATACAGACAAGTTGAGCACATATATTCACTCTTTTTGCCACACTACAATACATGCAGTTCATAACAATTCTTAAATCTTTTTACACTCATTAGTGAAATCCTCATTCTAGAGTTTAGGCTGGGAAAATACTCTTTAATAGATCATCACTAGATTTGTATGGCCTCTTCCCTTCCTTTTATTAAACCTTCCTGAAGAGCCACTTGTCTTTTCTCTATAAAGAGGAATAAAGCACCAGGATCTTGCTGATGGTCTGAAATCAGATTATGCTGAACTTATCCATCAGCTGAGTGCAGTTCGTATCAGTCTGATATTTGCCACAATCACCCTTTGGTATCAGCGGGCTTTTTTGGGGGCACTGGTCATGCAAGCTCAGTTTGCTGGTCTCAAAGAGGCCAGACCACTGACTCAATTTGCAGCTCTGCATCTGACGCTAAAATCCCTTTTTGTATCGTTGTGCAACCCTGCGATTTTCTCCAAACTTTGAACTCGTCCTTCTGCACTGCAGTTGTGTTCCATCCTGGGATTCACATCTGTGGCCCTCGCGGGTACTGCTGTGCGTGAAGCACTCTTTCCCCTACGGCGGGGAGAAAAACAGGTTGTCTTTTCCACTGACAGCCTGTGGTTTCTCATTCACAAAAAGTTTTTTTTTTCCTCACATCTAAGAGTCTCGCTTGTAAATAGCTTTATCAAGTGACTAATTTAAGGCACCTGTGGTTTATCTCTGCAAGCTTTCTTCATCACTTGGAAATTGCTGCTGGTTATTCCTTAGTCACTATACAGGAACAGAGAAAACATTTAGACTGACATGACAAAATTTGCCTAGGACACGTCAGTGGGTGCTTCACGCGTGGTTAGGGACAACGAGTGGGGCTGGCACAAACCACTTCGTCTTTCGTGCGGGGAGGGAAAAATCAGAAAATAATTGATGATGCTTTATCGATGATCAACATGGGCTACAGGCTTCACCTACAGCAACAAAACCACCAGGGCGTATTCTGCTGTTAGCGACTGCTCACTGAATCTTTAGAAGACACGAACAAACAAAAGGCCCCCCTGCACCAGGGCTCCTTCAAGGAAGGTACTTCCTTCTCATCAGCTCCTTTGAAAGCACAGCCAAAACAACTTGAATAAGCAGCAATGGCAGAAAGTGGAAGGAAAAGCATCCGTTGGTTAATATTAACAAGTGATGTACATCATTAACCCTAAACTCTATTATTATGTCAAGTGTGAAAGCCTTTTTGAGGTCTTAAATAGAAGAAAAATAATATTTTATTAAATATGAAGAAACATAATTGATTAAAGAGCTGTTTGGAAAGCAAAATCGAACCTTTTCACATCTCCATATCTTAGTATCTATAGTATCTACAATATCTACACGCACCTTAATATCTACATATAACTTCATTCATAATTTCTGTTTAAGTTTCATTCTTTTCTCTGCAACTCCAGCTGCTAGAAACTTTACATCCAGCTTTCTGTAAGCGGATATTTTTTAATGTGCAAAATACAGCAACATGCTGAAACGTACGGACAAGACCCAAACACCCCAGGCTCCTCTGTTCACCCATCATCACTCCTCTTCTACACTTCTTCCTCAGGTTGCTTCTACATCTATACACCCTCATCCACTAAACAAAATTAAATCTGTATTTTCTCAGGTTTCTATTTTTCAGGTTTCTATCTCGGACGATTCAAAAATCAGGGAATGGTAATCAGATAGCTGATATTACTTTAATATCCTAGCCTAATATGTTCTTCTGCTCTTAGTCAGTTTACTGAGGCAGAAAACCTACTAGAAACCAACAAAACTCTAAAAAGGCATCATAACCCGAGATGAGAAGGTGGGGCACTCTGGGGCTATCCAGAGTCGATGGCCAAGGAGTAGGGAGATCTTCATGACCCTTTTATGGGCCACACATCAGAAACCTCCCTGGCAGTGCCCGTGCTGCAAGGAGAGGAGCCAGGAGCCAGGTCAGGAGTGGCCTGGTTTCCATCCCCAGGGCTTTGGACCAAAAACCTCAGTATAAATTGAGAGGGGCCTGCAACCTTCAGAAATAATTTATTGATGAAAGATGTTTCAGAAATGAAACATCTGTGACTTCTCATCTGCCTTAATTCTGCTTCAAAATTCATTCAACCGTTTCCTCTCACAAGACACTACTTGCCCTCAATTTGTCATTCACCTCACACAAACCTTTTGTGACCAGGCAGTTGTCATAGGTTTCCCTTCAACTACGGAAGCAACGCCCCTTCTTCAGCTGTGGTTCCTTTCAGCTCTGTAATACTTTACACAACTAGAAATGATGCAATGGCTCTTCAAACTCAGCCTTCCATTGCACCTATCAGAGATTTTTCAAGATACAGCTGGAAAAAGCCCTGAGCAACCTGGTTTGATCACCTGGTGTGTCCTGCTTTGAGCAATTGTTCAGGCCAGAAGCCTCCAGAGTCCCAGGACAGCCTCATTTATCCTGTGGACCCTGTGCCTTTATGATCATTGATGCCTTTCATCCATCTGCTCCATCCAAAGGACTGAAAAGAATTATCCATAATATTTTGCAATTCAAACCTATTTATGACGTATTTCACCAGCATCTTTATTCCACAATAATCTCCACCCTCAATCTATGGTATTCCTATGCCTCCCTCCCTTTTCCCTCTGGCAGTCAATGCTCCTTTAGAGCAATAACCTACTGGCTGCCTTTATGTTTCCAAATCACTCTTCCACTGAAGAATATTCCAACAGAATAAGAATGTCAATCTAAACACTGATTTTTCAATACAAAGAGATTTGAGGTGAGACCATTCTCCACACATCTTCTTGGAGAGTGAGTATTCCACAGCTCAGCAGCTCCTGGCAGTATTTAGGAGGGGGTAGCCCCAGGGCAGTCATTGTTTGCAACATGAAGAAGGTTGGCTAAAGATGGGAGAAGCTGTAAGGTGACCACTGCAGCTGTACAGGGGCTGCCATATCCCTCCCATTCCTGTAACAGCATTGCCTGCCCAGTCACCCCTTCTCTTGGCAGCCCCTCAGTTGCTGAGGGGAAGATGACTTGACTTGAGTATCTGGGGTCACTGGCTACTGGGGGCTATTTGGAGAGCATCTCATTAATCACTAGACTAAAAGCCCAAGCATTTCACCTTTGGCCACACATCTGTGCAGTGAAGAGTCTGCTATTGCAGTGTCTAGAAATCAGTGTGTGTTGTGGGCACAAAAAAACAGTGACAAAAAGCCAAACCCAACGCAAGTTGCATCATTGTCCAAATATCATTCTTATTTCCATGTTTCAGGAAACAGTCTTCTAATCTAATCTTCTAATCCTTCTAATGCTCTCTGAAGGAAACTGTCCCAGCATTTGCCAGGACTTGTTTAGATTGGAGATTAGGAAATATTCTTCTTTGAAAGCACTGTCAAGTTGCAACCAAGAAAGGTTGTCAAGCACTGGAACAGGCTGGCCAGGGAAGTAGTTGAGTCACCATCCCTGGAGGTAGGGAAAAGACCTGTGGATTTGGCACCTGGGGACATGTATTTATGGTGGACTTGGCAGTGCTGGGTTAATGGATGGACTACATGATATAAATGATCTTCTCCAACCTGAACAATTCTGTGATGCTATGATTCCATGATTCTGTGACTATGTTATAACACCAGGGCTGCAGCCGAGATCAGGAATTTCCTGTAGATGGTTGGACCTACAGCAGAAATTATTTATTAAGTTGATAAGCTTTGCTCTGAAGATTTTATACTTCAGAGGAAAAGAAAAACACTTCAGGGAAACCATAAAATTGTACATTATCTTGTATGTGATGGAAATTGTCTTCTCTGACTGTTGCTGTACTCTTTAGATAATACCAAAACTGCATGTGCAGCTGCTACTTTCCACTAGATCAGTGTTTTTCAAGAAGTTATGATCTAGTGACAATTTAAATGCACAGCCACGTATTTTTCATTCTTGATTTTGCAGTAACAGTCATAAAATACCTTTTTTTTTCCACGTAATAAGAGTCATTGCTTCAAAAAGAACAAAACACTGTGATAAGACAAGCCACACAAGCAAGTGGCATCGATTAACATTACATGGGAAATAATTTCCTTCTGAGGATTTCTGTATGCTAAATTAACTTGAACAAATAATTGATAGGCGGTTTTTCCATTGTCAAAGTAGAGCAGTACCTTAATAAAAGAACTTATCTATAGTCACATAAGAATTCTATAGTAAAACTAGAGACTAAATTTGTAATCAGTTTGTTGCTATATGCTCATCATTCTTACCGTGCAAAATTCAATATTTCTAACCTAACTGCATATCTATCTCAGTTTCCATCCAAGGAAACTACTTATGAAATACATTCTAACACTTTCTCCATCAACTGAAGTCAGCAGTTAACTGAGACCAACATGAGTCTTGTTTTCTAAGAGTGACACCTAGAGTCTCATCTGTAAAATTAAAGTGCACTCCTTCACTCATCCAGTTTTAAAAGGCAGCAAGCTTTAGTCCATACTTATTACTTTGAATTGCCAGTTTAATATATTTAATACCTATTATTTTGCTATGTTTTTGTGAAGATGCAAAGCAATTTTTGTTGTCAGGTAGTCTGCATATAGCATGTATCACTTACCACAACACTTTTGCCTTAGGGAAAGTCCTTTATTTTGCAGATGCTGTATTTTGGCTTTCATCCAGGAGTATTTAATTGGTTTGCAAATTTGATTTTCACTATTGCATGAAGGGATGTATCATTCCCAAAGGTACTCTCATTTTATAGACAAAGCAACTAAGAATCTGCAAAGTGTCCCAAGCCGAATGGACAATGAGGCTGAAATACACAAATCCTAAGTTTTACGCCATAAAATATGTTGATTTCTTCATCAGATGAATGGAGGCTGAGCCTTGCTGCAGCCTGGCCTCAAACCCTGCTGTGGGAGGTGTGCTGGCTGCCCATACCCACTGCAGGGCTGACCCCAGGAATGCAGCGTGGCAGGGAGGGTGTTACTTGCCCTTTTTAAAGGTCATCTGTCTCTTCATGTGTCACCCACCGACTGGATGTGCAAAATTTCCACAAAGGAAGTCTTTGGCTGTCACCTGAAACCATCGGCCATGGATCTTCCCGATTAAATGTGTCAGTTTTGCTGTTTGCAGGTGTCACTGGCTCCCTTTGGAGGCAGAGGAGCAGCAGTCACTCCCACTCCCACAGACACAGGGCTCCCAGGTCCCAGCTACTGCTCCCTACCAGCAGCGAGTACCAGACAGTCATGTCTGATGAAGGCTGGAGAGGCCATGCCCGTGGTCAGTTTTCTATTCCATACACCAGAGTCTGGATAAAAAACACTGAAACTGAAAGCAAATCTGAATTTCAAAAACTAATGGGTGAGCTGTGTGAAAAAATCCATGAAAAGGATGCTGTGTTAATTAAAAGTTAAATTACATGCTCAAAAACACCATGACATCAAATTTTCCACTGTCCATCTAATTAACCATTTTGTCTCCAACCAAAAAAAAAAGTATTTTTCATAGCAACTCCCTTGTATTAGACATTTGCCAGAAGAGGGATTAGCTCAGGCTCATCAATGTCATCACACTAATGCTTTTAAATGCTCCTGAGGTAGTAGAACTGTGAGATTTGAAGATTTGCAGAATCTCAGCCCCATGGACCTGCCAAACACAGAGACTGGGAATATGTTCATCTCCTAGATATTTTCTCCTGATGAATCTTTTAAAATGTGAGAAAACTAGAGCTCCATCTTCATTCTGTACTATATGAAATACATTTTGGAAACCACTACCATCAACTTACATAAACTTCTCACAAATGATTTTACAATCCCAGTGAAAGCAATCCATTTATTGTGTTTTCTGAGTGTCTGATCTCATGTAGATCATGTGACATCTAAAGGTCATGCATGAGTCTGAAAAAATTTCTTTCACATTAATTGTGTATTTTTATTAAGGATCAATTATTACCTTAAATTAATAATAAAGATAAGCAGTATAAAATTATTTTTCTTATTTACATGTAGAATGGCTTGTGTATACAGTTATATACCCACAACCACAAGCCCCAAAAGAAATGTAGCTAGGGGGTGGGATTTTCCAAAGTGATCCTGGCTGCTTTGAGCTGTGTTCACACAGGGTGGCACCAGATCTTGCCCAGAGCAGATGGGAGGTTGTGCCTGGTCTGCAGGGTGGCAGGTTCCACGTTCTGCTGGTGCAGCTTGGCTGGGGGCTGCCTGCAGGCAAGCACAGCAGGGTGCTCTGACTGCTCCAGGGGCAGAACAGGCAAAGCTGCTGTGCCAGGCCAGCCATGAAAGCTCATGAAAACCCCTCTCGATGCCACTTGTGTTACAGAGGGTCTCTTTCCATGCCAGACACGTTGCTCATCTGGCTGCCAGCTCATTTTCAGGCCTTTTGGGTACTGATCTGCTCTTCTCACAGAAGAAGCACATTGTCTGTCACCTCCTCATTCTTCATATGATGGTTTGTATGTAGGTCTGAATCCAGGGAAGGAGAATGTCCAGCTCATGGATGGCCTTGTAGATTCCCTGATCTCCAAGCTGTTGAGAAGAAAAAGGCATTAGAAAGGAACCAACTACAGCCCTTGAAAACACAGTGGGGAGCCAGCAACTCCTGTTCTTACCTTAAGAAACATTCTCTTTAACTTTCTGACTGGAGAAGTTAACCTTGTGGATGGAGCACACGGAAGCTGAAGGATGAAAGAAACCCAGAGATGCTGATATAAAGGCATAGTGAAGAGGAAGAGTCCAGCCCAGTCTGCCCCAGTGTGTAGGGTTGCCAGCAAAATGTGTGATCTCAGCATCATTTCAGTATCTCCCAATACTTCAAATGTGTTCTTCTACCTGCATGCTTCCTACCAAGTTGAGTTCACAACACCCAAAATTAGTACTATGTGTACCTCTAAGTTTTCTTATTAAACACTTTCTATTTATCTCAGGAATCTTTACGTAAGTTGCAGATACAGCTTTTGCACATTATATCCTAGCTCTAACATTCAAGGTCCTTTAACTCTGAACCCTCGGAACCTCTGAACCCAAAAGGAGGCAGGGTTAAGGGCCAAAGACCATTGCAAAGCACAGGGAGCAAATCTGCACATTTCTGCAAGCCCTCCAAATACGTTTAAAATGTTAATTTATGTTTTTTTCTGTTTCCCTGCCCATTTCTCCGCTGTCTGACTAATTACAGTCTGGAGTTGTCTCCTCACCACCTATCTCTGGCCACCCAAAGCTGTTCCAGCTGTTTTTGTAGAGTGACCAGATAAGCTTTCTGAGCAACATGGCTACCTGAGGATTGCCAAAAGGGAAGATACATTATTTTACAGAAAAGAAAAAAAAAAAAAGGAAACATTTTATGTTTTCCAATCTACAAACAAGGACATGTTTGAAAAAAAAAAAAGGCTAAGGTCCTCATCTCAAAGCTTGGAATAGCTCATTTGAAATTAGTGGTTAGTACTTTTCTATCTCACATGCAGTACTTTAAAAAGGAGCACAAACATTTTCACATTGCCTTTTGTGCTTCCCAAAGTTACCTCACATGATGAAAGTGGAAAAAAAGCAAATCTTTAAAAGATAGTGTAAATAAAAGTAAATTTTAAAAAATCTTCCAACCAGAGCAGTTCTTTCTAACTTGGAGCCTTTGTTTCCTTTAATGATCTCCATCTTGTATGAAACAGATTTCCACAAAATATCTTTTGATAGCAGAACTGACCTTAAATGAGTATGTTGTCTTTAGTGGTGATACACATTACAGACTCTTATCTTCCTGCATATACTGCAAGTAACTAAATGAGCGAGACAGCAAGTTAGAGTATTGAAAATATTACTGAGCTAGAGATCTAAAACTCTGCCTAAAATGAAATATTAAAGGCTCTGCATGGCAAATGCTGTCCTTCTGCACTCCATTCCAATATGAGAAAACATTTCCTCAATGTGCTACTGGTGTGGGAACGTAAGTCCAACCTCAGAAGCAGCTTCACACTGTTCTCAGCAATGCTGACCACGGCTCTCAAGAAAGTAATGAGGCCGGGGATGCTGCAGGTGGATGCTTTAAGAATCCAAGGAAAAATGTCATTCCCTTTACATTGCAGTCATAGTCTAAATGAAAAAGCCTGACTTTATTGCAGAAAATCAGTTTAGAGATTTTCAAATTTATTTATTTCTAAAAAACTGAACTTGTGCCCCCATACCATTGAAAAATATTAATGCTTCCTTGTTTGGACAAAACCAAGAACTGGCAGGGTGAGAATTGTAATGTTGTAGTATAAACTCTTTGGAAGTGGTTAGGAGGAAAAAACTGTTAGGATTTTTAGGTAGCACACATGCCTCTAGCTGGCTGAGTTACAGCCTGAATTTGTGAAAAAATATAAGGTGAATATACCCATAAAGGTATCACTGTTTCCCTTAGTTGTGTAGAGAACTTTATTCTTGACAGGTAACAAATTAATTACATAAGTATGTTGTCATGGTGGAAATCCTTTCTGATAAACATCTTATAGCTCAACTATATAATAACAACTAAAGAGCTTATGTACATGGATGAATGAATGCTAATTTATTGAGGAATAATATGATGAAAAAATCTCAAGTTTACTATCAGCAAAGGATCCATTACTTTCACTCTATTCATAATTTTTCTTATTCTTTCATACAGTTTTGTATTGCTGGGTTTGAATTAATACAAACTTTTTAAAAAATATTAGTTTCCAGAAAAGAGGTATCTCCTAGAAAATCATGGCAAGCCATCATTTCTCAAATAGCTGTAGTTTTTCTACTATCAAGGACAGTCTTATCTGTCTTACCAGCACTTTTTAAGACCCAAAAAATTTAAGTTGTTAGGTTTAGACTTCTGTTGGGTAAAACACTGGCACTAATTATGAAAAGAATGCAGGAGCTCTGAGAAACCTGTAGCATTTTGTCTCCATATAGCACAGAAACAAATGTATTACTAAGCTATCTAGCAAGCCACAGTCCCTGGATATTCTGAATTCAGTCACAGTTGACAGTCTAAACTCCTGTATGTACTGGCTTTTGTATAGAATGTAATTGTTTTTCCAGACAAGAACGTAATCTCTATAAGGCATATTATACCACCTGAAATTATATTAACACATTCTGGAAGTACAGCATTATCTGGAATTTTGACAGATACAAATAATCACAGCAGTATGATTACAGCAGACTGCTGTGAATAATGGCTGTAAATCACAACTATTTAGTGCAGTTTGAAATACAGAACCTGAAAGCTGGTGAAGCTTTCCCCCATTAAGATTTTAACCTTTTTACATTATGCAAATATCCCAGTTGAGTTCTGACCCATAACTCTGCAAAGAGATCTCTGCAGCTGTTTGTTTTCACATTACAAATATTTTTGTGCATGTAGAACCATTGTCCTTTTCATTAATGCTACCATGCAGTTCAGATTAGACAAAGTTTCAATTAATTTAATTCATTAATTCATTGGTTAGCCATCCTGCTCTCACTTTTAAAAATCACAATAGATGTTTGCCTAGATATCTATGCTATACTTCACTTTAGGTCAGGCTCCACTTCCTGGGACACTGTTATCTGTGAGGACTTCAGGTTTAGTGGAGAAAAAATATCCATAGGATATTTAGTTTTAAGACACACCCAGTCGCTATTTGTTTACCCTTGAAAAGTAGATGAGAAATGACCAACAAGTGATGGCATCATCTTAGCACCCAACTGGTTTGCTAGTAAACATATTTGCCAAAGTGTGCTCTGACTGCTGTCCTGTTGGGAAAAGTGCCTCTTCTCTGGGGCACCTGGAGACATTTTGCCAAGGAGCAGCATCACTCTCTGACAACCTGCTCTGCCTGTGAGCACAGCTAATACATCAGAACTGCTCCCACGTGCTTCATAACTGTGGTACCTGCTTACTCATGAGACACCACCAGGTTTTTCAAAATTCAGTGTGGAGGAGCAGAGATGACTTGTGAGTGAAGATGTCACACCTGCAGAGGGTATGTTGTTGAAGAAGGAAAGCATTACCACTGCTACATCACAGAAACTTGGAGCCACATTTCTCCCTGTGATCACCCTGCTTCTTGGACATTTAGTGAGAAAATGGCAGCACAAGGTGACATCATCAGTAGGGAAGTGGCTTGGCTCTATGGGATCACCATCACCTTGCACACTCCCCACAGGATCACTCTGGGAGGGAAGGAATGGGGATAAACTTCCCTGGGCCCAGTGGAAAGCCCTCGTGAAGCTGGGTCCCCTGTGGCATGGGACACCCCATGACTCTGAATCACCCTCTGCCTCTCCATCTGCTGAAAAACTGAGATGCAGCCCTTCCCTAACTTTCCAGATGGACAAAGTTAGCTTAGCTCTCAGGAATATACTCACACAGGCATCCATGTTTGCTTGCAGGACCTGGAAGGCAGTAATAAAGTACAACTTGTCACTTCCTACCTCAAGAGGACTGAAGACATTTTTCACATAGAAGGAGAGGAGCTGATCTCGAACACTGCAGTTTGTCTGAAAACAAATCAAATTGGGTTTTGTTCAATTTGTTCATTTTTGTTCAATTGTTCATTTGCCAGATGAACACCTTGCAAGTCAACTTTGGCCTAAAATTTCAGCCTCATAAAAACATGCATGTTTAGAAAGTGTGCAATCAATAAAACCATTTTTATGAATTTTAGTATCCAATTGATCTGCTTCCCTTTGTTTTAAACAGCTTGATGTGCCTGAAGAAAAGGCAGGGGAGTGCTGTGCTGTCAGACACAGGACTATTGGTAAGAACAATCATAAACAGAAATTACAGCAACCAATGAACTTAACACACAAAGAGTAAATGCAAGATAAATTGGGGAGTTAAGTCAGACCATCTTGGTCAAATTGTAGGAGTCATTGTGGGTGTCACTTTTCTATTCCTCCACATCACTGTCCCATGCCATTTAATATGCTGTCAGGTATCCGGCCCATCACCAACTGCTGCTCCAGAAAAGGCAGCTCCAGACCATCATCCTGTCAACTCTGTGTCATATCTGCCTGACCTGTGGCTTCTCTTGGACATCTAAAGGTGTTCCAAATTACTATATGCCTATTTTTAGGCAATGGAATGAAGTATCAGGTGTGAGATTCTTGTCAGGAGGGTAATGCAGCTGCAGATGACACCACTCAAATGTGGATATCTGCGTGTAGATCCCACAGACAAGTGAGGAGCCTTCACTCCCAAGGTAATTGGTGAAATCCAAGGGACATCAAAGGCAAATAGGATAATATTTGCGGATAAACCAACTCAGCTGGCCCTGCTGACTAGATCTCTGCATGAAGAAAACTAACACTTACAGTCGCCTACAATTAGGCACCCCAAGGTTTGTTTCTCTCTCCCATGCGGAATTGCACTGGGATCTCTGATGCCCCTCTCCCAGTGCGCCTGCAGAGGTCTAAGCTCAGAGCAGCTCCGCTCCCTGCAGCATCCTCGGGCTCTCCATGGTGCTGCACACCCTCAGCTGAAGGTGCTCAGCTGCAGGACAGTGGCTGTGGCTCTGGCCCTCCTGTCAGGGCTGGTGCCTGAAAGCATTCCTGGAAGGCTCACAGCAGCCAGGGCTCACAGGAGGAACGAGTACAAGCACACTCCTCCCTGACCAACAAACATCCTCAGCCCAACTTCCCTGGCAGAGCACGGCTTCAGCTGCCTACAAGGAAGTGCCTCCAGTCAGGCTTTCCAAATCCACCTCTTTCTCCCCGTACCATGATCAACTGTCCCTTCATGTTCAGGGGAATATCCCTTTCTTGCAACAGAAATACACTCTTCCTCTAAGCAGAGAACTTCATTAAGCATGTGACTTTCATAAATGTCTTTCTCAATTAAACACAAGTGATTTTTGCATCAGTTGTCATTGCTTTTGATCACATATTCCTGTTTCTATTGACCAAAGGAAAGTCAAAGTAAGAAAATGGAAAACCGGTAGTATAAATCTTACCATAAACAGCATTTTTGTAGTCTTTTTAAGCAGTCTCGTGGTCTTGATGAGATCCTTCTGTAAAATATAATGTGATAGTATTAATTAACCTGAGCAGAGGAAGGGAGACAGTTTCAAGTCTGGTTTGTACAAAACTTAGTAACAATAATATCAACATTCATTGTCTTCTTCAGATGTAGGGTGAGGACTCAGTTAATCTGTATTCCAATCCTAGCCTAGCTGCAAATTTCTTTCATGGAAAACTCATCCAGCCTCTCAATGCATCTTCTAAGCATCATTTTTTCCCACTTTTACAAAAGAAGTAGCTGCGTTACCCTGTCTCTCAGGACTGTAGAGATCATTCAACTTATTAGTTTCCAGAAGCTCAGTAATTAAACTAATAAATCTATAAATAAAATAAACTTTTTCAATTAGTGGGATTAACTTACAGGAACAGATGATTTTAAACTAGTTGCCTTGATATACAGGTTCTCTGTCACCTGGGAGAGGAGTCCTTTTCGGCAGGTATGTTTTCCTGTAGGTGACTTTTTGCCTTCCACAGCAAAAAGACAAAGCAGAAACAAAAAATGCCCAGATCTGAAAATAGAACATCCTTTCATCTTCACTCCCAAATCTTCGAGCCTCTACAGTCACAGCAGCATGTGTGATGCAGCCAGACTGGTTAGATGACAGAGGTTAACCTAATTTTGTTAACCCTCAAAGTAGCTTCTTCCCCGAGATGCTCGCGTAGATAACCTATTGCTCATGTGGTGGCTGATCTGTATTTTTGCTGCGCTTTTTTATACATCTTGCTCCACTTTCAACAAATTTGACCACAATCATCTGTGACGTTTTTCTAAACGATATCTCCATATTTACTGGTAACAGGGTCAAGGTTTCCAAGAAAGAAGAACTTCCCTATCATATGAGAAGTCTTTCATTTAAGTGGTGGTCAAGTGAAGAAAAGGTAGTTGAGCTCTAGTTTAGTTTCGGAACGAAGTATGCCAAATGCGTTTTGGGGATTTTTTAAATTTTTCCACAAAACTTTATGGCAGCACTTTTCTGAAAGGTAATGGCCCAGAAAGGAAAAAAAACCTTTCCTAATTTACCTTGAAAAGCATTAGAAAACGTGTTATTTATAAGGAAGCTGGACTGCACGGTGTCTAGAACGTCCCTGTTCAGTTTTTGAGAAAAGTATTTTTTCCAGCGTATAGCATCTACTAGCAAAGGTGTTTGCTGCCTGTTTTAAATTCTGTAGTCTTTTTCCAGGGCATACTTTTCCAGGCAGAGCAGTAGGCTGCTTATTGTGGAAGGGAAGGCTCCAGGGAGGGCTTTGTGGAAGGACCAAGGCATCCTTGGCTATGAAGTCACTTTAAAAGCCCACTGAGAGTTGTGAGCGCTGGGAAATCACGTGCAAGACCCCAGCACATCCATCATAGAGGTGGTAAAACTGTAGAAACTGATGATCACTCTTCTACAAAGGTGGTCAGAGATTGGGCAATCTCTGTCTCTGGCCTGTTTCCAAGACAGTCAAATGCAGTGGGTTTCTCAGGTGCCACTCCAGACAGGCAAGAACTCCAAGAACAGACTTGGAAATCGTGCAGTAACACAGCCATGTGAGGCTGTTAGGCCAAGGATGGTTTTAAGTCAAATGTCAAGATCCTAGAACTGGCTGAGGTGTGTGCAAGAAGACAAAGAAAGCAGGTTTTGGTCTAGAACAAAATACCATTGATACCATTTTTGTTGGTAAAAGCAAGCCCTTGAAATATTCACAAAGGACAGATTTTTTTATTTGTATAATGTTTCAAAAGCAGCATAGAAAGCCTTAAACAGATCAGAGAAAGTGGTTTAAACTACAACTGAAATTCCTTAAATTTGACCACGATCTGTCAGATCCAGCAGCAGAGCTGTTTGTCCCTCTATGTCCACCAGCATGCCTGTGCCCAGGATATGTGTCAGCTCTGGGAGGAAGAAAGATGAGACAAACTGGATAATTAATTCACTCCAGCCCCAATCCCACTGACCACTCAATCCCACTGACCATTTACACACACAAGTATGCATGCAGCCTACAGGCCAAACAGGGTTCTTCAAGCATCCCACCTATAACAGCTCTGGGAAATGCATATTTCCACAGAACCATCTACACATCACAGTAGCTTCACCAGCACTAACGTGCTGATGGGGTCCAGGGACAAAAATGACCAACAAGGGGAGGAGATCTTAGACTTTTGAAAAGTGGAGATGATAATGGTCTGAGGCTTTATGTGCACTATAGCACTCATGTGAACTGTGGTCTGTATTTAAACACTCTAAATTCTGATCAGGCTTGCCAGATGAGGTGCACTGAACCTCAGCACACATGACATGTGGACAGCAGATTAGCCTCTTATTGCTAGTTTGTTCCTAGAAGAGGATCTTGGGTGAAAGCAATACAGTCAGAATGCAAAACTGCCTTGGTGGGGTACTCCTTGGTCAACAGTCTTCCTCTAAATGGAATAAATGGGTCATGTAGCCAGTCTATAGCAGCTTTTCATAAGAAAATCAATAATGTTCAACATCTCTGAAATTTCTAATGTTGCTGGAAAACCCTTGAGCCCACAAGTTTCATTTTGTCTCTTCTGTGAACTTCTATCACCGTGCTTACAGGGCTGTAAGTGACACCTTTTCACTGGGCTCCAGACACCTCTGGATGTGATTCAGTAAATGTCTTACTGAACTGGTTAACTTTTCAACTGGGTAGTGTAAAAGGATGCAGATGGTTGCAAGTGCAAGGTAGCCATCCTTTAAAAAAGAAATAAAAATAAAATAGGGCTTTCCTATCACTCCTTTCATAAAAGAATGGGGGCATCCAATTAATAACAAATCCTATAAAATCAATTACACTTCCACAATTTTTGATATAACGATTTGATTTCTAGTCAAAAAATAGCCAATGTTCTTCAACTTTTTCATGTGTTACTTTTTCAGAACAAAGATGGTCTTTTCTTTCTGGGTCTTGTGTAGCACTTTGTACACTGTACTTTAGTGCCACTTTGGTGCTCAGACATAACTATGGTATAAATAATACAGAATACCAAAGAACCAGTATTACCCAGTATTCTAAAGTTTTAAGAAGCAGAAGAAAAACAAATTCATGGATCAGTCCTTTTAGCAATGAAGACAGAAAATACCTGCAAAGCTTTATATGAGCAGCGAAACTGATATATCCAGAGATAGTCTGAGGACAACAACGAAGCACATCACAAAGCATGTTGACTTCCAGAGAATTTCAAGGACCCTGCCCCAGAGGAAATGGGCTTTCTCTCTAATGGAAGATTTTAGATATACACTATGAGCAAATACTTCAGGAACAATACAATTCTGACAGCACAAGTTAAGTTCACATGTTACTTCTATACAGAATGTGTAAAGCTTATGACCATGAAAATGAACAAGAAAGAAAATAACTAAGAAAAAAGTGTAAGAAAAACCACCAGAGTAGTCAGATTACTGGCTAAGAAAATCTTGCCTGATTTACCCTGTGTAGGGACTGTTTCAAAGAAAGCTCTGTGTGACCTATGTGAGTGCATGAAAGCAACAGCCTGAGGAAGATCCTTTCTTCCCTGCCTAATTGTGAGCCACAGAATTGTCTTGATCTACATGAGCTTAGTAGATATTAACATTAAATTCTCTTGATCTACCACTGCTGCAAAGTCCTGTTAGTCCCTTTAAGGTAACAATCACATTTACTGGTTGTTTTGCAGCTTAAATGGCTTTTTGATCTCCATCCACAAAAAGCCTTGTCTTCTTTCTTATGAATGTTCTCACTTTTCACAATTTCTGTTTATTTCATTTCCTGTTAGTATAACTAGAATTAAATGTCATGTACTTCCTATGAACGTTACTCATATTTGCTTAACTGCTGCTAATGTTATGCTTTCTCTTAAGACTATTCTCTACTATTTCTTTTGTTTCCTTATACTATTTGATTCACTTTGGTCTTCTGAAAAATAAGAGGTCTTCATGAAGAGGCGTAGTACTTGTCCTCAGAAACATGATTTAATAAACCATGAAAAGCTTAGAGAGATTTTACAAAAACTGAGGGTGACAACACTAATGCTAGCACATAAAAAATTGAGATACCTTAGTACGTCCCCTGTAGAGAGTAATTTGGAGAAGAGAAGCTCCTAGCATTCAATACTGAGTCTGCAATTTTCTAAAAATGGTTGTAATGAACACATAGGTAAGCCCTAAATACCTGCCAGAGTTAAACTGTTTCTTGTGACCTTCTATTAGTAAAATAGGAACCCTTCGAGCTGCTATAGATTTTGTACAAATACAGAACTATTATGAGCCAATCTTTCAGACAAACTACACAAATTACCCACACAAACTCAGGCACATAGGCACCCAGTGATCCATTACCAGCAGCCTCAGTAGTCATAAACATCAGGGGAACAACTGAATTGCAAAAAGAGATGGTATACCAGCAGCTACAGCTTACACATTATATCCATACTGCTCTGATTAGGAAAAATAAACCCATATAAATGAAATAAGGACAGTGCAAAGAAAATTAAAATCACCGGATGTCAGACTAGTGCTTTTCCCATCCTTACACACAGAATCCCTATGTTTGTTCACTCGTTTTTCATGCTGCCTGTCTGGGTGCCCCTCAACTGCCTTTGCCAAAGAGCAAAGAAGATTTAGGTCAGAAGTGACCTCTGGAAGTCATCTTGTGCTACACTCCTGTTCAAGAAGCCACCTACAGCTGCTTGCCTGGGACTGTGTCCAGTCAGGTTTGAATATCTCTGAAGAGGAGACTTCACAACTCTCTGGTCAACCTGTGTGAATTTTTGGTCACAGTAGAAAACTGTCTTATGTTCAGGTGGAATTTCGGGGATCTTAATTTGTTCCTATTGTCTCTGGGCACCACTGAGAGGAGCCTGGCTTGCTTCTTTGCTTCCTCTTTTCCAGCATTTGTACACACTGGGGACATCTCCTTGACTCTTCCCCAGCTGAACAGTCCCAACTCTCACTGCCTCTCCTCAGACAAAGGACTTTCCAGTCCCTTAATTATCTCTGTGGTACTTCATCACCAGGTCCACAAATCCAATTCTCTCAAAAGTTTTTCACTCTATGCCTTACATAAATTTCATTAAAATTTTAAGGTGTTAAGTAAAGCAGAAATCAGACTCAAACCCAGATGAAGAAGACAAACTAAACCAAATTAACCCAAAACAAAGCAAAGAGCCCCAAACACAATTACATTTTCCCTGGGCATTTGCACCCCTTTGCACTTTATGTATAACAACTTCTGAGTAAACTTCAAATGTAAATTGCTATAAAACATGCTGTCAGTCCTCTGTCATTCTCAGGACTGGTTCAAGCGGTGGATTTCTCTGTGTTACTGGTCTGCTTTGGTGTTTCAGTTTGGTGGAATTGGCGGATGGCTGACAATTATCTGTCAGGTTAGTTTTACTTCAGAAATCTGATAGGAAGGTTCAATACATCCAGTCTTTTTAGAGACAGATTACAGAGTATACTCAGCTTCCAATTTGAAACAGCAAGGTACTAGAACTAAAGTTTTGCATTTGTGCACAAAAATAGACAACAAACAGAAAATAGTTTTCTAAGCAGTAGCAGTTTTTATGGACAACTATTTACTTCTTCAGAAGAATGCTCAGTGCTGAGTAACTCAAGGTATATCTCAAAAGTCCAGTTATGCATTTAAAAATCAGTAATCACTTCTTGGCTGGACAAGGAGCTGAATTTGACATAAAATCTTTATGTATATAGCCTTTACTAGTCACATTCATGCAGTCTTGCATTTGAGAATAGAGATTATGAAAGAAACAGATATAAAAAAACGAGCATCATTCTGATCAACCAATCTATCTCATTTAGCAACAATGATTAAATCCCCAAACTCTTTAGAAAACATTTATTTGGCACCACCAAACTCCCACTAGGAAATCCTAGCACAGTAGTATTTCTGCAGTGTGTACAGCACAGCCTTTCCACATGGGGAGTGGCTATTCCAAACTCCTTGTTTTCTCTTGTGACATACAGGAGTGTTCAAAACTCTGTGACCTGCTTTCTCTTGTAATTCATCGTGACATTAATGAAAGGTTGTGCTAAAATTACAAAAGGAAAAAGCCAACCTCATGGAAACCTGGGTCTGGTTCTGGGGGAGGAGGATGTCCACAGCTGCTAGGCTGGTAGAAGTGTGTCAGTTTGCACAGCACAACTCTTATCCTGGAAATCTTGTCCTCCTTCTACTTTTGTGCACCATTTTTTCAGTTTTCTCTCTCCCCATGATCTTTTTAACCCTCATTCTTGCTTCTTTATTTCAAAAAATTTTAAAGGTTCTTTTTAAAATTTAAAGGTTCTTTCTCTGTTTCTTAACCCAGGACATTCCTGAGCATTTTGGCAATGCCAGCACAGGTTGCCCATACAGATCTATGAGTTACACCACGTGGGAGCTGGGCTAGAAGATTGGCATTGAATCTCTCAGCTAATATGCCCACGCAATAAATTGGCAGGCAATAAATAGCACCACAATACGAAAAATCACTTTTTTCTTTTTTTTTTCAAGAATAGTCTTTCATTAAAAGAAAAAGCCCCATGTAGGAAATATTTGCTTGCAGTGCATTTCCATAGTTTCAGTAAAGAAGTGAAGTCATCCATTTGGTTTGGAGCTAAAGTTTCTATGTTTACTGAAAGCTGAATCTTAGCTTTAGTCAGGCAATTTTGAACAACAAAGAAAACCTCCTGCACAAGAAAATGTAAAAACTTGCCAAGTCATCTTTCAGGTCAACTCTCTCACAAGTGAGATTTGTTCCAAAATCCTGGCCACTGTTGGACACTGTTGGACGCCTACAGGATGTCTGCCACTTTGACTCTCCAGTGTAGGACCAGAGAACAAAAGCTAAAGAAGTAACAGAGCAGCAAGAAACAAAATTATTTCCCAGAGTGTTTTTTCTGTTTGGAAGTGCTGTTCTTCCTCCAGTGAACTTAAATCTTTTGGCAATAAATGTGCTTCCCTCTGCTGTCCTTCCCTCAGAAGCATCCTCGATCCCTTCAGTCAGAGGTTGCTGCTAGGGAATAATCTCTGCAGCTTCCATTCAACAGCACCTTCATGGCTTCAGACTTTCCACTTCCCACTGTGCATCTTCCTTCTTTGTGAGGTGGTGCTTTCAATGAACTCATCAGTAGAGGGATTTGGGGGAAAAATTTTACTTATTTAATTATCAGATATGGTCACCACTGGCACTTTTTTGCTAGGAAAGATATAGGAGCCAAATAATTATTTATGAGAAGTTCCAAACCATGTAAAATCTCATGGCACAGGTCATTAGAGAAATACCCGATGGTGTTGTAAAATCTGAGGTGCTCAAAATCTTTCTTTTGGCAGGATTTATAAGAGATTGCATTGTCAAGACTCCTAGAAGTTATAGAAAAATAAAATATCACAAAATATAACAAGAAAGAAGGAAAGAAGGAAAGAAGGAAAGAAGGAAAGAAAGAAAGAAAGAAAGAAAGAAAGAAAGAGAAAGAAATGCCACAGATGTCAAAACATCCACTGAGATTTTCACTTTAGATCAGAAAACTTTTGATTATTTTTCTAATTAAAACAACAGAAGAACTTTATTTTAGAAACTTAGGAAATTTATTTTATAAACCTAAGAAAAAAGTAGAGTACTGGTTATAGCTAACTTTGGATAACTTACTTGTTTGGAGTTTCACTCTTTAGCCTATTTTCAGGGTCTGCTTTTCACTTCATGTGCAGCACAATATGTAAACACATGCACAACACTTTAAATTACAGAAATGTTTTAACAGATACCTTCTTTAAGAGCTTGTTGAACAAAACAGAAATATTCCATCTCTTAATATTTGTAGGTGTCATAGAGCTTTCAGAGAATCCTTATATTCAAAGTTACAGTTACAGACCTCAGCACTGACTTTGCCAACTCCCATACATCCAATATTGTAACTGTGACAGAACTCTAAATCATCTAATATGCTTGTAGGAGTGAAGGAAAACTAATTAGTAAGTTCTTAGTGTTGTACATATGAAAATAGCTACTTTTAATTTTTTAAGTTATAGTTTGCAGAAAACAACAAATGGACACTTTTTTGGAGTTTTTTACAATTTAATATCAGTGTAGGGCTTACCAATTTTTGAGTTTCTAGGAGAAAATCATTCTTATGTAGAAAAGCAGAAAAACATGTTAAAAATCTGATTTAAAAGCAAACTTAGTAAAATCTTCAAAGCTATTATTTGCTATAAAAGAATAAAAACAAAAAAAATCCTTTGCATTTTTTTTCTGATTATTTGTATTACTTAGATCACCAGAAAGAGGTTAATTCTATAGCTCACTGTGTGGGCTGGGAAAATCACATGGCAGCCTTGATTTTAATTACTTTTTTTCCCATCTCTAAAATTTTTCAGTACTTGTACCCATTTGTGAAGAAGCTCTTATCTGTTTTAAATACACATGTGTTGTGAAAAGCTTCCTCACATTTCCAGGTTTAGGTTAGATTATTTGAAAGCAAATTTTTCAGATGAGAATTCTTTTTCCTGAGAAAAGGCATTTTGCTTCAGATTTGCTTACCAGATTTTGCTTCATTTAGTTCAGCAACTCCATAAAAACCACATCTGTTGCCTCAATATTCAGCCAACATGGTTCAAAACTCTCAGGCAAGCCCTTAAAAGTATTCCAGGTCTGAAATGTTTGCCCAAACCTCTGAACAGATAAAAGTTTCTTTTTATTAATCTGTCACCTTGGAAAAGCAAACATTTTATTTATCATATACACATAGCAAGGAACAGGAGGTAATTTATCAACGTCTCTTATCTTGGTTCTAATAATGAGGTTATGATACAAGCCTGAACCTGCCAGCCAAAACTTCATACTGCAGGTCTAAGAAATTCTCTGGTTTACTCTTCGGCAGTGCAGAAAAAAAAGTGCGCTGCTCCTCTCTTCCTATTTTCAGAGAAACTTCACATATCCACCTCCCCTAAAAAACGTTCTCTATTATTCATTCATTTCCAGCTTCACTGGGTTGCCAACAGAAACTGAAATCATAACTGCAAGTACCAATGGAAAACGGCTAGGAAATGAAAACTGAAATCTAATGCAGTTACATTCTTACTGCTGAAAGGTTTCCAAAGTAAAATAGCACAGAAAAAGGTGCTTGATTCTGTTTTTTTCTCTTGCTCTTAGCTTGACCCATGAGCGGCATAACACCCTGAACTCCATGCCTGGAGTGTGCAGGGGGCAGCCACAGACCCCAGGCTGGATGTGCGAGTGTGCTCATGGCAGGGGCTGCTGGGGGACCAGGCTCTGCTCTGCTCTGCTCTGCTCTGCTCTGCTCTGCCCAGCTCTGCTCTGCTCTGCCCTGCCCTGCTCTGCCCTGCTCTGCTCTGCTCTGCCCTGCTCTGCTCTGCTCTGCCCTGCTCTGCTCTGCTCTGCTCTGCCCTGCTCTGCTCTGCTCTGCTCTGCTCTGCCCTGCTCTGCTCTGCCCTGCTCTGCCCTGCTCTGCTCTGCTCTGCCCTGCCCTGCTCTGCCCTGCTCTGCCCTGCTCTGCTCTTCACTGCTCTGCTGCTGGCAGGGCTGGGGACAGGCTCAGCCGGTGCCCCTGGGCAGCACTCAGCTCTGCGCTGCCTTCTGGCACCAAAGCTAGGGCACATGACTCATACACGGCTACTATCAAAATGAGGAGAGTGTGTGGTGTGTCAGCAATTTGCAGGATCAGAGTCTTGGTCATTGATTTGTTTCGAGTTCTCAGAAATCCATGTCGTGTAAGAACTGAATCACTGGCAGATATTAAATGAGAGCACAATGACAACACCCAGCAGCTCCCTGTTTTGGGGACTACAAGCTCACATGCCAAGTTTAACCAGATATCTCATGTGCAAGTCCTGCATTTTCTGAGACACACATGGTTCCTGTCAAGCCATGGTGCCTTCCTAAACTTAATTGAACCTCTATTATATAGAGGAGGAATGAACACAGTGCTGATGTTCACATTAATGACTACAAACCAATCGTATTTTTTGCCAAATGCTGTCCTTGACAAACAAGCACTCTCTTTTTGAGTTGTCAAAGTAAAAATAAGTTGATAATCACCAAATCTGCTAATATCTACCTAAAAATCTCGGTTGCAGAATTTATTTATTTGGTAACATATGAAAAAGAGAGAATCTGAAATGTCTTCCCCTATTCAACACTGTCAGGACTCACATTATAAAGGATAACTACTAAAGGAAGAAAGCTGGTCAAACCAGAAACTTTACAGATTTGTTTGGCAAGAAGCATTAATGTAAGACAAGGTTTGGATATTTTTAGACCAACAATTAATACAAGGTCACTGCAAAGATGAGCAGCATCTAAACTTTATTTTGGAACCTCTGCTTCTTAAACAAGTGTTTATACACTATATTTTCATGAAAAAGACTTTCATCAGAGCAGTCCTATTCATCACTTCCATTATCTGTGTTGAAACCTTTTTTCCTTTATTTTTTCTTTTTTCTTTTTTTTCTTTTTTTTTCTTTTTTTTTCTTTTTTTTTCTTTTTTTTTTTTTGTGGGGGGGAATATAATTAACATATAAATACACAAACTACAAGTCTGATCTTACACACTTTGAAGTCAATAGGTGTTTTCTTTCTACCTTCTGTGGAGCAGGACCAGATGCAGGATGAACTGATCCATTAGGGAGCTCTTACATCACAAGGCCTAATCAGAAAGTCAATCTTCATAATTGCACAGCTTTTAAACTTTACCATAGATGCATGATTGCTCCATTCTTTTCACATCATAAGGAACATCATCACTATTCTTTAAATGTGCAGAAGGAGTCAGAAATCTTTCTTTTGGAAAAAACTGTAGAACAAAGTGAACTTTAAAGTGGTGCAATTTTGCAGTTTTTGGAAAACAACATCACTTTGCATTCAGTCATTTGAAACTAGGGCTACAATTTCCAGGGGAAAAACCTTACTAGTTCTTGACGAAACAACCATAAAACAGTTTCAAGTAAGCTAGTTAAAGACATATTTATCAGTCTGGTTTTTTTCAAAATATTTTTATCCATGCTGCCCTTGGCTGAAGAGAAAATATTTTTAGTTTAGAAGATTGCCTTTTTTTATATATATATATAATTTGAACTTGGATAAGAAAAAAGGCCAGATCCTGGAAATATTAAATGTTGTGCTTGAATCCTTCATATTGGAAAAATATTTAGATTTGGGTCCCACAAGCTAGTTTGCTGAGGATAAACGGTTCTTCTCAATATAATTTTTACTTTAATTTCTCCATAGGGGAAGAAAGATGTAGGAATCTTTTCTTTTCAAACTGTTCATCATTGAATTCCAAATTAAACTACAGAAACTGACACATGTGAACTTGGCCAAGGATTTGTGTTTTAAAGATTAACAGAGAGAGTGATTTCCTAGACTTGAGAAGAAATCTTTTCACTTGCAATGTTGTTTAGCACTTTTGTTAGTGGTGAAGTTCATACAGTTAATCTGATAATGTCTGCAGCTTTGTGTTAACCATGAAAAATGTGTCACAAATGGATTTGTGCTATGAATCATGTGTAACCCCAGAAGTGTCATCAGCCTTAGCATAGTCTGTGTTTTGTAGTTTACCTCACACAAATTTTACTTTCTAACAAATTCTTGAATGGCGTAGAATACCGGTCTGGATTGCCTGAGAGGTTGCATTACTTTCCATCCTAGATGTATTATTTGTGGACACACACATTTAGAGAGTTAGAGAATTACAGCTTGGAAATTCTTTTTCAGGCCTGGATTTCTCCTGACTCTCAGGTCCATTCCCAGGCTGACAAGCTGGGTCTTTCCCGTGGGATACATCCTGAGGTATGGATGTTTTTCCCAATTATCCAATGAGCTCCTGTCCTGTCCTAGCTGCATGTAACACACTTTAAATATGGGCTGTCCGTACAATAAAGTTTGCCTTTTTTCCCTAAAAAAGTCCATGTGTGTTACTGTCCTTTCTCTCTCTTTTTAGCACAGTGACCACAATTATTTTATGTAATGTATTTTTTGGGTAGTGGCCTGCCAAAAATACCCAGGGTCCCACAGAACTGCATTGTAGGTTTTTCCTTCTTTCTGTGGTCATTACCTTGTTCCTGTCAGTATCACACACAAGCCTGAGACTGATTCTAATGTCTCTGGCAACCTTGCTTCACATTAACAGGCCAGTTCTGCTCCCAGTTACAGTGACTTTACAAACATCCCTCTTGATGATGACTGTCACGGAAAAGTTTGTCAGGCTTTTACTGCTGTTCACTGCAGTCCACGCCTCCTACAGAGCAGCTAATTGTTTAGCTAATTGTGCTTTAAAGCACAAGCTGACACAATCTCTTGCCACTGATTTATGAACAGGATAGCTCCAACATTTTGTATTGCCTAGAGTATACTTCTAGGAGCAAATTGGAAACATCAAGCCTGTATTATTCTGGGTCACTTGGGGAGTATATACTCATACATTGAATATGTAAATCTCTTAACCGAGTAACACGAGTAACACGTTAGGCAATGTATTTAAGACATGTTTCTTAAACTGTCACCAATGCTTACTCAGCAGGATGTGGAAACTTCTGTTCATGCTTTGGGTTCTCTCTTCACCATATGACATTTCAGAGGCAGATTTATAAATGTTTATAAATGTTTTATAATTATCTGTGTAGGAAAAAAAAGCACCTGCTCTGGTCACCAAATATAAGAGAAGGGGACGAAGAGTCAATGAAATTCAAATTTGACAGTAGCATGGTCTGTGAATTTTTGCTCAGGAAGAGGTCCTGCAGCCCTCCAATGAAGGATGAGGAGCAGGTGCTTTCCCTAAGCTCGCTAGTTGAGGATCCCTGGGAATTGCAAAGAGTCTATGATTTGGAGGCAGAAAATGGAAAGGAAAACAGGGCAGCAGAAATTAGAATTGTGTGAATAATGGAGTTTCTCATTGGTGACCCAATCGAAAAATTAAACCAAAATAATTAATTTTGGGTAGGCCCAAAGCACTTGTCTGACTCAAAATGAAACAGCTCATTTTGCGTTCAAATCTCTTTTCAGCCTTTGAAAGAAATGTACATAAAACCAAGACACAAACTATTTAGAAAATGTCGGAAAGAAACATTTCAGCAAGATTTTCCTTTTCTGAGCTGGAGCTATTAACTGAATTAAAATCCAGTTTACCTGACTGAAACTACATTTTTATTTTCTTTTGGTCAGTAATTGTTTGTCCCAGACATTTCATCCTCCTTAAGGGAAACCTGATCTGACTTTTATTTCCTTCGTTTGCTCAAAACTGACCATCACCACCATCCTTCACACATCCACAAGTCACACATACCCTGCAAGAAAACCTGAGAAGGAAGTGCTGCAAAGTTTGCTGTGTGGCATTTCCAGGGCTCCAGCTCATGGGGTTTCTGTGGTAGAGTCTTCCAGCTGGTGGTTTTTAGGGTTGGAGAAGTTGATATTTAATTGACTTCATTTTTATACTTTTGTAGACCAACAGCTTTTAATCTGGGTTAAGCCCCAGTGTGGAAAACTTGAGAGACTGATTTTACATTTCTGGGTAGGGCAACTCAATAAGGACAATGTAGAAGAGATCTAAAGGAAGTAGAAGAAGGAAATAAGTTATTTATCCATTTGTGAAGTGATTTTATCAACAAGGAACAGCTCATGTGGCTCATGGTCTGGTCTCTATTTATCACTAAGGAACAAAACAGGTACTTTTAGGGTAAAGTCATGTTATCCTGCCTAAAGTCACAATCTTTATAAACCTCTAATGTAGACCAGAGAAATGACACCTGTATAATTCCTCTTATCATCCACTGACTATACAGGGAGACAGATGTAGTTCAAGGAAAGACTGTATGGCAAAGGTCAGTGATGTGAAGTGAACTATTCATCTGGTGTTTAAACTCCCCTCCTTTGCTGTCAGTTCTCACAAGTTTGAGTGATAAGAAAAAGGATGCTGGCCAATAGCTCTTGACAACATCATTCCTTATCCCAGAAGAAAGGAAATATATATCCAACTGAATATATAAGAAAGGTTAAATCCCTGAAACTGTCATGCAGTACCAGATCCTGGCTGCCTGTTATTACTGGGTCCTTTCTGCCTTGTGTGAACAGGCATGTAAATCATATGTTGTGATATGCAAATGAAAGTGTGGGGGAAAGTAAACCATGATGAATGCATCTAGTTTGATAGGCAACAGGCATCCACCACCCAAATGAACCATGTGCCAGTCTAATATGTGATTTCCCACAAGAAGTGTTGTGATTTCAGTTCACATAAATCATATTCAAAATAGGTATGGATGGATGCTTTTAAATCCATCTTTAATTTGCTCTGGTTCAGAAGCAACATTTTTTTAAATGTGGAGAGGATACTTGTGGCCCTGATGAATAAATGGTAAGGCCTTGCTCAAGAAGACTTCAGCAATTGCTGGAATCTGCTATTACATATTTCTTCTGGCTTTCTGATTATTTGGATGCTTTCCACCCCTTTAACCTTGGTCCATTCACCACTTTCCCTGGCTACACCAGAGCAACTCTTCTCTTTGCCAGGAGACATTGCTGAAGGACATGACAGTGTTAAACAGTGTTTCGGGGACTTGAGGGTTTTTTTCTGTCTCGGAGTTTGTGTTGAGAGTAGGCACCAAACATTTTCTTCTGAAGGACTCTCAGACCCCTGATGCTGCAGAACACCATTTGTGCTCAGTGTGCTATGCATGGGCAGTGGGAATGCAGAGCTCTGAGTTTTCATTAGCAGCTGCTGCCTGTTTGTCTCCACATGACCTGACCCTTGGGGACAGTTTGGGACTTTCCATCAGCAGCTCCTCGAGGGGGATCTTGTCTCTGCATGTACCGAGGCAGAACCAGTGAACCAAACCAATGACCTTCAGGAGTGATGTTATTTTTCCCACCATCCTCTACAAGAAAGGTTGACTGACATGCTTCCCACTAAGCCCTGGCCTGTGAGAAGTTGAAATTGCAGGCTTATGGTGAAGAAGCATAGCCCCAAGCAGAGCTTCCTTTCTGAGCACCAGAATACAGCCACTAGTCCAGCAGCTCCACAGGCACAATGTGCTTGAAGAAAAGACAAAAGCTCTGCAAATGGCAATATTCGAGGACCAAAATATTTATTATAATAAATTAAAGTGCAAGCATTTATAAAACGTTCCATCTGCATATAAATATCACACAGCAGTGTTGATTTCTGGTAAAGCTTCATAAATACATTTTCTTGGATATTTTTCAATTAATCTATATAAATAAAATATTGTATAATTATTACCTTAAAATTAGTTATTACTTAAAATAAGTTACCATTAAATACAAACGATTAAAATTATTTCTGAAATCGTCTGAATTACCAACTTTTCAGGCAAAGGTCAGAAGAGGGCAATATATGCAAGTGAGATTTCCAGCTAGGAGTCTCAAAACATCCTGGCTAAAATATCACATCAAAACATCAATGCCTTGATGAAAGCTGATCCATAGGTGTCAAATTTCAGTATATAAAAGACAGAAATAGTTGCCTCATTCCTGTGAAGATGAAGAGGACAGAACAGTGCTTCTGTAAATAACTGATTCCCTGTATTGCAATCGAGAGGCAGTGTCCTGGAATTTTCATTTTCAAAGAAGGCAGCAATATGCATCCTGTCTCTGCTCACTTAGTTTGCTAGTTTTGACACAAGTGAAAAACATAATGCATCTGGGGGGAATGGACATAATCGCAGCTAATCAATTTGAGGTATTGCAGGAGGTCTGCAGAGACATCTCTTCAAGCCTGATGCAGAATTTTTTCAGTTTTTCTTCTTGTTACTTCCTTTCTTTGGGACATCAGTACAGGCATTTTCCACGTAGTCAAATAGTAAATCCAGCTCTCCAATGGCTTTAGTCTTTCCATTTTCTCCCAACTAGAAAAGAGTAGAAGGCAAATCTCAGCAACTAGTTATTTTCTGGAAAATTTAATTTAGGATTGTCACAGAAACTGAATCAATAATTTACTTTCCTAATTCTCTTGCACAGTTCTGTTGGTCTCATTGTATCATAAGATATAAATTAGTTCATTCAAATATAGACTAGCATATAAGTTTCCTGCAACCTTTTGAAGATTTAAATTACCATAACGAGAGCTAACAGGACAAGTGAGGGAGGGCTGGAAGGGGAAATATCATTAATGCCCTCTTTAATGCCCTCGTAGGCTCCATATCCTAAATAATCTCGAGTTTGTTTCATAATTAAGACAGCCTTAATCCAACTAAATGACTAGTGTTTGAAACTGCTCTTTCTAAATATTTGAGAGAAATGTACCTGATCCATTTTGTTCTTCATTTGTTCCAGGTTCTTTTCAATGTGTTCTCTCTGTCCTGAGAATAGCTAAAAGAAAGGAAACATCCAGACGTAAGATGGACAGCTATATGCAACAATGCACTATTTTTTTCTTTTTCATACCTCCCTATTAACTCTGACTTTCGTATCTTTGATTTGAAGTTTCCTTTCATATCACTGCCTTTTGCCACTTCTGAGATTTAGGAGCAGCGATGAGAGTCAGAGGGAAAGAAACTCAGTGTTACTCACACAACTGCTCAGCTCGGAGGTCAGGGATGCCAAGAACTGTGCCACCTCCTCAACATAAGGGTACTGGTTCTTGACTTCAGTGAGGAGAACATCTTTTACTACAAGCTCCACAACTCTCTTCATCAGGTAGCAGCGGTTGTTTTCCTATGGATGAAAGTAAGAGGTCCTGTTGAATCAAGGCAAGAGATCACTAAGTGCTGCAGAGGGGTGCAAAGAACAGGCTCTCCATGTAAGGCTTACCCTGATGCTAACAAAGAGCTGCTGCCCGATCAATCTGTTGTCCGTGTCCTTGTCTGAGGCACTGGCCTGAGAGGAAAAAAGGAAGTGTCAGGTGGCGATGGAAACCCTACTTAAATTAAAGATTAATAATAAACCCAAAAGATTTCATCAGCAATGAAAGTACAGGCAAAATGAGGGAATGGACACCACAGTCTGTTACAGGTAGATAAGACTGGACATCATGTCTGTTTCTCCCCTCAGCTGGGTGAGATTCAAGATCAGTATTGCAGGAAAATAAATAAGCTGAAGTCTGAATTCATATCCTCCACTTAAAAGTCAGAAGTTGTTGTGGTTATGGTGACTAAACCAGATGCTGCAGGTGGCTGACCTCACAGTGGCCCACAATGCTGCTGGGAGGTGCTGGGTGGTGTGCACCCAGGGAGACCCACCCATGGCAAAAGCAGCCGAGAAACCTGCCCTAGCAGAGCACTGTGAGACACCTGAGCATCTGCTTGGCTGTGACTGGAGTCATGGACAGGCCCAGCCCCAAATGAACTGAGCAAATTGAGAAATTTAATGTCATATTTCACAATTTACCCACTTCGGCAGCAGCTGCTTGAAAGGAAGCAGCTGTGCTGTCCCAGGGGCTGCCTTTCCCTTGGGGAGCAGCAGGAGAGGCAGAGGCTTCCCCTGGCTACACAGCCAGCAGGCAATGGACCTGCTCCACACACCCAAACTCTGCCTTAACTGCAAATGCACTTTTTTTTTTTTCTGGAGAAAGGCAGGGGAAAGAGGGAGGAATGCCAAAGGCTAGAGGTCACAGCACCAACAGAGGAGTAGGTGCTCAGATCCCACCGTGAGGAGCACATGAATGACTATACCATTTTAGCCAAGGTGTAGGTGCGATTCCTGATGTAGGGCTGCTGGAAGTTGATCTTCCTGAGCCTGCAGGCGTGATGGGCAGTGGAAGCCCCTTTCAGGGGCAGAGAGCTGGTGAGAAGAAGGAGGAGACAGCAACAGCAGCAGAAGAAAACCCATCCTGGGAAGCTCTTGGACCAGGTGTGCAGGGAGGCCATGGCTCACAGTCTGGAATCTCCGTCCCAGCAGGCTGCAGGCACCGGGCTCGGCGCTGATGTGAGAGAAGGCAGCGTTAGCACCAAGGAGAGCAGGTGAAGCAAAGTGAGAGCAGCACAAAGGCTGCAAGCCTTACCTTTGCTGTGGTTCTTGATGTGCTCTGCAGGAGGTGAGCTGCACCTTATATAGGGCCACCAACATCTCTCTCAGCTGTTTTTTTTGGGGTACTGGTGGTGAAATAAAAATGACATCAGCAAGTCTCTTACTTTCCAGAGTCCTCTTCTGAGAACTACCTAACCACTTCAGAACCCACAAATACAAATTCAAGGCCATCAAAATCTTCAGTTTCCTATAAAAAAAACCCCAAATATTAATGTGGGGCAAAGCAGGGGGTTTTACCAGGGTAGGAATCCTGAATTCTTTTTGCATAAAAATATTTGAGAATTTTATGAGTTTGTGCCTCCTGTCCCAACTATAATGTACTTACTTGATTGGCAATTTGATGGCAGAAAACCATCAAATCTTCTGTGGAACAAGGCTGGTTTCACTGCTGCTGACTGGTGCACACAAGTGATCAGGGACTGTATCAGAACCAAAGCACTGACCACCTTTCCCTCACAGTGGCCCACTGGAGTCACTGGCCATCTGCACATCACTGTGCAATCCTCTCCGAGAGAACAGAAACTGTGTAGGACCAACACTGCATTTATCACATGCCTGATTTCTAAATTCCCTTTTTCAAAATTATTTATATTTAAGGCTGTAATCAGATATAATGACCAGAGCTGTGGTCGTGTACTTATCCAGGTGATTTCCATGTTCCTAAGCTAACATGAAGGCAGTGTTGCACCTTCAGTCTGAAACACCATGCATTGTTCCAAACGGGAAACTGCACTCTTTAAATGGTAATTTGCAACCCATCTGTAGACAGTGATGTGTGAGAACACAGAACTGGTACAAATATAAACTCCTGGTTTTCTATTACCCACAAACTACACAGGTGACAAACAGGAGAAAACAGATCTGGAAAACCAAGGCTGCAGTTCTGCCTCTGAGAGTGGATATCTGAGAGCTCTGAGGGTGGGCATCCATCTGGCTGGGCTCCATTCTTTGTGGCTCAGGTTCTCAGGACAAGACCCATTATCAACCTAACCTCATGGTCTGAGATGTCCAGATCTTTTTCTTACACCTGAAAGGATGCAGTTAAAAGCTGAGTGGAAAGAGGTTTATTTTTCAGCCTCCTCTGATGCATCTGCAGCATGAATTTATCCCTCCATGTCTCAGTCCTGCCTCAATTGCCCTTAGACACCTGCTGCATCAGCTCTGCATAGATGTGTGCCCTTGAAGCTGCACCCTGTAGCCATCATCACCACCTCCTTTTCCATGCCCCTCTCAGGCACCCATTCTCATGACCAGCCTTCAACAGCATCTTGACTTCAGCAGGCAGCAAGAAAGTGAGTCTGGACCCAGGATATCAAGTGTAGTTCACACCCAAATGCACCACAAGGGTATTCAAGAATATATTTCTAAACTCTTTTCCACATATATTTCAAGTTAATAGCTCCAGGGGGGTACAGGTTAATGAGAAGATGAAAGGCTGAGTTTTACTTAACCAAAAGACAGACATTAAAGACCAAACAGGGAGAATCCTGACAAATCCTGCTTTGAAGTGTTGACCCTCCCTGGAATGCATTTCCACTAACTCCTCCCCAGGTGTTAAACACACCTGATAACCAAAGTCTGCTTCTAACTGAGGTTTCTCCAGCAGCTCATCCATCAGAACTGAAGTCCTATACCCAGAAGAGGAGCTGTGGACAGGCATTCAGATCCCTTGTACTCTTATCCTTCTGGCAGATGTTACCTCTCCATCCCTTTGGTCACTCACTCATCAGACAAAGATCCAGCTTTCCTAGCCTCTTTCTGTGGCTCCAATCCCATGGAAAGAGTGCATGAGGTAAGTAGGTGCTGTGCCACACCCATCAGTTCAAATCACTGTGAGGAGCTCACCTCGTCTCTTGTCCTGATGATATTTAAACAAAATTAGGCAGATTAATGAGGAATTAGATACTGAATCTTTCTTCTGCCCCTTCCTATGCAGTAATTACAGGATGTCTTCTGTCTTCCTGATTTTTTATTTGAAACCCCATACACTACACTAGGATGTACCTATTTTCATAGAAAACCTTAAGTGAGCTTCCCATCTGTCTCAGCCATGTCACTTTTTGTGGCATCATGTCCTCCTTCTGAGTCTGTTTCAGTTGTTTAGTTTACCTTGCTATTTTCCAGACACTGAGATGCTGAAATGCAAATTTCAAGTTCATTAATTCATGTTTTACAAATTCTGGTTTTATGACATTCTTTAAACTTTTACATTATTTACCCTTTTGTTTGCAGCTGTGAATTACAACTATCTTTCATTCCTCTAGCTTACTCTGAGTGTGGTCCAGCCCAAAAGCAAACAGCCAAGATGCTACCAGACACTAACACGAGCAGACTTTAGGGTTCCCACATTCATGAGACCATTCCTGGCCTCTTCCCATGACTGTTGGTCCTGGATGTACCACAGAGCTATGGTGTAGCCATAGTCATGGCTGCAGCAATTCCTTATGATATGTCAATAGAATTTCTTTGGAAGTGGAGATACACCTCCCATTCCCAGGGCCTTGTATTTCTGTTATGAGATCGCATTCAGCAAAGACTAGTCACAGTTACCACATCTTTCCACTGGCTACCACACCCTGGATACACATCCAGCAATACTTCCCACGGAAAGATGGGACTAAACCAGCACTAGTGCTGGGTCTCACTCCAGCCCCCAGCTGAAATGCAGAGAGACACTTCAGCTCTGTGTTTTCTGCTACATTTGAGGAAGGGTTTATCTTTATTCTTGTCTGAGGAGGAAATACAATGGACTTTTGAAATACAAGGTCTTGAATCAGAACCCCAGAGTGAAGCCCAGGGAAATTGTTTGGTTGGATTCCCCTTCCCAAACAGGCTACTCTGAACTGAACAGCAGAGGAGATCAGTGGAAGGAAAGCTCCCTTCATTTAAAATGTGGTGCTCTGGATGAAACCATCACTGGAAGGTCTTACTTTGTGGAGAAAGAGTAAACTTCACAAAACACATCTGAAAAATGATGGGGAAGTAATTTCTTATTTCATTATCTTTTAATAGGTTTATTTATATTTTTAATGTTTAAGGCTAGTAGCACTGTTTAAAATATAAAATTCTTCCAAGAAAACGTATCTCCTTTATTTTCATTTTAATTAAAAACTACCAAAGACATTTAATCTTCTATAAAGTATTCTTCTCTGTATTTTTTCAAGTAAAATTAACTAAGGAAATTATTTTGAAGTAATGGGTCACTTTTTCTCCCTGGTACTGCCCCAAGAGTTAAGTGTCTGTCCTATCACTTAACTCACCTATAAACCTTTAAAGTCTTATTACTTGGAACTTTCCTAATTCATTAAGAAACCATAGTGGTAAATATTCTCGACAATGACTTCTTGACCCATTTTAAAGACAGAGGATTTTTTGAGGAGTACTGGAACTCTGCATCACATCTATTTCTAAAGCCACAGACACTTCCTTCTGACTTTGAATGAGGTCACAGGTGAGCAATCAATACTGTACTTTGATTTTCAGCTCCTGTGCATCAGCAGCGAAATACTAGCAGGCAGCAGGAATTTTCTTGGGCTTCAGTACATTTCCAATGAGCCAGGATTATACTGCATTATTGGAAATGTCAGGACTGCAACTAGACTAGAAATACTGTCAAGAGTTGGCATGTGAAAAAGCGAGCCTGCATATTGTGCTCTTGGATCATTCCTATGACAATGAGATTCTCCCCCCTTAACCACTGGTATGAATGGGCCATAGGTCATGTAACACCTAAAACTGAACACTCCATCTCATTTTGCTCCTGCTCATTTGTGAAGCAGTCAGCTGTCACGTCCATTTTATCTCAGTTCTCTGCTTTTGTCCAGACTTTTAAACTTCCAAAGATTAAACTAGACTATAGAATTGTTTCAGCTAAAGCTCCAGTAAAGTCTTATTTTAATCAGCTCTCTGCCAGCAATGAAAATCTCAGTAATGGAAAATTAATTCTTCTCTACAAAACTTGAAAATAAGCTTTTCTGTAATCCAGCCTTCTTTACGGAAATATCCTAGTACACAGGCAAGTGTCTTCTGGGCACGGTCATTGGGAGTGGCAGAAGGGATTCAGCTTCCACAGAGGAAATGGTACCAATACAGAGACTGGGAGAGGACATGTAGCATTTGACCATTATATTTTTGCTTTGGTTTTTGTTTTGGGTTTTTTGGTTTTTTGGTTTTTTTTAATAAGTGTAATGTTATGTAAGAAATTATGAGTCCTTTGGAAGAAGAGTGAATAGCATTAATAAAATTGCTTAGCCTGGGAATATTAGGTGATTGAAAAAGACTCTGGAGACAGCTTTCAGTACAGGCACTGCTGACTCAGGGGTTTTGCGGACCAGATGCGATTTCCTACCTTTCCTGGCTGTAACGTTTTTGTAGCACAGAGTAACACATTTCCTCTGACAGTAACACTTAGGTTTTTATATCTGATACTTCATCAAAGATCTTTGTCTCTGACCTTCACTTGGTTTTGTTACATCATTTTTAGATCTCCTAACTATAAGATGCTACATGATAAAGCTGGTATTTCATATTCTAAGACATCCAAGAAAAAGGGAACTCATTGCCTCAATTTTAAGTTACATTCTAGGACAAAAAAACAAACAAACAAACAAACCCAAACAACAAAACAACAACCACAGCCACACATACACACACACACACACAAAACAAAACAAAAAAACCCCAAGAAAACAAAAAAACAAACCAAAAACAACAACACAAAAACCTTCTGTTTTAAATAACTTTATTCTCAGAAATATAGTGGAGATACAAGAGAAAGCAACCCAGAAATATGTTAAGACAACTATATTGCTGCTACCAATGTTCTTAATGTGTTAATACCGTGTTATTATCAGGACCACTGAGGCAGTAACTTCTACTGCAGTCCCAAAAGCATTAACTAATTAATATAAAAACAAAAAACCAAAAACCTGTGTCAATATAACTGCTATAGATGTTAGTCCAGCGATCTCGTTTCTTCAGAAAACTCCTGCCAACGTCAATAAAACATAAACAGAAGTATTAATGAGACTTATCAATAGCAGTCAACACTCAGTTTACACAGAGGAAAAAAAAGAGAATTGAGACCATGTCAGTGCACACAGCCTCACAGCATCAAAGGCACCACTATTAACCCTTCCACCAGATGGCAACTCTTAATTCAGTGTGTAAAGTCACATACGTATTATACAACTCTGTCACTTTATATAGTGACCTACATGTATCCAACTATATCTTGGGAACAGTCAGATCAAGTGAACTGAAACTTCTGAGCTTCCTGTTAATGTGTGGTGTGGTTGCATAGCCATGACTCAGTAACATGATGAAGTGGAATTAATGATATAGTGTAGCTCAAAGAAAACCACTCTAAATGGGAACAGAACTTTGCAAACTGGCTTATAATTCAAAATCCAGCAATCAACAGTCACTTGGTTGACCAAGTACTAGCAGTTTTATCATGTAACAATTATATGAAGCCATTTTGAAGGGAAGCATTGTTATTTAAGATGAAGTACTCGTGCCCAGACACAGCTCATATACCAGCACTTCCACTGAGACTCTGAGCTCAGCAGCTCCTGAGAGTGAGCCTCTAGCAGATCAGCTATTCACTGTAACAGAGTCATTAGAGAGGTGACAGCTCTCATGTCACTAACAGCAGCTTTCCAACTTGTGTCCATCCCTAGGAAGCCAACAGCCCCTGCCCCAGCCCTTCCCCAGACCGGGGTTATGCTGCTATCGATCTCCCAAGAGAGTTCTGTGAGTCAATGAGTTTCCTCTTGGAGTAGAACTATTGCCAAGAGTGTGAGATTTATGGGGCCAGTAAAAACAGCTACAGCAAAGGAATTATGATGCCGTTTTCCTGGGTTATCTGTTTTTAGCCGTGTGTCATGTAAGAAAAAATACACAACAGGCTGGAGCCAGCTCCCTCTGGAAACACAAATTAGCATTCCTCACAAGAGCACCATTCTGGGAACTCACGGGCCCACTCTAGCTGGGGGAGCACTGGCCCTCAGCAGGTTTCCCCAGTGCACACAGACAATCTTGCAGCAAGATGGGGGCACACAGTTCTCCAGAATAGGGTGCATCTGCAGACTAAATTTATGTGTCATAGCAATCCAGTAACCAGAAAAGGGCCTAGAAAGGGAGAAAACTGAAAGTATTTGCTTTCTGGGTCCTGCCAGCCATTCCTATTCTAATTTGCATCCTAAAGTAGGTGCTTTAGAGACATCCCAGCACATGACAGTGACACCTTGAATTAAAAAAAAAAATTATACATGTATATATATATACATATGCACACACAATTACGATTTATTTGCAGCCAAAACTAAGCCTCACTCAGATTCTCATCTACTTCCCACTGGAATGGGATGGGGAAGAGAATCAGAAGAGTAAAAGTAAGAAAACCTGTGGATTGAGATAAAGACAATTTAATAGGTAAAGCAAAATCCACACACAAGCAAAGCAAAATGAGGGATTCATTCACCAGTTCCCATGGGCAGGCAGGTGTTCAGCTCCAGGAAAGCAGGGCTCCATCATGCACAACAGTTACTTGGGAAGAACAGCACTATCACTCAATGTTTCCCCACTTCCTTCCTCTTCCCCAGCTTTATATGCTGAGCATGACACCACATGGTGTGGGATATCCCTTGGGTCAGTTGGTCTCAGCTGTCCTGGCTGTGTCCCCTCCCTGTTTCTTGTGCACCCCCAGCTTGCATGTTAATGGAGTAGGGTGAGGAGCAGAAAAGGTCTTGACCCTGTGCCCAGCAATAAAGAAAATACCTCTGTATTATCAACATTATCTTCAGCACAATTTCAAAACAGAGCCCCAGACTAACTACTACGGAAAAAAATAACTCTGTTCCAGCACACACACACATATATATATACACAGACAGAGAGTATTTGTGTGTATCAGATTTAAGCACCCTTAAAAGGAAAAACTCTGAGGTCCATTTGAAACCTTCACGGGTTTACCTTAGTTACCTTGGCATAAGGTTACCTGGCATAAACATTTACAAAGCTGACATACTTTACTAGAAAACATTATCATGACCTCTGAAGAAAATAGGGGGTAAGAAGCTTGAGTTGTCCTTTGCCCCCTCCACTGAAGAACCATCTACACTAAGCAGGATCTGCTGCCCCAGCTGTACCACCCAACTCTCCCTGCAAAAGGGAAGCTCCTTGCAAATTGCTCTTGCTCAATTTTAACAGAGCCCCACAAATGCAATAAGTGATCCAACAGAAGCTGTGAAAGCTGTACATAAACCAGGCTCCCTTGATTTCCCAAAGGACAGTCTTCAGAGCAATCTCCTGCAGTTCTCAGTCCTCCACCCTAGCATGACACAACACAGGACCACCAAGCACCATCCTTCAGTTTCCCAGGCACAGTAGGTTTGTCATGCCAAGTTCAGGCTTCCTCAGCCACTCCACAGGCTTCTCTAGGACACAGCCTTCCAAAGAGAAATCTCACAAGGTCAGCTCACATCCCATACAGATGAACTGTAGGAAATACTAGTATATTTAGGAAGTTCATTCACCTTTCTACATGGAACTCCAGATGACCTTCTTTGACACAACATAAAAACTGAATCAAAAAGCAAATTGAAACTTGGATTTCCATGAAACTGGAGTTCTCTTGTTACCTACCATCCAGTGACTGCTCTTCAGCTTTCACTTTTGGTGTGATCACTGCTATTGTGATTAACACATTTCCACTGGGTTCTACTGCACAAAACACCAAAGAAATGACTATGCACCTAAAAGTTAACTACAGGTCCACCATGCTATTCTCTCTTCCCCAGCTCCAGTCTGCAAAGGTCTGAATAACTGCTAGGATCAGGAAATTAATTTTAGGCCACTTACAATTAAAATTACTGTTTGGCCCGTTTTCTTTATCATATAATTGTGTGCATCTAGGTAATGAAATCATTTTTCTTCAGGCTACAGTAAAAATTGGTCAACAAGGTCACAAATGGTGACGGGAATCTTTGCCAACAAATTTTACCAGATGGTTAAGAATTGCTGTCACACCAGAACATTAGGTGTCAGCTCAGCCTTCTAGAACAGGAAGATGGAATGAATCATATGGCATCATTCAAATAAGCACACACTAAATTGTTCAAAGAGGCTGTGCTTCCTACCCCATCTTCGAGTACTTTGAGATTTGCTCGTTGAGTATTATGGATTTGGAAATCCCTTTTTCTTCTTTCTGTTATTGGCCAGAAAGCGATGACACCGAAAGTCACATACGGAGAGCGTATTACCTGGGCTCCAAGAATTTTTGGGAGAAGGAGAAAGCTGGTGGCTGGAAAATAATTTCACTTCCTTTCACCTTACTGCAACACACACTGGGTTTTGGTCTGTGACCCTTGGGTGCAGAGGGAACTCCAGCTACTTGCAAGACATTGGTGAAGCCAAATCTGTTTTAAGAAGGTTGTTACTCACCACATAGGAATCCATCAGCAATTCAGTAGATGTGGATCTATTAATCAAAAAAGGGTGAAAAATCCCTATGCAATATACTCATATTGATGAAAGTATCACTAGAAGACTACTTTCTGAGTGGCTTTGTGACTTAGTTCAGACTGTATATGCAAAACCAGTTAGAGAATCACAGAGTAAGCTGAGCTGGAAAGGACTCCCAAGGATCATCGAGTCCAGCTCCTGGCCCTGCACAGGACCATCCCCAAGAATCACTCCATGTGCCTGAGAGCATTGTCCAAACTGTTTTTGAACTCTGTCAGGTTTGGTGCTGTGACCACTTCTCTGGGGAGACTGTTCCAGTGCCCAACCACCCTCTGGGTAAAGAACCTTTTTCTAATACCCAACCTGACACAACCTTGGGCCATTTGTCTGCCCCTCCTCTTCCCCTCACAAGGAAGCTGCAGACTGCAATGAGGTCTTCCCTCACCTCCTTTCACCAGCTGGTGACAAGTTGGGAAGAGCAGCTGGAGACATTCAAGACTTACTGACCGGGTCAGTTAATACTGTGTTGGTTTTGTTACTCTTGACCTTAGGTTGACAAGCTCACAAGGTTGTTTGTTCCTGAGATACACCTCCTATTGGCAACTGCCTTCCTCCTTATTTATCTACTTGGTCTCTCCACTTTCAAGGCTTCTAAAGTTTCCTTGACAGAAAACAATACGAATTCAGTGCACAGCGCACACTTGTAAATATTAATAAATGGTGCACTTTTGAATACTTTTTTCACGTTCAGCTCGCTTGAAAACACAACAGGAAATATCTTTGAAGAATATCTTATTTACAAAAAAAAAAAATCCCTCTTGAACAAGATAAACAACAGCAGACAACAGGCATAAAGAGTTTTACATGTGCCTTGAAGAACACACTTCAGAAGCTTTGCACTAGGTTAACTCAAACCAGGGATTTTGTCTACACTTCCCTTTAAAAACATCTGTCCAAAAGTAAATTAAATTAGAACATTTCTGCCAAATACTAAAAGTTGTTCAGATGGGAAATAATGTGCAGTGATATGTGAGACACCATGAACTTTCATTCTAGTATTTAAATTGATTGGTGTGTACCCCTATGCAAAAAAAAGTCTCCCTCCTTTCCCATACCTATTCTCTCCCTGGCAGCAAACAAAATACGTGGTACCATACTGCACACATCTAACAAACTCAGAGCTACTACCTAAGATGTATCACTCAGCTGTACCAGTATAGACAACACTATAAGCAAAACTGGCACATATGGTATTATAATACCTATGACTTACAGGCCTCAAAATCAGACCTGCACAAAAACTCTTGACAGAGCTGTCAGATAGCCAGGAAACCCAGGCAAACATAGAAAAACAAAGAAAGAGGACATAGTTCATAAAGTAAATTAACAGGTATCACAGAGAAAAAATGGATGGAAAACAAGAACATGTTGATATGAATAATGTAGATAGACACAGCAAAATTAATGCACCCACATCAGTAACATACTATCCTGAACAAAAATATTTCCCCTTTTAGCCATTATGTTTTCCACTATAAAACTATCATTTTAAAAGAAAAGTGGAAATTTTCATAAATGCTGTTGCACATTTTCCCTTGCAGCAATTTTATGACCAATTATAACTTACATGTTAAGTGCACACCACAGAATAATCCCAGAAGCCCCTGAGATAAAACAAAAGTTCTTTCAAACAATTCCACTGGTAGGAAGCTACTGTAACATACAATTTCTGGAAGAAGGGAACAACCTTTTTTAATATTGTCAGTACTAGACAGCACTCTTTAAATCATTTGTTGGGGACTGACCCTTTGGGCATTGCAGCACCCACCCACTTCGAGTCACCATTTAAAATATCTGTAGTCAATTACGATTTCTAGTGTCAACATATCTAGCTTCAATAAATTACTCTTCTGAAGATCAGCTCTGAGGTAACATCTTGTCTTTCTTAAGTCTACAGATATTCCAGCTGAAAGGTGAAACAGAGAACTAAACAGAGAAGTGCCAATGTAATAGGCTCTGCCAAATTCTCCAGCATAACTTAAATAGAAACAAAGCAAACAACCATTTTTATTTTCAGTAATATGCATACATAATTACATACAAAATCAAAATGCAATAAAGTGTGTAGAAATTTCAAATTGTTCTTGTATAAAATTTTCAAATTAAGTAGTATTAAAACCTGAAGCCACACACAACTAAATTGCTTGCTAGCCACCTATTTCCTCTATTTCATTTTAACTTGTCTGCATCACTTGGAAGGTTAAAATGAGCTGTCAGCATAAATCACAAACACTTCTCACTATGACAATCATAATGCCATCAGTCTCCCTGAAACAGGAAACTAAAATAAGAGGTAATTAAAAATATTAAAGTCAAGGAAAGAAAACAAACATTTTTTTTAAGTTTACTTAAAGAGCTCACTAGTCCTAAATACCCTAGTTTGAAGTGGAACTGAGGAACACCACTGGCTAAGGTGGCTGAATTTGCTTTTTCTAGAGAAGCTGAAATTAACACCAGACATGGGTCTTAGTCTACAAGGTAAGCATTCCTATCAGTATAGCTGACAAATTGCAGTACTGTACACTCTGAACTCTGACAGTCATCCTGGCCAAAAACCTGTGGACAATGAACAAACCAAAATGCTTTGCTTTTCTTAAACCCTTGTTTGTTCTACAGTTAATGACACTCTACGTTAGTGTCATTAAGAAATTAGAATTTTGTGGTAAAAAGTTAAAAGCAGTAAGTAGTAAAAGGAACTCTTTGTTACAGTGCTGTGTTATGCTGACAATTCATCCAGTAACATAAACACATACACCACAGCTGCCCTTGATAAAATAAAGCAACTGAGGTATTTGGTGAACGATGGTATTGCCCCTGAATACTGTTCCATGTCATACTGCACAACTACAGCAGAATATCTTGAAAAGTCACACACAGGTTCCATAAAAAAATAGGTTCAAAAGTTTCCACTGTAAAAAAAGTAAAGTCTCACAAGACTGTTGTAACATAGTGAATTAAGACCAAACTCTCAGATATAAAGAACATCAATTTTCAACATCATCAGTTTAAATATTCAATTTTCAATTGGGATGGTAAGTCCTAAAACTTGGGCCATATCAATGGTAAGTGAAAGGATGCTGTGTGAAACCTACAATCACAATTTCTTAAAATGTACATTTCAAGCTATACAAAATACATCATTTCACAGAGTAGTTTCTATACAACAGGAAGGAGAAGCTATGCCTTGCCCCAGAAATCCTTCCTCTTCTGAGCTCGTTCCAGTATCTGAGATGCAAGAGAACTAGATGCTGCCGAGCGAGCAGAAATCTCAGACAACCTGTCATCTGTGGGGAAAGCAAGAAGGAAAAAAGTAAATAGGAAGATTAAACATACATATCCAAACACAGCAGACATTTTTTGGATATTTTTTATGTCCTCTTTCACAATGGATGCTAAAACAGTACCATAATACACTTCAATTCAATTACTTGACAACTGACATGCTAGAAAAGAACCTCGTAAGGAAGTCTCTAGTATGTTAGGTAAGTTTAAGAGAGTTACATGCCCATCTCTTGAGAAACTCCAGAATGAGACCCCTGTGTTCACCTGGAATTGCTCTATTCTCCAAATCATCTTGATCTTTACTCTCCAAATCAGAAGACCTCAGGAATTCTTCCTCTGCCATTGAAATCCATACAGACTAGAGTCTAGTAATGACTGACGTATTCTTGAAAGCAACCCACTGCTTCAAGCAAAGCAGACAACCTTAGAATAATATGACTAAAAGATCAGAACCCATGCTGCCAAAAAGAATCTTTCTGTGCCAAATCCAGCTAGTGTGCCAAAAGCTGCTAAAAGGAACATGTCTTCTGAAGAAAATAGTTTACCAAAAAGACAAGAAGAAGCAGGCTTTAGAAATATACTTTTGAAGGGTCTTCCTTTTGAATACAGGGTCCAATTCACACACAGTAAAGCTCCTAAAACTGATCAGTCTTGCTATTGCATGCCTAATAAAGCACATTATAATTCTTTAACAGCATTATTAAAATGTTGCTACAGGTCTGTCAAGATGCTCTCTATGAAAAATGACCTTAATTACACCCATTCTCCTGCAATGGATTAGAAAGAACTTTATCACTAGCTTCCAGACCCCTTACCAACAAAAAACAAATCCAAGAAAAAATTCAAGTCAATCCAAACAGCACCAGTATTCTGTCAGTGTTTGAATTAACTTTCAGCAGAGTTTCTAAATTCTTAAAATACAGTGATCCTAATAGCCTGTAACAGGATCACACACTATGTGTAACAACTATATTCCCATGTGTGAGAAAACTGCAAACTGCACTTCTGCAAACTGACATGTCATTGGAATAACTCCCAGGTTTGTACCTGAACAAATATGAATAAATATGGGCATACAAAATATCTGTGAGTTGGCACATTTCACCTGTTTCTGCAAGTTCATACATTATCATTCAGCTCACAGGGAAAAATAAAAAAGAAACAGCAGCTACAGCAGTTAATCTGTGTGCAGCAATCTGTGTGCAGCAAGCTGCAGAATACTACAGGATGCATGTTTTATGCAGTTGCACAGAAGCTTGGCTGAGCCATCTGCACCACCCACATATTTTTCATCCAACTGCAATGAGTAAAACAGAGAATCAGCCTGAACCTTGGTTGAAACCCAAGGAGCAAAGAAGCACCAAAGGGTACAGAAACAAGCTTTTGGTTGTTCTGGGGTATTACTATAAATAAACTGTAATCAGATATAAACCTGCTCTGCCCATACTCTGAGCTGAACCAAAAACAGGTGATGGCAACTAGCACAGCACCACTCCAGGCTCAACCTCAGACACGGCACTAAGAAAAAGTGTATGGCAGATACACTGCCTTTGGTTGACTCATGCTACTGAAAGAGTTTATTTGTGTCTGCCCACAAAAAGGCCAAGATGATGCAGCTGTGCAATGGCTGCTCTCACAGATTAACTTTAAAATGAACATTTTTTTTTAAAAAGGCCAAAACAGCAATCAGAATAGTAGCATGCCATAAGCACCCCTAACAGACTGAGCAAAAGACAGGTGGGAAAATTAAAGTCAGAGGGATCGTTTTATGTTGCACATCTGGGGCTAAAGTCTCACATGCAAAACCTTTATCTTAAAGTTTGTGGTATCTTTAAAGTTGCAACCAAAGTTACTCCAGCTGCAATTTGGGCTGTGTTGCAGTTTCCTTTAGTTGCTATCAACACAAAGGCTTAAAAATGTGTGGGCAGGAAACAATTTTAGGTATGGAACTAAGCAGGCTATAGTAACCATATCAAGAGCCACAATGGTCTATTAATTTTCAGCCACATTTAATGGTTTATTCCTATTACCCTATACCTTCATATTCATACTTCAGATTACTAGGTTGAACATGTTCAAATTATTCTGATGAAAATACGCTGTAGTTATTCAGGCAAACACATAAACCAGTATTATTTACTGCATTCAGAAACATCTCACATTCATGCAAAAGTTAAAATTTATTTAGGTTACAATAATACTTTGGGACAAGAAATACCTTCATCATTACGGTTTCTTTCCCGAAGAGGCAACTGTAAAGTTCTCACTTTTGGATTGCCAAGATTCCCTACGACACAAAGTCAAAAGGCACAGTTTTGAGTCATTTAAAAAGAGACTAAGATAATACTTCATTTTAGAACATCTAAAAATGTTGTAACATTTTCTCCAAAATAAGAGTCTTCTAAATAGCACACATAAAAATTCTACCAGACTCCTTTACCCTAAGATGAGGTAAAATAATCTTGCTCCACTGTATTCTTCTCAAGACACCGTTCTTTGGTACATGCTACAAGCCACTTAATGAACTGCACCCAAGGTGCAGAACTAGAAACCAGCACCCATTCTAGTATTTCTGAGGAAATTCTCTGCATTTCACCTTCCCACTTAACCTGATAACTATTTGCTCTGTTCTAGAATGGAAATACTACTTTTTAGCTAAACTCTGTAATCAAAGGACCAAGAACTGTGGGACCTTAAGCAGCTAAGGAAAGTCTTTCTGGAATGGAGACTAAATGGACAAGGAATCTTTTCTTTATCAAATGTACATCCCCAGTACCCTTAAATATTGTTTAAAACTTTTGAAATGCTTCAGTACAAATTCCTCCTCAGCCAAGAAAAGGTTTTTCTCAATATCCAATATCTAGAGAAAGCTTTCTAGTTTCCTTATCCTGCAGAAATAATTTTAGGGAGCTTACCTCTCATAAATCCACAACTCTTTCAAATAATACTACATCACAAAGGTCCCATTTACACACTGCAGTTAGCAATTGCAGCTGGAAAGGTGTCACACCTTCCAAATATTAAAATTTAGAGCTGTTCATGCTAAACCAAATTATTCTCATGAGCAGTATTTACTGAAATTAATAATGCAAAATCAGACAACAAACTGATCACTGTAATACAGTGATATTAGTGGAATCTAAAACTAGGGTGGATATCCAGCACATTTCCTCAGCAAGACTAACCAACAACATAGTTAAAAAACTTTTGTTTATAAAGAGCATATTCTTTATAGATACTGTAAGGCTGCAAGCTCAGCACCTCTTGGCCTGAGCACTGCACAATAGTCATTTACATCCTGCATCACTCTAACACAGACTTAATAAACAAAACCCACCATTATGCTGGAATTCTGGATCCTTAAGAGTCCCTTGAATACGATGAGAGGGACTCCAGCAAGGCACAGAGCACCGTTTTGCTGACTTTGACTGCTCTTGGTGGGCTGAAGCAAGAGGAACTTGCTGATCAACAACCCTGTTAGGAGGCAACTGATCCTGCCTAAGTGGCAGAGGATCCACAGTTCCCAGTCCAGCAGGTGCACAGTTAAAGAGTGAAGTGGCTTCCATTTTCACATCAGGCTACAACATAATAAAAAAAAAGGAAGGATCAAAAAAAGCACAAAACCTCAACATCTCATATACAGTCTCCAAGTATAAACCCTCAAAAATGCAGCAAAAGTTCACTGTAAGTTATTACACCTCTCATGCAAGTGCTAAAAGAAAAAGTATTCCAAGCCTGTGAGTGTAAAGAAAATATGTTCCTAAGAAAAAGTGTTTAACATGGACTGAAAGTAATCTACTGAGGTCAAACCAAGAGCTTATTTTCTAAAACTGTGATTTTTTAGATTTCACAACAGCATAATCAACTTCTCATGCAATTATGTCTGCTTATATTTCAGAACTTACTACAGAGGATGTATGCAATTAAATGATAGCTCTCTTTGTAGAACACAGTGCAAGCACAACTTGACGAAAAACTATCAGAATTTTGAGGATAACAAACTCCTAAATGTTTCTATTTTTCCTTTAGTAACTACTCAAGCTGCAAAGTAAAAGCAACATAAAAGTAAAGGAAAGGAAAGGTGAAGCTCTTATGGCTCCCTCTTGGAGAGAGCAAGTGATCTCAAGCTATCTGGAGCTGTGCCTTATGTCAATAGCTACAATAACTAATAACTAAGGGGAAATCCTACTGGCAACCTTTTCATTTTTCTGTAAATGGATCCCGTGAATTTAGTCAAAGAAGTCAAAGTGAAGCACATCTAATCTCACTCCAATAGTCTCAACTCCTTTGTCTGACACCACAAAAATACTACGTATTCAGACGTGCTTTTTTTAGTCACAGATGCTGACAATTTTAAGACACCAAATAACAACTCAAGAAAGCTATTTCTTAAATAAATTATTCATTATTACTTAAAAAGTGCATTCCTAAAATTCATAATGGTAAGTCTGCTTTCTAGCTCACCTGGAAGGACTTTTTTTTTGTAGGGTTTGTTGCTAAGTTTCGCTTTCTCTGAGGTGAAGATGACTTGAATTTAGGAGCAGACACCAGAACAGTACCTCCTATTGTATTGGAAAAGATGAAAAATGCCTTATTACATTAAATAACCTAATAAATTCATTCAGTTACGTTTTTCTTTTCTTTAGTTCTTGAAATACTGCTTTGCATTTACAAGTCTTTTTACCAACAGCTGGAGTAGTGTGATCATGATGAGTCCTTGGGGTCCTGCTGCCTCTCCTTGAGGATTCAGAAGAATCTGATACAGCTGCAGAAGTGTTCAATATTAAGGCATTCTCACTGAAAAAAAATTGAGTGATGATTAAATTATTAGCTAAGGAAGGACTCAGGAGTCTTGCACTCAAGTTTTCTGTTTCCAATCCATTCCTACAATGAAGCCTAAGACAAACAGTTAAGGCCTTAACACCCAGCAGCCTGTAGCTAAAACATTTGCTTGCCAAGGGGAGTCCTGAATTCCAGCCCTTAAACCCCAATTTCTGTATTTTAAACAGTCTCAAGCTATAAATCCAGGCTCCCTCTGTCCTGAAAGCCCTGAGCATATTGCTGCACAATACAGAAGCTGAACAGGAGGGCTGGAAAACTTTGAACCCAAAAAAACTCTGAACATAGCTGCTGCCTTAGAGCTGGGAGTGTGGGTTTGACATTCTTCAGTCAATGTGGTGGAACTGAAGTCAAAGATCTCAAATTTATTTAACTGCTACAGCCCCTACGTTATTAAAGATACGTCCTAATATAAATATATAATAAATAAAGATATAAATAAATATATTTATAAATAAAGATATATAGATAGATAGATCATACATTATATATGTATATATAATCTACATCAACACTACCACTTCTGTCTTCTGCCTCCAGGTGCATTTCAAAAGGACGTGGCAGTATACCACAATGTGGAGAAATCTGATTCTATCAGTACATGATAGGCACATCTAGGCAAAGAATTCCTCATTTCTAGCTCTCAAGAAGGTGTAACATGCAAGCATTAAGCTTCTCTGCATGGCTGAGTCCAGCACACATCCCAGAACACACAGAACCCCACTGCAAGATGACAGAAAATTGACAATGTCAATCAGAGAAGTCTATGAACTAGACTATCTCTAGAATTAAACAGAAACTTTAAGAAGTTACTAGATGATGGTTTTGAAAGCCTGTATTTAATTTCTGTTGGAGTCTAACATCTCAATTTTTTTTGCCTGGTTTGAATACATGGTATTATCCCAAATGGAGACTATTACAGATTCTTACCTTTGATCAGTGCTGCAACACCAAAGATAAAACGCAATGAGGAATATAAAATGTGTAGCTGACATGGTTACAAGGGTCAAAGCTCTTCAGAATTAAATGTCTATCAAACTAAAGTATTGTTCTACAAAAAAGGCACGCAAAACTTGCACAGTAAAAAGCCAGACACTTCTGAAACTAGATACAATTTAGGTCTCTCAAATGTCAAATACACTACTGTGCACATACTGAGCTGATCTCCCATTATTTGCATATACTCCTCCATGTTTTTCTCACCCATGTTTAGTAAAATAATCACTGGTGATTATTGGATTTTTTTTTCTCCTAAGTCCTTTATTTTTGTCCTCTATCTTATAAGAAAAACAGATGCTTAAGTACAACACGTATCCTATTCTATCCTATTCTATGCTGTCAACTTGAACCAAATCATGAGTTTTAACCTTCACTAAACTTGGCTGCTGTGTAATGAAGAGTCTATTCAATGTAATAAATAATAATGTAATGTAATGTTAATGTAATAAACTTCTGTCTTGCAGGTTAGAAATGTGGTATTTTTAATGATAGGTCCACTTCTGTAAACCAGGTCAGTGTCTTAAAACTCATTCCTTATCATACTATTCAAAACAGAAGTACTACCACACCAATTTACACTCTCTTAAATATAAAAACTATTTAATACACAAATTTCTGACCCGACAGAGAAAATACACACACACGCATACGTATATATATGTTAAAAAAATGTTCAGTTTTACCCTTCAGTTTTCTTATCATCTTTAGCATCCTTATTGTTTTCTTCTAACTGCTGGGCCATGACTGCAGTCTGTTCATCTGGCTCTTCTTCCTCTTTCTCTTCTGTTGATTGTTGATTTTTTCTTTCTTCAGTACCTTCTTGTTCATCCCAAACTAAACGTCTTTTGACAGGAACAGTTAAAGCATCTGACGTGTCTTTCTTTGTGCTGTCCTGATGTGGTTGTTCTCTGGAGTTAGGTTGCTGTAGCACTTCAGGGCTTGGTGCAGCCTCTTTTTCAGAAACACTAGGTAAGAAAGAACACAGCATTTTGTATCAGTGATTTGCACAATATACATGTGTCTATATAGAATATATTCATCCAATTCAGTTCTTTTCAAAACGTATAGCTCAGATATTAAAAAAGTAGTACAGCTGACATGTTGAATGGTTAAGCTGTCACTGCAGTTTCATCTGATGAAGTACATCCCGTTTTCAAACTAGATTTTATGAAGATTCTTTCTATATTACCATTTCCAAAAGTGCAATGTAAAATAGGGCTGCATTTTCAATTTAAACAGCAAATTAGATTATGATAAGTGCTCAAAAAGCAACTATTTCCATACAAGCCTATATTCAGCATTTTTCCCAGTTTCAAAGCTGCAGAATAATAGGCAGGAATGACAATCTTACCCGGCAAGATCTAGTGCTCTGATGTTGTTGCTGATTCCTTCTTCTGAACTGGAAGTTGAGGACACATCCCAAAGACTGTTATTATCAGAGAGGATCTGATTGAAATGGTATCTGGAGAAGTGTGTTCCCTCTACTCTTTGCCTGTAAGCCTTCGCTCTTTCTCGAAGCTCTCTCACCTACACATCAAGGTTTCATAAGTTTCACAGTTGTTTAAACTTCACTAACAGGCTACTATAAATATTTGCATTAGCTACTGGCAGCTAGAAGAGAAATGCAAGTTACTCATAATACAGGGCCAGCCACAGTACAAACATCGCATGCCACAGCAAATGTAAGAAGAAAGCAAAAATAATATATTCAGTAAGCATGTTTGAGCCAAGAAGCCAAAGCAGAATCATCAATTATTCATTCCATGAGCACAAAAATGTATGCAGTAACAATGATTAAGTTTAGTGCTGGATTCTAGTTTTTTCCATCAGCGCTCAGACACAGTGCTCTAAACACTGAAAGAGGAACTTGGATGCAACCAACCTCCATATACCACATGGAATTTAGGGTGTTTTGAGATGCCTAAAGAGAAGAATACAGAGTTATTTAAAATTTCTTATTTTCCTCTCAATACTCAAGAGTGGTATTGTTATTATTACCTTTGTAACTTTACTTCAGTCTAGGTAAGAAACTAAATACTAAAAACGTGTCAATGCAGCTCTATGCTGCCTCCCTGAGATTCAATAAAAAGCTCTCAAACAAGTACAGTCAGCACTGGCATTCCAACAGCCTTTTGCCAAGCCTGAGGAAATTAATTCAGATTTCTAAACAACACTCAAAAATACATTCTATAAATTCTATAAATATATTCTACACTAATTCATGATAAATTCAAATCAATAGATCTATGTATATGTGTAATACTGAGTTTGTATGCTGCAAACACTGCAACAGTCTCTAGCTAAATATTAGTGAAAAGTTAAGATTAATACAAGAACTCTGGGTGCTATTGTATGCAAGACATAGTATCAAAATTATTCCTTCTAGGCTACCAGCAACTTCAAGAATGAGATACAAAACTGTGTCAAGTTTTACTCCAGAACAATAAAAGTGATAACCCCTCTCTTTTAACATTATGCACCATGATTTTTACAGTTAAGACCATTTAAACACTTGCTGTCTTGTGTCCTTCACCCAAACACAATTAGAATGCAGGGAGAAAAAGCAAAACGAAGAAGTTTATGTTTAAATTATTAAAAATAACTTTGTGGTATCCTATGAATTCTGACTTACTAAAAAATGGTCCACAGGAAGTAAGTATTTTGTCAAAGAGCAGGAAAGTAATACAGACATTTCCTCTACCACATTTTCATAGCTTTTCTTTTTTATCCTTCCTTCATGATAGATTTCACATCATTCCTACTGTAAGGAACAGAGTTAGTGGGCTAAACTCAGCTAATCCCACTAAAAGTAACTGGATGCAGCAGATGGCTATCCAGCTAACATCCCACAGTCTAACCCACTAAACTTCCAAAGAATAGCCCATTAAAAATATATGCTTGTCATTTTCAGAGGAGAATTTAAAGTTTGATGTACAAGTGATTTACTGGATTACTCACTTTAACTAGAAGAATAAAAGATTAATTATGATAGCCAGAACAGAAGGAACGTAAATCCAGAGCAACAGGGTACCACAGGAGGAGGAAGAATACTAAGTCTCCAGTGAATTGTGAAGAAGTACAAAGGACAACCTTCTCCTTCAGCAACTCAGCAGGCAGCATTAACTCAGCAGGACACAGGCCCTAGAGAGTCCTACTGCCATTATGAATTGCCCACATTAATTTTTCAGAAGCATAATTGGAAAAGACTTTTTTTTATTGTTCAACTACAGAAAAATACCCTTAATAATAAATTGCAGAGAAGCAACCTACAAGTAATCACTATGGCTAAGGTCACACCAGGATTCTATTATGGCATTTGCCTGTTTGGACTCAGAATTTCAGAAAGCCTGCTTTGGACAGAAAGTCACTCACGTGCCAAGTAACTTCTTTCCAGTTTCCTGCAATTCCCTTTTTACAGCAAGAAAATCTCTGTGGAAAGGTCTGACGCACTCAAAACATATCTTGACAGTGTGGGAAATCTTTGATTTTCTAACTAAATGCCACAGGTAAAGTTGAATATCTATCCTCCACTTGCAGTCTCCTTATTCTTTCCCTGAACTGTACTGCAGTGACTCCTCCCAGATGACTGTGCCATAAACATACTATATCCTAAGGCCCAGCCTTTAGTTGCCTATCAGTCAATTGCTCTTGAAGATGAGCATTGCTCCTTATTGGTTTGAATGTTTCATGATGCAACATCAACAAATTAAAGTACTATATGCCAGAAAAATTACATCATATTTTACAGAAACATTCAGTAAACTACTTGGGCGGCATGCAGTAGTTCACAACATCTTGCAACCTTAGTTACAGTAAGTCTAATGCATATATCAATGTATATAAAAACTAAAATATTGCTTCTTTTCTGTCTTCTAACATCTCCTTGAGTCTGTTTACACAGAATAGATTATGTCATGCATGTGTACACAAACTCTATCTCATACTTTAATATAGTTTAAATATTGAGACCTATTTCTCATTGCATGTTTTGTATGTATTCTGTAATTATTTCTTTTTGCTAACATGAAAATTACTTGCTAGATTAAGTCTAGCAAGAAAACACAGAACTGAAAGCTACCAGACTACTCCTGCAATTCTCAGAGAACCTTATTTTCAAAGAGAACCTATATTCTCAAAGCCCAGCACCCTAGAACCATTTCCTCCAGTTCTACCTTCCACATCACTGCAGACCAAACTGATGAGGAAACTCACATTCCCAAGTATCTGCCACACAGGTAGCAGCACAGTGTCTCACAAAGGCTCCCTCTATCAGCTGGGAGAAGACTATGCCAATTCAGTGAAATCAGAGTGCTGCAGAACTAGCTCTAGCAGTTTCTTAGCACACTATTAATGGTTTTGATTTCCTTGATTAACACAGGAATCACACTTAATAATGCTAGGAAATGCTGTGGTCTTGAAACTACTCAGCATTTTCACAGTTCTGTCAAATGACTTCATATAGTATAATATGGATTGCAGTTTCTGAATAAACTACAAGGAAATACACTGACTGAAACTTGCAAGAAAAATTCTCAGTTTTATGTTGTATATGACAGAATTCAGTTGACTGCTTTGAATGGATTCATGCATGGTAAGCTAATGAACTGAGCCTATCAAGCCAACCTAGGCTGATATATATATTGTCCTTTTCATTTTCATTCCCATGGAATCTCCTATCATTCAGCTCCGTATTTTGAACACTTCTGCTTGTTACAACTGGGCTGAACATCAAGAATAATATTACCTGTCACAAGAGACTCTGTTATGAATGATCCTGATTGTACAGGAAACAAAACTTCTCCCTCACTTTGTAGGCCACATTAATATTTTTTTTAAGTCTCATAATCTTTTTTCCCTATGTATTATAATGACTTGTCAGAATTAATTGCCTTTGTATACTCACCTTTGGGAGTTTGAGTCATTAGAATTACAATCTCAAAGCTGTATTTTATAAATACCACAGTTCAAAGTTTTTTCATCTAAAAATCAAACACAAAGCATACTCAGGCTTCAAATTTTCTAAGAATACTCACCTGGTTGTGAGCTTTACTCTTAATACGAGACCAAACTCCATCTTTGTAGAAATACTGGGCTGGAGACAAAAATTTTGACCTATATTCAGTGTTCATCTTCCTAAGAAATCAAGAATGAGGAGAGAAAAAAAAGTAAAGTTTGATATCCAGAACACTCTTTAAGAGCACTTTTAAAGTTACTCAACAAGCATAAATATACTTGTACCTAAATGCCAGTGAGATGCAAAAAAACCATGTGCAAACAACAATTCAAACCAACACAACTAAGAAAGTTGTGAAAAATACTCATTCACAGTTGGTGGTCCTTCAAGTAGTTACTCCTATTGTTTTTTCCTTTCAACACTTCCACCCAAAGCTTTTGCCCTGACAGCCAATAAGCAGAACATGATACACACATCAACCTCAATTACTTCAATGCAAAGCACGGGACCTTGATTTAAGTCACTGATGAAGGTACATTTAAGTAAAAATGCCTGGTTTGGCATTAATGTGTCTGAGACATTTCCTTCCATGAACTCCACTTTAAAGACACTCTGCATATGGGTGGGGTGAGCTGCTGGGACTAGAAACATCTGACTGCCAGAACACTGGTCAGTATAATTCATCTACATCCTAGTGGCTTTGATCTTCAAAAGGCCTCAGTACTTGAAAAGATGGGTTCATTTTTCCCTTCTGCCACACACATACAAACACAGAAAAATTAACATAATGTAACCTATAGTAGGCGGTAAGTAGTACTTTGAGTCCTTAAGCACTGAACTGTGGATGCATCATCTTAAATCTGAAGATATTTTTGGATTTAATCATGCTTCAGAACATTACCAACTTAATTTTAATATATTCAGCACAGGGTGGAAAAACTCTCTTTTTCAATCCTTCTTCAGAAATAGGTCATAAAAGCCTGAAGTCAGGGAATAAAATAAACCTTGCAAAAAGAAAAATATGAAGGTCAAAAAACCCTTGATATTCAAAATTTCTCTCTGTATGTCCCTTTCTTTAAAGCTGACAGAAATCCTTCACTTGTGGTTGCAAAACCAATGGATTAGCACAAAAAACACAACACTGCTGTGCCTTGATCCCGGTCACTATGCTGCAAAAGCAGCCCATGCATTGCAACACAGCTTGCATTCAAGTAACAATCCTGTCTGCACACTGAGAATTTGCACGTTTTGACAGCTATTGGCCCAGTGATGTTTTAAGAGAATTTTATCCTGTGCTACTACACTGAAGTCATAAGAGGTAGAAATTTGCCCTTAGATGAAATGAGCCCCAGCAAATGATCAAGAATTTTGCACATTACTGAGAGCAAAACTGACTACAATCTACTGCAAAGAGTCCGAAAACCAAATAGTTCAAAGTTTTAGCTATACTATATCCACTCACTTTTCCATAAACCAATTTTATTTCATAGAATTTGGGGTGACAATTTTGTAATCAACTCCCAATATCCAACAGCATTCAGACAGGTAAGTCTCCTCTCCCATCTTCTCTCTAATGCCCTAACACTGCCACGAAGAATGAAAACAATTGCTGGGGCATAACATTAAACACAAATGCAGGAGACATGGATTAATCTATGCATTTTAAAGCCTACTTCTTGGCTTTTATTGCTCTTGACATAGATATGTATGAAATGGAAATACAAGTTCAATTCCTGCAATGTAGTCATGTGGCAGAAATAAAAAGATACTTTGACAGCACTCAATAACATACAATTTCACTTAATTTCCATGCTTGCCAGATTACTCTAAACAGGACAGACTTCCTTCCTTTACTTCGTGTGTTTGCTTTTGTTACTCAAGCACACAAGGCCTCATAGAATAAGCAGACATCAAGTACAAGCACCACAGTTTTAAGGTATGGAGTGGGCACAGTAGATGAAGCAGTTTGAAAGGAGCACCTGTTGAAAGTTTAGCAGCAGCACTGCCTGATTCTACTTCATTCATGTTGTATTCATTAACACCATTATTATTGCATCACAAGGTTCAACTGAACAGGAGTGGTTACAAAGCTTCCACTTCCACTGCCCAGAGAAGAGGATGGAAATTAATATCAGGTTTAGATGTACCCACGAGAAGCTCAATCTCAGCACTGCAAGGGGCATTTTCCCCTGCAACTGCAGCATGGTGTGGTTAAAGGCCCACAGTCCATCATTCTAAATACTGGGCTGCTGTACACCTACTCACTAGTCTAGGTTTTCCTATTTTATACATACCCACGACTTGTATGTAAAGTGAGGGGCTTTGGACTGATATGTTGCTTATTATTTTGTTTAGGATGTTTCTGTTCTGATTTCCCTTGTTTTGCTGCATCTTCTGCTGGTTTTTGAAACGGTTCTTCCCTCTTACTCTAAGGCAAAGATAATTTTAAAAATACCACATTAGCTAACAATCTGAAAACCCTCATATTTCTTTTGACATCAAGTACTTGCAAATAGTTAATTTTAGTGTTAGTTGTTTTGATACAAACATCACATTCTTTTACTAACACGAAAACAAACTAGCAAAATGCCATAGTTAGGATTGAGTGCAACATTCTGCTAGTTAGATGATCCATTTTGACCACTTGACAGAATTAATTCAACACGAAACACAGAAATAAAATAATACGATATCAGCACATTCTAACCTGAATCCATAAGGCAAATTTTAAAATATTTGTTTTAGAAATGTTTAGATTTATTTGTTTGGGTTTTACACCAAAGGTATTTTTTCCTCATTATTTCATTCTTTCCGAAATCCAATGCATGACTTCTGATTCTGCTAGAGATCTTCATGGATATTGTTCAATTTTAAAAAAATTTAAAAGCCCACCAAAATCCCCCAAAACTTTTTCAAGATATTCATCAGAGACGAAGTATTGGTATAAACAACCAGTGTTTAGGCACTTTCACAAAAATTCCCTACTCATGACTCCTCTTACTTCATTTATTACCTGTTCTCAAAACACAAACTGAAATGCCAATATCAAAACCAGAAAAATGCTTCCTGAAAGCCTCAGGCTTTTCAAGATTTCTTCATATCTACTTAAAGAGGCAAAAGGGGACATAAAATTTCTCATCCCCAGATGGGATTTAAAGAACTGGGCAGGTCTGAGTTTAAATGATAAAACCTCCAAGCCAATAATCCCCTCAGAAGTACCAATGGCTCAGTTTAAGCCAAGGCACTGCACCTTTTGCTCAGCAGTGGTCCTTATGAACATTTTGTCTGACAACAACCCTTTCTGTTCTACCAGCAACAGAGATGGTAGTGAAGAGACTCAGATTAACTGGGAGCATCACACAGCTAGTACAACCCAGGCCAGAAGATTCCTAAAAAAACAGAATGACAGCTTTTTGGAACAGTTCCTAAGGGAGCTGACTCAGAAAGACAAAAAAGGAAGATGTATGCCCAGTGGAAACAAAGTCAGGTGACATGGAAAGAATACAGAGATACTGCTTGCCACTGTGGGGAGAAAATTCACTATCTCTGGTTTACAACATTCAAAAAGTTCCAGACCTCCCATCTAGCCCTACTGCACACCAAGATGCAACAATTCTTCCAATCAGAATATAGATCAAAGATTTAGATTGCAGAAACTATCCTAATTACTAAAAACAAAGTAACTGGGAACAAAAACAATAAAAAGAAATCACTTCAAAACTCAGAAACTTAAAACTTTAAACTGAAAAAATTGCTTTACAGAGGACCCATTACAGAACCCCCAAAGAGCAGAGCTGTACAGAGTTCTTTTTGGTCTTTATAGCAAAATCACTATTGAGTCCATCATGACTAGCAATACTAAATAATTTCAACCTAAACCCACCCCCATATAGAATAGATCAAAACTGCATAAGTACAACTAAAGCTTTTCTTTCTGGGAAGTATTTGCTTGTTAACACACCAGAAATTCCTTCTCTTCTGAACCACCTCTCTCTTGTGGACTCTTAACAGGAGCAGACCCTTTGGAATTTCTCTCAAATGCAGTTTCAGAAGTAATAGCAGGAGGTTTAACCGGAGGTATGGATTGTTTTGTGTTGCAAATCAGCTGCATGGGAGGAAGAAAAGAAAACAAAATAAAGAAAAAAAGTGTGATTTGTTTACCTTAAGGCTAAATTTTCAAAATCTGTTAACTTATTCACACAAATACACCCACATATGAGCAGAGAGACAGTCATCTCTACAAATACAGCATGTGTGGACTAATGAACAACTAGGAGAAATTCAAGAGAAATTTAAATACATTTAAAAATTACCAAATCAGACACGGTTAAACCTGTGATCAAACACTTACTGAAGTCTACTATCTGAGGTTTTGTTTATTTGTTTACTTTATTTTTTGTTCACCTTCAGAGCTGTATGTAGGATCATGGTTTTTTAAAGGCATGCCATAAAACTTCCATATGAGTCCTCAGTACATGTCCTGTCCATAAGCAACAGAAAATTGCTCTAAGTTTTAGAGCTGGATGCTTAGAGCTTGAGCAAATTAAAATCCACTCCTTTTCAACTAACACAGTATTATAAATAAAGGTAGAGAATTTCTCTAATATGTGGTCATGTATTATCTCCTCATGGGGTTCCAAATTTCAAAACCATGCCATCTGTGAGAAGCATGCATTTTCCATAGATTTCCCATGAGAATTTAGGTCTGACTTATAATCTAACTTGGATAACTTTGATATTTTCACAGAATCTCTTCAAGGCAAGGGATTATCAGTATTGAGGCATATTCTTAGTCATATCAACAGTGAAGAATAATAATTTGTTAATATGTACCATTTTTATAATTAAATTTTCCCTAAGTTCTACTTATCCATGGATGTATAGTGCCTATAGACTTATTCTCACTGCTTCTTCTTCTATATAAGCTGTGACAAAAGCACAATGCTCACAAGCATTAATAATGAAATTATCAAACTGATTGCACACAGAATCAAATGGAATTCTCTTTGATTTTTTCCATGAGGTGACTTTCTGGAAACTGCCTCTTCCTCAAAAGATCCTTTGGCTTCTCTATACTACTGTCTTGTATTTCAGTGAATTTTCATTGCATAAGGGGCAGCTGGGAAACATATCCTGCAGTAAATCCACCTGCTTGATACTCCAACAGAAAAGGACAGGATAGTGATTATTTTAGTTATCAACATTTATTGCCTCTGAAAGATGTTACTGAACAAATCCACCACCTGAGGATAAAAAAAGCACATCATCTCTAGTAATCCCACTAATGTGTATGCTTCTAGTGAAGAAAAAGATGACAAATGCAGAAGTGTCTGTTTCACTCTTCAGAATGACCAAAAGACTGAGTCTCCTAGGTCCTGATCCCAGTAACAGTTAATTGAAAACATAAAGCAGTCTCACACTCAGTTACTCTTTGTGGTCTCACCAGAAAAAGCAGTATTTTCAACCCTACAAAGCCCAAAAGTTCATGAGATGTATTAAAACATTACAAGAGTATCTTAAAATCAGAAAACTCCACTTTTAAATATACGCTGTCATCATGAAAAAATAAAACACTAGAGAGACACACCTTAGGGCTTAGAAGTGTACGTGCACAAAGATGGAAACTGAGAATAAGAAACTAGGGCAACACAGATAAATTAATGCAAACAGAAGAACAGGACCCTGTTAGAAGGAACAAAATACAAGGCCTAAGGAGAACAAATACTTAGGCCTGACCATAATAAAGAATCACAAGGAAACAAATCCAATTGTGCTACACTTTTGTACAGTGAGAGAAAAAAAACGGAAACAACATTAAAGTTTGTTGTTCCCCCACCATAAGAACAAATAAAGGAAATCTTTTTGAAAGGAAAACTTTGCTGATATGTAAAAGAAAGTATTATTTGCTTTTTGGATTCTATAATGTTACCTGTTCAGCTGCAAGTATTGGTGACTTTTCATGAGGACTCTTCCAGATGAACTGGCTTTGATATTCAGAATTTCTGGGGATATTTATGCTTGTTTTCCTCTGAAGGGCTCTGTGAAACTGACAGTGAAAAAAAAAAAAAAAAAAAAAGAAAAATATAACAATGATTGTTCCCTTTCCTACAATATTTTGCAACTTAGACATCTTTCAACACACACTTTTGAAACAATGGTTTAATTTTGCTTTCAAGAACAAAATGAATGCTAAGTACATTTTCTCATTATAGTCAACTACCCCCAAAAATCTATATATTATTGGCTAAATCCTTGTTTGATTGAAATCAGTGGTGATGACACATTCTGAAGATGCAAATGAGGAGCAAATTCTATTGAATTAAGAAGTACCAAAATCTGATCTCAAACATACTGTTCTTCCAACAAAGAAGCTACAAGAGAGCATCAAAATACAAAACCAAGAAAGACTTCAGCAAGACAGTCTGAGCATGTCTGTGAAATTACTGTTAGTAATTTTCAGACTGGTCAATTAAAAAAAAAAAAACTATTCCCTTACCCCATTACCAATTTTTTCTGATTCCTTTTTTGGAGATGAAAGTGCTTCATTTTGATTTGGTGGAGCTTCTGAGGGTGATTTCTTCATGTTGTTCTCCGCAAGGGCAAGAGCTATTTCACCACCAGAATCTGCCACATGTGACTGAACTTTTGGGGGGAGTCTGAGTCCTTCTGGTGTTTCAAGCTTTTCCTGATTCACATTATTGTTGTTGTGGTCAGCGTGCAATTCTGCAGCTTCAGTTTCCAGAGGGTCATTCAAATCACAATCTGCTGTCCATTCAAGGGATTTTGAAATCTGTGGATTACGGTAAGGTACCCTTCTCTTGGAAATGAATTTTGGTTCTCTTGTGATTCCTGAGAAAAAGCCATATTAGATTTAACAGAAACATTCACTGACGACAAAGTATCACTCTATAACAAGAATAAACTGAAAGTTTATCACACAACTGATTACTAGAAAGCTTGGAGCATTGACAGACTATGAATTACAGGCATGGCTGAGAAATTCTGTGTTCTTTCCCATCTCCAAATGACTTTCCTTTCCACTAAACAGACAGGAATATGGTGTCCCAGAACCATATTGGATTAAACCCTATAAAGCAAAAATGTCCACAGGACAATCCTGCCCAAATTGATTCTGCGAACTGAGCAACAACAAAACTCACATATCCAGTGAAAAGAATGTGGTTAGCACAGGGACAGAGTAACCAACCTGTGGGGAGAAAGTATGCTACAAGCACTTCTCATTACACATGCACAACACACCTTGCTCAACAGGTTCCCTCCGATTGTGACACATCTCTATCCACTTGCAATTTAAGACCGTCTCAGATAACTGACTTTCATAGTATGTACAAAAACGTTTCCAAAAATAGAAAAATATTTTGTAACAAAGCCGAGTATCAAGTTATTTAAAGAATTGCTGAGTTTTACACATGCAAGTGAAAATAAAATTTCCCCATCATTTTAAGAAGAGTACTGAACAGTCGAAGAGGAAAATCACACGAGGGAAATAGCAATTCACTTCAAAGAGCTCAACTGCGATGGAAGAATTAGTGAAAGCCCCTAACTGGCTGAAAGAAACACCTTCCACAAGAGAGACACACTTGCATCCCATGAAGAAGCAATGTAGAAAGAGAGAACAACCTATGGTGAAAGGTATATAGAATGTGCATATGTCTGACTACACATACAGGATAGGAAAATCATTCCAGTGGGAAAACACTGGAAGAGTAGGAAGGACACTCCAAGCATCTGCAGCTGTCAACTTTTTGCTGTAATGTTCCAAGTGATTCCTAAAATTGCTAGTTATGTCATTCAACAGGAAGAATCATAAGTAAATGATCAATAAAAATCTGCAAATCCTATGAGGTACCAAGAATGACATTTAAAGATGTGGGTGTTTAAATATCCAGAAAAGAGGTGGGAGTGAAAATTAACACAAATACGTAGAAAAACTACAGCAAGCATGCACAAAAATACCATCAATATGAGAAAAAGGAGAAACTGCTGTATGGCTAAGTCATGAATTTATTGCAAGGCTTGTAAAATTTTCAGTTTAGTTTGACTGGAAAATAAGCATAGGTTGCCATTTTACAAAGAAGTTAACACACTTAGATATTTAAGCGTTTCAGAATTCGTGACAATTGTAGCTCTCAATAACAGGTACCCATACACAGACCCATGTGCTAGGGAAAGCAAGGTTAAAGAAAGATGTAGTTTGCAGTAATGGAAGAAAGCAGTAATATATCTAAATGATAACCTTTAGCAAGATTAAATTTTTTATTTGTCTAGCACCTTGGCTAAAAAAAACTCCTATTGCCAGCAGTCAGTTCTTAATTACAAGGCCATAATTTACAACACTTTTTGTAGGAATGAATGCATTGTACTCTAATTACACAGATTGCATAGTGCAGTTGCAGTGAACTGCACAAATTTTTTTTACTCTGCCGTGCACCACTACAATAATCACTATTTTTACTACTCCTTTTCAAAGCACTGCAGTTGTCATCATTCTTCAGTTTACTCCTCCTTTCTCAGCTCCCTACAGGCCTTTCAATCCCACTACTATTTCCTTTTCCTCTTGCTTTCTAGCCCTACATTTCCCTCTCATGATAATGTCTACAATCCTTAAATCCTACACTACAGTACCAAAAGGTTTTTGCTGTAGTGGCTGACCGTCTCTTTCAGTTAGCTGTACCTGTTAGGTTCATAACAATTTTATTTATCAAACTTTGCCCCAAGTTAGTCTCCCCTTAAAAACTGAATTTTATTTACTATTTCCATATATCACAGACAACCCAATCCCACCCTCGACACACCCTATATGGGTTAACACTGCACCTGTGTTTCATGCTTGGGTCTTAGCTTATGCTGCTTGTCAGAAACTACTTTTTTTCCCAAGGTTTATATAAATAGGACTAATTGAAAGGAAAGTTTCAGTGTAGACATAAAGGATATGGAGTTCAAAAACACACTCTATCTGCATGATGACCAAGACTATACTTTTAATTTAGTTACAAAGTGCACAAACTGTAACAGTTCACTGTGGCCATGCGCCCATCACAGCGAAACTTTCCAGGCCTTGGCTGTAACCAAGGGGGCACTTACCAAACTGATCCGACCGAAGTCCTGCCCACAAGGATTTCTGCTCTTGGGACGGGCTACACAACTCAGGGCTTCTCCATTTGAAGTTTCTCTTGTATTCACTCAGCCCCTACAGCAAACAGAGAGGAGTCTGTCAAGCCACCGGTGCATCTCCTGCTTCACTGCTCCTGCAGTAGCGCATCTGCGAAGCGGGGAAAAACACCGACACGCTGCTGCAGGGTGAGCTAAGCTGGCAGGTGGCTCATCTTCCGAACCCACCCGCGTCGGAGAACAAAAAGTAGTGCTGAGAAAACGTGGAAGCATTCCATGCACAAAAAAACAATATTAAATTTAAAAAAAAAAAAAAAAAAGCATCGTATGTCTTCAAATGAATGGTTTCAGGAGCAAACACAGCCTGGACCCACTGTCACCCGCACGACCGAACTGCTTCTGTCTTTACTGGCCGGTGCCGTGGCGCAGGGGCCTTCCCTCTCCCGCTACCCCAGGACGGGCCGCAGCCGCGCTCCTGCCGCCCCCCGGGCCCGCGGCCGTGCCCTGCCCGCCGGGCCCCGCTCCCGTTGGGCTCACCCTGAACCGCACGGGCATGGCGGAGCCGCGGCGGCCGCACGGCCGGGCCGGGGCCGCCTCCCCTCGGCTCGCCGGGCGCCTGCGCGGCGGCCGCCCAGGGCGGGCGGGGAGTGCGGGGCCGGGCCGGGCCGGGCCGGGCTGCTGCCCCTGCCGGCCCTGCCCTGCGGCCATGGGCGAGCCCGCCCCGCTCGAAGCGGGCGTGCCGCGGGCTGTTGTCGCCGTGGTGTCCGATTTAACAGATTGCTCCCCGGTAACGGTGCTGTGTGTCTGGGGAAGCACAAGAGGGAGGCACCCGGTGCTTATGCATCGCACGGCCTGCGGGAGCTTGGGCGCCTGGTTACAAAAAAAGTCACGTGTCCACGCATGCTGATTTATGTTGCTACAAAATCAGCGTTTCGAGAAAGGAAAAAACCAAGTTTCCTACCCTTCTGGAGCATCTGCGATGGCGTGGCAGCTGCCGGTCCGCCTTCGCCACCTCCCCCGTCCTCGCCATCCGGTCAGGAGATCCTAATCCACCTTCTTGCTCAGATTTTCCCTCGGGGGTCGCTTTTCTGACTGCCTTCCCCCTGCTAATCTCCATGCTGACTGTTTTTGACTGTGTCACATTAAAGAGAAGGGAGAGGGTTTGTACAAGTGCACGGATGGCCGTGCCTGCCCAGGACAGCCCGGTGTGTTTACATTGCCTGTTGCCCGTGGCTGCGACCCTGCCCGTGTTCCCTGTCACCAGTTCTGGGGAAAGCTGCTCCAGCCGGGGCTGTGTCCCCTCTGCCTCGGCACAGCGCCCTGCCAGCCACGGGAGCAATGTCAGTGCCGGACCACTCACTCGAGCAGAGTCTGGATCACCTGTATGACTGGTGAGCAACAATTCTTTCTGTCGATGTGAGCAGGGGAGAGCACCAATCTGTAATGAAAAGATTGCGAGCAAAGTAAAATGTTTTTCTGCGATGCGAACAGCAGCGGGGAGGACAGAAGAAAGATGCTGCATTTATAGTGTTTTCAAGTTTCACACATCCTTATTCATGAATTTCAAGATCAAGACAACAATTTTGGTATCATTTACTTGCCGATTACACTTGAAATTACTAGGTCCACCGTATAAAGTTTTTTGTTTTGTTATTATAGTGATTTATTTCGTACTGTTCAATCAGGTCTAGTTCAGTACATTTTCTAAAGTAACGTGCAAACTTTCTACAGAATGTGAAAAGCCAGCTGGCAAAAATGCAATGTTCAAAATACATATTCCAGGTTTGCCAGGAATCTTTCCTCTTTGATATGTATGGAAACCAGGCCAAACATAATTTCCGTATGTTTTTAGGGTGTTTTTCATTTATCAAACTACAACAATGCTTTTACAGATGGCTTGGGGCTGTCTGAATTTGGAGATGTACTTTAGTGCACAAACACAGTAGGACACCACACCAACCTGATATGCAGATTTTTATTTCATCGTGTCTCTTTATTTTTTTAAGATAAAACACAATAAATATCCTGAAACACTGGAATTCACATTCCTCTTTAGGCACTGATTGATTTAACTTGCATTTTAGATCTCTCCTTATAGCTATGAGATAGGGGAAGCACTTTAATAAATATGTCAACCATTGAGCTACTACTGTCTTTACCTCATATTTTTTATCACTGCTAATGTATACCAGCCACTTCAGGTTCAATGTATACACATTACTGAAGATAGAGGTATTCAAGGCAATATTATGTAAGAATGCTAAGATGCTTAGGCCAGTACCATTATTTCCATATGAGGGTTGAATAAATAAATTAATAATGAAATCATAAGCATAGATCTGTGTGTAGAAAAGGTTGCACTGCATTCACAGACTCACAGTCTGGAAAAGTAGGGAAGGATTGCTTTCAGTTTTCTGGAACATAAACTTGCAGAGAGTGATGTAAGTGTGTATCTGTCAGTAACTGGTCTGTATAATTTATTGGATCATATTGTTTAAAGAAATAAGCATTTAAAGCTTGTGTTGCTACATTAGATGTCTAAATAGTTTTGAGTTCAAGTTACTTCAAATTTCTGTAACAGTTGAGAGGTTTGCCATCTTATTCCTTTATTTCCTACAAAGCAAATACAAGTATTTTAATTTGCCTTGCTGATTCTTACTCCAGATCTAGATTGTCTTGTTGCTGTTCTTCAAATTAATCAAAAGATGCAATCTCTTTTGATAAACCATGTACAAAATTTAATTTGGTTTCTTATAATTTCAAATGAGTAATTTGTGACCCGTCATTTTTTCTTTTCACGGTATGTTTTCCCATTAGAATCTCCACATCTTGCTACACATCCAGACCTAATCTTTGGCCTTTTCTGTCTCTTGACACCCATACTCTTAAGTCTTGATTTCAAGACTTGGGCGACTTTTTCTTGAACTTCAGCCTGTGAACAGCTAATTATTACATCTAACTACATAAAGACCTTCCCATAACCTGTTTCTCTCCCTGCTTGTAAACTCGGATACCGCAGGCTCCCTTAGGGAGCTGGTAACCTGAAGTCTCTTTCTTTTGTTTTAATACTGGTGGTGTCTCTTGCCAAAAGTCAGAGTATGATGTATCAGCAGCCCTACCTCCAGCCAGAAAAGGCTAGACGCAGCTTGCTGTGAAGCCTGACAACTCCACTCCATGTGTCAGCCTAAAGGAAATCAAACAAGAGCAATGAAACTGTTCTCTACCTCCAGAGTCTGTAGCCTCTGGCACTCACTAGTGTAGGAGCAAAGGAGGAGTGCTAGCACAGCTGGCCTGGCTTAGGTCCCATGGTTTTTACTCATAAGAGCAAATGTTTCTTGTGCAAACTTGTCCCAGCTTATTTTACAACCCATTTAGAAGCTGCAGTGTTTAAACTAGTTTAATTTTAGAACTAATTTCAATCCCTTTTTCAAGTGACAGAGTTGATCCAGCAGTCATTAAAGGGCAGCGTTTTCTTGCTTACAGGGGTCTGGATTTGAAGATATCTTGGCTTCAGGTCTCTGATCTTGGCAAAAGCATTAGCTCTTATCATCTTAATGTAGTCTGCCTCTCTGGTACAATTTCATTCTGAAAAGCAAAAAAAGCTTATATAGTTCTTCTTTATAGCTGTTAAAGAGGTCCTAAACATGAAATATGGATAGATAGATAGATAGATCCAACTCGCCACCTACCATCTACTTATTTGTGCATTGTGTGTTCTTAGGACAAAACACTACAAAAGTGATGGCTGCTTTTGAGAACTTCGTCTTTAACCCTCAGGGCCAGACACATACAGCAGGGCTTTCCATAACCAAGGGCTGCCAACCTCCATGGCAACCCAAAGTGGTCTTGGATCTTTAAAATGTCTTAGATCAGACCATTTTGGAAATCAGCATCCTTAGTCCATGATTCCTCCCTCTTTAAAGTGAGAATGACATTTCTAACTATGGTTTGATATCTGCTAATCAGGAGGGTTGTTTTTTTAATAAAAGTACAAGGTCGTTTTTAAAAAGTGTAGAATTCCAGTTCAGAAGCAGAACAGAGTATCTCAAATGTGTGTAGATGATGCAAGGGCAACCATGGCCAACTTCATTTTTTACATTAGAAGAAAAAAGAATCTAGGAGAGCATGTGTCATTTTGATCTAATGTTTGCCTGAAGAGCACAGAGAAGCCACAGCTGCTCATTCTTCAGCAAAGGAGCTTGCACCCACTTTATAGGTATAAACAGCAATCTCTGTTTCTGTAGGGAGCACAGGGCATTAATTTATGATATGTGTGCAGCTCTATGCACTCAGTCATTACCAGTCGACATGACTGTTCATACTATAGAAATAATCTCTGTTTTTAAAGGTGCATAAATTTGTGCACTGCAGTAGCAAAATTGTGCAATGCTGGCATAAATAATCTGTTCTGACAACCCCTCAGGGAGTAACTCCTGTAGACAGGATGTGTGAGTATTATCCCGGGATGATCTGATGCACTGGTAACTGCACTGTAACAATGGAAGCATGAGATGGGTCTCAAGTACCATGGCTTTGGTGGGCAGGCTCAGCTGGGTTGGCAAGGTAATGCAGCTCAACCTCAAAAGGGAAGGCAAAGAAGCTAATAGTCACTGCAGAGGACCATCTGTTAGACAGAAGAATACCCTATGTTGTGTTGAGAAAACCTTTTGTAAGAGACACACTAAACTTTAAGTGAAATTTTTGTCATTTTTCATTTCTTACTATGCTCTGCATGCCATTTGTAACAATAAACTGTTATCACACTATTGGTGCTATATGCATACATCAGTAAGAAATCACATTTCCATGATGCTGACTCATAGCCATTTAGAAGGGAAGACTCATTAAGGGAGTGCAAATTAGCCACGCTGTCCAAATGACACTGTTCTTTATTTTTTGGAATCGGGATGTGAGCAGCTATCCTTTTCCCTGCTGCTCTTGGCAGCATCCTTCAGAAGGTGGACAAACAGAAGTCTATTTCAACAGCCCTGTAGGACAGAATGAAAATCTTGTTCTCCTGACTTTTGTCTGCCCTAGGCACACACACATCAACTGGTGTACACATTTCTTACCTGTACTTAGGTATTGCAAGAAATCTGTTTGACTGTGTACCTGTTTCTGACACATGGTTGTGGCTGTTCGCAAGGACACGAGCTTCTGAACATTGTGTATAAGCCTTTGATTACTGCAGATCAGCTTTACAGTTGGAATTATGTTCAGCAATATTTTAGGGCACTGAATACTGCATCAAAACACTGCAGCCTCATGGTGCAAAGTGCTACAGGCACGTGATTTGAATGTGATAAAAAAGAGTTCCAGTTGTTATTGGTTTTGGGTATATTCTATCCATACCATACCAGTTCCCCCCCGACAATATAAAGCCAGTACAAATAACAAACTCTGTACTCTGGATAATTCACCAGAAGTGCCATCATGTGCTCCTGCTTGGTAGGTGATCCAGTGCCACACAAGTCAAATCTTAATGATCTTGTCAGCATGTCCTTACTAAAGCTGAAATTCCTTAATTGTCTGAGCTTCACTGCTATCTAACACACATATAAGCACAAAGAAATCTAATATTTACTACCACAGCTGTTTTCTACCTCCTTCTCCATCTGCAGCCCCCCAGGGACACCACTTGAATAATGTCTTGTGTAAACAGCAGTTGGCAAAAATCCTAAAGTTCTTTCTACAGCAGATATGGCATCACTGTGACACACATATCTTGAGTTTCTTAAAAAAATTATTTCCTCCAGGTAATATTCACCAGGGAAACTGAGCAAGCTGAGGGTGTTCCTGGAGGGCCTTACTCATCTCTGGCTGAAGACAGAATGTCTTTGTGTTGTCTGCAGAGGACACAGGTGTGGAGTTACAGGCTGAGCCTGGCCCTACCCCTGCTGCTCCCAGGGAGAGGCCCAGTGGTCCGTGCTGCTCTCTGGGGACTTGTTAATGAGATTTGCTGAAGGCAAGACCTGTGCAGTTGATCCTGACTCCACACATTCCCAGCTAGAGGAAAACCACCACCTGGGGATGGGCTGAGGCCAGGCAGCAGCACTGTCTCTCGGGCAAAGACTCCTCTGGCAGCAGCTCCCCCAGGACAGGTCCCAGCTGTAGCCTCCCCGTGGCACTGCCTGGGGACCTCTGCCTTGGCTGCACTCACTCTGCATCATTCCCAATCCCTGGCAGCCACACCTCCTGGTGATGGGAGCCTGCTTCAGGACCTTTATAAAATGGGTGCTGTTTTTACAGCTGGTCTGCACAAATAATATATATGGTTATAGATGGTTTCTAGTATTTTCTTTGCACCTGTGTCTAAATCTAAAGTTTCCAATACCACTTGAACAGGAAAATGCCACCCAACCAGCAATCTGGTCCTTATCGCAGCTGCTCAGTCTCAGTACCCAAAATTAAAGTTTCAATCAATTTAGTCTTGGATGTCTTTTCAACTTCAGATAAACCAGAACTTTGTGTACTTAACAGCTTTCAGAAAATATCTGCAATTAAATATGATACTTTGAATTCATTTCAAAATACCTGACTTGCAATGGTACGCTTCCAAAGATAATTTCATTAGAGTTTTTCTTTCTGTGACAGTACCTGGGAATGAAATACTGAAATTTCTTCTCCTAAGTGGCTCCCACTGAAATCAGTGGAGCAAACTCAGAGGTACAGTCTGCTGAAGGTATCCCTTTCCTTGCCACAGACCAAATCTAAATATAGGGCCATTGGCTAATCATCTCTGCTAAGAGATCTAAAAAGGAGTATGTCTTAAAATCTTTTCTTTTCTAGTCAGTGGCTTGAACCTGGCCATGTGAGCAGTGGTTTGCTGTCATTCATGAGAACCATCAGTTGTCAGTTTTTGCAAAATCTGAATAAACTTTGTTGTTTTTTAATCTGGAATGGCAGCAAAAGGTTTTGTGATCAAAATCTCCACCTGCAGATGTGCTGGGTGTCACCATCATCAGTTACAATGGGCTGTCAGAATCTAACCCTCAATGAGAGTATCAGGTGAACAGATAAAGCTGAAACTGTCATATCCTAAAAGTTCTGTTGATGTAAGGACCAACGTTCCTGATGACCTCGAGAGAAGGAAAAAGATAATCTTGTTCTGAAGGATGGTGAAAGCATTAATCTAAAGAGCAATTTCACAGTGAATTAAAACCAACAGTCATGGTACTTAATTGTTTTTAAAGGTTTCTTCAGGCAGGTGTTCCACCACTTCTACTATCATAGCCAGGTTGAAATTCTCTCAGCAAACAAAGCAGTCTTTCATCTGTACCAGGATGCAAAGTTGCAGGAGAGAAGCCAGTATTAGGTAGGTAGTAGGTAGGTTTGCAAATATCCATCTTAAAATAGAAATGTGTAGGAAAAACCTGTTTCTTTTGGCTGACTTATGCTGCAAGTTTCCATGTAGGTTTGGATTTTCATATACAAAAAATTAGACCTAATATTTTCAGAATATCCCAGTGGTTTTGTTTTTCTTTTAATGGGTAAATATTTCTCTGACTACACAGTGTCCAGTGTAGCAGTATGGGAAAGACAGGCTGTTTGTGACTAATTAACACCCATTTGCAGGACTTCTGGGGCCACTAATGCAAGCAGAAAACTATATCCCACCTTGTATTTGGAGAAAAGGGTCTAAGGCATGCCTCCAGTGTGGCATTAACTTCTCACAGAGTATTTTCTCTGGTGGAAAATATCTGTACATTAAATATTCCATATGACAAACAAACCTAAATTTTCCAATTGAAATTATCAGATTTTCCAAATATTTTACATTTTTGTTGAAAAAAAACAAAACCAAAAACAGGACAGTTTCAGTCTGCTCTGGTCTTATTGGAAATTAAACTTGTAAAAATAATACAGGAAGATGTCAGAGAATCTTTTGGCATGTTAATTGAACACTACCAACAGGATCCAAGAAGTCAATCCATCTTGACTGCATTATCACAGCTGATACATTATTCTTAGGTTATAGAATGGTATTTTTGGGGGTTTTCTGCATTTTTCAGTCTCTCTTTTGAATGTGGGTCATGGTGGCAGCGTCTGTGATGTTGTTGCCTTTTCAAACTTAGAAAAAATATTTGAGATTTAATGTTTAATTTTTTTCCTTCTGCTCCCTCCCAGACACAGTGATCCTCAAATAAACAATTTGCTGTTAAAGAAGATGTTACATTGGTTTCTGTCATAACATGCCGCATCTATCCTGACTACAACTTTAAAACATAATTCTAATGTAGAAGCTCTTCCAGGTGATTTTCCTCCTAATTTACATCTGCATTTTCTTCACCCCCGGTGCTCACTGAACACTGAAAGCATTGTATTAAGAAAGCTTAAAGAAGCCATATTTATCACTTTTTTTCTGTCTATAAAATATTTAATCTTCAACAAATGATGCTTTTCTAATCCATTTCTTACATTCTTTAAGATGCACGGATCATCTCTCAAACATAGTTCTCATTGTGTTTTGAATTGGATTATTTAAGGAGCACCGATTAAATCCCTAAAAAGCCTTTATTGGCATGCTATCATTTCTGCTACAATTACAGGTTTTCTTCCTGGATACTTTGGGTAATCCCAATGGCAGAAAGGCTTATTGGAAGAAGGATGTGTGGCTGAAAACAAGACCAGAGCCCACACATCACACAGATAACAGGACCATCTACTGAGGTTCCAGATTAAAGATTACATATTAGCAAGAGGTTTTATAGACATTTCTTATCAGAACAACCCATAGATGATCCTGCAATTATTTTAAAGCTAATCTAACAGTTTCCAGAAAAGAGTGGCAGAAGCACCACATTTTCCCATGCTCCTGGGAAGTAAAGCAATTTAGGCTTTCAGATTTCTTCCTACCTCTTCACCAGGGCAAGTCAAATCTTTGGTCTCTGAGTGGGAAGAATGCAGATTTTGTGGCGTGACAGTTTCTCTAAAGATTTGTGTGCTGACTTTCTTTTCAGTATTGGTCTGAATCCATTAAACCATACATGAATGCACAATACTAGAAAATTTCCACTGCAGTCTGTTCTGTGGCTCAATCAGTGCAGAAAGATTGAAGTCAAGAATTTCTTCTGTTGTGTTTTGGTCAATAAATCTGCTGCTCCAGATTCATTCCTGGTACAACTCTAACGCTGAAATGTGGATAGATGCTGTATTTTTTTGTTTTCCCTGAATTAAATTGTCTTACCAAAAAGATGAGAAACCTTCATAAGTAGTTTGCTTAAGCAAGGCTGAAAATGTCATTGAACAAGGACAAATTGAAGAATTTTAATTTAAAATTTACTGCAGGTTTGCTGACAAATGATTGTTACATCTGTCTATTCCAGGCTAGGAAAACAATCACAAATCAAAGTGAAAGACAAGATCACTTAAATAAAGCTACTTAGAACCATTTATTTTTTCAGATACACCTTCCAGGGCTTCTAGGCAATGCATGGACTGTTGACAACTGTATGATGACCTGGGCAGATGAAGGAATGGCGATGAGTGAGAACTGCTCAAGTGAAGTGCTCCTCTATTCTGCTGTTTTATTACTGCATCGCCTCTGGCTTCAAGACCCAGGCAGAGCCAGCTGGAGCGGGCAGGCAAGTTTAAGATGTTAACACATGCCTCTGGCATTTTCTTTCACCCAAGTCAGGGATATCATCTGCAGTCTTCTAAGGGCTGATGTGTGATTTGGAGATGAAAGACAAAACTTACCGGAGGATCCAGTGCACTGATTAATAACCTAGGACGTTGTGCTTTAGAAAGTACACTGTGGTGTTTTTTGCTTGTTTGTTTTCATGAAAAAATGCGGGAAGCGCTGTCTGCGTGGCCGAAGGGACTGGGCAGGGTGGGCCTGTCACCGCTAGGTGGCAGGAACCCGATGCAGCAGAAAGCGTCGCCAGCGCTGCTGAGCGCTCGGCGCTGTGCTGGGCAGCTGCCATCCATCCAAAGGACTGCCACCGCTCCGGGAACATCGGCACAGGACACCTCTGCAGAGCCCGCTTCGTTCGCAATGTCTTCTGAACAATGGGGGAAGGAGGACGTGTTTGGAACAGAGCCTCGGTGTTGCCTCCTCCCCCCAAACAAATTGAAAATCCATTGCGAATAAGTAAGAGTTTTTTTCTTTTTCTGCAGCATTTGAAGTATTTAAAGCACACTTCCTCTTTTTTTTGTAATTTTTTTCTTTTTGTTTTTTTTTTGTTTGTTTGTTTGTTTTTGTTTTTGTTTTTCTTTGTTTTGTTTTGTTTTGTTTTCCCCACTTGGATCTGCAGTGATGTGGACAGCTAGGACCACATCATAAAAATAAGGTTAACTGGCTGCCATTGTGGTCCCATTCCCTTTGGCTGTGGCCACACAACTCACTCAGTGCAAGTTTGTGTTTGGGCCCCAGGGTTCAAAGTGAAATATCTCAGCAGCACTTTGCCCCCAGGTCAGCACTGACCCTGCATCCACATGGCACTGCAGCTCTGGGGAGAGCTGCTCTCATGCTGTCCTCTGAGCAGACTGTCAACCTGGAAGGCTCCACATTATGGTTCTCCAAATAGGTATCAGAGATCCCAAGATAATTCAAGTTAAAACAAGTGATCCTCAAGATTTCTTTAGGGGTATACACTCTAGTATACTACTGATTTCTTACTCAGATTTGCTGGTATCTAATCCATTCCTTTAAGCAGCATTTCTAGATAAATATGGTAATTGATCTCTCCTAAAATACAGGAAAGCTGGCCTTGCTATTTATGAGAAAGGAGACTAAGAGCCACAGAAATACATTTCAGTTAGGTTTGCAAGTCTTGATTAAGCTTTTGTAACAATTTATTGCTATGGCACTATAAATGTAGAAAGCACTTTAGAGAGAGAGAATATCTGCTTTGAATGGGGTATCATATATGCAGAAGGCACTCAAAATAAAGAAAATGGAAGGTCCTTGTACTAAAGCACCTATGCTTTAAATGAGATTAAGTGCAGGATAAGATGACAATAAACAAAGGGCTGGATGAAAAGCTGGCAGTGGTGAACAGTCAGACTTAATAATATGACCATATCTTATTTCCTCCTCAGATTTTTTTAATACAGTAAATTTATTGTAATAGGATTTCTGGACAGCATCCACTTGAAAGCCTGCACAGAGGTTAGCAACAGAAGACTGAAAAAAAATTGAGGCATGTCAAAAGATTTTAAGGAAGTCTGAGGCTGGGTTGCAGGAAGAAAAAAGATCAGAGACTATTCCTTTAAAAATAGGTTTAACAATTCCCATTTCTTACACAGACAGCATACTTTAATATATTATTCTAAGTTCCTGAGTCATTTGTGTCAAATGTGAATTTGGTTTGGTTTCCTGGAAGTGTGATGCTACACCCAGACATTACAGTCACAGAGGTTACGCACATGAAGCCAGTCAGAAACTGCTGGGGTAAGAAAGAAAGAGTTCCTTACAGGAAACTTGATTTTTTGGCAGAAAACTTCACTGTAAGTAAGTAAGTGAGTTCTCAATTTTGGCCAATGAGGTAGGAAAGGGGGGGAATACTCTTTTATATATAACATAGAGGAAAGCAAATTATTTCTGAGAAAAAACTTCATTTTGCTAAAACCTGAGTTTTCATTAGTACAGGCTTCAGTCATCAATTCTCAAATATTTCTGAGGCATTTTGTGTATTCTCACACTGCAAGTCCCTTGCCTGAGAAGGACTACAATTTACATGCAGTTGTCAATTATATGCCATTTAGCAATAGATTTGTCACGGATACTTAGAAACCCTGAACCTTGAAGCTTGCACAGGGCAGGAGCTTGCACAAGGAGCTTGCACTTGCTTTGCTTCTAGCAGGCTTTCAGGTCAAGCAGAGATGTTTCACCATCCTATTCCCCTGTCTGTGGAGCAGAGCTTGGTCTCACCCTGTTAGAAGTACCCACCCTTTGTGAGACACCCGGCTTCCCTGGTCCCAAGGCATTGACAGGCACAACTGATGCAGGAAACATCCCAGGGAGCAGACCTTGAAACTTGGCAGAGTGAATTACTGGGACTCACTCTTTGCCAAATAAATAAAATTAAATTAAAAACTAAAACTAAAAATGCATTGCCAGTTCATATCAGCGATGCACAATCAAAACTCCACAAATTTAAACATCCAGTATTCACACGCTTCCTTTCTAAAGAGGGGTGGGAATTTCGGCTGTTGCACAGACAATGGGTGTGTGCTATTTTTGAGATCAAAAGAAAGGGGGAGGCACTTGTTGCATCCAGACCCTGGAAAGTGCAGCCCTGGACTTCCTCATAAAAATCTGCTTTTCCCCTTTCCAACCCCACCCTTCACATGCCCCAACCCAGAGTGCACAAAGATACAGCATTTCTTTTTTGCTCAGCTTTCCTGAGCAAAATGGCATGTTTGTTAGTGTTGGTCCTATTACATTTGGATCTGTGTTACAATCAAAGGAACTAATTTCGACCAAATCTTCCTAGGACAGTTGCTGGGTTTATTAGATCTTTTTGTCTGTTACAGATAAAAACCTATCTAGAGATCAGCAACTGGCAATCTGCTGTCCTAGAAGAAGCAGTAGGATCATTAATATTTTATATTCCTGAAGGAAAGTGTTTTCTTAGGTCAAAACATTGCATGATAGTGCTGTTTAAGGTGCTACACTGAACATCTGTACTCATTTCCATTAACTGCGAGTGCGCTGGATCAGTATTCAAACACAGTAATTTGTTCTCTGTGATACCACCAAGCATCTAAAAACTGTCTCTAAAACCTGGGTGGTTAATGTGAACCAGGCATTTTTAAATAGATCAGATGGCCCACCCATGATTATAAGCCTGAACATAAGGCAGCATGTTTTACAAGGTCAGTTCCAATTAAAGCTCCTCTCCCAACCCAAATATCTTTAATCTCCAAAGACTACTTGTATGCATCATTTCACTTATGCAAGTCTGTTTTGTGATTACTTCCAATTACTTCCCTGCCCACGTAGCTTTCTCACCCTCATCCATCACGGTTACGAGTACACACATAGGGATGTAAGCAGCCCTGGTGTACCACAGCTGCTTTCCTCAGGTGCTCCTTTGTAGGGCAGCCTTCACAATGTGATTGCATACTTGAGAACAGGCTGGCATGTGGGGGAAGGGGAAAGAACTGCTCAGACGATGATGCTTAGTAGATCATGTTCCTGCTATTTTAGTTGCTAGTTTCAATTTTTCTCTCTACAGTATATTCACAAGCATAAAGTTGCAGAGTTACTAAAAAGAGCACAGGAGAGGGGTTTTTGATAGTAAAAATAGAATGAGATTTTAGTCTTAAACATGGATTAGTGTCAAAACTCCTGATCTATACTAGAGGAAGGCTCAGATGTCAAGGGTAGATCTTGATCTTAATTCTCTGCATGGAAATCTGAAGTAGCTCCACACTTTGACAAATGTTTTGTTGGAAACCTCACTGAGAGTACAATGTGAATCAAAGTGCTCAATCCAGGACCAAGAATGGAAATTTGTATCAGCCCATTTTAATTTAAAAATATGCTTTAAAAATGTTAATACTGCAAAGGTCAATCAGGACACAGACCACTGTAGTATTTGAATAGAGAAGAAATGCATCTGTCTCCGAAGTCTACCACAATATAGTGATTTTTTTTCTTACTTTTCAACAGGCATAAGAAACGATGGGCTTCTGCAATTGTTCTATGCCAGGAAAGGGGAGTGACTCTGTCTAATTCAGTATTTGAATGCTTTGCATCGGCCCCATAGGACAAAGGAAGGTGGGAAGCAGCCAGTCTCCTGACCTGACTGCCCTCTCTGTGGGGAGCTCTCGTCCAGCACAAGCTGCCACGTACCCTTGGTGCCTCAGAGGAGGAAAGGTGGGGAGGAGATGGCCAAGCCTATGGTGCTCCCATCCCATCTGTCATCCAGTCCAGTGGGACACTCACTCCTCAGGAGAGCAGAGCAGCCTTCGGGCTATGACTGGCTTTTCTGACACATCCCTGCTCAGCTCGGGTGTGCCCAAAAATCAGTGGAGTTACACCAGTATGCGTGAGAGCAAATTATGGCCCTGGCTCTTTAGTTTCATTGTTTTGTGTTGGTGATGCAATATGACTAATTTCTTAGGAATAATAGTACTGCACTGAAATATGCCCCTCTCAGAAATAGAATCCTTGCAGGCTCAGTAAGGGTAACCATTTTAGAAAAACAAATGCAATTTGCCTTAGTTCCTGAGAGCAAAATTACTTTAAAGTAACAGATACTCCATTCAAACTATACCATCTTGCTGATGTATTATATAAAAGTACTAGGTGGCATCATGACACATTTGAATGGTGCTTTTAGACATGCCATTTTACTGCCTCAAAAAAAAAATTAAAAATATATTTTATAACAAAATGGTCTCCTTTAAGCAGACATTCCCCACTGAGGCCTGGAGTTTGCTGGTGTGGGACTATCAGTGCAGTACTATAGAAATAACTGGGGTCTGTGTGCTCCCAGTTGGGACTGGGGATGAGTTATGAAATTCCTCTTCTATTTCTCTCTGATTATTGTGTCAAGTGTGTGAATTTCTGGCAAAATTTTCTTTCATTGGCATAGAAAGATGAGAATATCTGTATTAGTTCACCTCACCCGAAATACAAGAGGCCAGAAAGGTTTTAGGGGTGTGTGTCCTCCTGCAGGTTCAGTCTCCATGATTTCTACAGGTATGCAAATCTAGCCTTACGTGTTAAGCACGGGTTTCCTAGGAAAGCTGGTGATTGGAAGAACATGAATAAGAGTGTCATAAAATGGCAAATGTTCTGGAACAATATTCACTTTAAGACAGAAGGAATTCCTTTGAATATGGAAATATATTTGGGAATGTCTGAGAAATTTTCCATTGCCCTTATAACAGTTGATCTGAAAATTCTGCCTCACTGCTTCCCACCGTTTTTCAATTTGAAAATTTTGTAAGGTCATGTTAAAAAACAAGAGGTACTAGGAAAGGTACCTTGCTAATTCTGTATATCTTTTACATATGCCTGCACAGTGAATTTAGATTTTGAGGAGAAAAAGAACAAGTATATGCATTTGAATGAAACAATACAGCATATATTTATCATCAAAATTTGCTGCACTGAGTATATATTTTCTACTTCTTACAGAACATCTCCAAAGCATGTCTGATCTCTGCTGGAATTCCTACAATGAGTAAATTAGCAGGCAAACTGTACCTGAAGTATTATCTTCAAAAAACACACTTGTTTGGAGACCATGTCTGTGCTTACTTTCTGCAGGAGCTGCCCATGTCCTGAGGAGTCAGTAGTTGTACTTGTTATGACTAAGGTAGACCTTTGGAGCAGATGTTTGTATTGATCTGATTTTGAGGACACACATCACTGTAGTGTCCAAGTCACCTTAGGCAGCATATTTCAGGACTATGTATAAAGAATATTGATTTTTGGATGCCTCTTTCTAAATGGAGAAAACGCAACATCTGCATCTTTCTTCTCTCTGAACTTGCACCTGGTATTTCTAATTCCTTCCATGCAGACTGGCTGTAATGCACTTTCTTGTATCATTCCCTCTGCATGTTTCTAGTACTTGATCCCACTGAAGTCAACAGCACGATCTTCATGTACACAGTATCATGCCTTGAAGACACAGATTAAAACCAAGGTGAAGGAGATAATCATACACTACTTCTGCTTCACACTTTCATACTGAAAGCCCCTTTCTGCTAGTAAACTGTGTATACTGCTTTGTCCAGATAAAAATACTTTGGAAGAAGTCATGCTGTTATAAAGGATCAGACAAAAAATATCCATCCCTCACACATTACTCCTACAAGTTCATTCCTGATTCCCTGACAAGGAAGTGGGGCATGATCACAGAAACAGAAAACAGAGTGAAAGAAAATGAAAATGTATCACAGCCTAATCACTTAGCTCTCAAGGCAGAAACAAAGACTTATGCTGTTATTGCTACCCTCGCCACCTTGGGCATACCACCTTGGTACTCAAGAAGGTCTACCTGAAAATTATTTACTTCACACATTTTTGCAAGCGCATTTTGCAAACATGACCACAGTATAAGCTCAGGTTTAAATTAGCAGTAAGTTGTGTTGTGGAGGCTGTTATGTGGTAGTGCCCAGTGACACTTTGTGAATTAAGATGGCCTCTGCAAGAAGTGGACATTGCACATGGCCTAGTGGGACACACTTTTCTCTGCTTCTTTGAGCAGCATAGGAATGGCCAGTTCAAAGAGTGGGCCCAGCACACCATGCAGAGGCATCTAGCATACTTAAATTTACGCCTCAAATATTTATCCAAACTGCTCATCTAAGGCACACTGATGGATATAGTGTACTTGCATTAAAATCTCCACCTTGTTGACAAATAATAGACTATTTTAAAAGTCTTGCAATTGTAGCACTTCAGTTAGATGACGTTTGACTAAGGTGATGATGGAGAGAGAGTCTTTATGCTAGTTGATTGGTTATGTTCTCTATTAGTGTAAGAAATCCATCCACTATGCTTTAGCTAGACATATAGAAGGTTTTAAAAATGCCTTTGGCATTGGGACCTAATATGAAATACATTGCAACATTAATTCTTTCATAAAATCTAGCCCAGTTTATCACAGCAACATTAGAAAATCAGCAGGGATTATTTTTGTGAGCAAAAGGTGCAGAATTTGGCCCAGTTTTTGACCTATTGCCTGAATGCATCTATGTAATTGCTTCTGCACTTATTTCTGTTTGTGACTAAATGCAAGCTGCTTTCTGTGGGAACTTGAATTGTGCCCTGTGTATTATTTACAAGTGTTGAAAGAAGCATTGAAGTATGATAGGAGCCAGTATAAAACTACCAGGGGAAGGCTATTAAGACATACACAAGCTGAACTCATTAGGTAAATTCATCTTGTATTATTTTTTGTAAAAGTCCAGATGACTGTGTATTCCCATTACATCTCCCTGAGCTTTCAAAAAAAATTTTAAAAGGCTTAAATTATCAAATTATTTGTCTTTCAAAAAAAAAGTAAGTTTCACTGAGAACCTAACACAACTCCAGGAGCCATGGAGGCTGCCTCTGTAGCTCAGTGGCTGCAGCAGTAGGAAGACCCACACCAAATCACACCTTCATTCTGCATATCCTGCCTTCCCAGCTGAGTGTCCTTAATGAAGGCAGAGTTATTCTGTGTGTAAGGAAACCTCTGCAGTAGAAGAGGCAGTGCAGTAAAAGAAGTTGAAACCTGGTGTGTTGCTGGTCTCCAGCAAAGGATGTGTCAGGCATCCGCAGGCAGCAGAAGACATCCGGCCCGGGCTCACCACATCTCAGGAATGTTTCTCTTCAGGAGAACGAAACAAAGCAGAGATCTGGCTGCAAGAATTCCTGAGCAGAGACATGTGTACCACAGCATCCCTTAGGAGAACAGACTCCCTAATTGCAATAGCTTTTATAGCTCTCCTGGCCAGGTACCTTATTGCCACTCATCTCCACGAACTGCATGGCTCAGAGCTGTGACTCCAGTAGGTGACAGCTGATAATTTATGAAGCATTTCATCTTGGCCTGTAGCAAGGATTTTTCTATACTGCAGTGAAAGTCAAAACTCGATTCTAATGAGAACATTCATATCTACACAGACCTCTCAGCTGAATGAAGTCCTCTGCACCAGTGCTTGCTCCACTCTGGCATCACACTTCCACAGTCATCTTCCCCACCACTTAAGTGTGAAGCGCCCTCAGGGTGCCAGCTAACCATCATCTTATTCCAGCATCCTTTCCTCTTCGCAAATGCTGTTCACAACATGACATTCAACAGCAAAACAGCAAGAGCACCCTGACTGATTATGCTCTATTGTACTGGCTCCTGACATCTTTTCACTTGGAAAACAACAAGATACTGACTGTGGCTGAGGAAACTGGGACCTGCTGGGTGAGTTACACAGCAATTATATTTATTTCAGGATAATTTAGGTACACCTCATTACTCCTGGTGTATCATTGATTTTACTGCAATTAAATCCTGGAGGTTCCAGGCTTGGCTGAAATGTCAAATATCAATTAAAACAAAACAAAACAAAAAAAAAATCTCAGATATTCACAAAATGGATGCTTCCTGAAGATGCTTTAGCAACACTTCTGTGCTTCCCTGCTTTTTGATCACCAGCTCCAATGAACATCAAACTGAAATCTGCCTCTCATAGTATAAAAATGTCATCCAAAATGCAAATCACTAATACTTCAACATTACCAGCTAAATTTATACACATTAGCCATACACAAGGAGAGATAAATATGCTGTGCCAGCACAGGTCAAGGATGACATGCTAGGTAAAATTATAGTACATAATGGGAGATGCTTCTCAGGAGTCTGACAAGTTTTGACACAGAGAAAAAAATAAGGTAGTGCATTTGCTGGTGCGTTTCTGTCCCTCCTTACTAGAGCTGGTGTCTGAGCTCTTGAACCAGTTCTGTTGACTGGAGCTTGTCTGTGGACTTTATGCAAAAGGCCACTCTGGCTGATGCTAAAAGCCAGGCTCTAGGCTGAAATATCCTATAATCCTGTTCTTACCTCCCTGATTTTCCTGTGTTGGGTGAGCATGTCACCCAGACCCTTCACTGGGAATTAAATCCATTTGTTGTGTTAACTTACCCAAGAAGAACTCATGACACCAATACCACTGCCATGCTCATACAGGAGAATCTGTGCCTGTTTGCAGTGCACAGGTGCAATCTATCATCCACATCCTAGGAACAGCTTTTCTCCCTTCTTCTGCTGCTGGATGGGAGAAAGAAACAGTATTTTCATAAAGGACATGTTAAACATTACTGATTAGGCCTGAGAGATCTAGAGGGTGAACATTTAAAATATGGTGCTCATTTTGTTAGACACTGTTTGAAAACCAATAGTTTACTAGCTGTGTTTGTTTTTTTCTCATTTAATTAGCTCAACGTTCCAGTATCAACAGAGCCAGCAAATATTTAAATGAGATTGGCATGCTTATTTCTTCATTGCTTTGCTATAGGGGGAGAAGACACTTTAGGGTCTGTCTTTCCATTTAATATTTTATAACGAAGCAAAAGAGTCAAGTTATTTCAATTGTCCATGTGTGTGTTGAAAAGAGGGATGGTAGAAAGCAAGGCAACAGGAAGCTGAAACATCTTGTCTCTGCATTATATGGGAACACAGTTGGATTATAGCAAATTGATGTCCTAGGCAAAATATAACACAGAGCTCCCTGAGGCTTTCTCTGATCCTCCAAGGACATGCAGTGTCTCCACTGCTACACAGATGGGAGTTTTCTACTCTGGCAGCAGAGACTTACCTACCACCCACTTCTGGCACCATGCTAGCACCCATGGGGACATCCAACATCATTTTCCTGGGCCAGGGTAGGGTGGCCTGAGATGTCATACTCCTCCAGCAACACCCTCCAGCAGCAGTGCAGTTACTCTTGGCTTTTTGAGTTTGCACTCTAATTTGCCTTGGGCGAGTCTTCTGGGTGCCAGTGGGCTCAGCCATCGTTGCATCCATTATGCCTTCATTGCCCTTCACAGATTTTCCTTCTGATTATGAGATCTAGAGACATGTATGAGTTTCTGGTCAGGTGCAATCATTCAGGTCCTAGACAGAGAGACAGATTTAGACCTGGTAGAGCCACCACATCCAGCATGGGAGCAGCTGGGAGCATTTGCTATGGATCCATTTCACAGAGGATGAGATGTACCCCAGCTATGAACAGAAGGTACAGGCAGCAGCACTGGCAGACCCTTGCAAGGCTGGGGTTCCTTCCTTCATTCCAGCATCCCCCTGGCACACTGAAAGATTGAGAATGGAAGACTGCTTCAGATGTAAAGCATCCATTTGTATTTAATAGCTAGCATTGATTTCCAATTTCATATCTGCTGAACAGTAGCCACTGGCCACATTAAAATTCATCATCGTCTTCACTGCACCTTCCAATTCAGGCTCTACCATCACCCTTAATGAATCAATCCATGTCAGCATACAATGTATATTTTTTTAACTATTCTCAGTGATTTTATTAAGTTAAATCAGCTGGACTCTGAATAGCTTGATTCTAGTTTGTGAGGCTAGGAAGATTTTAATATAAAACAAACAGTTCAATGGCATATTCAACCTGTATTGAAAAACCTGGTATTGGACTACTCTCTGTCCTTAAACCACACATGTTTAATGCATGATAATAGTATTTATCCATCATCATGAAGCTTTACTGCTCCTTAAAGCAACATGGGTAACACCAATCATCTGTTATTCTTTGCCAGTGTTTAGGTGCAGCTCTCTGCATGGGTCACCCTTTACCTTCACCAGGAGCACACACCAGCACAATCTGCCCAAGAGCTGGGTATTTTGGAAGGACGAAGGGATCCCAGGTTTGTTTGTTCCAGAAAGTGAAGCAAATATTTTATTTCATGGCTCTGTGGCTTTGTAGCCAGCATTAGTGTTTGTTTCTGTGTCAGAGGGCTGCAGACCTTGCTATCCAGTGGCCTTGCTGGTAGCACCAGCAGAAACACTGGAAACATCAGTGATGCAGAAGAAGGAGACCTGGGGCTTTTCCAGTCTGCAAAAAGAAACGTGGCATCTTTAGCCCAGGGATCAATAGAGGCTGCTGCTTGCTTTGTTTCACATGACCTGAAACCACCCTGCTTTCTTCACCTTGTTACAGAGCAGCACTGAAGTGCATGTCAGTGTATGATGTCCTCAAAGGCTTATGAAGCCCTGTGAAAGGAAAAGGCACAAATCTTCATTGCAAAGGATTGTGAAAGACTGTGACAACTGACAGCAGCAAACTCACTTGGTTGCTTCGTGCCATGTGTAAATGAGGTTTTTTTGTTTGCAGAAGGGCAGCTCTGCTTGTATCATGTTCTCCTTCAAGAGATTAATTCTCCCTAGACTTAATGTTAGCACAGTGAGTCCAGACATACTACTCATCAATTAAAAATTCAATAAAAATAAGCTGTCATTACCATAATCCTGCAGACTGGGAAACATGGAGTCGAGAGCTGTACCATCCTGGCCTGACAAAAGCCCCGAAGACTGCCGGCTGTGGTGTTAATTGATTGGTGTCATTTATAGGTAATCTAACAATCCTGAATAATTTATTTTGCAGTGGCATGTGCTGAAAATATACAACTGCACAGATATTTGCACAGCTTCAGAAGAAATAGTGCTAAACAGGGTGTAAGGCAAAGATTAAGATTCAGTGATGTGCTCAGGAGCACTTTATCATATGCTCTGCTCTGCAGTGCTTTTATTACAGCAGAAGTATATAGATCTGACAATAGGAATGTATAGACCTGGGTGGTCAACACATACAGGCTCGATATTCTCTTTCACAGCAGATTACCAATAATGAACTTTAAAAGCGAGGAAGGTGGATGCCAAGCAGGAAATACACAGTGCTGAGGACAGCCCTGCCGAACCACAATAAAAATTGACTGCTCTGTTTCCACAACAAGGATGCTGATGATGGGAAAAAGTCTAACGATTTAATCTCTCTCCAGCCAAAATGGGATAAAAATTCTTGCCATTGACTGAGCAGGTTTTCCAGGGGTCACCTCGTGGGGAGTGACTCTCATCAACCCACATTGTTTTTACAACTGCATGAAAAGCCCCAGCTGACACACTTTGAAATCAAGAGGAACCACCCCAGAGAGCCCGAAGGACTGAAGAGGCCGGCAGCCAAAGCTGAATCTCTTCCCTTATGGATGCACAAATGAAAAGTTCATGTGAGCTCTCACTTGCTAAGGGCTACCACAACATTCAAAGGCTGACAACCTGGGCCTGTTTCAAGTCCACATCACGCCTCACCCAGGATGAATCCCACCCCCACAGGCCAAACCCTGCTTCTCCTCATTTCTCTTAAGGGCAGAAGGCTTGTCCCTAAATTCCAATTTGCTGGAATGATTAACTGCATTTCTGGGAGTTGCTTTGAAAAGTCGTGTATGTGCATTGTAACTGAACCCTCATCCCATGCATGTTTGCAAAAGAACATGGAACTCAACCCCAAAACACTCATGATTAAAGGATAGGCTCCTTACAATGTCATTTCTGTGCTGTTGTATCAAATTTTAGAAGTAGAGAATTATATTCTTGAAACCAGATTCATATGGCTAGCTTAAAATTGCATTTGTACAAAACATTTGTATTTTAACAAGTGTGGCAGGGTGGGGGATTTCTTTCTGAACATAAGCTTTTGAAGTGAAGTGATCATGCGGAAATCCTAACTTTCATTTCACAAAGTTTTTGGTTCTTCAATCTGGTCTTGGAACAGAGCCTAAAAATACAACCAAATATAGCTAAATGCCTCAGAAAGTGGAATGGCAGGGAAAAAAGCATGCAAACTTTTATTTTAAAACTTGGGGTTTTTTTCCCTTCCGCCTGACTTTGACCCTGTTTTGGGGCCCAGAGGGTGAACCTACTAACCCTAAGTACAATGAGCTCTGCCATCTGCATGGGACTTTTCCATCTGCACTGCATTTTGAGAGCTCTGCTTGTTTGAGGGGAATGCCGACTGCAGGCAGCAAATCCCATCTTGCTCCAGAGAAGTCAACAGAGAGCTCTCCCTGACTTCAGTCAATGCTGGATAGCATCCAAAGAGAGTGAAGGCAGCAGGGAATATACTTGTTATCATTATTCATGTAGATTGTGTAAACAGTGTTCACTTGTGACTGAGAAATATGTGACTTTATTCCTATAATTTTAAGGGAAAAAAAATTACCAAGAAAATAATCATTACTGCACACTGCTCATTTTTTCCATCGCTCTGCATGTAAGAGCATGCATTGGTAAAAATACAACTGATCTGGTTAAGTGTTTTAATACACCAGGGAGTAAATTGTTTGGGATGAAAGAAATTCATTATCCAGTTTGCAGGGCTGAAAGTCTGGCTGTTTTAATGTTACTGCTGAGTAAAAAATTTAAAAGTGCATGCTGTGGCAAGCTGAATATGTCTTTAGATTCTAGTCTAGTACACTAAGCATATTAATTAGATTACTGTTCATTCTTTCAGTAGTGCTGAACCCCAACATGGCTAGGAGGATAACTAAAGGTAATCAGCAGAAGAACAGCCAATTTTCCCTAGATTATTTTTCCATTAACTTAATTCACAATGGGAAAAACTCATGGTTTCCTCGTAGGACAGGGATGGGCAAAGCGTAAGTGGTAAAGACAGAATATCTCAAGAGGTCACAGATGAGCCCAAGAGCTCACAGATGAGCCCAAGAGCTGATGTATTTGCACAGGAGGCAGGGGAGGGTCTCAGGCTGTGGGCTGCAGCAGTGTGTGTGCTCCCACTCCAGGCAATGCAGGTTAGACCCTCTCCTCCCCCTGCAAACAGAGGGCTCCTGCACACAGCAAACACAGCCAGGCCTTACACACACCTTTAGTGTTTGGACAAGAGATTCTCATCTAGGCTTTCACATCAGCTTTTTTCTACAGGACCTTTATTTTTGTCCATACCCTCCAACTAGTGCATGATAAAGGAGAGAGAGATGTATTCGTTTACTTACTTATTTGTTTGTATTTCACCCCTACTCTGGCAAAGCTTCACGATTCAAAAACTCAACTTGCAATATCTGAAGCAATTCCTCTTCATGAAGACCATGGGAGAAACATCTTGGGAAATTAAATGTTTCCCACCTGGGTTTTTGTATGCGGCTGCTGCCAGATCCCCCTTTGAGCCCTGAGGTCAAGACATTGAAGAGAAATAATTTCCAGTTCATTTAAAAGCTTTGTGGGGTGGGATGTCCCATGGTTAAGCATACAGCTCTTTTTATAAAGTTAGGTTTGCAAGTGCTCAGTTAGTTGGCTTCAAAAGAAATTAACTTCTAAGGTTTTTTTTTAATACTCCCAGTCTGTCTCTTTAGAAAATACTGCTAGATTATATGGTTGTAAAGCTATGGCATTGCTGTGCACAGCTTGCACTAGAGACAAGATAGAATTCTAGAATTCCTGTATAAGGTTTTTGACTGCCTTATAAAAAGTGTATCTCCATCAATAAGACCCTAACATAAAAGCTCCCTCCAGCTTTCTGCCTTGCCCTCTGCCAAAATTTGCCACCTCTGTGGTGCAGGTGGTTAGGAGCCCATGCCTGCACTGCAGTGCTGGGAGCTGAGGCAGCAGGGAGGGAGCTCGCCCCGTGCTGATTGCAGCTGACAGCAGCCCTGAGGGGCCCACAGTGGCTGCGAGGAGTGGGAGAAGCCTCAAGGGAGCTGAGCCAGGAGCAGGACTCCATTGCAAGGCAGGACTGGCTGCTCAACCAGCACAGTCACCACTCCCAGCTGCCAGCATCAGTTCTGCTCTGGAGGGAACTGCTTTCATAGCTGACAGGGTCTGCACCTCAGCTGCCCCAGTTCTGGCTGCTGTGTAACACAAACCACAGATGAAGATAAATTAGCAGCATCACATCCACAGAAGTACCTACAGCACCAGCCCTCCTTTCTCTCCTTCCCAGGATGCCGTCCTGCCTGGTTCCCCAGGCTCACCCAGGAGCAAAACTAAAATTAAGCACCCTACAGACATTCCCAGGCAGCCCCCAGATACAATTTTCTGTTTAGGAAAGCCCTGCATTTCACAATGAACTCGGTGATGCTGCACGTCTGTTATCCCTGCAGGTAAAGGCACCTTGGCAAATGTGCTGCAGAGACCTGAGGTCACTAAGTATTCATGGCACTTCATTGTACAGCTTTGGAGTTCCTGCCTGGCCCTGTGCTGGGCTGCACATTCACATGGGGGGGTTCCCATCTTGTGGCTGAGACCAAGGGGTGGACATGAGAGTGTGTCTCTCATCAGTATTTGAGCCTCACACCTCTTGCACTCCCTTTCTAACTGAAGGGGCTGTTTTGCACTTGCACAGAAAATGATAAAACCAATGAAGTGAAAAGCCATAAATTTGGATGTATCTTGTCTCAGTTTTTGGGTACCTACAAAGAGATGCTGGACTGTGACTGATACTCATGGCCAGGAGCTGGCACTATTCCAACAAGCATCAGTGATAAAGTGATGCCTCACAAACCCTATCTGGGAAAACAGGCAAGCAACCTCAAATTTAGAAACAAAAAGTAGGGACACACAAAGCTAGTGGTGATGGTAAAACTGAAGGAGGCTGTCTGCTAAGGGCTGCACTGGTGCTAAGCCTAGGGCTTACAGAAATTAAAATCTTTGTCATTGTCTGTTTCACTAATCCTAGTTTGGAGGGTCCTTGGTTAAAATCAAGTGGAAAGCCTAAAAATAAACAGGTTCAGAAGTGCTTCATGTATGTGCCTCAGACAGATTTTTTTTCACACCCCACCCATCCCATGGGTTTGGGCAAGCAGGAGTAGAGGAGGAAGGGTGTCCTTTCCCTATTTGTGCTCTTCTGTCTGCTTCCCTGAGTGTACTGAGAAGTACAGAAACCTCAGTAATTTTGGTGTCTGACCTGATATCAGTGCCAGTTTTATCTCCAGCCCCTTGCTCCAGAGGCTTTGGCATTTACTATTGCCGGTCCTGTCCTCTTCCCCTGGTATGTCCAGCTGGACAGAAAGCTGTAGGATTTGTTCCTTCATGAAGAAAACAGTAAGGAGTTGAAAATGCAGTGCCTGGTTGCTCTGTTAGTGCCAGCACTGCCCCAGTGATACCATTTCACACAGGAGAGCTGCATGGCTCTGCTTCAGCCCAGAGCTGCAGCCCTGGCCCTTATCAGGTATTGACTACCTACAAGGGCAATAGCACAAGGAATTTTGTTTGCTCAGGTTATGACAGACTTTATTATAGAGCAACTGTACCATACCAAACACGTTTAATAATTAAGCAATGAGATATGACAAGAGGCAAATTCCAGCACAATTTTTACGTGCCTTGGATTGTACAATAAGGCTGAAGGCCAAGGAATTTTAAACAGACGCTCAAACTATTTTGCATTTGAATCACCTATTCTGTCTACTTTTCCACACTCTTTAGCACAATGGTGCTATTCTGTCATAAATATTGCAAGCATTAAATTTCTTATAGTCTGAGACCTTGGAATATATTTTCCAAGTGATATATGTGTATCGCTGGCATGAAGAACATGGAATGCACCCCTTTGTCCATGATTAAGTCTGGAATTGATTTTCAGACCACAGTTAACAGGTCTGAAAAATAGGTTTGCTGATGGAATTGCTGATAGATTAACTACATCAATGCAAGGGAACATCAACTCAGTGCCATGGTTGCTAACTCTCAAATGTTTTTCCTTATGTCTTAAAAAAGGAGAGAAGAACTTGAGATTTTGAGACAATGCTTGTTCTTATGTGCTGCAAATTTGGTAAGAGTTCTGTTTACTTCACACTTGTCTTTCTCCTTTAGAACTTGAACACATAATTATGAAATGAAATAATTTCCACAGAAACACCACACTAATGCAGCCTCAATTCTGAGACTTTAATCCTATAAAATCAAGCAAAGACAAAATGAAGATTTGCACAATAGATTTATAACAAGCTATTTGTGGTGTGTTTTGCAAGGACTTTCTTTATGAAGGAACATAACACTGGCTAGTGTGACGTGCTGCACTGCAAATATTTGTTTTTGAGATAAGCATGGAGGCTTGAAACGTCTAATGAGCTAATTGAAATAAATAAGGCTGAGCTGGAATTCAGGGCCAGATGTGTGTGGCAGCAATGGAGAAGCTGCCCAGCTGCTTTTCCATTCTTTCTCTAAAGACAAAACTTCTGGTGGGCAAGATACTGTGGGCAAGCTCCAGGCTGCTGATCCCTCCCCACCTCTGCTTTGGGTAAACCATACCTGAAGGAATCATATAAGCTATTCCTGGCATTAATAGATCTACTAATATTTAAGAGAGTGTGTACTTCATCAGGAAAATTAAAAGTAGAATCATGCTCTTTGGAATGGCCAGAATATGTTGTTCAGAGGAAAAAGTGCAAACTGAAAAACAAAATGTTTAATATTCTGTAATGTAGTCATATATGTCTGTAATGTTCATTAGAGACACCAAAATGTAATTGTGATTCCTGCCCTCAAAAGCCTCTGCTTCAGCAAAAACCTGAAATTTGGGTCCACTAGAAACTCATAGGAGGCAACCTCATCTCAAGGCAGAGAGCCATCATGTAAAGAATAACTGTGGCCATGTAGGAGGGTGGGTGGACACAGACCAAGCTGGATGGTCACTGAGTGCTGATTTTAAACTCAGCATAAAAGAATATCTGATTACAATACAGAGGGGCAAGGGTGAGGGAAGAAGGCATCAACTGAGATGTGATCATTTGACTGTGTGGTTAGGTATTTGCACATCTTCCTGTGTGCTCAGCCAGCTGTGTGTGTGTAACATCTGGAGCTGGGAGGGGGAGTACAGCTGGGACATGGTCCCTTCCCGATTCCTGCAGATAACTGGCTTTTGCCCTGAGGCATTACACTTCGCTGAAATCTTCCTCAAATCCAATTTAAAACAGACTGTGAGATCATACTGTAACACTGGCTGGCCAGGACAGCATTAACTCGAGGTATGATATGTACCTTGCAATGCATTTCACTGGGATAGTGAAGAAAGGAGTCTGTTACATGATAAACAATAACAGCCATGTCTTTCTATGTGGCTATTCTTTATATCATATTTAGATATCTAGACTTTTATCATTTTCTTGAATAAGTAGGGCTGTTTCACAGCCCTTCAGGAAAATGGTTGCATTTTAATACAGTCTAATTGACTTTTATGGTTATCTCTGAGGATTCCTGGTCATAAAAGCTAATTAAATTATACTGATCTACATATTCATTCTATTTCTTACCCTTGAAAGAAAAGAAAGGAAAGCCAACCAAACTGAAGGCTTTTACTCATTATTAGAATGCCTCAGTTTGATTTGCTCATTATTACAGAATATATTTAACTATCTTGAACAAGTAACTGTCCTTACCAGTTTGAAGAATGTTGGTTATGGGATTTCAGATCTCTCATTCTGCAAATGTAGAAAGATCTGTATACTCAATTTACATTCATCTAATAATTCCAAAGAGAAAAGGTTGAAAAAAAACCCGCAAAAGTAAATTATTTGAATCTGCATGATAGGGTCTTTATAAAGTAGACTTTTTGCATTTCATCCATTCTCTTAATTATCTTTTTTAGGTGTCCATTTTTATTTTTATCTTTTAGTTCCATGCACCTTGTAAGAGATCCTGACTTATTTGTATTAACAGTTGAACAGTGTACCAATCCTGATACTGTAAAAAAATTGCTATTTTTAAAATCTGAACTCTCATTATTTGTCTGCATTTATCACCTGCACACTGCCAAATTTAAAAGCTATTTATGTACCAAACAAACCAGATGAGTGCCAAGTAAGATTTTATGAAGCAGCCAATATTCCTGAAAGTCTTAGTAGAAGTTTAAAACTTTCTTTCAGCACCTAAATACCTTTCAAAACACAGTCTAAGGCAGCGAGCAAAGTTCTCCCTTAGAATTATGGCCATTTACCCCGACAAAAATTGTAGAAACCAGTTGCTCTAGAGCTAGTATGCACATATTTAAACCCTTTTATTTAGAGGCCTTCTGACAAAATGCACCCTACTCATCTTTGTCTAAATGCCTTAATTCAGCTAAAAGCAACACAGTGCACACTAAAGAATTTTCAAGAATTGCCCAGCAGCAGCTCGGACTCCAGCAGCTTGTACCCACCATGTCAGGGGACATGGAATGCTCTAGACACCAGCAGTGAAGTGGCAACATCCTCATTTTGCTTTTCAGTTATAAATTGACTGAGCAGCTCTGACCATCTCTTTCACCTTCTGCCTGTCTGTCCCCCCTTCTCTCAGCTTGTATGGCTCCAAGGATTCAGGGAACTGCTGCTACCACCTTGCTTGCATCTGGGGATTGCCTGGCACAAGCATTGTCATTTCCACCACTGCTCCTTACTGCTGACCCACTCTTTTTTCGCAGCTCCAAGCAGCTTTTGAAAACACTCCTAACATGATTTTTAAAACGTTCATTTACTAAATGTAAAGTAATAAGGAGAAGACATTAAGAAACCAATGCAGTTTGCACCAATAAGTAAGTATCAGCACTATCAAATCCCTCTGCAAAGACCCTCAGTGCTGTGGGAGTTTGTAATGAGCATGCAAATCTGAAGATCACTTCCAACTAGAAAAAACAGAGGAGCTGATTTGTCAAAAAAAAAAAAAAAAACAAAAACACTTTTTTCTACAATGTAATGCAAAAAATTACCAATGCTTTGCAAAGCACCATGAACTTCAGAAGGAAAAAATGTGAACAAAAGGAGGTAAGGCCTGGTAGTTTGCTAATTTAACCAAACTGTGAAAGAAAACAGTGAGGAACCAGCCTAAAGATTGGTCTCTGCCTGTGTTTCATAAGGTTTAAGACCTTACTTACAGGTGCCACTTCTTTAAAAGGAGTTGTTAACCAGCTATTAGCCATGTTAGGCTGAAGAACAGGGGGTCTACATTTCTTCAGCGAGGACAGACCAAAGCAAGAACATTGTGAGACAAAGAATAAGGACTCCCATTGAAACATGCACCTCTCACATTCTTGTCAGCATGCATGTACAGCACCACAGTGGCACCACAGCCACCTGCTTTTTCTACTCTGAATCACATAAAATTCAGGATTCTGTGCATTATCTGAGACATTACTGACATTCCCAAATGCAAGAGGTCTCTGTTTACAGAGATCCTACCCAGCAGTGCTTCCCTGAGCACAGCTGCAATCAAGCTGGGGAGTTGTGTTCCCACACTCCTGCCAGGGCTTCCCCAGTGTGCTGCTGGGCCAGCACCTCCGTGGGCCTGCAGGGTGTCACCAGGGGGACAGCAGGGCAGGACTTCAGCCCAGGCAGGGAGCAGGGCAGCAGGGACAGCTGGGTTCCACCAAGAATCCAGATCACCGGCACCTCTGTGGTGGAGAGGCAGGTCTAAGCCAGTCTAAAGCCAGGGTCCATGAGGTCAAGAGGGCTCATGAGCAGGCAAAGCTGCAGAGCAGCATCACAGCTCAGATGGAATTCCATAATCACGGGCTGAAATGGGGCCCATGGGCAGAGGTCCCTGGAGAGGCAGGGCAGGAACAGTAGGGCTGTTAGTGCACCCACGATGCTTATCCGTCAGGAAACCTTGCTCACTCTGCTCTCCTTAAGGATCTGGGGCTTTTCCTGTGATCTTCATGCCTTTCCTGTCTTTCCAGGATTTCTGTAATCTTTCTTGCTGAAGTCCTTGTAGGCACACAGATGCACAATAGAGGTTATCTCCTGCACTGTCCTCTTCCATCAGCACACCCTTGGGCATTCTCACTCCAGCTCCACTGTGACTTCAGTAGGGGTGGAGATCCCTTCCTTTCCAGATGTGCTGGTGGCTTTTTTTAGGCTTATCCTAAAAAAAAAAAAAAAGCAGCTGATTATGCTCACAAAGTTTAACCCAATCCAGAAAAATATTAGCAGGGGTCAAACAGTCTCAGGTTCGTATGTCTTAGTTGTATTTACCTAGCAGCCAGCGCTTCGGGTTCTAATAAACAGTAACATTTCAAGGGTTGGGTTTCGTGGTGAATTTGTGCACATAAAAAGAAAGTGTATGAGCTCTGCAGGGAGTCTGGTCATCCAGAATGTTTTTGTTTTTACCTGGGAAATCTGACCCCCCAGGTTCGTCCTCAGCAGGGCTGGGCTGCAGGTGCTGCTGACAGCTGTAGCAGTGTGTGCTGTGCCTCTCAAGTGAATCTGAGATCTGATAGGGCAGGCCAATAAATATGGCTGATAGATTTTAATTGACTAGTTTCACAGACCCATTGTGTTCGTGTTCATAGATGGATAGCTAGGGAAGAGATTCACAAATCTGCTTTATTAAAAATGTTTGAAGCTCCTCGCCACCACTTTGCCATAATTCAGAAGGAAACTGCTTCAGCCAGACCTTTTTCTTTTTAGCACAGCTGCTCATCTGTGTCTGTTTGATCTAAGGACAGTTATCTTGCATTAGCATGCAGGATCTGATAAACTAGGGTGCACAATAAGATTAGAGCCTATGGTGTTGACAGTAACATGGTCCATCCACAAAAACCTGCACAGGGCTTAGTGAGGACCCAGAGAGTCCATTTTCCACTGATCATATTCTGCTTCTAACCTCCCACCCACCCTCACCCACAATACTGTTTCACTGTTGTGTCCTTCCCACAAGGCACCACAGTTTCTGTAACAATTGATTTTTGTGACTCAAATGCATTTCTGAATGCAAAACTGGATTGCAAAAGAACTGCTGAGGCAATGGCAGTCACAGTTTTGGATTCCTCCACAGATATTTTCTAACGCACCCCGGAGAAGGGGAAGTGTGCTCTTTTAGCTCAAGGGCTGTAATGTAACTAGAAAATGTTGTGATCTCTTAGGAAAATGAACGTTTTACAAGTCTTCAATTTACTATCTGATTGTAAAATGTCTGAGTGACAAGAGAGTACTTGTTTCTAAAAAACTACTCATATTTGGAAACCTCCTTTCCTATTGGAATTGGGGTATATTGGTCACTTAAATAGGCATTACTAACCTAAATGTCCTTTAGGGTCTAGTCCTTAGATGCTTCTTAGATAATGGCCTGCCCACAGGGATGTATGACATGGGTTTGACACTAAATTCATTAATCCTGAAACTAGGTATGAAAGTGATGGGGAGGATTCTCTGCAGGACAGACATGCCTCCTGCATATCCAGGTGTTACAAGTACATCAATCCATGGTTCAACTCTGAGGACCTCAGTAGCCCATATTAAAACCCTGATACTGATCATAACGATGTTTCTATGGGGAGAGCTAAATCCAAAAGTAAGTTAATTTAATATATTGACCACTACCACATCTGATCTGTGTTATGCCAGAGAGACAAAAGATGTTCATGCCAGGAACCACAATCTTTGTACCAGATCTTCTTTAAGTAGAACATGAGAAAACAGTTCTGTCTCTCATCACCCTACAGTTTAATGCTAGGAAAAGATGCAGTAGTTGGGCAGAAAAGAAGACAAGAGCCAGTTTAAGGAAGTGATAAAACAAATATTTGTCAGTCTAGTCAGTCTCATGCAAACTCATGGAGCTAATGTGAAAAAACAAGAGTTTTAAAGGAGAACTGAAGAGACACTAAGAGGCAGCTATGCAGCTGTTCCAGGGAGAGCTTCTCTTGGGTGTTTGGGACAGCATGAGACAGAGCACGGAGACATGGAGGTGTTAGGAAAGCTGTCAGGAGGCCACGGGTATTGGTACAGTCACAGACACAGATGGGCTCCTCAGTCCTGAAGAAGGTGGCAGGTAGGGTGAGCTGAAGCTGTGCTTCTCCCTGACCCCCAGCCAGGCACAGAAGGTGACAGAGACACTCCCTCAGAGCATTACAAACACTGTCTGTTAACAGCTAAGAAGCCCCCTCTTACTTTTGACCTGCTGTGAGTCAAAAATAGCTGTAAAACTGAAATGGAAACAGATGGACAAATAACTGCTGAGGAAAAGGACTCCATAAAAGCAGTATAAACACAGTGTCTTCCAATGTTTCTAAACCAGCTTTTTCTCTGCCTACAATTCAATAAGAAGGTACTGGATGTACCTTCTGATATTTGTAAAGATTTAACTACAACTTGAGAATTTTATTTCCCCATTTTGTTGCTTGTTGGTACTTATTTTCATAGATCTTCCTTACCACACTGGATTTTCTAACATTCAACAAAAATTTCTTGCTCCAGCTGCACTTGTTTTTGTATCAGTTTAACCACTTTTTGCATGGTCCCTTGGTGTTTGTTCTCTGCTTTGTTTGGATTAAAAAAGAAGGACTTGCACTTGCAATCCTACCAATTGCTACTTGAATATTTACCAGTACCTACTTGTAAATTCCTGAAAGTTTTAGTGAGTTTTGCATAATTGTTCTGATTATTATCTCTATTGTCCTTTATAAGGGAAAACTTGTGTCACAGTCATCACTATTCCACATTCTTCCAGCTCCAGAAACAACCCTGAAGTCAGGCCAGATAGATGCCTGGATTTGACCCTGTTAGTCTGATTATCCATGTGTTTGCCAGATGTGCAGGTCAAAGCATAGCCCAGATCATTGAAAGTGCAAGTAGGAGGGAACTAGAGTTGCAAGGAAGAGACAACCTTACCGTGTCACACTAGGGACACCACATTCACTAAGTATTTTCACCCCTCTTGCAGAAACAGAGGTATTCTTCCTGACACCAAAAAGGTCTGTGTTTGCTCCGAGGAGCTGCTGATGTGTTGGCAGGATGCTGTTCTGAAAAAGTTCTCTTAAAGTTCAGGCATAGATTGATCAAAATAAATTGACAGCTGTCCTACATGACTACAATGACTACAGCATTACCATCCACACAAAGATTATCAGCACTTTTTTTCTCTTCATTCTCTTTGTTATAGTCACCTTAAAAGACTATTGGAACATACAAGCAAAAAAAAATCCCATGTTACTGTTAAAACTTGTTTCTTCATTACTCTTTTGGACTAAATGATCTCTACCATCTGTGCAGTGCAGGGATATTTTTAGCAGTTGTAAACTGTAGGATGGACCAGAAACATGCAGTTTTGTACATTTCAGTCAGAATCTGTATTTGTGCTGCTTAGGTCAATCACATGCAATGTGAGTGTTTGTGATAAGTCACCTATATCAACAGTGTGTTTGTCCTCTGCTAAAAATCATATTATGTAGATTAAAGTACCATACTTCCTTTTTGAAAAAACTTCCTGATATGTATTGTGGTGACATGGCCTTCAGGAGGCAAGGGCAGTGTGGTAGGTCAGGAGGCTGGGTGCCACAAGCTCTGTCCCATTAGTTCACCATTAGTGGGTTGAACTCTCTGGGAAGTGTACTTACAAAGGCTCAAAAAGGAAGCCTACCCTCATCATCCTGTGTCTAAGTACTTATATTTAACTAGCATTGCTTCAACCACAGGACACATTTCAAAGGGTAGTATTTAAAAATGGCTTAGTCACTTCATGTTTTTTTGACCTATTGACTATAATGTAGAACCTACAAATATGCAAGAGGAGAAAATGCATGAGTCAAAAGTAGGTGGTGGTAAGATCCTTCACCATGTTTCAGTCCCTTTATGAAGTGTTGACAACACGGGGAAAAAAATTCACAAAACTGGCAGCAGCAAATATTCCTTTGGGTAAAGCACAGCTGAAGACAGCAGTAAAAAATGGACACTTGTGCCAATACTGCCCTGGAAGAATGGTGGGAAGGGTGCTGGTGAGGGGATGAAAAGCTCTTGGTTGTGTTTAAGCTGCAGTACCTTTGAAAATCCAGTACATGCCACTGAAGGTTTACAAAAAGATGAGTGCCCCCAGGCCTATGGCATTTATATCATATTTCCTGGATATCCAGCACAGTATTTCATCCACAAATTTTGGAAACAACTGCCATACAATATTGGCAAACAGCTGAATTATTTATTTCAAAGAATAAAGAAGAAAATTATCCAGATGGTATTGAAAGGAGAGTCAGGAAGGCTGGGCTATGTCCTGGTTCTGTCTTTAAATGGCTGCTTAATTAGATAATTCTCTTAGCATATATGCACATTGCCATGTCCATCTTTTAAATTATAGTGCTCATCTGCTGAGGAAGCTTGTATCATTTCTAAGAAAGTAATTTTGATACCTGAATGACAGGAGCTCTGAGGATGCATTGCATTACTGCTGGCCCATGTTGTCTGAGGAGACCTTCACTGAAATATTAAGCAATAATCTGATTGATTCTGCTTATGACTTCTTGAACTGAGCCATTACCCAAAGTAGGATGTCTTTGCTGATTTGATAAGAAGCCTTGGAGAAGGTCCTAGGTCTTTCTTTGCTTCCAAACATCTTTAAAAGACAGATGTTTATGCTTAGGGGTTTTCCAAACAAGTCACCATTCTGCTGCCTGTGAGTCAAAGAACAGATCTTTTGCTAGGCTCTTCTCAGAGCTTGTTCAAGCACTGTCCTTTCAGTTGTGTTCTCACCATCTCAGTCCCTCTGTTGGCAGGAGAGGGTCATCGTTACTTCCATCTCTAAAACATATTTCACTTCCAGAAGTGTTATCCATTAGGCTGTCAGAGACTTTATCTGGGCCTCTCTTATAGATTATGATCTCTTGGATTTTTTATAGAAGCTCTTATTTTTAAAGTTCTCGTCATACCCTCCAGCTTCAGTGGGGTGCAGCCTTTACACAACATTTGTTTACTAGATTGAAAGACCCTTTTTACCACCTGCAGTATTCCTTCTGACTTCAGCAGTAATTTTGACACAAACTAAAATCAACATTTGCCCTGCATTTAGCAGGACCTTGACTTAGCTGCTAGCAGAGGCACCAATTTTCAAACAAATATTTACATTTGTGTTTTATTTGTGGTTGATCCTATGGGAAAAAATTAAATGTGTTCTTTTCCCAATTAAATCGGAATGATTCATATTTGGGGTTAAGAGTTCATTCTGTGATTTTTATATGTGCTTTGATAAATTTTTATTGCTGAATTTGCTATGTTGAAGAATTGTGTGTGTCAGAAATAGTCAGCAGACAACTTAATTAGGCAAGAGTATACATTTCTGAATGTCACATGAATGGTCCAGAAGTGTGCACAGACAGCTTCAGAAGAAAGTCAGCAGCATCAGAAAATGTTCCTCTAAACAACTGGGAACTTTAAGGACAGATAAAGGGTGTTTATATTTAAAAATAACCTCCTAGCTAATCATTCTACCCATGTGTTGAAGAGCTGCTGCTTTGTCATTTCCTGATGTTGGTTTAGTTTATGTGTGGTAGTATATGCAATGTGTAGATAGACTGTGGATTGGTTTTCTGACTTCAAAACTCTGATGTTTCATCTAGAATTTGAAAAGGGGATGTTAAAGTTACTGTAAATGGGCTCTTCTACTGATTTTGAACAGTACAGGCTTTCACACCTCTGATTCCAAGTAAGATGATTGGACTCTTGATGTTGGAGTTTATTGATGCTCTCAGGGATCCCATGAAGGCAGAAAACCAAAGTGCATAATCCGTTTATACAAAGTTACCTATAAGAAAGTGCAGTTCAGGGAACACACAATCTACACACCTCAGCCACAGTCCTCATGCCAAAATCGTGCCAGGGCAGCAGGAAATTCCTGTGCAAAGAAGGCAGGTGTGAGCCTTATCTTTGTGCCTTCCCCACATCCCCTCTGTTTTCCCAGCTGCAGAGGCTTTTGCCTCCTTGGGACTTTTGTATTAATATTTGTTGATCCATTCTCTATTTGAAAGTGTAACGTTTTGTATTTTCATTTATTTATAGGATTCCTTACTCTTGCTACAAGAAATGTAGTTGTAAATGGATATTCCATTGCCTGCCTAAGCAATCAGAGCTTTAATTTTGCTTTCAGTGAAGTTTCAGTTTTCCACAGATACAAAAACAGATCTGTATTCATGACTGCTTTTGATAATTAAACCAAAAAGAGAATAGCTGCCATTAATGTAATGCAGTTTTCCAAATCAATATTGTGGCCTCTTCCTCCCTGATCTGCTGAAATACAATTTCAGAAATGCAGGACACATGACTGTTCATGGGGAGGGAGGCACAGAGTTCCTAATGTTCCCTCACTGTTTGGAAAAAGTAAAATCTAAGTTGGTGGGCCTTAAAGAAGACAGCCTGAGGGGAGCTGGTAGAGTTAAGCAAAGGATATCAGCTTCAGCCACAGTAGTGCCTGTACTAGTTCCATGCATGGGGAAGGTATTATCAACCTCCTCCTTGCTTCCTCATTAGTTATTTTTGGCTCCAGACAAGTCCTCTTTACCAAGAATGCTAAATTTCCGTCACCATCACAAGCAGCACAACAGCAGCAAAGCAATGTGCATGCCTGGGAGTGCTCTGAAGAATGAAGCTCAAAGAAAGAAATTGTTACTCTATTTTAACAGAATAAAGAGGCCTTCCAATTTAGTGACAGAGTTCATGTCATAAAATGTTATACTGACAAAGACATTCTTTGCAAATGTGTTTTCCAAGCTTTCCCAAAGTCAGCTCATGCTACATTTATTTCATCTTATCAATTGGATATCTTGCAAAGTTCAAGGAGTAATATGAATGTTTGTGGAACAGTGAGGCTTCACATTGCAAAGTACAGTGTTAGAGAAACACACAAGGATCTGTATTTCATCAGAGCACCAAATTCTACCAAATGTTGTAAAGCTTCACCTATTTCTTGGTTGTTGGGGTTTTTTTAAGAGAAAGAATATTGATAAAACAAAAATTGAATAAAATATTTCAGTCAACATTTTCAGAAAATATTTTCAATGATCAGGGCATGTTTTTTCCCACAAGAATGATTCTTCCATATTCTGTGGAAATCACACCATGCATCTGCACTTTTGAACACTTTCAGCATCTCTAGGTCAAAAAATCTCATGGATAGGTGGGATTCTTCTGAACATTCATGTCTAATTTGGGGATGTTTTCATCTGAATTAGTGACCTAAGATTTCTGCATAGCCAATCCCAATGGGAGAAGAAAAAAATTATTTTTAAAACTTTCTTCTAAAAAAATTTTTATCTTAACACAGACATCTAAAACAGAGATACATCAAGCCCTTTTAAAGTGCCTGACTATTTGTTGATTGTAAAGGTAGCCCAAGGTGCCTAGTTCAGACATAGATCTTTGTATTGTAGATGACTCAAGTTGAGTGAGATATATTCTGCCCCATATGTCTTTTTGATTCTACAGGCTCTCTTGGAAGCAGACTAGGCAGTAGACAGTAAAAATACTGAGACATTTTTGTTCTGTATATCAGAAAGTTTGGTATTCCCCCAGCAGGTCTACTCACCATATGTCTTTACATTTGTTCTGTATCACAAAATTGACTTCTTGTTGCTTGGTTAAATACAACGTTTTTGAGAAACTGACATATGGTGGTACCACGCCACTCTTCAGAACTGGGATTCTATGGAGAGCAATGGGGAATTCTGTTTAAAAACTGGTGTTCAAAACTGTCCTCAAAAAATCTCTGCTAAATGGGGAAAAGAAGAAGGGCTTTTTTATCAAAAGCACCTCTTCTTAAAATATTGGTAAATTAGTTAACTACTATGAGTTATTTGTATCTGAAAATGCTTATAGCAGCTGTTGAGTATGGCACTGAAGTGGATTTGATTCTGTGCATCCAAATGCTTGAAAATTCTTTACACATAGACAGATGTTTAAGATGCAAATGTGTTAGAGCTGAACCTGTCAGATCCAGAAAAAATCTTGTTTGCTTGCTGTTTTCTCCCTCTTTCAAGTAACATTTATTTCATTATTATTTTTATGTTCCAGGGTAAGGAGTAAATAATGTAATGGCAACCAGCTGTCTCACTGGCAGCCCTGTCCCTGCCCCCTGAGGCTTCCATACAGTCAGTAGGTGTCCCACACTGTGAGAGCCAGCAGAAGAGAGATCTAGGGAGGGCACATTTTCACAGCTCCAAAAGGTTGAGACTATTTTCTAAAAGCTTTCTGGATGTCTGGACTAAGTAGCACAGGTCAAACCATACCTTGTCTGGGGTAATGTGGTGAGAAGTATCAACGCATTTTCTCACTCCTGTGGTGTAATCTACATCCTAATAGTTCAGATAAGGAGTGCCATCTTCAGAGCCCTCCACCCACTGCCTTGGCCCCCCTACATCTGAGCTGAGGAGGTCTCAGCTGCAGGACTCTCCATCTGCACCCATCACACCAGACCTTGGGTTCAGAGTATCTGATCTCATTTCACACAAGCTCCCAAAGCTCTGCTGGCATGCCAGCATTGCTGCTGAATCACCAACGTGTCTTAGTCAGCCTGCTTAAAATGGCACAGCTCTGAATTGTCTGATTACCTCCTCCAAGCTGCATCTGACTTTGTGCTGGCACCCCTTGCTTGTATCTAGCTACTGCCTGGTCCTCTTGCTCGTTTGTAGCTGCTGGGCTCATCTCTGAACTGGCACCCCCACGCTCCTTCAGCATCTGTGTTCCAGAGGCCGTGCCCCTTCCTCTGATGAGGTACCAGGGCTCTCCTGCACTTCCACTATCAGGCTACAAACCCTTCAGGGCAAGGGCTTTCTACATGTTAGGCACTGACCTCTTCCTGTACCACATCATGTACATTTACAACACTATCAATTATTTAAAATAGCACTGCCTACAGTTCAGCCACATGCTGAGTTAAGCTCCATAGCCTTTGGGTTGTTTGCGGCAATTTTGTTTTTCCTCCTCAGCATTCAAAAATCTCTTTCTGCTCTGTAGCACTTGTTACTATTTGCTAAGGGTGATTATATGGTGTATTATCACTTGAGAGAAGTGTTTTTGGGGAGATAATGTAAGCTTTCTTCATAAAAATCCAGCTACACCTTCATAGCACTGGAAGCCCAGACCTTACCCCCAGAGGGGCCTTGACTTAATTAGCACTTTCATTTAGTTCAGACAAGTAATTATTAATATCAACATCCAATTCTAGCAAATCTAGCTGGATGTGTCACAAGGTGACAAGATGTAATAAACATAAAACAAGATGGGCTTAGAAGAAGGGAAAATATTCTTTTCACTTAACAAGGGAGACAAGGCAGCAACAACAACAAATGGCAATGCATGAGTAGCTGCTTTTTTTTTAATGTAATATACACTAAGATATTTTAAATGCTTTTTCTTTTGAAGTGTTTGGGACAATTTTAATTATTTACTCAGATTAATTAAGAAATTAGGTTCTGCCTCCTGAAATATAAATACCAGGATGTTATATGACACAAATCTATTTTTATTTAGCTCAGAAATAGACAGAGATTAATGCAATGCCTTTCCCCCTAAGGTGTGCTAGGAGCCAGGGCAGTCTGTTGGTGAGCTATCACTTACTCCATTCGACACATGGTAAACAATGAACTTGGCTAATCATGCCATATATCATATTCAAGGTCACCAAGAGCTTCACCATCAGCGTGGGCAGGTGACCTCAAGTAAAGACTCACTGCCAGCCTCCAGAGTCACTGCTTCCTCACAAATTCCTCACACTTTGGTAGCTTTCTACATATCCTCCCATCCATCACATCCCCGTTGGAAGCATCACAGCAACAGGAGGACAGTTATTGCCAGTGCTGCTCTGAGGGGCACCTACCAGCACGCACAGAGGATCCTACAGCTCTCCCTGGCTGTAGGGAGATGGGGAAAATCTCTCGGTCCTACATTTTTTCTAGGAGCAAACCTGAAAGTCCTGGAGGAGAAATTACAAATGAAGTAAACTTTTACACCTTCATCCCAGGAATCTGACTCTGGGATGCTATGGTAAGAGGCCCAAAAGAAGAACTTAACCAAAAAACAGAGCAGAGACTGCAATTGCTGAATGAGAAGGAAATAATTCTGAAATGTTTTGCTTGTCCACAGAGCGTGTTAAAAAGCCACAGTAGCACAGACAAAATAAGGCTTCTAAAGGCAAAAAACTACCCTTTTTCTGCCCCATGGCTCAGATAAGAAACCTGAGGCTAGAAGTTTTTTTTGCTTCTTCTCTAAGTTTTAACGAATTATCATGGTGCATTTGCGATTTTTCCTATGGCTGATCAAAAAGATCCAGTAAAAACTGCCCATATTTTTTAATTTTTTAAAAAATCCTTTATTCACCGAAGCCAGTGTTTTACACATGGTCCAGCAGCTCAAAAAAGGGAAGAAAAAAAAAAAAAAAAGAGAAGTATAAGCTTCTGATTTATGTAAATTGCTGGTCTTCTATGCATTCTCCAAATCGCTTTTACTTGCCTATGACGCATAATCTGGGTTCTTATTGGCCTTCTAAAAGATGTACATTTCAACAAGGAATTTGAGCAAAGGGAACAGTGACCTTAGTGACTCCTTAAGGCAATAGCTACAATAATCTTCTCAGATGAGCAAAATACACATGCACATAACTTGATTTATATTCTATGGGATAACATACTGCTTTCAGAATGACTTCTTACGTGAGTAGCTGAGCATCTTCTAACATTCAAAGTGGTTTTGTGTTAAAAGCAGCATTCAAGGCAAATAGCATGACCTTGTAGAGGTGACAGGGCTGCTGCTGTGGAACGCATGCAGTATCAACAGTCACCTGAGCAAACCAGCCCCGTGTGGGTAAAGCTGCATTTGCTGGGTATAGCCCCACAGCTGCAGCCATCCTGGAAGTTGTTTCAGAACCTGTCTTTCCAACGGAGTTAATAAGCTTTTCCATTAATAAGGTACTACAAACGCTTTTGCCTCCGTTTGAGGTAACAAGGTAATGTTTCTCAGAGGCATAGTGTGAGGTTAGCCCTGCACCGGGAGTGCTTTCCTCAAGCGCAAATTCATTCTTTGTCCTGATTAAGGGTCCATTAGGAAACAACTGGATTTCAGTGACAATTGCACCCCTCCTACCAAAACATTACCTTCAGGAGGTTTTCTACATGCCTCATTCCTCTTCAGGCAAAGTGATTTTACAACTTCCAGACTAGTGTTAACATAGTTAGCAAGTGAAGCAAAAAGTGGTGGCATGGACAAGCGACTGCTATGTGTGCCCAGGATACTTGTACTCCAGTTGCCAGCCTGTGCTGTCATATCTTTACCACTGCATGAAGTGTATTAAAATTAACACAGGTAGTTCATAAGTATGCCATATCTGCCTTGAGCAAATATTTATAGTCTGTGTAGACATATCCAGTTCAAAAGCAAAAAAAATGTGGAACAAATGTCTATAAAGGCACTCTTTTGCTACTCTTTTTTCTGTTTTGCATATTAGCAAACTGAGCTTCCTTTGTGGAAATTCTTATTATAGTCTTGCTTAGAATAGACTGGCAAGTGATGGGCTGAGTCATATTGGGTCCAATCTCCCTTATATGGCAGCAAACTAGGAGTCACTCTGTAGAAGTTCCTGGCATAAAACTAAGCTAAGTGGGATCAGAATTAGGCTCACAAACTCGTGCAAAGGTGTTATAGGTGCTGCTGGTGATACACGTATTTTGGAGTTAACCCTCATCTAATTCTTCACCATCAGAGTGGCAATAACAGTTCTCAGAATTGAAGAGGAGCCCAAATCCACGTGGAAGAGTATACAACAAAATTATCTACAGCCTGGGAAACAGGTTTTGCTTTAACATAGGATGTCTGAGAGTCTCTCAAACACACAGTTAATATGTGCAACCCATAATGGCAATAAGATTAAAAGCACAAGGAAGGGTTACAAGATAAATCCCTGACATAATTTTACTAATGCCTTACACTCTTTTTATTCTGACTCTCTAGGCCGTCATACAACTATTAAAAACTGCTGGGGGATTCCTTGTGATTTCTCTCTGAAGCTAGTTCATGAATCTTGTGATCTGACTGGCTTAAAAGGCCAGTTGTTCCCTGACGTGTAAGCAACATGATAACAATATTAAATAGCAAATCATCTCATCTTCAGACAAATCCTGAGCATTTATAATTGCTTAATTACTATGAGTTTTATTGGCAAAGACTGTACAAACTACTTTCCAGGGTGTATTCATTTCCAACCATTTTTATTGCAGTCCCTGCTGTTGTTCTTCATTATTTTTATCCTCTCTGGGCCATGCACCACTTTGCTGAATCCAATGTCTTTTCTTAAAAGCCAGTTTTCCTTGCTAAGTTGTTAAATTTTTTTTCCTGCTGGCTTTGATGTCTTTCTTCAGTTTCTCAGTGCATCCTCAGAACTCAAATTCATTTCAGGCTTTTATTTATGTTGATGACTGCTCTTTAATTTACTACTACATATGCCAGCAATTTACAGCTGTCTGATTTCCTTAATTTGAATTTTTCACGCAATAATAAGTAAGACACTAAGTCGATGTAGTGCTATCAACCTAAGGTGAAAAAAAATAGGGAAAAAAAGGGAGGATACAAGACAGCATGTTCAGTTATTTTATGATTCCAAGTCTTTGTGCCACTTTTGGTCTTCTAATCTAAAGGTAAGGACAAAGATATGCAAATTAGAAACAGCAACAAAAACAACACTGAAGGGAAGTCCAATGCATTTGAAAACATTAGTTGGTTTAGCAATAAAACTAATATACTCATATTTTTTCAAAAGAGATTTTAAATTTCAAGCCAAAGTGCTCAAGGCCATTTGAAACTCGCTTTCAAGAATTGTTTGAAGGTGAATCCCAGTCCAACCACGAAGCATTTGCACAGGGCAACTGTGGGAGGTCACAAAATGGGGAGAAAGCATAGTGGGGAAGGAGGAGAAAAGAGCAGAAGGTGAGGAAAGGAGAAAAATATACTTACAGAATTATCCCATGGCTTCTTAAGTGCCCCTCAGAATACAGTGTACATCCCACCTTTCCCCTTTAGCTCACTACATGGCACAAAAGCTCTCTGTACTTTGTAGTTTTCCTATAAGAACTTGTTCCCTTGAATTTAAACTCCTTGTAAGGCTGTGACATAGAGAATTATTCTGCTATGAGCACAACGATCAGGCTATATTTAATGTTGATATAAGCTATAAAGGCAGTGTTTTTAGTATGTGGTTAAAACAAAAAATGGAGAATTTAGCATGTCTAAATTCACAAAGAGAAAACCGGAACATACTTCTAAGGGAAAAAACACATTGGACACTGTTCTCCTTGTTGTGTTCATGAACCCATCATTTCTATGTGATTCCTTTTAAGTTCAAAGCACTGAATCTTTTAGTAAATGAGACAAGAGGGAAATGGTGAAAACAGTTTCCCTGAGGAGAACTATTCCCCAGTTCTTAAAAAGTTTGAACATTTCAAAACCTTAGGGAGATGAAAGCATTTTCTATTACATTTGTGCTTTTCTTCCTGGTACTTTTTATTTTATATTATTTTTACTGAATGTAATACAGCAAGAAGGAAATGAAGAACTAATTCAGATCCATAACTGAGCTCTTGAGTTGGCTGACACCAGTCTCCTCTCAAAAAGTTTTGAAATGTTTCCAAACTATTTTCAGTGGTGTGGCATCATACTTCTTGCTGTCCTCACACTGGGCCCCCATTCAGGTGTTTCAGGGCTTTGTAGGTGTTTTGTACCTGTTGTGTGAATTATGGAAGAAAGTTCAGCACAAAAAGCTAAGAAGAGTAGTTTCAGTTATGTCCCAGAGTTTTTTTTAATATGTTTCCATCTGAAATATCCTGGAAATGTTTATATATAGCAATAGACTCACAAACAGCAGGCAGGAAGGGAGCTTGGGAGGTCCTCTATTCCATCCTGTTGCCTACAGCAGGATAGACCATACCTGTGCCACCTCCCACAGATGCCTCTCCAGATTCCTCTTAGAGATCTGCTTCTCAGGACATATACTCTAATACTGCACTATCCTTACCATTAAAAACCTTCACTAATGTCCAAACTGTGTGATGCATGTGCACTATCCCCCTTAGCACATTTCTTCTGGTCTTATCCAACATGTACATAGAGGTCAGACAATTTCCTGTCCTCTTCTTGACAGGCCTCAATGTGTCTGAAAAAAAGCCACACTTGAAGGCTGACATCATGTCACTCCTCCCTCTTCATTTCTCCACAGAAAAGAACCTGCCTTTCCTCAGAGTCTGTGCCCTCATTATTTCTTGAGCATTGATCATTCTTGTCTCTCATCTCATGAAAATCTGCCATTAATTCTGCCTTTTCTCGTGTGTAATACCCCAAAATGGATTCTGTATGGATGAGACAAAGATCCCACCCTTGTCAAACCCTTCCTCTCTAACTTGATACAGAATATCAAAATGGAAAATCATCAGCCGCTGCAGAATCACATAGTATTCAAAGATCTGTTAAGCTCAGCTTTCAGGAAATTGCAATTTGGCCTCATTGCACCATTTGTAAGCATTAATAGGCATTAAGGCTAGTACCAGATACACCAGTTTAAGTGAATACCCACCCAGAGGAAAAAAAATTATAGGTGCTGCTGGATCCAGAAATTCCCCTAACTGCCATGGAAGAGCCTTCACCATAGTGTGGGAGAAAAAAAAGATAATCTGAGATGAGAGGAAGAAAGTGCTGACCTGCTGTAGCTCAGTCAGTGTTGGTACAAAAGGATGCTTAGATAGTAGGATTCATTCTTTCCATCATTTGCAAACATCAGTCCAGTTCACACACAATTAGTATAAAATTTTCTGGAGACTAACTTTCAGAGTTAATCTCCAGAGAGACTGGTCAGTAGCTTTATAACAGGGAATCTTTTGCTGTGGGCTTCTCTTGTGTAGCGTTTCAGATTCCATTCAAGAGCAGTTCCCCTTTGTCTGCTGCCTTCATAAATAATGGATGCATCTTGCATTAGAGATTAGCAAAGATTGTTAAGCTTCCTTTTTTGCATGTGCAAGATTTGGAAGCTTTTGAAATATTGATATAGTTGTGCAAGTTGGTGTACCTATTATGTTTTTAAGAAAGAATTTAAAAAGAAAGACAAAAGAGGAAAATTATGGTAGATCTAAAAAGCAGATACCTTACTTTCATAAACATCAGAAAATGTGATCCTTCCATCTTTAAATCTATGAAAAAATAGTTGCATTACTAACTTTTCTAATATTCTTTTAAGAAGACTCTGCAGAGATTGCTGTAGGTTTCAAAGCAATTATGGTAGGAGGTCATGAAAAGCCTTCAGGAAATGCTGCCAAGGTAGTGTACCATCTAAAAGGAAGAACACAGTGCTGGACACTTTTCAAATCTGATTGAGTGTACATAAAGGAAGACAAATTTTTAAAGTAATCTTTACTCATTTCACTGATTTTACTTTTAATGTATTATTTTACAATTACATGTTTTATCTGAAAACACATGTTTAGCCTTGATATTCCTTTTAGGAAAAAATGCCCACAGATAATTCACTGCATGTTTTGGTGGGAACCATCTTTATCAAAACTGGTGACTGCTGTTTTTCATTTTGTGTGCATGCTACAGAGTTTAACTGTCTAAACAGCAACATTGTGCTCATTGTTGTGGTTCTCTGTATGCAGTGAAGTCCTATTTCCAGCTCTCTAGCCCATCCCTTCCACATATTCCACACACAGGACTAAGTACAGCTTATTACAGGGATGAGTTAACCAGTAATTTTATTGTGCTCCATGGCTAGGATCCCGAAATGCAGTCTGTCTAGCCCAAAAGGGTGGACAAAAATTGAAAGACTGCATTAAATAGCCATAAAAGTTACAGGGTTTGATAATACATACAGTTATGGCAAAATCATTGCTTTCATGCTCTAGCCAACTTGCCAGTATCCAGAGCTGCGGGAGAGAAGAACAGGACTAAAGGCCTGAAATAACCTAGCTAATGAAAATTGCAGGCAATATGGTACAGAGCAACTTGGTGCCAAGGCATTTGAATGGTTTGCTGTGAAGTCAGCCAGGATGGCTGGTGCCACATTAGTGCTAATGTGCCCTTCTGGAGCATGTTGATTCCTTCAGGACCACACAGTTGGGGCCTTTTGTCCACGTTCCACATTGCAGGGATGCTCAGAGCTGGCTGAGAAGCACAGTGCAGTACTCAGGGCTCTGCAGGAGTTAGCTCAGCTCCAGCTGGACTTAGTACCTCAAACTTAGTGCCAGACTTGCTAAACTGAAGCTGGCTTTGTGCAAAGCCACATTGGGCCATGGGGTGCTTGGACACCCAAGTTGCCTCTGTTCAGAGCAAGCTTCATTCTGGTGGATTGAGTAGTTCAGTGTACAGAATATACAAAATTGGCTGAGCTTCTTCAGTGACAAAATTACTTTAGATATACAGCTCTCTAACTGACCAAACTGCTAACACTAACCAAAGTACTGAGCCTGGTCAGATCCAAAATGCCTCTGTAATAATAATATGATTTATCCTGCATGTCAGTAAGTAGTCAATAGCTGCCAACTAACTCGAATGTTTCCCAAACTTTAGGTCTTAGTCCACGCTACTCTGTGAAAACAAGGCTAGAGTTTCTGTCCTTACTTTGACCAATTGAGGGAACAGCAGGGTGAGGAACTCATAACTCATGAAATAGAATTGAAAAATGATGGTTTAGCACACAAAGAGTGGAAACAACAGGTCTGAGTTAACAGGGACCAAAATATTCCGTTTTTATGACCACACAGGGATACCACAAAAATTATCAAGAAAATAAAGTTATTTGAAAGTTGGAAAGCAAGGGACAGGTACTCTATTCCTAAATGAATTAACTAAAGCATGACTGACTAGAATTGCATGTGCCTTTTTAAATCACCCGTTTAGCAGCCCTAGGGAATGTGAAGAGAGCGAGAGAGGTTGACCACATTGTTTTCTTTTGTCTCTGAGGCAGGCTGCTTGGACTGGAAGAGGATCAGATCTTGCAACAAGCTCTTCACTCTCCTAAGATTCATCAGGCTACACACAATGTATCCAAAAGTGGTTTAGCCTCTCCCCACATCATAACTATGTTGTAGAAAGAGAGTTGAAAAGCATGACAATATTTACAACTTTCATCTCTTACTGTTTTGCGACCTCAATTCATCTTCCTGTCTGAGTTATCATTTGATTCCTCTTTTCTTCCCACCTTTCCTGTGAAGAAATGTGAAATAATCCGTAGAAATACTTCAAAACATAGAAACAGGAACAACAATTCAAGCAACATCAGCACAGCCCAGGCTCTAGCAGCAGTAAATGCCTAGAAAAAAATTAGGAACAGAGCAAGTACATCATGTTGTTCCCAGAATATCTACTGAGCACACAGCAATTCGTGGTTCAGAGGACTCCTGAAACAGGCATGGTGATTTTGCATTTAATAGTCATCAATGGATTCATCTTTCATTAAGTTGCCTGGAACCCACGTAATTTTACTCATCTACAGTATTTTGTGGTGAGGGGTTCACATCCTCATCATTTTCTCCCCTATGTTGTTACTTAAGGTTCTTGGCTTTAATACATGAAGAAGATATTTCAGGAAATATTTCAAGAATTGACAAATGAAGGTTTGACCTTGAGGTGAAGACAGATATGATTCCCCTTCAGAAGATCAGACAAATGTACTTCTGCCTTTACAGAAACAAAAAAACCACCATAACTAAATCTAACAGTAGCATATCTTTTAACAGTGAAAGTACTTGAATCTGGTTTCAGGTGCAAGCTTTTCATCATGCACAGTCGAATCCATTAGAAAAGTTATCAAAAAGTAATCTAAAGTTGGCTGCATAGTGGGACTGTGAAGATATATTGCTTTTTGATAAGTATTATAAGTATTGAACTGAATTTGTGCTGCAGTATGGCTAGACAGACTTACTCTCATGGAGTTTCATAATCAGCATTTCCTGTTTTCCACCATTCTTTCTTTCCAAACGAGACAGTTCCCTGTGCCACTCCTCATAATGTTCAAAGGAATTCACAACAGAAGCGTAGATTTTATTGTATACTGAGAAAAACAAATCCTTTGTGCCATTAGGTAATGGAGCATATCTAAAATAATACAGCAGAAGCTTTAAGCTCAGCAAGAAAAATTCTTTTACCACTAGCGTATTGACAGAAAATTAAGCTGAAAATTTTGGCCACGCATATATCTGTATTTTCTTTAGGCCTGATTGTTGTGCTCAAACAAAGGCTTTCTCTTTTCTACTTAATATAAACGCTCCTTGTTTAAATCCAGAGTTCATAACTTTAATTTTTTTCCTAGGGGAATTGTTCTATTGGTGTTACTAATGCTGCTGAGAAGACCGAAAGAAAAGTTTTCTAAAGCATTTGGGATTCTGTACTATGTTAATACAAACTGAAACAGAGGAAACACTAAAGCACTGAGCTAGCTTGGAACAGCCTAGCTGGCAATAGGCACTGCACTCTGCTGGCATACCCAGTTTTACCTGACATTGTCCGGGAATTGCTACAGAATGAGGTGCTAAGATTTGGACAGAAAGCTCTGGCAAAGAGATGGAAGTCCAAGATACCCACAGCGATGTCACCTGATTTTGTGTAGGTGGATGAGATTATGCTGGGTCAAAGGCAGACAGGAAGAAGGGAAGACCAGGGAGAATTTTTCCATGGAATCTGTACAGTAACCTGGAAGAGGAAAAGGAGCTGAAAGGAGCAGAAAGAGAAATTAGTATGATGGCAGACATTCAATATGATATGACCCAGCATGGGACTAACTAGGAACAAAAAGTGGCTGGAAGCAATCCAAAATCCTTTATAAATTCCAAAATGGTTTCTCTGAAGATCTGGGTCAAGAAATATAATAATAAATGAAAGAGTCAAAGACTCATACTTTTGACTTTGCACAAATACGTACAAGTATCTCCCCCTTTACAAAAGTCCATGTCTCCAGTGTATTGCTGTTTGCTGCAGTGGTTAATAGATTCTGCTTTTGCAATTCAAGAAGGGCGAGATCTGCTTTCTGTTTCCTTCCAAGGACATGAAGGCTTCAGAAGCAGTGGGACAGTGAACAGCACAGCTGTAAGCAGGAGAGGGGACAGAATGACTCCATACATTACTAGCCCAGCAAGAAGGATTTTGCAGGGGAAGAGTGGGCGATGAGACCATAAGGGCTGTTGTTCCAATGACCGATTGCTTCTCAGCAAGACAAGGAGAGGTGGGAGCTGCAAGTAGGCATAGGGCCACAGCTGTCCAGAGGGAGAACAGAACATGCCATGTGTCTGTGGGGAAAATGCTTTCAATTGTCACACCCCCAAGTATCCCACCTAGGTTCCTGCACCCTCAGGATGAGTGGTTAAAGATTTTGCACCAAGAAACAGACACAGGTTGTTCTTCAGCCACTATGTTGTGCTGTGCTGTTTGCTCCAAACTTACATTCAAAACAGAGATGGACTTTTGAACTGCAGGTCCCTGGGGAGACAGAGCTATGCACCATTACTAAATTTAGATGCTTCTGAAATGGAAAATGGTAAAATGTTTTGCAAATAGCAAACTTTTCAGGATGTAACACATAAGAGTTGTTCCACACAGCCTGGCTTTTACAAACAAATGACTGGAAAACAGGCAGTCATTAATCTCTTTCTGGGAAGACATATAGATTCCTGAACTGTTCACAGATTACTTCAGATATATCCAGAAAAAAAGTCATGATTTTTTGTCCTGGCTTCAGTCCCACTGAGCATTTCACACTGGTATTTCTGCCTCCGAATCACTGTTCCCTGAGGAGATATTTCAACCCTCTGCAGAAACAGATGAACCTATGTAAACACTGCTACATTTCTTTACAATATTCTTGAAGGGGTTTCTTACACTATATTGTGATCTTTTTTCTTTTTTAAAGCTATGTAGGTATCATCAAAAGTAATTATCTACTATGTCAGATAATTATGTTATTTATGGCCTCTATCACATTCAGCTCAGTTCAGAGAATTTAATTCTATTTTGAATATGACTTTTCTGTACAATCTTCAATGTCATCATTCCAGCAGCCAAATAGTTATTATTTCTTAGAATTAGGATGCTTAGGTTTAATAAGGATACCTTACTACTTCATGTGTCTTGTTGTGGCTTGTTTGTAAAGATATGTAGGAAATTTGGCTTTGGATTTCTTGAGTTTTCTGTGAGAGCTCCTCCACTGCATTACATCACAACATCTGCTTCATGTAAACTTCTTGAAGGTCACTGGGACTCGGCACAGCCAGTAGTAACTAAGGGTTAGCTTGGTGGGTGGAAGCAAGCGAAGGCTCCTCTGCAGAACCTTTCTGACAAGGACTGCAGTCACTACAAGTATTACCATGGATATTCAAAACAGTAAATCCAAATTACTCTTGGGATCTACAAACTGGAATACATAAAGAGGAACAAAAAAAGCCCAGAGCTATGCTTCCTCCTTTAGTTTTCATTCATTTACAATAGAGAAGTCAGATGAAATGAAATAAAATGTGTCTACTTAGACCAGATTGCTTTACTATTTAGACAACAGAGTTATTTAATAACAAGAGGCAAAATCCTATAAAAATTAACATTTTTGCTCTCTGATGCAGATTGATGGTTCTGAGTAAAATTTGGATAATACAGCTATATAAGAGAACTTAAGATAGAATGTAATTATGTTGCAACACCATCTCTTGGTTTACGTTGCACAGCAGGACAAGGGTTTCCTAAGACAAATTTGAAAACCACTTGAGAGGTTTTCTTTCTTTTTTTCAGTTTCCTAGTTACAGAGTTTGTAAGTATCTATTACAAGGTTAGCCCATTTGTGAGGCATCCTAAATATGCTACATCTGAAACTACAGCCTTGGCAATGTACCAGAGACCCAAAGTTTTCTTACAGTAGTCTCTGATATGCATCAGGTTCCAACAAAATCTACAGATTAAGACAATTTTTGGCATACGAAAAGGTCCAGGCTAGGCCCAGACAGACAAAGACCCAGTGTTTCTCCATGAGTTAGTCATTAAGCTTCTTTGTGATTCAATCCCCTTGATATCTGTAATATGCAAAACAAAAGTACATTTATCTCATTTCTCTAAAGAATTTTGAAATCTACAAATAAAAGAGTTGTACAGCAGAGTTGAGTACTATTATCCTAAGTAACTTAATTGCTGTATCTCAAATCTATCTATCTATCTATCTATCTATCTATCTATCTTTCTTTCTTTCTTTCTTTCTTTGATTCATAGGTTTCCTCTTTTTTTACAGTACTTTATATGGATTTTGTACTTTTTGAAGAAATTTTCAGTATTTTCTGCTGACATGCTGCAGAATTTGCAAGGATTCCCTTTTTGGGACTCTGGTTTAGAGCCTGAATTGCTCTGATGCCTGCTCCTCTCCTGATGGTCACAAAGGTAACCTTGAAGCTGATGGCATCATCAACTGGTGCAGTAATGCCCTCTGAGGCTGCAAATAGTCTGTGTTCAGCACAATGGCCTGCCTGACCATACTCCAGGTGACCAGAAAGCCACATCTGCAGGAGACAGAACCAGGCTGACCAAGAGCCATCTGGGAAGCTGGGATCAGACCAGTCCCAGCATGCAGCTGTTGAAGCTGCCTGAAAGTGACCTCTTTCCTTTGAAAAAATTGAAGGGAAAGAAGGTGCTGAATAAACATCAGTCAAGCCAAGTCCTGAGAAGCAGATCCTCACCAAAAGAGAGGTATAACGTAATAAACTCTTCATCTAATGTAACCTTTCTTGAGAAAAATCACCAGTTACTTCCACTGTAAACTTCAACAAGAGTCAGGTGTCAATTGGCTATTACTAGCTATCATTATTCATCCTGCTCTTGGTAATTCATGAGACAGCTCTGCACAAGCCCAGGTCAGGTCTAGAAGCAGTGTGGGCCCTTCAGGGGGAACTGTGCCCACCTGTAGGCATAATGCTAGCTCACAGTTTTCTCTTCTTGTATGCCTTTAAACCATAATTTAGGTATCACATTGCTCTTCTGTTTTTCCCTCAAGCCAAGCAATGACCTCTGTCTTCCCTGCCTGCATTTTGCTAGATAATTAGCAGCTGCATGAGCCATGCTGATGGGATGAAGGTGAAAATGGAGAACTGGGAGCAAGGATTAAGGCCTCATTCTTTCACCTTAGAAACAGCAGTTTGTTTCAGAAGATCCCATAAGAGTTGCCATGGCACTCAGGGATTGTTTTTGTGCATTGGGTTCCACTGTGTGGAGACTTACATAGAGCTTCTTTTAACTTCCTGACATTTTCACTGATGGAGCTAAACTATGAATTCTTAGACCCCTGAACTTTGCTCCTATTTTGTGGTTTGAGCTCATTTTATTGACTGATAATGATTTTATAATAAGAGAATTGTTTCTCATTAGCAGCCCAGTGACTGCTGAAGGTCTGTGCCTAGCGCAGATTACTTACTCTGGCATGGCCAGATACTTAAATCAACAGAGCATTTTAGCTGTTTCAAATAAAGGCTGTTTTACTGAACTAGTTTCCATTAATTTTCACTGCTGTCTGACAGCTGCTGCATCAGAGTTTCCTTTCTGTAATTAGTCACTGCAAATTTGTATATATGAGCAGTGTTTAAACATGAAAGGTAGCTGACACTGGTGGTCTTCATACTGGTGCTGCCAAAGTGATTAGCCCAGCAGGAAAATGAGCAGGAAGACTAACAGAAGTGAACTCCTGCAATATGGAACGCCATGTGATGATATTGATCAGAACCATGCAGCAATCATGCGTGCAGCAATACCCCCCTCGTGAATAATGCCATGGTCCACCACAATCAAGTTGCTCATTGGGAGCAATTTCCTCACACTCTCCTGGACCCCTCTGTCACGAGGCTAACTTTGCTGCCATGCACATAGCAGTCCAGATATACCATTATTGCAATGAGTAATTGACCTAAAGCACCAGCTGCAGAGTAAGGCCACAGAGAAATGAAGCTGCCAGGCCAGACTAGCCATTAGAGCTCTCCCTATTGACACACCTCCAGCAAGCAAGTCACCATTGTCAGCAAGTGGCCAGCTTTTCCACTGGCAGGGACACCTTAACCAGGTCTCACCATTTCTTGTAGGCACTCATTTGTGGCTGCACAAGACTCTGCCAGCAGTTTAGCGAAACTCTGTGTGGCTGCTCTGTGACCACCAGATTGAACAACCAGCATGAACTAACAAGAGTTCTCTTGATTTCCCAACATAATTCACTGTGTCCCTCAACAACAGCTTCTCTAGCACCAATCATACAGCAGGGCAGAGGAAGGAGAAGGCAGGAAGACAAAAGAGCTGCAATATAATTAAAGCCATAGCTGACAGCAAAGAAAACATCTGTGGAGCCACCATGGCCACACTGTCAGCAGAACGACTGAACCTCCCCTGGTACTTGTTTCTCTCTGCAAACTACTTGACAGAGCCTAGGAAACCTCCTCAGGATGAACATCTAACTTTGAGATGGTTAAAGTCAGATTAAAAAACCCAATCCAAAACATGCCTGAGACTTTGGTGTGAAAATACCACATCCTGGCATCTTGTTTGCTAACCAGGTTATCAGACACTTCACTTCTGATCATGCATCTCTCTTGGTGCCCCTCTTACTACCTACTTTTTTTCCCCATCCTTTCAAAATATATTTTGAGCTTTTCATTTGCTCTTGTTTCTATTGTACTTGTTTCCTCCTTTCTTTCATGTTTTTTGTCTTCTCTTTTTTCCCTCCCCTGGTTTCAGCTTTACATTTCCATACTTTGTTTTCAGTGTGCTGCTGCCTCGTGGGTTGTCACAGTAACACCTCGTAATTAGCAGGTGTACTCCTCATCATCCTGTGGGATAGAGATCTAATTGGCCTCTCAATTTCCCTGCTACAACTCCATGGCCAGACCAACAACAAAGCCTTGGCTGTCCCTTCCCCTTCGTACTAGCAGTCACCATTGTCCTCCTAAACCTTTCTTCTCCCTTACATCCACAGGTCTTCAGTGAGGAAGGCTGGAAAGCAGCTGATGTAGCCTTAGAGCCAGCCAGCTTCCTGCTTTGGTAACTTGTCAAGAATTTGCATTCCTCGAAACCTAATTTGGAGCTGGCAAGTCTGAAGCTGAGCTTCAGCAGTTGTGTGCATGTGTGATTTCAGGCTGGTGCCCCCAACTTCAGGGAGTTGCATACACCAGAACCACCCTTGGGCACACAGGACCAAAACCTCTGAAAGATGGAAATAGAAATAATTCTGAGATGTGAAATAAGGGGTGGCTGGAAAGGAGGCAGGAGGAGAAACAAGCATACTCCTCTGTGCTTGCCAAGAGACAGCTTGCTGTTCAATCTGGTTTATAACCATTAGCCTATAAAGAGGTACTTCCCAGCTCTGCTGTGCAGTAACACTGAGGATTCAGTGCTCTCCAAGTTACAAAGGGTCTATGCACAGCCTGTTGTAACCAAACTGTGTGTTTGGTTGATGATATGTTCCATCCAGGTGCTACCATACCCCAGATTATTTAGCCCCATTAAAGAAAACAATTACTGTGTTCATTCAGCTGCACTGGCAGGCCAGAACCACTGTAAAGGAAATTCATCTCCAGGATGTCCAAATGACAGAGCTGGTCCCTGTACAATACAGCTTACTACAGCAGCATTAGCTGCAGTACCTTTTGTTACATTCTGCTTACACTGTACAATATTGGGTAACTTGATATTCCTCCAAGTGACATTTAATTTAAGTCCAGAAGAAAGCTTTGATTGTCATCTTTTGTGAAAACATTACGTGAGAATTTTAGGACCCTATGTCACTTGATGTAAATCAGCTCTGTCTATAAAAAGCTACTAAACTACCCTCAGACCTTGTAAGGGCTATGATTTTGCATCTTTTTGGTGTGATTATTGTTCAGCCATTTATGTGTGACTATGATAAACATACTTCTTTGGAATTAGTCCACTTAAAAATACATTGCCATGATCAGCTTGCCCTTTTTAGCTCTTCTCAACCCCCACTTGGTAATTTCTCCTAAGTTATTTTAATAATGTTTATCATTATAAGGGTTCTTAATAAGACAGTCTAGCTTTCCCTTCTCACTGCATGAAACACTGCTGCTGGAGTTTGATTTGCATGACCTAAATGATTTCTGCAATCACTGCTCTCCAGTTGTTTGTCCTGGAGGGACAGTGAAGGATTATACTCTTTTAAAAGCATTTCTATTTAGCAAATGCCTCATTTGCAATAAGACATCAGCATTTACCACATTCATAAAGCAGCTAATAAATTTCATTTCTGCTTCAATATTCTTGCTTCGCAGAAGACTAGAGAAAAAATTGCATAATTGAGATCCAAGAGCAGGTAATAATTCCTTACCATTAGCCCTCCAACTGCAGACATGTAAGTCTGTTCAAAAGAGTCAATCAGCAGCTTGCACTATCCATCCTATCACAAGGACCCCACATGAGGACCTCCTTATCCCACTGCATAAAAATGAAGGGAAGACCACTCTACTGAAGCCTTGAACTTCTGTCCCTCATGCTACTGTTCCTTTCTGCCTCCATTTCCCTTCATTTGAAAATAAAATAAAAATCAAATCCAGGAACTTAACACCACAAATATTTTAAATTTGAAGATTATATTTCTTCTGTTTGAGAGACTGATCCAATCAATAGGAATCTCATTATAGAATTAAACTGCTCCTAATTCAAACCTATATTTTGGGAATGAGGAACAGAAAAATTGTGGGGTGAGGTGAAGGGGTGTTGTTCAAGCCTTTTCCAATTGATATCCCAGATGGGCAATTCTCAGTACCACTAACTAATGGAAGTAATGCTCTCTGGGCCAGGAGCTACTAAGTCACTGAACAGAGGCACTGAGGAAGAGTTTGCTGAGAGAAGGAGCAGTCTGAAGTCTCCCATCAAGCTGCAGCTATTGCAATACAAGAGGTATAATTCTTCTCATAACAGTAAGCTAAATGAGACTTTGAGTTGATTAATGATCATGGCAGAAAAAGAACCAGCAGTGAAAGCATTTATAAGTCACTGTATACCTTCCAGTCTGGCAAAGCATTCTGAAATAAACTACTTCATGCAGTAGTTGCTGTAAAGGGGAGGCATTCACATTGTACTATTGACTGTTTATTCATATAGGTCTTCACAATAAGCACTAATGTCATGTCAAAAGCAGCAATAATGGATTTCCATATCTTCTCGAAACAGCCTGTGTTTTTCTTAAAACAAGGTATGTCTCTGCCATGTCTCTGTAATACCTAGGATATTGATATTGGACCTATTAGACCTCACTATAGTAGAAGGAGTAATTATTTTATAATCCTTATAAGTACAATATAACTGCATAAAAATTATTTCCTTATAATACCTTCCATAATTTCCTTCCATATTTGGTGACACAACAGCATCCAGCTCCACAGTTCTCTCATTAAACAGACCTGTTTCTGGCAAAGAGAAGGAACTTCTTTGGGAGAACTTTTTTCAATCCAAGAGAGCCTCTCCCTCAACACCACCGGCAGCCTAGAATATTGCTCCTTGCAGCACAGCACACTTTCCTCTGCACTGTCTGCCTGCTTTTGCCATGGATAAAAAAGCAGCTGAGCCAGCAGACACTTGTTGCATTCTAAGCATTCTCCATCACCCACCACAAGCAGCGAGGGCAGCTTGGCTGCTGCCTGCAGCAGGAGCAGCACAGAAGGCCTATTAACAGAACAGACTTTGGGGCATCTTATCAGTTACACACACACACACAAGTTCATGCACAGACACTCACACAAGTGCACACACGCACACAAGAAAAGTAACAGTGGCCCAAGAGAGATAAAAGTAATTTATGTTTCCACCTTGCAGCGTCATAGCAAATTTAAAGACAGACAGCTTCCTAAAATGTGGCAAATGGCTATAATTAGAAGTATCACTACTAGCAGACTGTTTCTCTGCTAAATTTGTATTAAAGAGGAAATCACAAAATCTCCTGTCAAAAAAAGAAGAATCCCACACAGAGCCAGCCCTCTCAGAGCAGGTGAGGTTCACAGTAAATTGATACAGCTCATGCAACATCAGGCAATATGAGGTTTCATTTACAAAAAAAAAATATTTGGCAGATAACTTCGCGTCTGTTGGCTGAAGCAGAAAAAGCAATCAATACATGTTGGCAATATTTACCCACTTAGAGCGCTGCCAAATGTGAATTTGCAAGAATGTATCAGCTGCTTTGAACCGATCTTTGACTTTGTCTCTTCGTAGACAAATGTGAATTGAAACCAGAGTGATCCACATTACAGAGAAAGAGATATGGCAGGAATGCACAGGGTCACCCCTATTATTTGTTCTTGCCGTAAGAGTCACTGCAGAAAAAATTAGGTCAGATACAGTTTCCAAAGGGATTAAGTGAGGTAAATCAAATTGATAGCAGAATATGGGTTTGAAAAAACTCAGTGTGTCAGAATAGATCACCCTCTACCTGGAATAAAACATAGATTTTAAATTTTTTTAAAATTAGAATAGAAATTTTGGATTTTACAAGACAGAGCCCATATCTGGTACATTATCTCTCCCCTCCTCTCTCACTCTCCTTTCTTCTCCATCAAGCTGTGGCTTTTAGATGCACCGCTCCCCCACCCCCAAATACAGACTGAGGCTTCTATAGTTGTTACATGACATGCTGTAAATGAAGAGAAAAAAACACCTACAAGACAGAAACACATCCTATGGCAATAAAAACTAGGACAAACACAACTTTTGGTTATTTAATTTGATTCCTGATGGTTATTACAATCCAAGTGCTATGAAAATTTCACTGAAAAACAATAATTATTTCAAATATCTGGTCCTAATTAAAGGCACCAGAAATGTCCCACTAAGTCGAACTAATGATACAATCTACTCAGTATTTTGTCTCCAATGGAAGATGTCTTCAGTGGAAGATGATCTTCATGGTGGGCATATAAGTCTGGACACTTTCTGCCTTCCATTCTTTTATGTCTCCCAACAAGAGAATTGCTGTTGTAGCATATGATGGTTCATTGCCTGGTGCTGTTAGCATATTTACTGACATTTTTATGTGCAAATCTGCCTCATCTCTGTTTGTCCTGCTGATATATTCCACCTTCTCAACCTCTTATATGCCTTGTGTAACACAGCAGTGCCTTCCTATCTCCATCATCTCACAAGGAAGGCCCAGCTAACTCAGAGACTAACCTTGGGACATGAATGAGAGCATGTGGGTCCCTTTCCAGAACAATGTCTTCCTTCTTGTTCTGCAACATTTCTTCTTCCAAGAAATAGTTTAAAACTGAAGAACTGGTTTCTGTGGAAGAGCAAAGGCAGGAGAGGAAAATTAGCCATTTGCAAGTTGCCAACAGAAAAAGGGCTCTCCTATGGCCATACAGAATTATTTAAAAATTAAGCAACAAGCTTGAGACATGGAATAAATCAAAGGAAAAATGAAGTTGTTCTAGGGCTTTTGCTAGCATTTCTAATTGTGGAAAGAAATGAGAAAACTGTCAAATGGAATCCCTTTGATAAGACTGCATTAAAAGATAATTTCCATTCCCCAGATGCATGATCTAACTCCTAATGAAAGGTGTGTCCTAAAGAACAGAATTTGGCCTTATGTCTAATGAACCCAACATCTTTAGCAGGCCTCTCAAATACTCCTTTGTTCTGCAAAGTGTTTTACTGTACTGTTTACATGAAAGAAGCTGTACAAAAAATATTAATCAGATTAAATGCTGTAGGGCCAGATTTCATCTGACCTTCCCATGATACCCTAGTAAAAAATTAAAGGAAGGTCTTGCACAGGGAGTATTTCTTTTTACTGCATGAAGCAGCAGGTATGGTCCCTCACTGGGGAGGAAGCAAGGACCCAGGTCTAACTTCCCTCTGCAATGGAGGAGATACTGAAAAGTTGAGGCCATTGGCATTTTCCCACACACAGCAAAACTAGGAAGAACACTGCTCATGGTATAGGCTTATCTTTCAATAATATATAGTTTATTAAAGGCTTGTGGCTTGCCCTGAAACTGCACCTGGAGGCAGAGTAGCATGCAGACTGTGGGGCTGAAAAGCCTATAGGGGTGGTTGATATAATTGTTTCAGTTGGAAACAAAATTCAAAATAAAATTAACCTTTTAATAAATCACAAAGCTCTACTGTCTAACACAGGTCATAAATAATTAGCAGCTTCATTTCTCTTACAATGTAGATTTATTTCTGATTTTTCCTGCGGTTGTACTGATATCATCTTCTACTGCATTTACTCTTAATGGCAAATCTGTTTATGTCCCTGGAGCACTAAGTTCAAGACAAACAAAACAACAGGAGAATGTATAGGTGTCATGTAGCATTCTGGAAGAACTGCTCCTAGGTATGAGCTGTGTTCAACAGAAGTGCAAAATAGACTGGGAGAATGACAGTAAAGCAGACTTTGGAGATGCTGTATGATCCCTGGGGAGCAGAAAGTATTCTGGATGTGATTTTTTATTTGCTGCCAGAACCCTTTAAATGTGCATGGTAAAGAAGGAGATGTGGAAAGAAATGAAAGCTGTTTTCAGCAGCTCAGTTAATAAAATAAGATTCCAATTTACATGAACATTCATTATGAAAGACTGTTAAGGTGTAGATATGGCCAGATTCTACTTAGTGACAAACCTGACAGAGACTGAAGTCAGAACTCTGTGGCTCCTCTCCTCCTGATCACTTACAGGCAGTTTCGAAGCAGTTTAAAACTACTGACTCTCTCCCAGCTGCAGAGAGCACAACCACAAGGAGAAGCAGAAGGGACTGCTGTTGCACAGACACTGTAGCTGTTAGATCTGATCTGCTGAGCCACCCGAGCTGGCTCACACCCTTGTGCCTGGCTTTGGGGTCCCACCCTGGGAAACTGCTGTGCTTTTTGCTTCCCTGAGCACAGGGACCTCAGTCCATCCAGTCAGATGGACCATCTAGTCAGATGGACCTCACAGCAATGACTCTGGACACACACCCCACACATTTCCCTGACCCTCCCTGGAAAGGTCCTGGTGTGATCTTTATCAGGACAGCAGGTGCAAGGCTCCCAACAGCCTGATCTCACAGTGAGCATAACTTCCACAAATGAGGGATGAACACATGGCACTAATGCTATAAATGACTGAGGGCATTCGGGAAAGTTTCTGTCACACTCAGGCAAATGATTGTCAAGACCATAATGGACCATAGTGACAAGTTGTCTTCTGGTCCAGAGGAATCCTCTCAGCAGATTGACATCTCTGATTTCAAGAGAAAACCTTGTGATCACGATACAGAACAACAACAGAAGATTCTTCAATACAGAAGAAACACAGAAAAACTATTAGATTGCTGTAACATGGCAGGGGAAAGGGATAAAGTTTTCCATACTTAAAATCCAACAGCCAGTTTCGTGCACCCATTTTGACTATCAATATCAATATAAATATTCCTGCTCTGCTTCAAAGAGTTGCTGGTTAATGTATATGCAGTTTTCATATAGTGCTTTTCCCTTAGCATTGCTCATTATCTGTGATTCTCATACTTTACCAGCCTTAGGAATGGAGCCAGCACCATTTTACATTTGGCCCACAGGTTCCTGTGAATAAAGAGTACTCATCATCTTCTACCATTGCACCCAGTAATTATCTTCAGGGTAATTAGCATCTGTATCTTGGAGATCTCCATCAAGACTCTTGTTTCTTTTGTGGACTATAACTATAAGGTTGGATCTCAGTCTGGTACAAAGTGGCATAGCACCCTTAATTAATATCTTTTCCTCACCATCTGAGCTGGGAGGAAGCCTTAGGAATATATGTTGTTAAGGGATACTCAAGGCAGCTGTGAGCTGTAGAATTGAGTCTCCCAAAATCTGGTTATACATTCCTTGTGCACTCTGAGCTCTGAAAGTTATAGCTTGGTCGTAAATATGTGATCAGACCCTTGATGAGTTTAAATAGAGGACTGTGTGTTGCATAGAACGAAGGTATCATTAAACTGCTAAACTTTGTACTGATAGAAACTCTTTTTTTAAGACAAAACAAATTATTTTCAAACCTTAAAACTTCACAGACAATATCTATGATGCAAGAATGCGTGGTCTGCATCCTTCCCATTTTAATCAGTATCGTTATAGAGGATTACTTTGTATCATTTTAACAAGTTCATGTATCATCATCTTGCAACCAGAATACCAGCAGCACTTCATGGATCTGTGTCAGCCTGAGAACAGACGAGGTTATTATTATTATTATTCCTCTTTTTCTGTTTGCTGTAGCTATGGCCTGTTTCATGCTTGCTGCTGAAATATGACTACAGCCTACTTTAGCAGCAGATCTGTGTGCGACTGGGGAGCTGGCAGTGAGAACAGGGAAATCAAGTCCCCCCTTCCTTTCAGCGATAAAAGCCTCAGGATAAAATGTCTGTAAAGCTGAGTGCTACTGAATGAGCCATTCGGAGGAGTGGAAGCAGACTAGGATTGAAGTCTAGCATTTATCTCTTCTTACAGCAGATTTGTGAGTGTTTGCCCTGGAAAGAGGAGAGGCTTCAGAAGGCATCAGTGTTTACAAACCACAGTGTTAGAGCTGAAGTGTTAACGCCTTTCTGTGGTTCTGTGTTGTCTTTGTAAAAAGCACAGTAACTTCTGTTGGCAGATAAATGTTCACTACATCCATTTCATGACTTGTGGGGAAGCTATTAGTAATAACAAGGAGGTGTCTGTACCTCATAACATTTCTCTGGATTAAAGTCAGGTATGCCAATTCCAAACTACTTTTCAGGCACACATAATCCGCATCAGTAATTTTAATTAATTTTCTCCTTGTAAATAAGTACCACTAGCAATAGCTAAGATGTTGATAGGATCGTTTTATGATCTTTCTCATCACATGTAATTTATACACAATTGTAATTATTATTATTATTACAAAGCCCTTTACAATAATTGTATATGGTATAGGTATATGTTAATATATGTATGATGTTGTTACAATAATGTATATGTAACAATGTATTAATGTATATAAAGTGTTGTAGAAGTAAATAGTAAATATTAGTGGATATATATATTATTTGATACATATATGCACAAGGCAGTGATGGGTACTTTGACACAGAGTATCACAGTTTGAAGTACATATGAATAAAAAATTGAGAAATAAGAAAAAGGAGCTATGGTAAAGATATTCTATCAATATCCAAATTTTTAATGATATTTTTGAGGACAAGTTAGGATGAAACTAAAAAAAGAAAACAGTAATCAACAATCAAGCTATATTTTCTTTTCTTTCTCCCTAAGAATAACTTTGATTTTTACTGTATTCAGATAGATTCCAACCTATTCAGAAACTGTCACAAGACCATTTGTCATTCATGGGGAGATATAACAGAACTTGTATATGTATATTCAGTAAATGAAACAGGACCATTTGATATTGCCAGTATAATATCAGCACCTTCTATTCAATTTGGATGCAATTAATCTGGAAGGATGGCAAGGTCCCAAGAAATCAAATTTCCCTAGTTTTACACAGCAGAAATAGATGCAATTTACTGGAATAGTGGCCTCATTTATGTGGGACAGTCCTTCTAGTTGGAGATTCCAAGCTCCCCAACACTTTCATTTCATCAAGCTTCCTATAGGGTATATATATCTATTTTCTGTGCTGGAGTTACATGAGCTGTGAACTGCAGGTGTAGTGGCACAGGGTGCACAGCCTCTGCACTTGAGCAAGGAGAATTGCAGGATATTTATGAAAAGATTGGGGTGACATATGCAGGAGGACAAGATGGTGGATATGTAAAAAGGAACAAACACATTGAAGATACGAGAGGCAAAGAAGATCATCTTCAAAACACTCCTTGTCAACAACACACAGAGAGGGCAACCACAAGGTCCCCAGCTCCAGTGGAGTTATTTTCCAGTTTTAGATCCATGTGCTGGCTCTGAATGGGTTGGAAGTTCCTCACTCCCTGGATTTGTCTGCTGTCATGACTGCAAGCATAGGGATGGTGGCTTTGAAAAGCTGCTCAGCTGCTGAGTGACATACCTACCAGGATGCCTCTGCTGAGTGTTGCAACTTCCTAGTGCCACCCTCAGCTGCTGGCAGCTGTTGCTGGCACTAGCCAATACTCAGGCATAAATAATTGTCTTTTACTGTCTCTGCATGAGGTATTCAAACACAAAAAAGGGCAGGTAACTCCCTAGCCTATAAAGCTGCTATGAATAAATTGACATTTAACTATTGTGACTTAATCAAGATTTGTAAATACATTAGAATAAGCAAGTGATACACTCGGTGTCAATTAAAACAGGAGGATGACACATCACTGAGCTGATACTAGTCAAAGATATTTCTTTATCATCTGAAAACCACACCTATCTACTGCTGATGCTTGGGGCACATTATTTCCATAGGCTCAAACAATTAGAGATACCCTTCTGAATGATGTTTATCTAACACTGCTTTCTTCACAGTAAAGACTGTTAATGCAGCAGTTGAGCAACTCCAGGAAGGCACAGTTATCCTGAGATAATCAGGAGCCTGAGGGCTCCGAGGCAGTCATCTGTGTCCTCTGCCCCAATTTCATCGGTATATTAAATTAAAAAAAACCCTCTATGTTAATACATCATGAAGGTCAAACATTGCATTGCAAAGAAGGGTGGAAATTCAAAAACAGGATAGGATACCAGAACAATTCTAACTAAATGTTTACATGTATATAGGCACAGTGCATTATCCCAAATATTACTATGTTGTCACTGAAAACCCTTTAGACTGCAGACAAATTATTAGGAAACTGATGCATCAAAATGGTACATTTGTTCTTTTGCCTACATGTATAAGTTTATGAAGTGTGTGGGTAAGCAAATAACCAAATCAATTTCACTTTGGAGATGTATTTAAAAATATTCTTTGAATTTTGTAATTCACTTACATATTATGCTATTGCTTATAGGGGAGGTTAGGACTAAAGTTCATCTGTCCATCTTAAAAATTCCACGTAACTACATGGAACCTGTTTTATGTGAAACTGGTACCAAACCACAGGACACCAAGTATATAATATATTTTTAATTGTCTTTCAGGGAAACATTAGTTTCTATATAGGTTCAGCTGGCAAGCTTTTTGCCACTGATATACTCTGAAAGAAAATGGGGCCGAGATTTATTAGTTGTGTTTAGGATTCCTAATTATGGACTAAGCTGCCATGGACATATACTAGAAAACCTGGAACAAGCTGGAACAAGCTGACAGGCATCTCTGTGACAGAATGGTTCATGACTCTGTTGTGCACAGGTAGCTTATTATAGAACATTAAAAAATATATCCCCAGAGTGTAACTTGGACAAGTACACGCTCAGCTTTTTATCATGGGTGTCACGCATGTGGCAAGGAGTCATGATTGACTGCCCTCCCTAAATCATCATCTGAGAGAGCCATCTAATCACACTTTGGCTAGATGGGCAAAAATGTGGCCAGAAAATTCTGAGAATTACTGGCCCTGTGACTTGTTGGCACTCAGTGTTCTCTGTACCTTCAGTACTGTGGGCAGTTGTGTTCACTTTCTGGAGTCCATGTGCCTTCATGAACAGCCTAAACCATGCACTGAACATTTCTGGGAACTAAGATACAATGTTATGCCTGAAACAGGGCAGGTACAGGGAGAGTAGGAAACGGGCTAACTTGGGAAGGCCTGAAGCATCTCAGAATTTCTTTTATAAAAGGAAGGATTACCCCCTGAGGACTTTTCCTCCATTACTGAATGCCAGAGACAGAAAAAAAAATCACTTAAATGATAAAAAGCTATTCACAAGAACTGGCTATAAAATTACTCCGAATCTACTGTTATGCACCAGAATTGTTAAATAACAAGGTACTAATCTAAGAGTGTTTTCAGGCAAAAAAAGCTACACTCCTCTCTTTATAACACTGAAGGAGCATAAAAAAACACAGTAAGAGTAAATGCTGATCTCTGAGCATAAATTTCAATATTGTAGTGAATGAAAGGAAATTTAAATACAATTTTGAAGTTGATTATATCACACAACTCCACCCTAGAACTAACTTGAAGTCTTTGAACTACTGTGTTAAAGCAAAAAGGGAGACAAAAGATAAAGAGAAGAAGGGGGAAAGGAAAACTTGCTATTTTATGAAGTAATAGGATTCTGTAGAATAAAGGATAGACACAATTGTAGGAGTTAGAGAAAGACAGCATGAAATCCATTACTTGAATTCATTGTGGTTTCATTGGGGTCTGAAACACATAATTTTATTATTTTTTTAAGGAAGAATGGAAAAATGTAGAAAACAAAAAAAAATAGGAAAAGCAGGGACGAAAACTAACGATTCAGGTGGCAACACAAACAAATTGTTAAAACAAATTAGAATTTTTATTTTATGTTGCATCATTAAAATTATGGCTCTATGTCTTCCTTAATTTGAATTGAATTTGGAAATGCCAGACCGGGCATACAAACAGGCTGCACAACCAGAAGAGCCTGTGGAGTATCACCTTAGCATGTGAAACACAGCACCAGGGCAACAGGAGTATCATTTTCAAGGAAGGAAATGCAACACCAGGCAACAGCTTCCATTCTGTCCCTATCTTTGGTAGTGATTCACAGGCCTCCTCTACAGCTTTCTCGGAATGTTAAAATCCTGTCTGGAGTTCAAATTTTATGCTGCTTGAGGTCGAAATAGAAGATTCCGTGTAGTGCAGAGGCAATTAAAAAGTCTTGGGTCTTCTGAATTTCTAAGAAAGAGAGAGGACAGCATTTTCATTTCAAATGCATGTTTTTATTGATAAAAAGTGAATATAATAACAAAGATATCTCATGTGAATATGATATTATGAAATCTTCAATTTGAAGTTCAACAGAACTGCATAGTACAGCAGAAGTAAAATGAAAGTATTCATAAAATAAATCTATTGCACAAATCTTGTATTCAGACTTTCAGAACAGTTAAGGAATAAGAAGGGATTTGAACACCTGAATCCCCTGAGTCCTTCTAAAGGTGACAATAGAAAGGGGCAAATAGGTTATAGGCCTACTAGCTGATAAACCACCCGAAAGTAGGACTAAGGTGAAGCAAACAAGCTGCAGAGTATGATGAGAGGAGGCAGAGTGGGGCATCACCACATCTCTGCACAAGTCTGATGCCATTGATTATCACTGCACCCATACGACCCAAAAAAACAACCAAATTTTTCCAGATCAGACTGTGAACCATGGCCTGTGCTGGATGTAACATCTTATCTGGAGATGGTTTGAATATATGCACTTATTCAAAATCAACATTTTCCTGTTTTTACACTGGCTATTTACAGGATACAAAATATCACTAAAGTATTTTCTTCTAACTATAATAGATACCATTGGATTAGCGGTAAACACTTTAATGAAATGACTATTTCAGAGGTTTGCAATTTAGGGACTTTTTAAGAAAGGAGTAAAACAAAGAAATTTTTATCAGCTAAAATACCCGCAATGCATTCATATTGAATAAAAAAAAAAAAAGAAAAAAATTAACCTGCTTTTTGGGTAGCTTTAAAAGGCAAGGAATATGTTTATTCCTTGGTGTAGACTTTAACTATACTCATTAAGACCTCTCTCATGATTGTAGTTTCAGCAACAGTTTCCATGGCCAGAGGAAAGATATGGCAGAACAAGGCCACATATAGAGAGAAAGCTAAAAAGGAAATGATCTAGCAAAGTTAGGAAATAAATTCTCCTTTCTGTGCTGTGCATTTTGTTTTTCTAACCAAACTGAGTACCAAAACTAATGAACTACTAATGTAAACAATTATTTTCCCATTAATACTTTTGGCCCATTGTGTTAATTAAGGCTTGATTCTGAAGTGAACAGAAACAAAAAAGAAGCAATGAAAAGTCACTTCCATATCTATATGTCAGTGTAAATTGCTGTATTAATTGGGATATAATTTGACTGCTAGGGAAAGCAGGACAAAAACCTGGAGTATTTTTAGGCGTGTCATTGTTAAATATATTTGTTCCTGTCTTAATATTGACATGAACCAGAAGTGAATATATATATTTTAAATGCAAGTGTTACTAAATGTTGCACATCCGTCAAGGGCTGAATTTAGGTCCTGATATAAAGCTCATTAAAATCAACAGGAACCTTTCTTCTGTTTCCAGCAGTCAGAATCTAGATATAAATGAGTATGCTAAAAACAAGTAGCAATGAAAAAGGAAAAAAAGAATCAAAGAACAAAAGAAGGGTACAAGAGTTAAAATGTTGTTACTTACATTCAGTTATAATTATAAACACGTTTTTACCAAGTAAAAATTCTGTACTTTCATGTTCTCATAAAACATAGTGAAAAGTACTCATTTTTTCCATACTTGTTAGCACTACCACTATGCACCCAGTGTTATCTTTGATCAGGCTGTTCTATTTTGCTCAATGCATTATTCTAAAACGTCTGGTAATGGGGTGAAGAAGGACATTCCTGGGAACAGCTCGGAATCATAAATGAGGAAACTGTTAGTTTACAACTTTATACTGACACATTGTGATCAGTCATCACAATGCCATTGCACCCAGCCCTTTTATGGAAGACTTTGAAGAACTACCCAGGTATCAGAGCAGCTGGTGATTCAGAAGGTAGTAGCCTCCTTTCTGCATCGGGCGCCGCTAGAAGTGTTCTCCTGGAAAAGCAGGGAAGTAAAGCTTCTGAAGCTTTGAAATTGTGAAAAGGTGTGCGTGACTTTTGGCTTTTTTTTTGAGAGAAATAGCCACCCATATCCTGGACAGATTTCCCTCCAGGTAATTACATTCCTCCTCTAGTTTAAAGTACATGCATTATTCCTCATTTACACTTTTAAAGCATTTATGTTGCTGTGACAATCTTGTTCCTTATCTGATGAGCTGGTTGTCCAAAGCAATTTGAAAGATCTTTTCCACAGAGGATAAAATAAAGTAGGCTTTTCCTTCTACCAAATGAATCCTTATTTTGAAGAGTTTAAATTCCAGAGTTCGGGACATTTTCTTGAATCCCTCTGCAATTCAGAGGACTGTGCTTTCACAACAGCTACGTTGTGAAACAGCTATCTCTTGCTTTATCTGAAGTAACTGCAGTGATATAAAAGTAGTCTCTCAAAGACAGAAGAAAATCGATTAAAAAACTTAGACTCCTGTAAATAAATGCTGACATTTACAATTTAAATTGCAGTAGCATCCATTGCTTGTTCTTTCCCACCTTAAATAAACAAAGGTAAATTTTGCTCCTCAAAGCAGGGTAGGGAAGGAGACAAATCACTAAACAAAGGGAGGACTATATTGTATGACCAATAATAGGATTTTGGCCAAGGATAAGGAAAAGGGCTCCGTGAGAGATTTTGGCAGATAAATTGAGGACTCGTGGAGCATCACTTAGAGATAAGAAAAAGCATTAACTAAAGATAGTTTAGAGAAGGAAGAGGAGCAAAGTGACAGAACTTTCTTCAACAATGAGGTAAATGTACAGAAAGCGAAAAAAAAGTTGAGAAAAAATCTTCATGTTAAGTTTCAGTCAAGCTTGTGATTAAACCAATGTTTAAACAACTTTGATTAGCAGACTGCAATACATCAAGAAGATGGAATGAAGAGACATTAAGAAAAAGAACTGCATAATGGAAGCTATGTCTGAAGGGAAGATGATGAAGGAGTAGAACTGATAATTATCAGGTGAAAAACCTCAGGCTGAAGCTGTATCAACAGATACAAAGGCAGAGAAACTGCATTGAGTCTGGAGAGGAAGACACATCCCCGAAACATCTCAAGGTTCTATCCAGACAGACAGGTATTCCCACTCTATGTGAATAAATCTTCTGAGTATGGAGAAATAAGAAATGAAAATCATGTTGAATGATACAGAATGCAAAAAAAAAAATCTCACATACCTGTGTCTCAAAAATATGTTATTTTTCTTTAATATTGAAGTTTTCTCTTTATTGCTCTCATGATCCAAAGCACATTCTGATCTAGTAACCATTCTCCTGCTGGAGCAGTTGTATAGCTAAGAATTGATCTCTTTCAGCCCATCCCCCTTAAAAGATGAGAAATTTGCTTCCCTTCTGAAAGCAAAGCATCCTCTTAGGATTTACCAAATGGCGCTTCTTTTCCCTTCAGGACAAATTTCTAGAAAAGCTCATAGCTAGCTGGCATGCAGGCAGCACTGTATTCCCTGGCACCACATACCCATTTAACTTTAGAGTTTGCTGGCACAAGCCAGCTCTGCATTCTGTCCCAGAGATGGCCGTGTTTCAGCAGTAATGAAACTGCAATACACATAGTGCCACATTCTTCAGTCCAAGACCCATGCAGTGAAAACAATGCAGGCAAAGTTAGGAAAATTACATGGAGGAGACCCAAGGCTGTCCTGCCAAGATTTTATTAAATAATTTTTTAAATATTACTTTGTTTTCCCCAAATAATCTATCGACCCCCACCTTAGTCCCCCACTAATTCCACTGAACTGTCAGTATTTTCCTCCTCATCTTCCTTTAGAGGGGATCTTCTATGTTCTCTCGTTTCTTACATGAGCCATGACATTATCAGATGGCTCACTGTGTTAGAGATAAGCAGATTGAACTACCTCCAGCTAAGCACTGGTCATTGAAATAAAAGGGTTTTGAAGTACATGCAGGCAACTGGTAAATTGGGAGACAGAGATTACAGCACAAAGGACAAGTGCTACAGTGCTTTAGAAAGGTGAAGAAGAAACATCTATTTGATGTTAAGATTCATGTGCATAAGCTGGTCTCTACTGCTTTTTGTTCAGTAAACAGGCAGCTGAGTATTTGACCTTCTTTCAAAAATTCCAGATCAATGCTGGGCACAGCCAGGCCCACTAAAGCAAGCTGATGTATCTGTGTTGTTCAACACAACAGGACTGCAGCCGTATCCTCCTCATTTCAGCCATATTCCTGGTTCTCTGGGAAGTTGCTCTATCATAGGGAAACCTCAGCACTTGTTCAGCTGCTTCAGTGACGATCAGTGATTGGGCACATAGAAACTCTGAGCAAGCTGAGCAGAACAAACCCTGTGAAGTACCAGGTGAGTATGCTTAACAAGCACACCAATTGCCATTTGCCAGTCATCCTGATATGAGTAAAGCTGGTTTAAGAATTAGCCGGATGATTCATAGGAAAATCCAAAACTAAGGGCCCAATTTGCATTCAAACTATGTGGCTGAGAGAGCTGGGAAGGGGGAACACTTGGTCTCTTACTTAGAATGAATCCTAATTGCCTAATTCTTCTGGTTACAGTGATCAATCTCCAAACATGTCTATATTAAGCAAACCATATGTTTATATATGTGCATACGTACTTCTTGTAAAATACTAAGTTCCAGATACCCCTTGTGAAGCTCAAAACACCAGGACCTGCTCACAAAGATTCACTCAAGACTCCCAAAGGCCACCTTCCTCTTTTCTTATAGTATAGCAAAGAAGAGGATTTGCCCCAGAGCCTATAAAACACAGAACAATTAAAGGTACACTGTAAAATACTATTACATTAGCGTCATGTATCTGTTCCTGGAACACTGCAAGTTTTTTGTGATTAACCTAGTTCACTGAAGAAAGTTGTGAGGCCTGAGGATATATATCTTTGTTATTTTCCTCTGAATATTTCTGGGTGCTGATAATAATATCTAGCGACAGAAAAAAATAAGAACACAAGTATTTTTCTGTCTGGTGAGCTAATATGCTACACAGCTAATAATTGCACAAAATGCTCTTTTGATTTTCACTTGAAAGGCTGTATTTCACCTATTCATCTCATTAATGATTTTTGTCCTGCACAGGATGCCTGGCTGAGAAAGGACTGGTTTCTATGGACTTGATTTCTCACAACCAGAACTCTCTTGTATTATCCATCATTTACAGGGATTCATTATCAAAGGACTGCACATGGGTTTAAGCTGTAAAACACCAAGAGATTTGTCTGGATTTTGAAAGAGATTTTATGACGTTCAGGATTTGGGAGCAACACTGTAGAACAAAAATATTTTTTGAAGTGCATCGCTTTCTGGATGTCCTGTATCTCGATGAAGTCTTCCCTACCAAGGTCAGTTCACTTCACTGGTCATCCTTTGACCCTGCTCTGAGCTTTAGCATCTTCCACAGAACCGCTTAAAGTCATATGGTCTCCCTTTCCTATCTGTGTCCCACAGACAGAAAGCCTCTGCTTCCTCCACACCCACTCTCCTTGCCAGAAGCCTCACTGCAACTTCCTGTCAGTTTTATACACTCTTGTGTAAGTGTGGAAGTGCCGTGGACTTCCTGAGCTCAAGTTTTATCTGAAAGCACCACGTTGACTATTCGCTTACCAAGTGTTTCCTAGAAACACAAATGCTCATTTATTTTTAATTTTTATCAGCTAAACTCTGCATAACTGGAAAATATGAGTGGCACTCGGGGGGGGGGGGGAAATGTGATTTACATATTTGAGGGCTAAAATAACAGAAAAGCTAATACCGTAATTTTTTGCAGGCATTGGGAACCCTGCTTTGTATAGGCAAGACTAATGATAGACCGTTCACATCCAGATGCACAATAATCCACGTAAAACCAGCAGTATGCGGCATCTCTGAAACACCCTTCACCAGCGGATCGCAAGACCCTTTTCAGAAATGCAAGAAATACTGCTCTGGGATTTACTTTTCCAGCTCTTTACGTTCTTAATTAACTTCAGGCAACCTTAGCGTGCTTTCGGCGAATCTTTGAGCTGTAACGCAGCCACAGCTGGCACCTGGAGCGCACCGAGCACGGGCACAAGCCCGGCGCACCCTCATGGACACCCGGCCCCCCCAGCGCCCCCACAGCACCGGGCCGGGGTGGGGCGGGGCGGCCGCGCGCGTGCGCAGGGGGCGGCGCGCGGGGTCAGCCCTCCCCGCGCCCGCCCCTCCCTCCGCCCCCGCCGCGCCAGAGCGAGGCTGGGCGTGCGGCGTCACGGCGACGGCCCCGAGCCGCGCCCCGGCACAGGCGCCGAGCGGAGCCGAGCGGAGCGCAGCGGGCGCAGCGCAGCGGGATCGGCCGGCGAGGCGGCGGCGGCGGCGGCGCGCGGTCGGCGGGGAGCGGAGGCGCTGTCGCTGTCCGGTGGGTGGCGGCGGGGGGCAGCGCGGGCCGGGCCGGGCCGGGCCGCTGTGGCGGGGAGCGGCGCGGCGTCTCTGGTACAGGTGGCGGGGCGGGGTGGGGTGGGGGCGGCGGCGAGAGGGAGGTGGTGGTGGTGGCGGCGGCGACGGCGGGGAGCGGCTCGCTTTGAGGGAAGGGGCACCAGCCTGGAACATGGCGGAAGTGGAACCGGGAGCAGCCGCCTCGTCCGGCCTCAGGCGTGGTGGGACCCCGAGGGGTGGGGGGAGCAGGGCGCTGAGGGGCAGCCGTCGCGGCAGGGCCCAGGGCCCGGCCCTGCCGTTCGCCGCCGCCCCCCCGCCCGCCGGTCCTCGGAGCAGAAGTTGGAGCGGAAGCGGAAAGTTGTAACCCCGCGGGTCGGGGCCGCGACGTGGGGCCCGGACGGCCGCGGGGAGGGGCGGGTGACGCCCGGCTCGGCCCCGCCGCGGGCGGGGAAGGGGACGGTGCCCGGCGGCCGCCCGCGTTGTCAGCGGGAAGTCCGAGCCGAGCCCCACCTAGTCCGGCCGCGGGAGAGAAGCCGCTCGCTCTTTCCGGCCGGTGTGTGGGGGCGAGGCGGGGGGGCCAGGCCGGGCGCGGCCGGCCGGGGCAGCCCGCCGCGGCTTGTGCCTGGGGTGGCCACGGACCGGGACGAGTAGACAGCGCGGTGGCCTGCGAGTTCCCTTCCTGCTTATCACAAAATGAAAAGGAAATGACAGGGATGTTCACCTCGTCTAAACACCCCACCATCACCCGTGTCAAAGCAAATGGAAGAATTTGACTGACACTTCCTGCGTCAAACCCGTCTAATGAGCCTCAGATCCTTGTACCCTTCTACGTGCGTTGGTGAAGAAGTGGTGGAAGGAAAACAAAGTTTGCAGAGGGGAGAATAAAACCAAATTTGACTGTTCTCGCATTGGCCCTAGATTACAAAAGAGAATGAGAAACCAAGGTTTTCTGTGGAAAAAGAATACCGTTACTCCCATTTCAATCTTGAAGGCATGGGTTATGCTGCTCAGGGTAAACGAAACAAAAAAAGGAAAGTCTTTCTCTATACTGCTTTGGGGTGCAATAGCAAGGTAGTATAGTTCCAAGAGAGAGGGCAAGTCAGAGATGCCCAGCCTGAAAATCATGTAGATCGTGTATGTGTTCTTGCATTTAGATGTTTTGATTAGTATAATTGTAATTTTCTGCATATAACAGCTACATCTTACCCCAGGATGAGATGTGTAGACAGTGTATGACAAAGACTTTTCAGTACTCTTTCACAGTGAAGTATATGTTGAAATTACTGTTATGAGAAAAGGAGACAAATAACACTCTTCATTTCCCTTAATTATAATTAAAAGGCAATGAAGCAATCACATTGCCTTTAAGAATAACCATTCAAAAACAACTGTATTTCCCTTTGGAAAGAGTCTCTTCTCTCTATGAAAAACTTTGAACATTATTTAAGTTACTACAGTTTGGATTTCTTGTCTCTTTATTAAAATCACAAGCTTTTGGTAGGGGAAAAGATCCAGCCAAACTTGGTAGAGTTGAGTCTTTTCGTTTTTATTATTCATTGCATCTTTTTTTTTTACCCTTGCTCAGAATCTATCCTGTAGACTTCATTCTAGATAAAAATGAACTGAGTGAATAGTGGGGGATAGTTGAACTATTCACATTAAAGGCTTTGCAGAAATAAACTTTAACTAATTAGATGAGATGATTTATTCCTTTGGTACCTGTGTGTTTTCAGGGATGCTTCTTGTAGTGATATGAGCTACTTCAAGTTTAACTTAGAGCTGTAGTGTAAAACTGTATCATTATCTGTACCCAAGAAACTGAGTTTGGAATTACACTCTGCAGTATAAGTGCCATGTATCTTTCTTGCAGCAAAGATGATCATACTTGAAGCACCTGTCTGCCTGGGGGTGAAATAATCTGCAAAACAGAGTTGAAAGACCAAAAAAAAAAAGTCAGACCAGAACTTTTATATGGGGGGGGAAAACCCAATAGTCTTTTTACTGTCTGTACCTGTGCTGTAACTATATATGTGCACCAGATAAGTTTTCTGAGTGGAATTAAAATTGTGCTATTTTGTTCCAAAGCTCTCCTGTAGGACAGTTCATCAAAAATAAATCTGAAGTGAGCCATGACAGTTCTTTTTGTGCTGTGCCAGTTTTTGCAGAGTAAAACCGACTGTCTTTTTAATTGAGAGCCTTTCTGGAGCAGAGGCAAACAGATGGGAATCTAGGTGAGGGCCTACAAAAGGAGAAAGAAATTGTTTCTGTGGCTGAGGAAGGAAGTGTGCTGAAGGCTACATTGTAGCTTGTGATCTCACAGTTAGTAAATGTGACAGGGAACTAAAATAAACAGTTGTCCACCTATCATCTGGGATGTGGGAAGTGCAAGAGTCACAGAAGTGCTTGAGTACTTGATGCTTACTGCTACTGTGCCAATCCTGTCATCCACAGAGCTCTGCTAGCTGCTCGGGGTTAGGTACAGAGAGGTGCTCTTAAGGATAAGAATATCTTACCGATAAAAACAGGTCCTCTTGTCCTTGGATGTATGCTGAGAGGGTGGGCGGATCCTTTATGAATTGGCCTTTCTAAGTAATGCTTAGATGACTTTCACATATCTAGCTGACATTTGAATGTGTTTGTCAGATTAGGCTCAAGTTTTAAGTTTTAATCAAAATTGCTCTCATAGTAAAACAGATCTCTCAGCATAAGCTGTGCGACAGAAGTCTGTGTTTAGCTTGTGGTTGTGAATGCTGCCACTCCTTTACCTCAGAACAAATCCAAAAGCAGACAGAAGTGCACTGTGTGGTGTCAGTGTGCTAAATCCCTGCTGAGTTGGGGCAGACTTCTGCTGTGTTCTGTTGCATCTAGGTCAGGTAGGGGGATATTTTAGACAGCCTCCTTGTTCAGAGAGATTAAAGGAGTATCTACAGTAACTACACCTTCATATTTCAAGGCAAACTTTGTTTTCCTGCTCAGATGTGGTTAAGATAGTCTGTTTCTATTCTTCTTGCATAAAACAGCTTTTGTACTTTAATGCCATTAATAGACCTGTTTTCAAGTAGACTGAGTTTTCAAAGTTGTTTAACAGTTGAGTGTAGTAGATCTTTAATACCTTAGAGCATCTAATGTATGGCTTTTTCCTTAAGGCCTCTCATCCATGAGGCAACTGGGTGAGACAGGCATAGTAGAAGTAATATTTTGATGAAGTTATGGCAGTTTGCTCTTTGGAGTAAGTCAAAAGACCTTGTCTTCTGGTACAGACTGTTTCTTCATGAAGCAGTTGAATGAGGTTACCTTCAAAAGTAGCAGTAGGTTATGGCTTGAAACTCTTATCTCTCTAGCTTTAGAGTGTGAAAAGAAACGCTGGGAAACTAAAAATGAAAAAGGTTTTTATTTTTGTGTGCTTGCTCATGCATGCTGTCATGAGCTCCTGACATACTGCATGTTCCTCTCTTCTAGCAGCAAGGAAAGGGAGGAAGGCTATAAACACCAGGTTGTTAATCTGCCCATTAGGCAACTTTTGAAATATAAAATCATTTGGGGGCCTTCTAGCTATTCAGGGTGATGCTTTTTCAAGAGAAGTGTTTTAGAAGTGATTTTTACTATTGAAGCAGTAGAGTGAAATTCACTATAAGACCTTAGAGGAATGTGTGTTACAAAATTACAGAAACTTTTTAGAGGTGAACCAGGAAGAAGAGGCATTTGACAATAGCTTGTACACTGTCCCAGTCAGCCCTCTATAGTTATTAATCTAAGGACTTGATGTTATTTGAAGTAAATCCCTGCTATGCGACTACAAAAAGAGACTGTCAAGTAAGTCCACATGGTTAGTTCATTCCTGACCAAGGGAGGAAGGCTAGACCATAGTGCAGGAGTAGGACAGCCTAGCCCTTCTAGTGGACTGGTATTTGCATCCTGTGGCAGACAAGCAACATCTCATGTTTCTCCCCAGCTTGAAATTCTCTTCAGGAAATCTGTACTTTCTTAGATCACTTGGTATCATTCCTGCAGCTGTTGCAACACAGGAAGCTGGCCTAAATCTGAATGACTTGACCAGGTCTTCTGCGAAAAAGATACTGTGTGCCACTGTTACTCATTCATGAAATAATTTTCAACGTAACTCTAACTGTAGAGCTGTGAGAAACCTTACATCATTAAATTTTTGGACAATCTTGAAAACCTGGAACGGGGGAAGAGTATTTTCATAACTGAAGACAAAGCAAGGCTCTGTCTGTTATTTTTCTTTTCACAGAAACTCGGGAGAATGTGTTCTCTGCAAGGTTTGTTGACATTGAAGTGACTCTTACTTGCTGTAATTATAGCAGTTATTATTACCTAATTTCAGTAGGTGATCTGGATTAAACGAAAATTTGTAATTCAGCATTTCTATTAGTATGTTTTACTGTATAACTTTTTGTGACATTAGATGGCAGAAGTTTTTTCTTAAATTAACTTCTTAACTATTGGCCAGATAATGTATCTAGTCAAACCTTGTTTTCAGTTAATCTGAAATAATTTGTGAACACAGAGTCCGTGCAACTGTTTCTTTTTGTTTCTCTGCATTAGTTGTCTTAGCTTTTGAAGTCTTGTCCTATTTTTCCCACTCACGGTCTGTTTCTGAAACCAACCAATTGTGCCTTCACTTTTTTTAATGTCTACAGTGAAGAAAAGTTTCTTAAAAGCATGCTTCATATATCGGGGGAAGCAAAAAAAAAAAAACAACAGTACCACCACATCTCTGTCAAGGATGAGCCTCAGACACTTGTGAGGTATCTCTGTGGAGTTCCAGAGGGGAGGTACAGGAGATAACAGGACCTGTTACTAGGAGTGGCACTTCAGCACTACAGAAGTGAAAGTGGTTTTGGTAATTGCAGAGTCAGACCAACTACTTTGATTTTTTTGAGAGGTTTCATGTATGGTCAGTATTTTTTATTTGAGATGAAGATAGCATGCTGAACAGTAGTTGGAGTGTGTCAGAACCCAGATAACAGTGATAGTTAAGTTGTGAAACTGTACAATCCTTGCTTGCAGTTAATCAAACTCCTGTAACATCTTGTCTAATACCTCCCCTAGAAGTGATTTGTTAGAAGGCTAGTGGAAAGTGCAAACTGTTTCAGAAGGGTAAACGGGAATGTGGACTGGAAGTTATCTCCATTGAAGTGGAAGTTACCTAAAAATCTTACTCTCTGCAATACAGTGTTTAGGACTAGATTGATTTATTTATCGGGTGACAGTTACTGTTGATACTGAGTTGTGGATGCCTGATCGCTGAAAATGTTCAGAGTCAGGCTGGATGGGGCCCTGAGCGACCTGGTCCAGGGGGTGGTATCCCTGTCTGTGCCTGGTGGAACTACATCATCTTTTAGGCCCCTTTCTATTCAAGCCGTTCTGTGTGTGTAGCTGTGTCCAGGTGTGTGGGGGAGCAGCCCAACACTGTATAGGAACCTCTTTTATTAATCTTGTAAATGTGAGGCAGTTATGGGGGATTGTTAGAGTTTGTAAGGTGCGGTCAGTAACCCTCCTGTGATCTTTCACTATGAAGCTACCTACAAGGTAACATTCTGAAAGCTTGATGTACAAATTGACCCATAAACGTCACCTACTTGGCTTCATACGATTGCTTTTTGCATAAAATATTGCTGAAGGATTTTCTTTTGGTTGGGAGAGTGTATAAATTCATACAGCTTGCAAAATCTTGACTCTTGCACTTCTGGAGTTATGTTTATATAGTTAGTATGAATAAGGATATATCATACTGTCTTTTTTGACCCTTGTTTAAAATGGAGATTTGATGGGCAGTAGATTTCCCATTCAGGGAATGGTCCTTTTGTTATTTACCGTCTGTTGTTTATATTGGTAGAAGCATACAGAAAATGCAATGTGTTTTCATGGATTTTATGATGAGGAGCATCAAAAATAAGTTTGTAGCAAGTGTGAACTCAGCTACAGAATTCTTACAAATATAATACCAATCCATAGATGAATTTCCAAGGTAGTTTTATATCAACAAGTATACAGTTCGAGATGCCTTGGAATTGTATTCTTTGTGTGCTGTGAAATGTTACGTTCAAAAATCCAACCTCTACCAAGATAAGTTATTTCAGAATGTACCATGCTTCTAGAAACTGATGCCAAATTGTCATCAAATTGTCACTTGGTGGAATCAAAGAGACTGTAGTAGTCCTGTGGCATCGAGGAGCACTGAAGAGGCAAGAATAGCTGACTGTCATGCTGGAGAGTATCACTGTTCCATTTTTCTGATACATCTTTTTTGACTTAGTAGCAGATTAGATGGTATTTCACCAAAGAAGAGACACCCTGGCACTTAAATCTCTGTTGGCATTGAGTAAGTTTGGAGATTAATAGAGAGAAGCTGTAATACTATAATAAGCAAGCACTCATAACTAGTTTTTTCTCTAAATGCCTGGTCTTCAAATATTCTTACTTTTGTGTACAATTTTCTACTTGTTTTTAAATCTGAATACTAAAGAGGGAAGCAAGCATTTCTCAGTCATAGCTAAGTATATCTGTACTTATTGTATGTCCTTATTTTATTTACCTTTTCATCTTTCTTTATATTTGAGCTTACATTTTTATATTTGTTTATATTTTTAATTATCCTCTGGTTTTTGTCCTGATCTCTCTAAACATTTTATTTCAGGAATTGCCCAAAGCTAAATTGAGGTTGAGCCAGAGATGTTGCATAGAAAAATAAGTGTCATAGCTCAAATTCTGCAAAGACTGAGGAGTTGAAAACGAGGTTTTACAATTAAGTGTTTATTGCATCCTTTTGATCTGTGTGTAGCTTTTCATCAAACTCTTAAGAGTAATCTCAGAAGAAGAGTGCTATATCGATGTAAGTAAAAATTAGATTGAGAAAATAAGAATATTTAACATGGAAAAAGATCTAGTAGGTTGTCCAGTTTTATGCTTGAAGAACAAAAAAAGTCCTGAAGTTCTCCTTTTCTGCCAAAAATGTAAGTCCAGTTTAGCCAGGAAACTGGTGAAGAGCCAACATTAAATGCACGTTAGTTTGAACATAAAGTGCAGTACCCAATATTTCGAACAATGTGCAGTCCTGCTAACTAGTTCTGCTTCTAGCCAGAGGCAAGATCTTAAGATGCAGTTTGCAAAAATGTTTTTCAAAGAAAAATGTCAATTTAAAAATATTTGTATTTACAGGTAATGCAATTCTTTACTTAATCTTATTGTTAGACTACTTTTTAAATGAACTTTGATGCTATAAGTTTCACAGAGGAAAGCTGAAGCCTCTTTTCTGAGCTGAATGCTGAATCTGCTGTGGTAGAATTGAAAATAAGGAACTGTTCACAGACTTGTCTACAGAAGGTTGAAGTCATAGATCACAAGAACCTAAACAGAGTAAGCATTTGGTAAACTGCAGGCACCTTAAGCAATGCAGGAATGAGAGACTGATTTCCTGAAGGATAAACTTGTTTCACTGGAACAGTCAGGGTCTTCTGCTTGGGCTATGCCCAAAATACAGATTGTTTTGAGATGCTTGTATTTAATTTGCTGAAAGTTAAACTCTTCAGTGAAAGATTAAGGATGTAGTGGTGATGCTCATAGAAATGCTGTGGTGATTGTAATTGTCATAGCTAAAATAATAGATTACTCTTAGAAGACAGACATGGGGATTTTATTTAGAAAGGTCTCCCCATCCAAAACCCTAGAGTCAATTTTGCATTTCACTAGCCTTTGGACATCTTCTGTTACCTTATCAGTGTGTTTGATTTGTTGTGGATTGACCCTGGGTGGACATCAGGTGCCCATTAAAGCTGCTCTATCACTCCCCTCCTCAACTATTTGGAGTAGTGTATTGGGTTTGCATGGCCAAGGTTTGGTAGCCTATAGGGCCTTATTTTCTGTGAGAAGTTGCTAAAAGCTTCTTCCATGTCTGGCAGATCCAGTCCCTGGTAGTTCCAAAGATGAACATGCCACTAGTCAAAACTTGGCCAATTAGAAATGGTGGTAATGCCTCTGTGATAACAGATTTAGGAAGAAGAAAGAAAAAAAAAGTTATTTCACAGTCATAATTGCAGCCAGAGAAGAGCAGGGTGAGAACATGTGAGACGAACAGCTCTGCAGACACCAAGGTCAGTAGAGAAGGAGGGGGCAGGAGGTACTCCAGGCACCAAAGCTGGGATTCCTCTGCAGCCTGTGGTGCAGCCCATTGTGAGGCAGCTGTGCCCCTGCAGCCCATGGAGGGGCATGAGGATGCAGATCCACCTGCAGCACATGGAGGAGACCCACACCAAAGCAGGGGGATGCCTGAGAGGAGACTGTGAACCTGTGGGAGGCCCACACTGGAGCAGGCTCCTGCCAGGGACTTGCAGACTGATGGAGAGAGCAGCCCACAATGGAGAAGTGTCCTGGTCCTTTGACTCTGTGGGAGACCAATGCTGGAACAGCCTGTCCTTGAAGGATTGCACCCCATGGAAGAGTGATCCATGCTACAGCAGTTTGAGGGCACTGTTGCCCGTGGAATGGACTCATATTGCAGCCATTCGTGGAGAACTGTTGTTTGTGAGATGGACTTGCACTGGAGAAATTAATGGCAAATTATCTCCTGTGGGAGGGACCCCACACTGGAGCTGGGGAAGGACTCCTCTCCCTGAGCAATGGGAGAAACAACCTGTGATGAACTGACTGTAACAGCCATTCCCTTCTCCCTGTGCTGCTGGGGAAAGAGAGAGGGGTGGGGGAAAGGTGTTTTAAGGTCTTACTTTACTTCTCATTATCCTACTCTGATTTCGTTAGTAATAAATTCAGTTAATATCTCTAATTTCAGCCTGTTTTGCCTCTGATTGGATTGGGTGAATTATCTCTTCTGGTCCTTACCTCAACTCATCAACCTTTCATTATATTTTCTCTCCCTTGCCGGGGCTGGAGGGTAGTGATAAAAAGTTTTTGGTGGGTGCCTGGCATCCAGCCAAGGTCAACTCACTACAGATAGATAAAATACAGAACAAGGCTTGTGGGTCAAGATAAGGACAGGGAAGATCACTTGCCAGTTGTTGTCATGCAGATAAAACAGACTGAACTTGGGGAAATCGGTTTAATTTATTGCAAATCATATCAGAGTAGGATAATGAGAAATAAACCCAAATCTTAATAACACCGTCTTCCCAGGCTTTGGGAACTTTGCTCCTACATTTTCTACCACCTCTCCCTTAGAGGCACAGTGGGTAGGGAATGGGGGCTACAGTCAGTAGCATGTGCATGTTGTCTCTGCTGCTCCTCCTTCCTTAGTAGGACTCCACACACCCTTCCCCTACTCCAGCGTGGGGTCTCTCCCATGGGCGATAGTCCTTCACAAACTTCTCCAGTGGAAATCCCTTCTAGGGGTGCAATCTTTTGGGAACAAACTGCTCCAGCATGTCATTCCCGTAGTATTACAGCCTCCTTCAGGTATTTACCCACTCTGGCCTGGGGTGTTCTATGGGCTGCCAGTGGATCTCTCCTCCACTGTGCACTTCCATGGGCTGCAGTGGCACAGCCTGTCTCACCATGAGCTGCAGGGGAATTTCTGTGCCAGCCCATGCAGCACCTCCTCCCCCTCCTTCACTTTGGGGTTTGCAGAATTGTTGCTTTTGCATGTTCTCACTCCTTTCTCTGCTGCTGTTGTTCCCTCAGCAGTTGTCCCCTCCAACCTGCTTCTTAAGTATGTTGTCCCGGAGGTGCTACTGTTACTAATGAACTCAGCTTTGGCCTGCAGTGGGTCTGTCCTGGAGCCCATCTGGCATTGGATATGGGGGAAGCTTCTGGCAGCTTCTCACAGGAGCCACCTAGCTAGCAAAACATTGCCATGCAAACTAAATAAAATTTGACTTCTAGCAAAGTGAGTCTTGAGGTATGACAGGTTTCTCCAGAAAATGGCAAGCTTTGAAGATGCAGAGGAACCAAGAATTATGGTCTAAACATGAACTAGAGTGATCTTAAGAAGATTCAAATAGAATCTTGTGGAGACTTGATTAAACAAGCTTAACCCTCATTAATTTGGCAACTCTGTATTAAAGATCTAGTCCATGTAATTGAAAGTGGTGTGGGGATGAGTGTGATTCAAATTCATTTGGTTAAAATTATTCAGCTTTTTGTGTAGGTGTCCTCATGGGAGAGGACATGAGCTCAGGCTTGCAAGTGTGAATTGATTACCTTTGGGGTTGTGCTCCTAACTTACAGATCTTTCACCTCTTGAAAATTTGTGACCCCTTAAATGAGAGCTAAGGTGCATCAGCTGCTCACAGAGCAGATGCAGAGTTATGGTAGCTCACAGCTTTGCATGCAAATATTAACTAGAATTTGTTTTTTATGGGGGCTGTTTGTTTGTGTTTGGGTTTTTTGGGGGGGGGGACATGGGGATGGGGAATTTACTGGGAGGGATTTTTTTCTGTGGGGTTTAGCTTTAATTGGTTGAGGGTTTTTTGTGTTGGGGGCTTTTCTTAAAAACCTTCTTCTGAAGCTTGTGGCAGCTTAGTTGACTGAGGAACAACCAAGTTGTCTGTGTATCTCCATATGGGCAGAGGTGTGAAGGTCGATGTCTGTAGTTGTCATCTTCTAGTTAAGGTTTTCTTGTGGGTTGGACATTGTCTGCAGAGCAACCATCTCTAGTTTCAAAGTGCTACTGTCTTGCTGCCAGAAACAGAACAGAATGCTTTGCCCAAGTTTTGCCCTCTTCAGTTAAGCATGTCAGACGTTTTAGAAACTCATGTTCATCAGTGGATTGAGCTAATGAAGTTAATTGTGAAAAGAAGCAGTTAAAGTTGCACCTCCATCATTGCACAAGTAGCAAAACCAGGTGGCAAAAAATAGTAGTTGTTGCTGGGTGTCAGTGTATGCCTTTTTCATGTTACCCTCAAGACAGATGTCTGAAGCTGTAACAAAAGAACCATTGGTGAAGTTAGGTATAATTTGAGTGACTTTGTGTGAGGTTTGTTGCTTATGTTCAAATACCGTGTTTCTATTAGGGAAGCGTCAACTGTGAGTCAAAACAGAGTTTTAACATGACTTGCAATTACTTGGGACTTTGCTGGTATGGTTCAGTTATCATGAAAGAGCTAATTTTATTCCTGTTAATGAATGCTAGTAGTGAGTAGTCTCAATTTGCACAGAATCAGTGTCTTTTCAATAGATAAAACTTCTAATCTTAATTAAAATGACATGTGGGAATTTGTAAGACTTGTCTCTGGCTACCAACCTGATTTGTAATAGAATTACTGTAAATTGTACTGTGGAAGGGTACTTTGTACATAAAGGGCCTACACTAGCTGTGTTTAAATGGCCAGTAACAAAACATCATAAAATGTTGAATGAAATCTTTATATCTGTGGCTTGATGATATGTTGGTAATCTAAACAAACCTGAATAAAACCCAAACTTCTTATAGTGAAGACAGTGCAAGTAATGATACATTGGCATTGGCAAGCTCTGGCATTGCCAGGGGTGTGTATGATGTGTAGGTTATGGAGAAAAATAATCAGGAGACAAAAGGTATCCTGGAATTGCAGTTAAACCCAGCATTGGCTTACATCTGTAGAAGGAAACCTGATACAAGGCTTTACTAGTTCAGCAGCCAGTGTCACAATCAAAGTAGAGCTAGGATTGCCAGATATTAAGCAGATACCAGATGGAATTTGAGACTAGGTCTTGCTTCTGAAAGAGAAATTAAGATGCCTCTTTCCAAAGAAGAGTATCTTAAGCCAGCTGGCAAGCTTAAAGTAACTTTCAAACTGCACTTACAAAAGAAATACCTTAACTCAGAAAACTTCCATGCCTTACTTGTAGTCCTGCTGGGTTTTACCTTGTTTTGAAGCTTGAAAGATAAAATTTATTGTAACAGTTATGGAGGCAAACAAATACTTACATCTGCTTTTAATCAGAAGGATGCATATCAGGTAAAGCATGTTGTGTATACTATGAGGTGGCAATGCAATAACTTGGAAAAACTGTAGGGCTAAATACTGATCCTTCTCTGTAATGACAATAGAGCCAAATTCACAGCATCAAATTGCTGGCTCAGTTATCAGAACTTGCTTTATAGTTGAATATCTAGCTTATGCATAGCAAGATATTGTAACATGGTAATTATATATTTTCTGAATTTAATATACTTGTTGTATTTTTTAAAATCTGTGTGTTGTTTCTGTTTATAGCCTGTCTGGATTTTCTTGCAAGCATAAAAACTATTTGCAATTCAGTTTCTTCAGGAATTCTGAGGTCATAATTTTAACTGTAAGTCTGACTGGTAGGACATTCGCAAACAACTTTCCTGGGGGATGGTGACTATTTGACAGGAATAGGGAGAAAATGAAAAATTGTGGCAAACAGCCACAAAAAGTGAGAATGTATCTGATAAATGTTACAAATTCCATTTGGAGTTTAAATAGATTCTATAGCATAGGCTTTATAAGGTACTCCATATTTGAATTGACACATTAGAATTTTTGCATAAAGTTGAAACTTGAACTCAGGAAGTGTTGAAGCATAGCATATTCTTAGTAGCATAAGAAAGTTCATTACATCACTTGCTTTGAAAATTCTTTTTATATTTTGTGTGAATCTACTGCAAGTTGTGCATGATTGCTAATCTCTCACATCAGGAAACTTCCATCTTGAGATATCAGTGACTTTAAGTAGGGAGTTTTTACCCTTACAACATCATTAAATTTATGTTTAAATTTAAAATCTACCTGTGACTAAATTTTGACTTAAGAAAAAAGAAATCAGATTTTATTCAGCTATACTAATTATAGACAGTGGAACTAGTCTCATAAGGTTAGATATGTTAGCTGCTTTGCAAAAATGGTCCCTGTGTGCAGTATTAATCAAGGTAGCTCCCTTCAGTGGAAGGAGGAAAACTTGGTTAAGCATTTTCTGTGTAAGTGTCCCTGTGGACTGTTCAAAGAGCAGGTTAAACCTTGCTGCCATGTTTGTGCTGCAGTCGCTTGTTCACAGGTCTCTGACTGTTTCTCAGGTGGTTAGTATGATTTCATGTCACTGAATAAGCTTAACCACCCAGACAGCTTTTTGAAAATCCTCTGAAGATTGTCTGATATCAGTTAAAATATTTGAACATAATTGAAGAGCTATTTTTGTCCAAGAAAAACTAGAGTATTATTGCCCAGAAGAAATAGCTGTTCAGCTGATGAAATACATGTTTGTCAAGACCAGAGACTATCAAAAGCAGGTAAAGTCTAGAAATGAAAATTGCTTCTAGCTTTGTTTACTGAACAGTTGATTTGTTTCCAGAGAGTGTGCATTAGTAATGAAATAGCTGTACTTACAGGAATCTTGAGTATGAAAATCTTTATTAGACCCCGATCAACTTTTTAGAATTGATTTCTGAATGTTTTTTATAAGTTTTTGTAAATGCGTCCAAGTCAGCTCTGGAGTATTTCAATTTCTCTTTTATAAGAGGTACGCTTACCCTGTTGAGTAAGGGTTATCTGAATTGCTTTAATTTCTAAAACCTCTGAAAAAGTTGGTGAAAATGAACAGGCTTCCACTTTGGGCTATGTTGTCAAAATTCTGCTTGTGCACTGAAATTATTTGGGCCAGGGGGGAACCCTCGTCACAGTTGAGAGGTAAGAATTTAGGACATCTCACGTGTAAGTATTTGGGGAATATTAAGAACAGCACATATCTTCTCTTAATTAGTTGTTTACTTGAAGAGAAGGTTCTAAACCAGGAGATTCAGAACATAGTGGAATCTGGATGGTTTGGCCATCTAAGACTACTCCAGTGTCAGAATAGAGAAACATCTCTGGACAGACGTAATCCTCTAAGCTTGAATGGTCCCGTGACTGAACTAGCGCTATTTTTCCAAATGTCTGGCCAGTGTTATCTTATTTCTTCTCAGGGCTACTATCCCCTTTCTGAGAAAAAGATTGGATTTTTTTCCCACCACTGCTAATTGTAAGTAGATAAACCAGTCAGTTAGTTTGTTTCATCTGTCAATCTAGTGTTTGAATCTTTTTTTTTTTCTCATGCAAATAGTTGGGATTAATTTAGGAGTGCTGTTCTCAAGGCGTTTCTAACAAAGTCTTTTTTCCAGAGAGGTAAATGTTCTGAGGCAAAAGTATTAAGAAAATTTTAGTGAATACAGTGCAACCAAAATGTCAGGGTCTGAACAAGAATCATGGTATCTATGAAGTGCTAAATAATCATGATCTCTTCTGAAAACGATAAGGCTTCTGGGAGGGCCAGTTTATTCCATACCTGAACAACTAGTTCATATAAGCAAGTCTTGGGGATATCTTCAAGTTAGTGACTGTACTTAGTTCATGTCTTCAGCCTGGGGCTGAGCTCCAGTTACAGCTTCATATGGCTTAATGTCATTTGAAAAAATGGGATTATTAGCTTTCCTATCCCTTAGATAACAAAGTTCAGTCAGAACCCAAAATTTAAACTGAAGGAGTTGAAAGAAAACTAAATAAAAAAATTTAAAAACCCACTCCACTTTCACAACTATCACATCAAGCCCAATTACCAATAGTATATAAATTTCCTTGAATTCTTCATTGCGTGGTTGCTTTTTAGAAAAGCTTTACAAGCAGTAAGTGTGCAGTTTTTTCCATTCACCTCTATAATAAGGTTACTTGTTCTTCAACTTCCTTCGCATCATCTTTCGTTTGTGTTTTTCTGAACACATGCTTCAAGAAACTATTGAAGAAAATGTGCAGGAGGCACTTTTTCCTGGTTTGTCTGAGAAGGACAGAACCAGAAAGCAAGTTCCACCTTCACAGTTCTTGTCAGATGTGAAACTTTTGAAATGCTGCATTTTCAGTGACTTGTCCTGGTTAACCTTTCTTGCTTCTGTTCTAATGGGCTTATTCAAAGATGTCCTTCAGAGAGAATCTTTATTGGGAAAAGTATCCATATGTATATCAAGTGTGTGCATGTGCTCTTCTAGTTTATCAAATACTTTAATTTTAAGTATGCCATGAAGAGGTAGAATTAACCAGTTAGCTTAATACACTGCAGGAATGCACTAAGTACAAAAAGTAATATGAACAGACGAGTGGGAGAGGCTGCACAGACACAGTGATTTTATGGACAGTTGCATCTCAGGAAGTGTGCAAGGCAGTTCCTGTGGCGTCACTGGCAGTTAACGGAGGCAATCTAGACTTGAGCTCTGTACTTTTGAGAAACTGTACTCAAGACAGCATTAGAATCAAGTTTGTGATAGTACTGTTTTTTAAAGAGTAGCTTTCCTCCTTTTTTCTAACTAAATCTTACATTAGGCAACTCGACAGTTCAGTTATGTCAGATATATCTGTGCATATAAATACTCAACTCAGCCATTAAAAGGCAGTACCTGCTCCAAATGAAATGGGAACAAAAGGTCTTGTTTTTTGCATGCTTTCTATCTTCTTACTCTTGAGCATCTGCATAGGGGCCATAGTTGATGGTATTTTCCTGTCTAGAGATAGGGGAATGGAAAAATTAAAAAGCAAAGGAAAGTTGGCATTGTTCCCACTTTTTGCAGATCAGTCACCTTATAGGTAGACAGCCTTTAAAGCAAAATTGCTTCTTGAAAGAAACTCCATTAAATGAAGAGGGGGATTCAAACAAGTTACTTCGTATATTTGCTAGGAATAAGTTAGTTTAAACTTACTTGTATCTAATTGTTGGGTAGTTAGGTAGACACTTCCCAAGTGTCTAGTAAATCTGGGGATGTCTTGCTTATCTGTTGCTCACTTACGTTAGTGTCTTTATTTCTGTTGTGCCTGTTTGAGTACACTCATTTTGTATCCCTGAAGTGATCAGGGGATTAGAGACAGATACTGTTGTTGGACTTGACCCTAGCTTATTCTAGAAATGCCAGCCAGATATGGTGTGTTATGGCTTAAACCTCCTCTTTTAGACTTTGTGTTCTGTTTTTTCTCCCGTTCGCTTGTCATTAATGAGTCAAAATGTTGGCACTAGATGAATCTGGATACATTATTAGTTCCAGAGTCAAGCATTGTGTCAATTGAAAAATAAAGTAAGAGTGTGATTGAGATTTAGGATGCCAGCAGTTTCTACAAGATCTGATATGGAAAAATAGTTTTGATCAACAACAGAAGCAGGTCAGCTTATCTGGGAATCACTGGAAAGTCAAGCTCAGGAAGGATAAGAGCTGAAGTCTGAGGCATGCTTGCAGCCATCAGGCATACTGATCAGTGAAAAAGTGTGTGCTAGGCTTTAGCAATATCATAGTGTAGCAGACGGCAGTGTCCTACATGATCCAGTGGTTTCTTGGGTGAGGAGGCAAAGATCTGCAAGCAGGAAAATTTTCTTAGGAAAGCTCTTTCAGCTAGGAGTTGAAGTTTTCTTTTCTGTTAGAAAACAGTAAGAGAAAGGTGAAGTGGCATCAGTACTGTTGCTCAAAGGCAATGGGATGGTTGATTTAAGTGGCAGCAGGCTATAGATGGTGCTTCTGCTGCCTGCTGTGTTAGGGATGTCCAGGTTAGCTTTCTTATTATAAGTGTTTTAGAGGATACACTCGTTTGTGTTCCATTCCAAGGTGTAATGGCCAGGTGAAAACAAACAGTGCAGGGGTGCCAAGCTACCTCTATGCTATATGGGTGTGTGCATATATAAAGCATTACTGTGTGCTCTTGGTGAGTTAAAGAGTAACTGTACAAATGACCAAAAATTGTCACGGTGAAAGAAGGTAGTACTTGTATTGTCCATTGCCCAAGTTTGGAGGGAAGGTCAGAGAAATGTTTAACCTCTGCTGCAGTCTAACTTTATCCTCAAAGATATTAAAAAGCTTTTTGCTTAGATGTTCACTGATTAAGAATATTGCCTAACCAAGCTGTAATACTGTATATATATGTTTTGATTGTGTGCCACCACTTAAAGTATGAAAATCAGCTCCAGAATGTTGTACAGTGATTGGATATTTAGGGTTGAACTTCCAAAATCTGGATTCTGAAAGAAACTTCAGCTTGCATTAAATTCCTGAATTGCTGTTTCAGAGCCAAAAATGAAGTTGGCAGTCTCTCATTAAAACCAAGTTAGTTTATTTCAGGATTTGGAATTTTCTTTGGAATAGTGGATCATTGAGTAAGAAAAAGTCAGAAATAACTTAAAACAGATATGTGGTACCTGCTGCTGAAGTTCTGTTGCTTTTAAACTACTGTCAGCCTTCATTATTGGTATCTCCATATTTAGTTGCTAACTTCATTCTGAGGACTGAAAAATTCAGCTTAAACTTTTCTATTAAAGACAGTGAAATTGCTGCAGATCACCCAGATTACTGTACTGGGTTTTCCACTACATCCATAATGTTTATATCGTTCTAGTGATACCCTTCTAAAAATAAAAGGATAACTGAATGTTTGTTTTAAAGAAATGACAGTAATGTAGTTAAAGGCTTAATTTATCATGAGTTTGAGAGGTGCCTTTCAGGACAGTTCGAAACAATTGTGTTTATAGAAAGACTGGACAATTTACAGATTTGTGGATCTAACAGCATTTACAGTGGTGCCAAATAGATAAAATTTGTGGTGTGAATAGTTCTCGTGATCTGTGTTTGCAAAAAATTTTGTAGGGAGGGAAAGAATTTTTAAGTTGGGAGTGAAAAGATGTCTTACTAGCTGTGAAAATCACTAAAGAATCTCAAAATGCACTGATAATGAAAGCCTGTGGAGACATCTCTTCTGCCGGACATCAGATCAATTATTTCCATAAAGCTTTCTCTTTGTATTCTTTTTGTGAGGGACAGTTTAAATAAATCGAAAGACTATGCATTTGCAAAAAGAAATAGGACCTGGTCTCTTGATTTCTCAGTCTTCTGACAATCGGTAGATTTAATCAGTGATGGTAAAGGCGGGACTCTACCATGGTGGTTTAATTTCTGTGTCAATCATCTTAGCATTTTGCGCTCAACACCTAACAGATGGTGTTTCAGAGATTTCAGAGATGCTGTCAAATTACTGCTGATAAGAAGGGTCTTTCTTACCTTACTTTCCTCCCTGCTTACCTTTCACAAGCACCTGTGTTGGATCCTTGCATTTTTTTTTTCTCTGGCCTGTAGATTATTCATTAGTTGGGGAGGGTTTCATCTTTCTTTGAGGGTGGAGAGGGGAGAAAATGGGTAACTCAATCTGCTTAGTGCTAGAGTCCCTGCAGGAAAGGAACTGAAAACTTCCTCTTGGGGAAGCAGTAACAGTCCTACTTTAGGACAGTCACTCAGTTGCCAGCACAACTGTAAGAGGTGGTGTGGGTTTTTGAGCAGTATGACCCAAAGACATGTCCCAAAATCTGTGGCCTTGTTTTGGTTTGGTGGGTCAGTTTGCAACAAAAATGAGCAAACAGATCTAGTTTGCTGTTGGTAGCCACACTGGCTAGTATGGAACAGGGAAGCAGATCTAGCTTGTAGAAGAGGTATAGTCTCAAAACACTATTTTAGTTGCTTCCACTTGCTCATGAAATGAGTCATAGTAGATCTAGTGGAACATTAAACAGTTTTCAGACTAGGCATGGGATTTTTTTTGAAAAATGATTTCTGGCATCCTGCTGTTCTTTTTAAGAAGTATTTGTTTGCTGGGAAGGAGAGACTTTAATTTTCTTCTAAAAGTCTCTGTGATTCTTTATTTAGTGCTTAAGTGTTTCAGAATTATAAAATTCATGCTATCTCCTCTTGGATAATTATTTCTTATGAATAGTAACTGTTAGCTTTAGTATAGTGGGGTTTATTAAATATTTATGGGAGAACCAGTAATGAAGCAGAGCAAATACTGTATCTGATGGTTTGTAGCATTTTATTGTAGCTGCATTAAGAGTTGATAGTTAGAAAATATCTGCTGTGTTAAGTTAACTAAGGAATTTTTATCAAACCCTGCTTAGTGAGCTGGATTGTGGTGTCATTATTGTACTTCCTGCATATAGATTAAGTTTTAATCAGACTGTTGTTTCATGTGTTTTAGGTATTGAGGGTGATTTATCTCTTGCATCATGCGTGAATACAAGCTAGTGGTTCTTGGTTCTGGAGGTGTTGGAAAGTCCGCTCTGGTAAGTATGAGGCAGTTCAAGTATATTATTTTAGGTTTATTGTATTTTTTTTTCTCTAATACACTCTCTACTAAGTAGAGATTCTTTATTTTAGTGTGCACTAATAAATATAAGTGTTAGTAATGCCCAGTGAGGCATCATGGCTAGCAGATCCTTTCCTGGGTTCATCTGCATCCATTGGTGCATTCTCACATGCTGCTGTTCTCGTATGGGTTTGGTTGATGGTGCTTGATCAGTCTCGTGCAGTGAAGTGCAGAGCTGCAGCATTATGGGGGTGTCTGGTTTTGACAGATAAACCAGCTATCATTCTGTGGGAAATCAAGCTCCTTTGTGAATCTCTCAAAGGATATGAACTAGCTTGACCCTGTAAATCCTGTCTCTAGAAAGATTTTCGTGGTGCTGTTTGCTTAATGTTTGATAGCAGTGTCTTTAGCACTAATATTTTTATGTGGATAGAAATGCAGATTTGCCTGTTGGTAGAGAGTTTAATGTGTATGCTGCATCCTTTCTGTGAAAGTAGGTAAATAGCTGTGGCAGGTAGATGATTAAAATGCATGTGTGCTTTTATTTACAATTAAATGATTACAGAACAGTTTAGTCTGACCTAGACTAGAAGTGAAAAAATTCACAAAACATTACGTTCTCAGGCCACCTAAGACCTTTGCATCTTTCCATTTAATTGTGCACCTTACCATAAAGTAAGCTCCAGAGATTACGCAGTCCCTTGAGTAAGAAGTATTCTCTTTCACAGCAGTTCATAACGAAAAACTTAAGTGACAAACCGTGTTAGATTGTGAAAGAACATTTTTGTTCACTTCTGAATTCTTTGTCTCACTGCAACATTTCTGGATTTGAATATGACTGCTCTGACTTGACCATTGAGTCTTAAATTCCATTGGACTTGTGCTAAAAATGTCCTTCGTGATAGGTACACAGGAACTACTGAGTGTAGTTAAGACTGGCAGTTGTTTTTTGACTAATTCCTGTGCTGGCAGATAAGTAGCAGAAGATGAAGTAGTTCTAAATACAGATGTAAAAGCTGTGCAGCTATATTGTAGCCTGGTCAGCTAGAAACTAATATTGATTCTAAGAGTTAGGCAAACCTTAAATCGATGCATGCTTTAATTCTTACCCTCCATGTGACAGTGGATAAAGGAAAGTGTAGCATTGCTTCATCTAATGGTTAAATAGTTAAATATTCATACACATCTAACTTTCTGTTATGACAATCATTTGATTTGCTTTAAAAATGTAATGGCTAACAGAGTATATGCCTAGAACAGTGATTTGTGTACAACGTTTACAAAATGTTGCTATGCAAGAGAATCTTACAAGAACTTTTGTGTTGCAGACTGTACAGTTTGTTCAAGGAATATTTGTTGAAAAATACGATCCTACGATAGAAGACTCCTATAGAAAGGTATATACAAAAGACCTCTCTGGTGTTACAATGTTTTGCAGCTTTACATTTCTGTCTGATATTTGAGTTAGTGCTTGAAAATGGATATGCCTTGTAATGCTATATTAAACCAGATAACAAATTTGAAATATAAATGTTGTCCTAAAGCTTGTTTAAAAGGAATAATTCAAGACTAGCTTTTTAACATTTAAGCATAATATCTTGCTGGCTAGTCAGTATAAAATGGTTATTTCATTGTCAGAGTTGGGAATGTGGATTGAAAAAAAATACAAAAAACATTACCACTTTTCAATTTTATAATATTTATTATTAGTTTATTTGTGTGTTAGTATTTACAGGTACATTTGGACTTGGAGCTACTAAGCTATTTTACTGCTAGAAAAATAGCTAAAAAAGTTCACACCCTTAGAACACTGGAGGCATCTATCATACTGTACTCATAACAATTTAAATGATAGCTAGATATGCTTCCATTAGATGAGTTGTTGTTTTATTAATAAGTTAACACAAACCTGTCATAAATGAACAAGCATTTACAGCAAGTGGCCTGTTAATTTCTCTCTTCCTGTCTTCAGCATGACAGGCTGAAAGGTCTGATTTTGCTTGCATCATCTTGAATCTCCATATTGCTCACTCTTCAGTTTCACCTGAGACCACGATTAAGATTCCAGACTAAGATAATTTATATCCTAACTGCTACCATTAACCATTTGGTGCAAGAGATAAGTTCTTGGCTGTGTCAGTTGCTTAATCTATCTGTCTTTTTTAGCTGAATTACTTTTCATATGCATTAATACTCTGATCTTGCTCATCATGTGGCCACAAAAATGTTGGTGTCTATACAAGGGAGGCAAGATGCGCAAACCTTAGCTAGGAATGGGCTAACTGCAAGACCTCCTCTTTCAGCACTGAGCTACATATGTATTGGAACAAAGGTGGTGCATTAAGAACTATTGCAGCCTTCAGTCACCAGAATCTCTTCTGAACAGAGAAGGAATTAGTGAGAGCTAAATAATCATTTCATACCTCTTTTCTTTGACCTCATATAAACTGTATGTCGGAAAAACCCAAGTCTGTCTTAAGTATGTGGGCTTTCAGCCAAAGCTAGAACTATTATTAAACACACAATAGCAGAACCAAATTCTATGTTGACACCTTCTGTATTAGAGAAGCAGGAATTTTTTACCATATATCAGTGTTTGTTATATATTTACATTCTTTAGGTCATAATAGAATAATTATGTTTGCTGGGTGAATTTTTCCAAAGACTGCTTCCATGGAGCCTAAAAAAGTAATGCCATCCTATGAAATGTTGCCACTTGCTTACTACTTTTGTTGTTCCTGCTAATAAAGATTTATAATATTCCTTTTAGGTTTGTTCCTGAAATAACTAGTAATAACTTCTTTTCAAATCAGCCAGATTGTTAAGTCTTGCTAAAGTCTGGACAATACTTTATGTAGTCATTTTCACCTTCTCACTGTTAGTTACAATTCTGACTTGCTTCTTGACTTCCAAATACATTGGTTTGGCAGTTGAAATTCTATGTTATTTATGTTAAATACAATTTTATAATATTTAAAGTTGAGAGGATGTGACTTGTTCGTCTAAATATTTGAGCTTGAAGTCTTGAAACTTTATGCCTTAGTTTACTCCCCAAATATTTCTTCATGAAGTGAATAAATGCTGCTTAATTAGCTGAATAACTTCAGCAACAATACCTGTTAAAATAGTGATTATTTTTAAGGAATCATAATCCATAGGAGGCATGGGGGAGGTGTGAGAGGAGGGGAAATGTTGCCAGCTCAATTCTAGTTGCAGAAGAAAAGCTGCAAATAAAACTAGTGGCAGTGCATAAATGCAGAAGAGGTAATTTGTTAACTAGGAATTTCACATGCAAACGGAAACAAGGGAAGTTTGCCAATAGCTTGAAAGAAAAAAAAAAAAGTTTTAAATGTGGGTGGTCAGTTTGAGGGCATTTCCATGTTCTTTGCTGCCCTCAGGGCCATTTCCTTGAGGTATTTCCATTAGATAGAGGAACTCTGGAATGAATGCAGAAATTGTTCTGTCTTCTTAAACCTTCCAATTTTTGCAAACTTTTCTAAGCTGGGTCAGTTTTCTAATTAGTGTTCCTAAAGGCTTGTTTTGGGGACACCACTTTCAGTGGTGGCTGTTTAATTGTTTGCTGTGTACTTCTTACTCTCTTGTAGATGTAAATTACTATGAATGAGCCTTAGTATACCAATCCAGTTTTCTCGATTTCACTTGTACTTTTCTTTCAATCTATGATGATCCCTGAAACAAGTGGAAATTAGTTGTGCTAGTTGCTGATAACCATCATTACAAATTTAGCAGCGTCCTTTTAAATAATCAAAAATCCCTAATCACATTGCAAAGTGGTACTTGGCTGCTGACATTGCATTTGAAAATGTCACTGGGGCTCTTTGAAAGGCTTCTTCCTGCTGTTTTCAAAGTGTATATCCATACAGTCTTTTTAAGCCATTATGTTACTTTATGCATTATGAATTTGCTTTTAAAAAAATCACATAATTTCTGGTGTCTTTGGAGGGGAGAGTTGCAAGGGGAAAAATTAAAAATTATAACCATATCTTTCTCTCTTGACAGCAAGTTGAAGTAGATGCACAACAGTGTATGCTTGAAATCTTAGATACTGCAGGAACGGTAAGTAAAAACCAACTTCTCTAAATACTGATATACAGCATATTTTAAAAAAAACTTGAGTATTGCAGCAGAAAATTAATTGCAAGTTTCCCATGAGTTCATATTCTGTAACAGGAAAGAAATAGAGCATTTAAAAAGAGATTGTGCTCTTGTTTTAAGTTTGTTGCCCAGAAAAAAATCAGGACCCGCTGGCCACTGAGACTTGATTTCTGTTGCTGTAGAGAATACGTGCTGTCTTCTGATGTCCTTTTTCTTTTGTGTGTGAGATGCACTGTGACATTGGGATAAAAATAGTGTTGCTTCCGTCAGCTTATAAGAGCTCAAAGCACAAGGGTTATGCTGACCCTTTGCATACTGGTCAGGGTTTTCTCTGACAAGTTCCAAAATTACTGAAACCAGTAATTTCCTTTATTGATTCCAGTGAGTTTAAAAGACCCTTGGAGTTTAACATGTGTTCTCTGAAGTGTGGCAGTAATCTGGTCCAATAATAACTTATTTAAATTCCCTATTAGATTAATACTCTGTAAATATACAGTAAGATGGAGTGGCTGTTTTCTAGAAATAAATTGCACTTTTCATCTGACATACAGCAAGGGACAGGGAGTGAGTGATCAGGCACCAGATAGCCAAGTCACCAATGCGAAAGAGGCACATGCCATTCTACAGCTGTACTGGTAAGAGTGCACCAACGAGTCTTTATATGCAATATCAGTTCTCCCTGAAGTCATGGAAATGTGGCAAGTCTATTGAGTGTCTCCATCCTCTAGTCCATCTCCTTGAAAATTAATGTAGAATTTAACATTGCCTAGACTACAAAACTGGGGTGAAAAGGGATGCCTTTATGATCCATTTTAAGGAACTATCAGGATATGGAGAAAATGTTGGTGTGTTAGGAGAGATTCAGGAGGAGTTCAGCTTCTGTAATCTACAGATTATACTGTACCTTCTACTGTACTTCCCTCCTATGAAATTAATCTAGTTTCTCTGAACTAGACCTAAAGTTTATAGCAGCTTGTGCAAGTAAATAAAAATTAAATGCAACATCTGTCTTTTTTTTTAATTACAGGAACAGTTTACAGCAATGAGAGATCTGTACATGAAAAATGGACAAGGTTTTGCATTAGTATATTCCATCACAGCTCAGTCCACATTTAATGATTTACAGGATCTAAGAGAACAGATTCTTCGAGTCAAAGACACTGATGATGTAAGATCTCTAAAAATTCTTAATACTTAAAGTTTTCATTAGCATGTTGCAGTGTACACACTGTGGTCAGGTGGTCTCCAAGTTTTAAGTTAAGCTGTATGAACTAGTAGATGCGTAGTACAGAAATGCAGCTCTTAAGATAAACTGGAGAAATGTAACTTGTCGTGTGTTATATGGAGAATTGTTTAATCTCTTTCTTTAAAATACCTTAATTGAAACTGGGTATAACCTTATTCATTACACTGCAGCAAACGTTTCTAAAGCAACTATTGTTCCCTTAATTACTATCAGTGAAGTTTTCTACTCAATATCCCTACTGTTTATGGTATTTTAAAAGCATAAAATTTTAAGTTGTAACCTTTAAACTTGCACGTTCTGTAGCTTTTACATTATGTCTGCTCGCAATTAAGTTTGGTCATCCTATTTCCACACAATTTCTATTATGCATCTCTTAGCATTATTAAAGCTATCAAGTGAGGTTAAAACATCATATTTTATAAATGATGAGAAGAACTTTATAGCTGTTGGAGGAAGTGAATGCTTGGTCCCCTAATAAAGGAAAGAAACATTTCAAATGTGAAATCAGCAGTAGGAGTGTTTTTAACAGAAACACCTTGTAGCCTGTAGCCTTCAGGCAGAAAAACTACCTTCTTGAAGAAAAAAAAAAAGCAATTAACAGTTTTTAAGTGTGATCATCTCATTTAAACTGTGTTTATGCAAATTTTGATAACTTTTGATACCTTCCTTAGTGCATGTATCTGCATATTCTTCTGCATACACAGACACAGAATATATTAACCATTTCAGTTTCAGGGAAGTTCATTAAGATGTTTCTAATACAAACCACCTTGCACTTCCTTGACCATAGGTATTTGCAGGTCTTGCCTATGTTCAGCAGATTTCTTCTTGAAGTAATTTATTACTTATCACAAATGTATCTCAAAAGGTTAATATTTAAGTGGCGTGGTCCTTTCGCACCCACAATCTACCAAGTTATATCCTTGTTTACCATAAAATTAGTTTTGTACAGTAAGACCAAGATAAATGTGATGATATTTAAAATCTTACTTTGTGTGTTATATTTATGGTGATTAGTATCATTTTGGCGGTATTTTCTTAGAATTATATTTTTTGGAAGAGACCCTTCAGTCCTGAAAGGCATTCCATAGTATCAGGAGAAAGATAATCTTCAATTGCAACTTTAGTTTCCATTGGAATTCACAGAAAAAGTTTCTCGTATGTCAGAGTTTAGGTATGGCTTGCTTTCTTGGTAGGGAGAAATTAAATGGTCAAAATATCATAAACCTTTTTTCATCACTTGAATCTGTGAGGACTTCAGCTATGTCCTCAAATTAGTAAAAGAAAGGAAAGGAGAAAAATAGATTATAGCATTTTCTTGCTATAAAGGTCAATTCACCATTTTCTGTAGTTGAAATGCTGGTAAGGTAGCATGTTCCTTTTCTCTCTACGCTGTAGCTTGCTAATAAGAACTGTGTGATATGCTGAGAGCAGAGGAATGGTGAAAGGAGCTTTAGCATCCTTCATCATGGTACCCAGCACAGGACGCTGTTTCCAGGATTTTGGAATTTGTAAGAATCATTTGGTAAATTCTTCAGTAGTCTTCTTGATGACTCAAACATTTAAAAATGAAATCTCATTAAGTCCTCTAAAAAAACATGAAATTTGCTCAATTGGCAGTGTACTAAATCCTAAAACCATTCCCCCTATTGCCCTGCCAAAAGCCAGCCAAAATGCAGTCACTTTCATTTGGAGATTGAAATATCCCACAGCTGTAAACTTAAGTTTCAGTTATATCAGAGCTTAATTATTCTGAAAATCAGGATACTCTAAGGAATCAGATGGCTTTTAGGTGTGCATTTACATTTTACTGTTATAAAATTTTAATTGTTTCTTTGCTGGCATTGAATTGTTCTTTAGGTGCCTATGATTCTGGTTGGCAATAAGTGTGACTTGGAAGATGAAAGAGTTGTGGGAAAGGAACAAGGTCAGAACCTAGCAAGGCAATGGAATAACTGTGCATTCTTAGAGTCTTCTGCAAAATCAAAGATAAATGTTAACGAGGTAAGGCATATTACCTGTGATGGGGAGAGATGTCAGGGTAGAAAAATGGGACACTGTCCTGATAACTATTTACTGTTTGTCAAGGAAAACTAACAAAATCATGAATAATATTCACTATTACAGACAAAACTGTACCCTGCTATTGTGAGATGTTTCTGTCATGTTCCATTCCTTAGTTGATACAATCTCTGTTAATTGAGACTGTACTGCTAGACTTCTATTTTTTAAAGATCTTTAAGGGAGTTAAGTCATTAAAACTATTTGATTTAAGTTATTTGGTGTTAACACTATTTGAAATGGTAAGTAAAAAAACTATTGAAAGTTTAGTTAAAATTAGCTGCCCTGTAAAGTAAAAGGGATGCAAAAGCCTCTCCACTATATATCTCCTTATTTGTTTAACAGGAGATAGACAATTAATCAAATGCATGCATTTTGGGGATTTGCCATAATGCATGCCTCTTTATCCAGTGGGGTGTGCCAGCATAAAGAAAGGGATATAAAAATTTTAGAAAAAGAAGCTGTGTTAGTATTTATATTTTTGGAACAGCTTGAAGTTTATGATAAATCCTACAGTTCATTAGGTCATCTGGAAAACATTGTTGGCAGCATCAGTCAAGTTGAAAGGACCTCTGTGCAAGACTTGCAAGTAATCAAAACAGTATGGTGGTTTTAACACAGCTGATTTTTAAAATAAGTAATGTGTGTTTAATTAGTTGGAAATTTCTGGAAGCCATTGACTTTTAAAAAATTCTAATTAATCTCCGTAACTGTATAAAAGTCATACATTCAATGAAATACAACTTCCAGCAAATACTATAAGCCCTTGTTGCTTTGCAGCCAGTGTTTAGGAAAGTGCCAGGATGGCTTTAGCATGAGGCCTGCATTAGTTTTCAAGATGAAGAAGTAATTGGAGCAATGTCAATTATTAATGAAACAGATGCTGTTGAAATGTTCTGTGTTGATTTGTTTTAAATTAGCCTTTCAAAAAAATCATGTTCTCATTAGAATTCTAGGAGACTCAAAGTGTTAGAGTCCCATAAATGAGTTACTTTTCTAAGAAATTTTATGCTGTCATGCTGTAGGTCTAGAGAGACAGAATTAGTTCTTTAGACTTTAGTATTTTTTAAGTATCTGGAAAAGCATGATCTCATTCAAATACAAGAGACTATTACTGAATATGTAGTGTATGTGAGTCACCATGAAAAATGTGTCATTAAAACTTACTAGAATTTTCTTTAAAAGAATATCTATCCTAAGAGTGATATGAGTTAGAAGAAAGCTGTGACCTGTTTCTTGACCTTACTGCTAAACTGCAAAGTAATACCATAGAGTAGTTGATCACTGTGGCATTTTTCATGTGAGTTCAGATGAGTTTGACCCAGAGATTAAATAGCTGTGGGTTATAGATGCCTTTCCAGTTTGCTTTATTGAAACTGTAGAACTCTTGGCAGACAATTATCTTAAGCAAGAAAAAAACACAACCAGTTATTAAATAAGTATACAATTTAACTTCATAGCTTTGTGGTAACTAAACATTTTCAGGGGTTCTTAAGTATCTTGAGTGTATTATGTGTGAAGATTCAAGGCTTAAGATTATAACAGAATATCCTCCTAATATCCATAATCAACTGATTTCTATCTTTTCAGATCTTTTATGACCTTGTGCGACAAATTAACAGAAAAACTCCGGTGCCTGGAAAAGCACGCAAAAAGTCATCATGTCAGCTACTTTAATGCATAGCTGTACTGTAGCTCTGAGCCAGGTAAACGTTTTAAACTTTTCTGTGCATTATGGCTATTCAAAACAAACAAAACAACAACGAAAAAACCCTAAACAGCTGTGGTAGCTGTTGAGGCAGAACAGCATTGAAAATTACTGATTTATATTATCACAGAAATGTTTATGATCTTTATTTTGCCATTTCAAAGTCAGAAGTACAAATAATGCAAGTTACACTGTTCACACTAGTCTGGGGTTTTTTTTCAAGCTTTAAGGTATTGGTAGAGCTCAAATTAACAGTGTTTCCTCAGATACTTCAAAGATTTTGGAAACACAGTTTTCTCTTTTAAAGCCTGATAGAATAAACAAGAGCTCAGTTATCTGGAATGCACACAGTATAATATTGTAGTTTGCATGCTGGTGTCTATTTCTGCTTTGAACTCCTGCATATGCTTGTGTGATGTCATAGCTTCCTTTCCTGAGACTGTGTGGATATTTTGGAGGCCGAATAGTAATTATTATATGGATGAGAAATTGGATTATTGTAACTCCAAATATTTGACCTGAAACTATTGGTTACTAGATCAATTTCTTACTTGTTTGCCATTGGCTAAATTTCTACATGCCTTACTATGTGCACAAAGAATGGTGCTGAAGGATAAAGCAAGCTGCAGCCTGCTCTTTAAGCAAGCCTTTCCAGAAGTTAGTTAGTCAGCAGGCATGGATTTTTTTCTGCAAATTTTATTTTGGTTTCTGGGCAGGTTTTTTAGCTCTTTCCATCTCCAAACCTTAGTATGGGCAGAGGTCTGTATTGATTGACCTGACATCATCAAAGTTGCCTGTTACCTCCCTTTCCTTCAGTGTTGAACGTATAGTGATGCAGTTACTTAAGTACTGTGATCTGTTCTTTTGTCATCCAATAGACCTGTTGGATATACTGAAGGGTCCTAGCAGGACATCCCACTGTCAGAAATCATAGGCTTTTATTAATAACAGGTAGTGCCTTATGTAACTATTTTTTTGGTATATTAAAATCTCCTCACTTTGAACAACTTAGATCAGTTAAAAGTAAAACTAAGATGGTTCCAAAAGCTTTTGCTGAGGGTGGCAGAAATGGTTGCTCCACTTCCTTAACGGGACTTCTGATTCAGGAGCTTTGATCCTTCAATTGTGCTTGTATTTAAAGCCATGGGAACTGTCATGCTGTAAATAAAACTAGTCCCATCAATCAAGTATTACTTCCACAGTGCAGCCTGGATTTCTCTATGTATCCTAATCCAGTTAGGCTCGTAATTGAGATAGCTTGTTATTGTTATTTCTATGTGTACAGTAGGAAGTGTATGATTAGAGAAGTGTTTAGGTTGTTTTCTGTTTGTCAAGAAGTTTGCTAGTTCCTGCTGTACCTGTTTTTAGTAAAGAGCAAGGATAAATTGTTGTTACTAATACTAATCCCTTGTTTTATTGTTACAGGTCTGAAGAACTGTTGCCCAATTCAACAGTGCCAGCATTCCAACTTTATTAAACCTACCAACATCTTAAATGGACTTTCCTGTGGTGGTACCCTTTAAGAAATGGATGAAAGCTACATCAGTTTGCACATTCTATCACTTTCCAGTGTCATGAGAGATTTTTACTTCTAAATATTCTGTGTATGCAACTGGTAAAACCAGAGCCTACATCCAGTATTACTGATAAGAGACATTGTTCATCCACCAATGTTGTACATGTATGAAAACTGTACTGTATACTTCAACAATCCCCACTTTCTATTGGAGAGTACAATAATGTAAATCCTAAAAGCACCACTATTTTAGCATAATAAAAGAAAGTCCAAAGAGCTCCTATATAGACTACTCCAGATAACTTTGCTTCATCGGTATTTGTAGCTTATTGTAACTTTTTTAAAGAAGTACAGGATCATCATCATCGTCGTATTGTACAAAAGCGCTTTGATTAACACAACGGCTATATAGTTTTTTAATTTTAGGAAAAACCTGTGGAGACAGTGACCTAGTCTTTAAGAGTCCTTTCAGTATAACGTCTGACTAAAGACATGGCCTTTAATATCTGTTGGGAAGGAAATGTCCAGACTTTTCAACCTTTTATTGTATGTTTCCTTTTCCTTGTTTACATAGGGAACAATGTTTATAGTTGTGTGTACAGTGGGGGTCTACAACAAGAAGTGTATATTTTAAAACAATTTTTTAATGATTTAACAATTTTTTGTAAATCATTTTCGGGCTTCTGCAGCTGTAGATTCTCACTGTGAATTCCCTTGCTTGCTCATGCATAAGTGTATTTGCAATACCAAATATACAGGTTTAGTACTTTTGCCTGTTAGTGATTGTTTTACATGTGTAACGTTTTGGTTGAGATGTTAAATGGTGGAAGAGTACTGTGGATGTGAATGTGGGAAGTAATTTTAATCATGTGTAATTGGTCACAGGGCCTAAGTTGCAGTAATTAACTTTTGCTGATTTATTTAACAATGCCTTGTTGCTTTGTATGCATTAACGTTTGGGTGTAAAGATTGTGTGTATATCCAACAGGGAGCCACAGTATTTAAATTGACCAACCTAATGTTACAACTGCTTTGAGGTGGCCAAATGTAAACTAAAAGCCTTAATTAAAGTGGTGCAATTTTGTATGACTTAGCATCAGTAGTTCAATAAATTTGGATTGCCATGCAAGGGCTTGCATTACAGTTATACTACTTGAATGTTTTGTGTTTTAGTAGTGCTAGTAAATATTGATTTTTAAATCTCTTGCACAGTGCAGATTCATACATCTTAGGATGAAGAGGAACCCCTATGTCTTTGTCTTCTAACAAATACATGCCATAGATATTTCTTGTAATAGTATCCCATGTGTTAGTGTGAATGAAATTCTGACTGAATGAAATTCCATGTATTTCTGGACTTGGAATATTCCAAGCTTTAACAAAAGGAAAAGTCTAGCAGAAAAATAACTGTCTTCAAAGGTTACACTATCAGTGGCTGTTTTGGAAACTTGAAAATATGTTGCCTGCTATTTTCTTTTTTTCCAGAGAGAATTAATTGTTAAAATTTACTTAGTCTAGCAAAAAAAAAATATCTTGGGGAGACAATGATTTTTCTGCATGATTTTTGCATGAACCAAACTTTATTTGTTTGGTTTTAAGGAAATCTGCAGAAGAGCATTCCTGCAGTATTGACCGTAGAATTTTGCAGGCTTTTGAAATACCTGTTAATAGTGTTGGGGAAGTGGAATGCATGAACTGTAGATGATTTCCTGATCTTGGCTGTGCTGCTGAAAATTAATGTCACACCCAAATACTTGGTATCTCCTGTTTCTCTGGCACAGAATTATCAGAGAGCTTGTTCAAATTCATTCCTGCAAATTCAGTCAGATTAGGTTAGCTGATACTGGTAAGCTTTGAGATCGTTTATGGGGCCCAAAGTGAATTAAGGAGTCCAGCTGATCCTTCCTGCCAGTAGTTTCATCAGTCATCACCATTGTTTAATGGAGGTAATACACTTCTACTGTGCAGAGCCAGATTTAAGATTGAAATTCCTTTTCGTTTATCATTAAAAACTAAGATGTGATGATCCCCATTCTGCTTGGTCCCCAGAGTAGAGGAGACTGGAGCACTAGATGCCCTAGTTCTTTTTTCACTAGGTACCTACCCTCTTTGGTGAGCTAATCAGAATTTTTCTTCCCTTCATTTCCAACCTCTGCTTATCCAGGTCTTGTAACACTTTTACGTACTGGCTGTCCTTTTATTGGTCTTTTTAAAGTGTTTCTTTTCCAGGCAGATGTAAGATGGCATTGGGTGGGAGTGAGAGAAAATTCTTTGAGAACATCATAGAAAGGGCCTTGGTCTGGTCTTGGTGTCCAGCCAAAGAATCCTACTGACAGGGAAGATCAGGCTTTGTCCTGAAAAGCTCTGTACTGAAGCATTCTTGGTCGTTCTGTTCCTCAGCATTAGAGGTATTCAGTTGGAATAAATCCTTAAGGAAGTAAAATTTTCAGGATCTCTAGGCTTTAGCATCTAAAGATTGTGCTAAAGAAGGGAAATATGTTTCCCCCTTCTCCGTATTTAGAACTTAGGTCAGATGTGTAAAGCCAGCACATTGTAACCCAGGTGACACCTAAACCCCAGTATTCTTGAAAATTTAGGCAAGCTTGAAGGGAGCAGTGTCCCAGGGAAGATGCTGGACAAAATATTGCTAATGAAATGATGAAGTGTAAAGAAAAACACAAGAATTCTCTTCATGTCTAAATAATTATGGTGTAAAAAGCCGTTCCCACTGAGGAAGTGAGCACCCCGTTCCCCCTGGGAATTGAAACTATCTAAGCAGTTCCCAATTCTAGAAAAGAATCCTGTCTGCTGAGATTTTGGAACAAATTTGTATGTATCTTCAAGACAATGCCACTATGCACCATTGCTTAAGAAGTTCATGCTTGAAGTACTTGTACAGAAATGGAACACTTATCTTAAAGCTTTGGATGAAAACATGGATAACTCACATATTGAGAACTAATGCAGACATTTTTGCAAATTTGGTGTTAATACATGTGTTACTGCTTGTATAGTTAGCTTATGCTTACAGTGCACAATGCTTCATTTCCTCTCTAATCTGAAACTGATATATGTCAGTATTTAAAGTCTGAGCCTTCTATGGAAAAAGTAGTATTTATGTCCTGAAATACAGAAGTATTATTTAATGGAATTGCACTCTTCCTATTAGGACTCTTTCCTTGCAATATAAATTTCTGTCTTACCTTATCCTAGTACCCTTTTTCATTCTCAAATTATTCTGTGAAATGAATGTTACTTGCCTAACTTAGAAGACTATTTTGAGACATGGCAAGATGTTTTCAGATGTCCAAATGAATTAAGTGTAAGCTCAAACTACTACTGCTCTCATGCATAAGATACTTAAATTCTGGAAAAGTATTGTGGAGTTAGATATTACAGTTCTTTCATAAGGGATACTGATTCTATGATGCTAGGTGAAATGAAAGGTGGCAGGAGTTTGAAACTGGGGTTAAAATGTTTGAAGTAGAATTGCAGTTTTCTTACAGATGAACAATAAAGATGAGATTTTTTCTTCTTTTAAAATGCTGTCAACAAACTGGATGAATCAAACATAATGAATTTTTTTCCCAAGTTTTCTAAACCTCGCCAGTTTTGAAAATAGCTTAGCTGGGAAGAAGTTTGGCCACAATACTGTACTAGTTCTAGATAGACTTCAGTTTAGACATACCAACAGTAGAAAGTTATACTACATGTGAGTGGTCAAAAATAGTCTATGTACAGCTATGTAGCACTTTTAAAATTGTAATCTGATGATGCAGCCAAGTGTAGACAATTTTAAACTGCTGTCCCAACACCATTAGGCTATATTTCAATTTATTGCTTTTATTTTGCCTGTGTGTGGGGAGGAGGATAAAGACAAATAAAAACTTGATTAAATATATAACAAATGCAATTGTAAGTTGTTCTCTAAGATAGCATTAGAGTACCAGTTACTAAATAAGGTTTTTATTTCTGAATCTCAAGCACGTTATGCTTTTCTTTCACAGGCTTATGATCAACTTGACGATTTCTAACACCTCATCTACCTTTTCCATTTTATAAAGTAAACTCTGGAATGACAGTTATACTTGTGGAAAACTTTACATTCTGAGTCTTGAACTAAAAGACAAGCAAAGTTGTTTTGTAGTCTTGATTTTTGTTCACAGTGTCTCAATATCTGGGCTTCAACCAACATATAAATGTGGATTTTTCTGTGTTTTGGATTTTTTGAGGTTGTTTGTTTGTTTGTTTTAAATAACCTCCAAAGCCATTTATTTTCAGAAGTCTGAGTCATCAAGCAGAAAGTGACTTCCTGTTTTCAAAGAGTTGTCTTTAGGGAGAGATTTGTTAATGGATAAAAGAATGTCTTTGCCGTTCCACTGTACTCACTTCAGTCTCAAGAGATCCTAGTTCTGCCAAACAACAAGCTTTACATCTTCATTGTTTTAAGAAAGTTTACTACCACCAGGATATTTTTTCTTTGAAGTTGTGACTGGGGTGAACTTCATTTGAACATCATTGTAATTTCTAATTAATTTATGTAATGTCTTTTGTTTACCATGGACTTGGAGGCATGGGACATTTCTGCAACCTTGAATATCGAGTGAAATCCTAGTGGGTGTTACAGTTCCTTCTTTTGTCAGTATACTTTACCTTTTCATACCATGTGGCATTTTAACCTTCCAGATTTAGTAGGGAGGACTCAGTAGCTTCACTCCTATACTAAGTACGAAAAAAATCTCTTCATGTGAAATCCCAGCTCTCATCAGCTGGGTTTACTGCTTGTAATGCATTCAATAGCAACAAAGACCCTTGGCAGTACTGTCATGATTTTCAGACACAAATAAAATGAGTTACAAATTTGTCTCTTTCTTTTTCCTGTTTAATAAAAAAATTGTTTTAGCTGAGCTGCCTCAATAGAAAGAGCATGAGAATCAACTTGTTTTGCTAAGAACCTGAGAAAACATTTTGAGAGTCAACATGTATTTAAATACTAAGCAATCACATGAACACTACTTGCATTCTTGAGATTGTTTGTTTTTTTTAAAGTTTCCATGCATTTAAATTTAAAAAAAAAATACACATTTCCAGGAATGTTCTTCAGCTAAGAAAAGATGGGCTAAAACATGAACTTTTTTCTTTCTCTTACCGAAAGGCAAGGATAGTGTAGTTTCTTTCCAGTTTTCTTTGTATTGAGTGCAGTTGTGCTTCTGTCACACATTGCAAAAACTCTTGTCTTCGGTCATTCTGGTTTAACAATTTTGTATATGCAGATGGCATGTATGCAGCTTAGCAGGGCATTAAAATTAATATATGAGGTGTCTTTAAATGTATTTTGTTAAGAGTAATGGGAATTTTGAATTAGTTTACTTGTTTAAAGTTCAGGATATACTAGATTGAAATTAACCTAGTACATCCTGTAAGCTCTGTTAACTTTGCAGAAAGGGAGTAGTAGGGAGCAGAGGGCCGTTAGGCATTGACAATAAATATGCCAGGTTTCTGTGTTAGTTATGCTGGCTGCAGGGTCATCTTTGGGTGTCCTGCCTCTAAGTAAGGAGCATTGCTATATTATGGTAACAACTGGAGTTAAGGTCAGTGTATCTGATGCAAATATGTGAAACTGTACGATTTAGGAATTTTAATTATAAATTTGAATTTAGAATCCTTTATGTCACTGACTGAAAAAAATTGCATTCCCTTCTGCTTCTTGGAAGCATAAGATGCTTTCATGAGATTTTCAGTTAATTTTTTCTTCATATTTTTTTACCCTATTTCTATCTTGGTAGATAAATTTGAAATGTGGTGCTAGTCAAAAAGTACTGAAACACATCTCCAGGTTTTTACCCAGTTCCCCCTGCCTTGCCTCCTTACTGGAGCCTCTAAGATGCTTCCCCAGACTGCACTTTAGAGAGGCTGTACCTTCTAAGACAAGTTCTCTCAAAGGCTCCAATCTTTCATATACTTTTACAGGCTTGTTGGGTTTGGGGTTTTTTTTAAAGTATGCATCCTGCCCTCCCAGGGCTCTGAATTTCTCTTCAGACTTACTTCCTTTGCTTTGTTCTCATCTGTCATTGCTTTGAATAAAGTTGAGAAGCACACAAAGGAAGCTTCTTCTCTGTTATTACATTTCTCACTTGTTTGCTCTCTGCCCTGAGGCAGAGCTAGCCTGAGGGTGTGAGCTGTTAGCAAACGATTGAACCAGATACTAATTTGTGCATTACTCTGAATTTCCCACTGCACTAGAGACGATAATGCTACATTGTTTCAATAGGATATGTTGAGAGGTATATTCTATAAAATATATAGTACTGAACTAGGAGGTAATAATTCCTTTAACACTCTCTTAGTTTTCGATCATGATGAAGGTTGTTACCTTTGTGCATTCTTGATAGTCTTCAAGATAGAAAGACAACTTTTTTTGTTACTTTTTTTTTTGTTTTGGTGGTTGGTTGTTCTTTTGTTTTGTTGGGGTTTTTTAAATCCAAAAGTACATTTCCTGAGTGACTAATCTACTCTCTATAGGTCTTCTCTTGCTTGTGTTTCTGCATACCCAGTCTTCATCAGCTTTCTTCTTGTGAAGCCTTCTGAAGTTAGGCTCTCTGGCAGCTTCAGTGAGACTATGCTTGGCATCGTGGTGTTGTATCAGTATCTCGAGCAAGCTGGAGGACTTCAGACCATGTCTTGCAGTTCTGCTGCCCTTTGCAGCTGTTGTCAGGTGTATCCTTCTGTCTAACGTACTTGCAGTACCCTATTGCAGCTGTAGCCCTAAAAATACCCAAGTGCAAGTGTTTTTCATAACTCGCCTGTCTACATGAAAAGATCCACTTTGGACAGTTTTCCTTGTCCTAGAGCACAGCTAAACGAACCAGGTCAGTTGCACGTTCGTTTGTACTTATAAAGTAGTAACGATGCTTTTCTGTAGTTAAAAATTAGGCAGAATTCATTTGGGGAAGGAGAGGTGATTTCATAATTCTGTTAATTTGTCCAGCCTTGAGTGATCCTGCATGGTGCTTACTTTACCCTTCAACGCTGGTGCCAGTAGACTGAGTTACACTGGGAGAAACGGGAAAGAAACAGACAGACGTGTGTTCGCAACTCGGTGAAAACAAACTCGTCATTGCTAAGACCGGGATGGCAGGTGCTCCAACCGAATGTATGAAATAGTCTGCGCGTCTGATTAGCCCTTTCCTGTGCGGCGAGATAACCCCAATAGCACCTGCCGCCTTTGCACTACTGGGTTTTTCAGCTCTGACTCTCAACGAGGGCTCCGCGCACGAACGGCGAAGAGCAGAGCGGGGCCACCCCAGCCGGGCCCCAGCGCGGCCGGGCAGGGCGCATGCGCCGTGAGGGCGGAAGTGCCCGTGTCCTTCCGGGCCGGGGACCGGCGGCGGCGGGAAGGCTGAGCCCGGGCCGGGCCGGGCCGAGCCGGGACCGCCGCTATGGACAGGTGAGGGGCGGCGGGAAGGCTGAGCCCAGGCCGGGCTGGGGCCGCCGCTATGGACAGGTGAGGGGCGGCGGGAAGGCTGAGCCCAGGCCGGGCTGGGGCCGCCGCTATGGACAGGTGAGGGGCGGCGGGAAGGCTGAGCCCGGGCCGCTCCTGCCGTGAGACGCGTCCCGGCGGCGGGGAGCGGGGGCGCACAGTGCGGGCTGCGAAACGCAGCGGGCCTGCAGCGGCTTCTGAGCCTACCGCAGGCTTTTTGTCACCTTTAAGTCTGGCTGTTGCTTCTTGAATGTATCTTTGGATTAACCGGGAGCTGTGAGTTGTTCGGGGGTCGCGTTCTTTGGCAGGCCTGCTGAGGCGGAGCCGAGCTGCCTCCACAGCCCACCGGGAGCGGGTCCTCTGCTCCGAGTAACGGGGAATGGGCATTTTCCTTTGGGCAGGACACGTGAACTTTCCCAGTCAGTGGTGATTGCGTTATCCGAAGGAAAAAATCGTGTAGTGAAATCATGCTATTCTTTCAATTTAATTTTTCAGTTCAAAATTGAATTTCCTACTGTTGCATCTTTTATTAGTCTTTTTTATTTCCTTTTTAATAGTAAAATGTTAGTCATGATGTAGGAGAAACAGAGTCTGGCTTTTTACCAAAGCTCGTTTCCCTAAGCTAATAAGCAGTGCTGGATTTCTGCAGAGGAAGCTGGACATAAGTAGTAAGATTGGAGATGACTTAACGCTTTAAGTTTCCTGGTTGTGGAATTACTTTGACATGACAGTAAGATCTTGGATCACTGGCTTGTTTTCTGTCTGTGTTCTTGCTTTGTAGAAATGGTTTTGAAGACATGCCATCCCCGCATGATCCAGAGATGGTCAGACCTGGACGGAAGCAAGGCTCTCAGAAAAGAGTTTCTAGTATCCTTTCTCTGTAAAAAACTTTTGTCTTTAACTGCTGTGCTCACCAGGTATGTATATTTTTAATACTGCTTTGATTTTCCTGGGTGTATGAACTCAGGTGGTTGTCCACCCAGAGAACTATGTGAGCCATAGCTGACTCAATTTCTGAGCTTCTGGAAAAGAAAAATAAGTTTTCTTCATTATATCTTAATTTTATGGTTTTGTGCTTATTTGCAGGTATTGTAGTATCAGAGTATCTTATCCACTGTATCCATCCACTGTAATAGCAAGAGTAATGCACAGACATAGATTTAAATTTCCATTTAAATTTTCTCCCGTTTTTTTACAATACGAAACCCCCCCTTTCCATGTAGTTTGACAGCTAAGATAATGTTATTTTTATGGTTGTAATAACAAAGGAATCCGGTAAATTTGCTTGTTCTTCTGGAGTTTGCATCTGAAATAAAGCTACTGAGATATTTGCCCTGATTATATTGTGCCTAAGAATCAAGGTGTTTCTGAAAGTTAACAACACAAGCTACTGAAACTTTTATACAACTATTTCTTGGTAAATCATACCTAGAGCACTGTACCTGGTTGCTGACAGGAAGAAGAAAAGTAGAGCAACAGAGCACCTGGAACAAAGAGAAGGGGGACAATTTAAAAAATGCATTCAGACTCCCATTCTTGTTATGATGATGTAGCATGAAGCAGCTCCTCGTGGGGCAGAAGGATTCTCTCTTTGATCTGAGCTGCTATGAGGAGTCCCAGACCTCTTGTGTTTATATTTCTGAACTTCACTTTGTGGTGTTCCATTTAACCATCTAGCTTTTAATGTTCTAATGAAACATTTTATGAAACTTTCTGTTTTACTCTGAAAGTCAAGGTGTGTTATTTTCATAACATTTGAGTTATAACAAAATATTTTTCCTTTCCAAGTAGTCAAAATCATTTAGAATAGATCCAAAAGTGTGTTTAGGAGAATGTTTCTTAACTTGTTTATTAATCAGTTCTTACATCTCTGGATGACACTATTGGAAACATGACACCCAAAAGCAATTTTCTTTCCCGAACTCCTAACTCATTACTTCACCAGCCGGGTAAGACTGCTTGCTTGTTTGCTTATTATTTAGTTAAAGGATTTATGTGCTTGTACTTAATAATTAATGGCAATCCATAGGAAGGAAATGGATGTGCTGTAATCCAGTGAAGGCCCACAAAGTTGATTAGTGGGTGAAGTATCTGACATATGAGAAGAGAGTGAAAAGAGCTGGGATTGTTTATCCTGGGAAAGAGGTTGGGGGATCTTGTAAATATGTATAAATATTTGATGGGAGGGAGTAAAAAAACCCAAGTTTTTCTTGGTGCCCTGAAAAGTCAAAATGCAATAGACAAAACAGCATATACAAGGAATTCTGTTTAAACATTAAAAAACACCCCCTTTTTTACTCTAATGGTGGTTGAATGCTAGACCTGATTGCCCAGATAGTCTATGGAGTCTCTGTCCTTGGAGATACATAAAGCTGGACAAGGTCCTGAGCAATCTTTTCCGGTTGATACACCTTTGAGCTGCCTTTTGCTTTAAGGGTTGGAGACCAGTTTCCAAGAAAGAATGAGTGGATAGGTACTGTTCTTTATGCTTGTGTGCTTGCAATGCACTCTAGTAACTGGAGATATTTGCCTATATATGCCTATTTGGTGCATATATACAACCTGCTTTCAGGCTTCTATCTGCACTTCATGAGTACTTCAGTCTCTGTTAAAATTTTCTTTTGGGATTTCTGGATAGAGCAAAGTAGTTTTAAATACTTTTCAGAAAAGCCTCTTTCTCTTTCAGGTGCTGCATTACATCGCAGCTCCATAAAGCCGTCAGATATGTCTGCCATCCTGGGAACAGGAGGGAAATCTCCTCTCATTTTACCAACTTCTGGACTTTTTGGCAATCTATCAATGGTAAGATAGTTAGAGCATCTCCTTCTCTTTTGTTCCTGTGAAACATAAACTATAAGTTTAGTGTTTCTGTGTTGTTTACTCCAAAGACAAACTGTGAATGGTACAAGCATGCTAGTACTGCTATCTCTATCTACTGCTGGTGTTATTTATTACTGTGTTGTTCTTTGAGATGATGCAATAAGGAAAATAGAGGTTTACAAGGACTTTCCAAATACACCATGTGTGTTAAGCTAGTCCTCATAATGTAAAAAAATCATAACAAAAATCCCAACTATGCTTATTTACTAATTCTTCAAAGATAAATGTTTTATGTTAGCCAGTTAAAACTGGGATTTTTGTTATTTTAGCATTTTCCAGTATTAGGCTTCACTGGAGTACTGAAGTTTAGACTTCAAAGAACAAGCTCTTCTGATGACTTTTTAGATGACATTGATTGTCTTCTACTGCAATGTCTTTGGTAAAACACTGATTGGAAAAGTTATCAGTAGGGAACTCTGAAGTTCATATCATATCATATCTCCATTTATTTTTAAATTAACTCGAAGTTAAGGTGTTTCTTTTCTATCTACATTTCAATTCATTCTCCTTTTTAGTTATTTCTGTAGTTTGATAGGGGCCATTTGTTTCTTCATAAATTATCAGCTTCTAGGGCCCAGTTGATCAATGTGTATACAAAACTCTTAGCACTGGTAGCTTTTTAAGGCATAGTTGCACCTTATCTAAAGGCAGTTCTTTCACTATTAGTTTTTTCGGATTCTCTGTTTATATACCATTCATATAAACGGAAAAAGGTGTAACAAGGCTTGTAATATCTGAGATTACAATTTATTTTCTTTGTGTTTTTGTTGTGGCTTTAGTTGGATGAAAGTAGCTGGACAATGGCACTCTCGCCTCAGCAGACAGGAATGTTTGTAAATGCAGACATGTCCAATATGACAGAAGATGTCACTATGAGTGCCGTGTTGCTGCGTGAGGATGATCCTGGAGAAGCTGGTGAGACAATTTGAAGTTTTACTAATAATTGATCAGTTCTGATTTGTGGGGTGTATATATATATATATGTCCTTTTAAAAACTTTTCTGTATTCTTTTGCTGGTATTTCTTAGTCAAAAGCAGTCTAGTTTTAAAAGTTCAGAAAATTATGCTGTTCCAGTTTATTAGAGTTTTGTGAGTTTGTGCTTTCTGTGGAGCCTGTTCTGATGGAACAAATGTGATGCTCTAGTGATATGGGAAGGAAAATGGATTCATTTTGTGGAGATACACAAATGAGTTTGCTGTTGAAATTCTTGCAGGTGGCCTATTTACAACAGAAGTTTTATAACTGACATAGCTCATAGCTTTTGTATATCTTACTATCTTAGCTGATAAATGCTTCTGACTTTGTGAGATAGTTCATACCATCATTGTACTCGTTTAAATTTGCAAAGATGAGATCTTGTCATGAGAAGGGTGTTTTCATGGTCCAATGGGAGCTCTTTTACCAAGTTATGCCTCACTAATTTGGCTGTTTCTTCTTATATCTGTCCTAGCTACTATGAGCATGTACTCAGACTTTCTGCATTCCTTTCTGAAGCATACATCAACTACCATTTTTGATCTTGTGGATGAGTATGAAAATATTTGTAACAGTCAGGTAAGTGGTTACTTGTTTTTTTTATTTACTTTGTTTTACATTCCCTTTCCAAAGCAGTGTTGCTGTGAAGTCACAGTGCTTAACATATATACTTTAAATCTTCCAGCTTATGAGTCACTGAACACTAGCATTGAGTAGCATCTCACTTTCCTCAAACACTGCTTTGGCACAGGAATACCCATGGTGTAGCTTGCTGAATATTAAAATTGTCATCTGGCTGCTGTTCCACTGAAAGTGTCAAGTGGCAATAAACATTAGCAGATGTATAAATGTTTTTATTAATGAGATGGATTAAAATGTACTTATTTCTCTCATATATAAGTAAATTAAATAATTATATTATTTTATAAAGGAAATCATCATTTGAAGAGATGGTAATTAAACTCGTGTGTTGGAAATATTCAGGATAATAAAAATACTGCTGTAATGGCTTAGGGAAAAAAATACACTGATGGGCAATATTAACTCCGTATAAAATTATTTTCCTCAGGTGAATATATTAGGGAAAATAGTTTATCGGGCAACTCCTGGACAGCAGAAGTTTTCCAGAACTGCCAGTGTCTTGTGGCTTCTCAAGCAGGAGATGGTAACTTGGAGACTGCTGTCCTCACTTTATAGGTAATTCCTTTGAAAAGCACACTACTACATTTTTGTACTGAGATTACTTTCTTGGATAAATTTTTTATGAGTTAATAAATAGGGAGTCAAGCGATTAAGTACCTAATAATAAGCTGTTTATAGAAGTAAGTTCTGATATATACATCTATTCATTATTTATTTACGAAAATGGAAGTTGTAAATAGGAATGTTCTTACTACCTTTGCAACTTCTTGTATTTTTTAAGAACATTTCTGTAAAGTTTTTTTAAGTATTTATACTTAGGCATTTTGCTAAATTTTCTCAGCTTTTGTTTTAATCTTTAATGCTTTGCACTATTATTTCTAGAGACAGAATACAGTCTGCGCTGGAAGATGAAACTGCATTTGATATCCCTGTAAGCATGGACTCTTTTGGCTTTTTAAAGTTATATAAGAAGCTAAATAAGCAAAGTATAGGCTAAATGCTTGTATTTTACTTACAATCTCAAAGTGGCAGTCACTCAAAATTCCAATGTGAAAAATGAGACTGATTTTCATCAAGACAAGTATTAAATTATTTCATCTATTGTGAAGAGTAAATATAATTATTCAGCTCTAAAGAGAGAATGTTAGTTAAAATTATTGTGAACTAGTCTTTGTTTTGTTTCCTTAAATATCCTGAGTTGAGAGGGCTGCACAAGGATCATTGAGTCCTCCTCCTGCTCTGTATAATACATCCCTAAATTCACTAGAAATAACTATTTATTTATTTATTTTTAAAAGCTGCATTAGTAGCTGTGACGTTCCCATAGGTCAGAGATAATTTTGCTTTGCTTAAAAGAAGAACATGTGGTCTCAAACTGTGGCCTTAGCAGTCCTGATTCCAATTTATCTCAAGAGAAATCCAGATATTCTAGCATTCCTGTTACAGCTGTAGTCGTCTATGTCAATGCAGTTCTTCCAGTCTTTGTTGCCAGAATATGCTTAGGAAAACAAAGCAATAAGTGACTCTGCCTTTGTAAAATTTATGATTGCAGATTTTTCTTCTCAGCCATAAAATAGCTTCATCTACAATTCCCACTGCTAAGCTGACAGTGTTAAACACCGATGTGCCAAAAATACCCAGTTTCCTCCTACCTGTGTTTTCTCCTCCTACCTGTGCATCTTGTATTCTCTTTTTATTGGAAGTCTAATGAAAGCTAAATTGATGCAGGGGATCAGTTAGAAGAATCAGGGTTCTGGGGTTGGTTTTCTGTTTGTTTGTTTTTCACACTTTTTACTGTTAAATGTGTGTATGACCTTGAAAAATGTTATTTTTTTAATTTAAAGTAACAAATGAGATTTAAGATAATATGCAGGCAGTCAAGGAATCAATGACTCTACTGTGTGGAATCTTCCTGTGTTCATATATTTGTGAATTATGTTCTAAGTCTCATTTCTACAGTTATTAGTGTAACTGGATGTAAAAGATCGAATAAAACAATATATAAGGCATGTATTTTTTAAGAAGAGGGCGGGGGAAGATAGCATACTGAACTTGTAGCAAATTCCTGAATGAGTATGTGTTTGATTTGGTATTTGTGGTTTTGTGGAAGCTTTCTTTTCCATTAAGTAATAATCAGCTTTTTCTTAAATAGGCTTTAACTGCTAGTGAAAAAACAACTGTAGACAACTTGTTTCAGAAAGATTCACTTGTTCGACAAAGTCAGGTATGATGGAAAGTTTTTAATGTGAGAATGAAAATAGATTAAATGTTTATAAGACTAATGCTCTATGCACTCTTTGGGGTTGTTTCTAATACTTCTTTTTTAATAGTCCCTCAAATGTGTATTAATTGTATGCATAAAAATTATGCTCCTGACTTGCTGAAGAGGAGAAAGGTTTTTCAGGCTATTTTGCAGAGGATGAAAGGCTGAGAGCTGTTCCCGTTTGCAGCATCTGTTACTGTTGATGAGGACTGATAAGCTGTTAAGTAGCAATGTGTCAAACTGCAGTATCCAGTGAGAGAGATCAAGTGCCAGCCACCTTCATATTGGATACTTAAAGTAAAAGTGGAATAGTCTGCTGGATCTGTCGGCCTTTTGGTTTCCACTTAGATAACAAGTGGATCCAGAGATGAGAGGAAGGCAGTAAAAGTATTACTGTTACATGTTTGTTTTAAAAATGCAATTTAATTTTATTCCAGCTGGTGGTGGATTGGCTGGAGAGCATTGCTAAGGATGAAATTGGAGACTTCTCTGATAATATTGAGTTTTATGCCAAAACAGTATATTGGTGAGTTCAGACTTTCTTAGATTATATGCTTTTCCATCAAGTGTAAGTTTCACAGTCACAGAATCACTCTTGAAAAGAAGTGGTCTTTTTAGGTTGTTCTCTTCATTCACTTCTTTTCTTTAAATTCATACATGTAAAAATTTAGATTTCTTACCCATCCACTGAAGTAAATCTCAGAAGTCATTTAGTGCCTTTGGGGAAGCAAAGATGAAAGGAAAAACGATCAAACCATTTTAATTTCATCTTTGACTGGCTTTAGTTTTTACCCAAGTTCTTATCGTTTTGTGTCATTGGCCCTTCACCAGAAGCTGTTATTGTCACCTGTATTATCACTGAGGGTTTTATGGTAGAATGGACAAAAGACTACCTTTCATGCTAGATGCCTAGAATAAACCTGCTTTTAATGGCTGGTGAATACAGGCTTTTGGAATTATGTGTTTATTCTCAGTTAAATTTCTGTCCTAGACTGACTTTATAGTGAATACTAATGGCAAAATTTGCTTATGCAGAAATCAGTTAATAAACATGAATCATTGAAATAACAGATGCTTTTGAAAGAAATCAAATACATGTGCATTAATATATTAATATTGTACTTGTTGTGAAATGTTAAATTTTCACAATGCTAGCAGAGTCCAGTGATATATCAACCAAACCAAGTGTCTGTTCTGTAAACATACTCCATGTAACAAAATATACCTTTCAATATTTGTCTTACTAAAAGATGCTTGCTAAAAAAGCATTTTTCTATAAAACATTCCACTACTTTCAGGGATAACACACTACACGCCCTGAAGCAGCGACAGTCAAGTACATACGTGGGAAGTTCTCGTCCTCTGGTAACAGAGTTGGTAAGTATTATATAAAAATAAGGCTTGGCTTCAGAATGGGCTAGAGAGTATATATGCTATCTTCACAGATTCCCACCAATTCTTAGATAGTTGTACTATCTAAAAGTAGTTGTAGTATCTAAAATTGCTACAGAAATTATTTTCGGGATCACTGTGGACTTGTGTTTTCTTTCAGCAATCACTTCCATACTCCCACCCCCCTCACAAGTATTTGTGATCTATTTGGTGAAGTAATGGCTTTCTTATGATTTTTTATGTCTGAAACAAACTCAGGTTCCTAACCAGAAAAGCTTATAAAACTTTTTGGGAGCCCTTGCAGATAAGGGAATGCTGTCTTTATGCAGTAACAAGTACAGAGAAACCAAGTCCTAATGCAATACTTTGAGAGCTCTATAATAAAAGCTAATAGGAGAGAAGTCAAGGAAAGAAAGGACTGTCCATTAGAACGAGGTGATGAACTGCCTCTGTGACAGCAAAGCAGCCACAGAAGATTGATTCAACTGAGGAGTGATCTGAGGTATTGATTGGCCTTAGAAAATCTCTTTGGATTAAATAGAAGCAAGTGCAGCTGTTGTGGAAAACCTTCTCAGATAGAAGGTGGAGGAGGAGAAACGGTCTGATAGGCAGATACACAGAAGGGCAAAGGATGTTTGAAGGTGAGAAGAGCTGGAAGATAAGAAATTTGGGGCAAGTAACAAGGCAGTGGAGTAAATTGCATTAATCCTTCTGATAGGAACAGTGACAGGAGAGGAATAGAAGAAATCAGGGGAAAAACAGAAGTATCATGCTCAATACTGTAAGAGTTGTACTGATTGTTGTGCTAACATGAAAAAATAACTCCAAATGGTAAAACAGGGCAGGACATTATTGGAAGAGACATATAAGTATTGTGTTGACAAGTGATGCCATTTTCCTTGCAGGATCCAGATGCTCCTATTCGACAGAAACTGCCTCTTGATGATTTGGACCAAGAAGATGATGCAAGGTTATTGAAGTATCTCTTCACTCTCATCAGAGCAGGAATGACAGATGAGGTAGTGTTAAGTTTTAATTAAGTAAACATAAATACCTTACTGTTAAAGCCAATGTGTACTAAAATGTCTGTTTAAATTTGGCTTGTAGTGATTCAGTTTTCAATTTGTTGTCAATACTGACTGCCAAATTAGCATTTTAATCAAACTTGCTTTTAGTGAAGTAATTTTGCGTGTAGAATAGATGTTACAGAAAAAATGTAGGTTTGAGTGTTTGGGTTGTTTGACGATATTTTTTCACTGTTGTGTTTTGATACTAAATACTGCCAAGACAAACACACAGAATGCTTTAAAGAACTTCCTAATTGTGTCTCTAATCATCAGTGGATTATCAGACATGTATACATAATGACCTTTGAGTAATGGGGAGGAAAGGGGATTTGAGATTCTGGTGCCAAAGACCTTAACTGAGGACTGTGGTTACTTGCTCATATTCTGTTCCAATATGGTGCACATCTATTAATTTTCTGTTGATGGTATTGGAACATGAGTATATTGCTGCTGGACAAGGTGAGTAGGAATTTGCAGCTTCAGTTGGGGTTGGGAAGGCTAAGTGAGCTGGGAAAGTAGGTGACTGCATGAAGACAATGATTAAACATCTAAGCAAAAGGGCTGTGCTTTACACTAAACTTACCAGAATGACACATAACAGCTGTTCAGCTAACAAAGAAGAGGCTGTAGCACATTTCTTACATTGCTGTAAATACTGACTGAAAAACTGAACATTTCTATGAAAAAAATGATGACATTTACTTTGAAATCTTTCAGTTGTTTTGAGTTTAAGATCTTCTGTGCTTATTTTTCACATCGTAAAATCTCTACACAAACTATTTTAATGATATTCATATTTTTAAAGAAGAAGCTGGAGGTTTTCCTGCCTTGAAGTGTGTTGCTGAGAAAGTGCATTGTTTTTCAGGCACAGCGCTTATGCAAACGATGTGGTCAGGCCTGGAGAGCTGCAACTTTGGAAGGATGGAAATTGTATCATGATCCTAACATAAATGGAGGTATCTGCTCCAAACTGCATTTGAGACAGATATAAAAATACTAAGATCTCCTAGTATCTGTTTGTGGCAAAGAGAAATAGCTCTTTCTTTTCACCTGATGAGCCTTTTTTGGTGTCTGGAATATTTTACCATGTCTGTTGAGCATGTAAAAACTAACATGAAATTATTTTAGTTGAAGGTAAGTTCACTGAACCCATCTACACATGCTAAAGCCATTTTCTTTCTTTAAGTCAGATGTAATCATTAGAAAATAGATGTCTCAGAGTTCTGTACTGATCTTCACCTCCATGTAATACTTGGGTTTGTATTTTCTTAACATCTGGCTTATACTGCCTAGCATACATTTTGTTGCTTACAGCCTCAAATTGGACTATATACCCAGCTTCAGAAATGTGTAGTAGGACTAGAGTTCAGCAAATGTAAATGCAGGAGAATGAGATGTTTTTAAAATATTTGAAAATTGTAAAATACCTTTCTCCTTGATTCCTTGCACATTCTTCCCCATTATAACACAGTACCTTGCTTTTCTTTGTGTTCAGTACATTGCTGAATTTAGCAAGGAATTTAAGAATGAGTCTAAATATTGTTTATAGCTGGGTGTGGAAGGCTTAATGCTTTCTTTCTTTTCATATCCTGCTAGCCTGTTGCCTTTATCTGCATGCCACACCACTGTCCTAGCTTTTTTTTGAGTCTGCCTACCTTAACTGTTGTTACACAGGTATAAATGCCCATGCAGATGCATGCAAAATAGCAATACTGAAGCAGTGACATTTTTAAGAAGTTTTGATTAAAATAAAAATTATTTTTTCCCCTTAACTTAGTTTTTTTTCCAAATGTAGACATTGTAGATATGTTACAATCAAAAGCATTATTTTTTAAAAGCTAGATAGCAGCCAAGATTTCAAATTACTGTAACTTACAGATGCAAATTCACCAAACTAGCCAGAAAAGCCACCTTGCTGTCCAGTCAAAAGCATCAAAATGCTTTAGGAAGAGTTCTAAAGGGGTTGAAATTGGGCTATGAAAAGAAAATAGACTTCACCGTTTTTTAGATGTTACTGGAATCTCTCTTTTTAATAACACTTTCTCTCTTTTTCCTTTCCCACTCTTTTTATTTTTTTTAAATTATTCTTTGCATGTAGGAAAAGAGCTGGAGCCCGTTGAAGGCAATCCATACAGGTGCATTTGGAAAATAACTTGCTGGCGCATGGCTGAAGAAGTAAGACAATGCTGCTTTTCTTTTTATTAATTCATAAATTTGAACTTTTCTGAAAATGGGATTTTAAGTAAAAATACCCACTCTGTGTTTGCTGCTTAGAGGATCCGCAATTAATGCTTCTAAGAGGACTTCTGAAATACCATATTTATGTATTGCAAGAAATCTACATAATCAGCACCACTTTTTCAGGAAACGTCTGCCTTTTTATTCTGGTTGAAAGTAAAACCACTGACACTGACTTTCATCTTGACTTAATTGAATGGGAAAGAGAAAACACTGTTTTCTTTCCAGGTCAATGTCAATTTTTCAGTTAAGTTACAAGGGGATGCTAGTGAAGGAAAAGTCACTTGCTATTCTTATTTTGGCTCTTTGTGTGATTTTCCTGTGATTTTCCAACTGTACTTGGAACCTGTTAGATGGAACATTTTGCAATGGATTAATCTCTAATAAAATGTAAAGTGACTAGAAAACTTAAATGCTTTGTAATTTAAAGTTTGGATGTTTTTACTGTTCATTTTAGGAGCAGTTTAATAGATATGAAAGAGCAATCTATGCAGCCCTAAGTGGAAACCTCAAACAGGTATGTCAAGACCCCTAGTTAAGCAATGTTTGGTAGCTGTTCATTTCCTTTCTCATATGTGACAATGATATCATCAGAAATACTTAGTTACCGGTTTCTGTACTTTTAAAGGTCTAGTTAACAGGACAACAATAAACATGGCTATTAGCAGATATGCTCTTTGTAGTACTGACATGTCTTAGTTAAATATATGATGGACTTTTCAGTCAAGGAAAGGCTGCTGTTTAAGGTGGTTACTGCACTGCTTTGGTGCCTGAAAATCTAAATTATAGTTGCTCTATTTGGGTTCTGATGTTTCTTCATCTCTTAGTAATTTTTACTCTGTGTTTTTAATATGTAGCTTCTTCCAGTTTGTGATACCTGGGAAGATACTGTTTGGGCATACTTCAGGGTCATGGTGGACACTCTAGTTGAGCAGGAAATACGAACCTCAGTAGTAACTGCAGAGGAGATGGAAGAGCTCCCTCGAGATTATTTAGAAACAAAGTAAGTTTCAAGTCAAATTATGTTGCTGCTACACTCAACAGAGCATCAGGTATGGAATCTGTGTGGAATAGTCAAGGTAACAGTATTTATCTTTTCTCTCTTGCTTTGAAGCTGGACTTCAGAAAAAGTTTTTGAAGAACTTCAGGCAACAGATAAAAGGGTACGTAATAATTGCAGTGTTTCTCCTTACTGCTTATCATTTTTAATTATTCACTAGGTCCTACTTTTTACTGCAGTGTTTAATGAAATACTCAAATATGCACAATGACTAATTTGTTTCATATTTTCTATCCCCAAAAATGTGTGATTTCCCAATTCAAATGGATTTTTCTTCATGCTACTACCTCTTAACAGTGAAAGTGATACAGGTGTTGTGCCCTGCCCTGTATCTGCCAAACTAGCTGGGTGTGCTAAAGAAACAGATGACTGTCCAATGTTGTCAGACCTACGAAGCAGACAGAGTAAATGAACTATTCAACGCTTCAATAAAATGTTCAAAATTGATTACATTCGATTTTCTTCATAGGAGGTTTGTGTGCATATTTCAGAATAGGCCCTTCAAAATTTAAAAGCTTATTTGCTTTTTGACTATGATTCTTTGTTACTTTTAGCACCCAAAATACTCAATTCATGTAAGATGGGGACAAAGAGGTTAATTTTGCAGTGATTAAATTGAAACTACACTTACTTTTATTTGATGGAATGGACACATAGCATTTATCATATTGCTAAAACAAAGACATGCAGTCAGCTACAGATACATCCAGCTGTATTTGCCATTGCAACATAGTGTAAAACTCACCATAAAGCAAATTTACAGATGTGTTTGGATTGCATTTCATGCATTAGTGCATTGATTCCTCTGGGGACAGGGTGGAATTTCTTCCTGAAGTAATTTTCACAGGCCTTTTCTTTAAGGATTTATACACATTGTTGCTTAGTCTGTGATTTTTGTAAATCTTATCTGTAGCATCATTGTTTATTCTCCTTCTCATAGGAGGAGAGTGATAAGCCCTTAGTGTTGGATATCTTCCATGAAAGTGTTAACTGGACAGATCTGTATTCCAGCTCTTCCTTTCAGTTTGTCAGTGTTCTTGTAATTTGATGTGGAGACAGCAAGTGCCTTTTCTTTTGCTCTTTATGAAGAATATCCTTTGAAATAGGATAGCTTTTTCCCCCTGAGGAACCTTTGCTTTATTTATAAGTTTGTTTTCCTCATACATTATGCTAGAGGATTTATTCAAAGTTTGAATTTTCTTTTTTTGTCTCCAGAGGATTATAGAGGAGAATCAAGAGCATTATCATGTGATTCAGAAATTCATTATACTTGGAGATGTGGATGGTAAGCATTTTTCTAAGTGATTTTTTTTATTGTCAACTGACTACATTATTTTGAGGGACCTTTCCAGAAACTTCTGTATGAATGGATTTTTAGAAGCACACAGTAGGCAAGCTCTGCATTAAAGCTATGCTCTAATCAAGAACTGTAGGCTCAGTTTGACCTAAAAGGTAGTTTTCAAAGAAGTAATGAAATCATGTACATGTGTCGGGATATATGCCAGGCTATAGCTATAGCATCTTCTCAGAAATGGTGGAATACATACAGTGCATTTTTAAGCCAAACAGCTACATCGTTCCAGAATTGTTGCTATCCTGTTTTGTTGGACTTCTGGGACTAATTTACATTTGTTGAATAAATGCCAAATTTTGAAATATTTCTTAGGTGGATTTTTCTTTTTCTCTGTGGTATGGCTAATGCAGACATTTCCTTGGTGGTTATAGGTTTGATGGAAGAAGTCAGCAGGTGGCTTTCCAAAGACAGGAGTGTGCTCCCAGGACACCTCCTTCGTTTCATGACACATCTTATTCTGTTTTTCCGCACTTTGGGTATGCAGACTAAGGTCAGTTCACTTGGACTTGATTTGCTGTCATAGCAGTAGCCAGTCTTTGAAGTAGAAATGCTTGTGTGCAAATACACAGACAACACAGAGTGATGGTAAATTGCTACCAGGCTGAGGAGGAGCTGCATGCTTAAATAGTGTGTTTGTTGATCTTGGAAACTAAAGGAGAAAAAAGCATCATCCTCCCTCCATTCTGAGCTTAAAAATTGGGTTTTGAGGATGGTGGATTTTACTCAGAAGCCCTTTGTTGAGAAGGTCCTGAATCAAACTTCAGTGTTATGCTTATTCATAGCAGCCAAGATGTCTTAAATATAACCTGTTCTTATAGACAATTGCTGAAACTGCACCTATTGCTCCTGTAAGCTCACAAATGCTTTTGCTTGAGGTGATTAGTACTAGCTGAAACTTTCTTATTATCTCCAAGTATAAAGTAAGTATAGGTTACTACTTACCTGGCCTATTTATGCTAAATATGCAAATGTGTCACATAGCTGTAATTACTTATTTCTGACAATATCACAAGTAGTTTGGGGCTCTCCTTTTCTACTGTTTTTAAAACTAGAAAAATTATTCAGTTGCTGAAAAAAAATCCTTGGAACACTAAATCTTTGAATCAGAAGACATGCTTTTTTAATCATGTTCCAGGAGAAAGACTTCTTCCAGTTGAGCCTGTTTGTGTAGATTACTGAAGCAGTAATAGGCAAATAACCTTGTGTCTGTTTTAATAGTGATAGCCTGTCAAGTATATTTTATTTTATTTTCCACATTATGTGATTTTAAATCGAATTTATATTTGTTTGCAATAAGGAGGAAGTTTCTGTTGAAGTCCTAAAGACCTACATTCAGGTAAGCTTTCAGAAATATTGTTTGTTTTCTCTAATGTAATTTAGATGTAAAGGAGGAAGAAAAGCAGACTTAAGGTTACAGGATGATAAGAGCTATCATGCAGCAAATGCTCTTTTCTCAAGAGATTCATGGAAGCTTGCCTAACACGCAAAGTCTCTGTCAGCAGTTCTTAAAGAAGAGACTGTTTTATTGATCCTTGTTTAGAAGCTGAGTGGAATTTTCCTGTATCAGAATAAATCAATCAGAAATTTGTTACACGTTTTTGGGTTTACCCTGTACATGTTTTTACTTAAGTGTAAGTACACTGAGGAATATAGTATGCATATCTGTTATATGTATTTATATATTAGTTGATATCTTGTATATATTTGCTTCTTATATCTTTGCTTCTCATTCTGTACATTTTCTTGGTACTGTGCAGCGGTTGGTGTCTGAGAAGCACACAGATTTAATAGCATTTTATGTCAGCCACTTGCCCCCAGAGCTGGCTGTGGCTCAGTACGCTTTATTTCTTGAAGATGTCACTGAGAGTGATCAACGTCACCACTGCCTTGAATTAGCAAAAGAAGCAGGTGAGAGACCCTGATAGTCCAATAATCATTTTATATCCTGGGTTATTTTGTCTTTCAGTAGTTTTTGCTCCAAAACCTAGCTATGAATATGACACTCTTTCTTTCTCCTGTCTCGCTGTTTTTCAGTTAAATAAAATTAATTTGCTGATCACTTCTTCAAGTAGATGTATAAGTGTGTCTTCATTAACCTAGAATTGTTTAAACTAACTGTTACTGATTCTGGGTTATGTCCAAACACACCAGGAAGTAAATGCCAGCTGCCTGTCTCAAATATATGTTCTGAAGCTTGATCATATTATTTCAGAGAACTAATTATAAAAATACATACCTCTTTAGGGGTTTAGGAAGGTTATAAGTATCTTAATTTTTTTGTCTTATTTATAATGCTTTTTCTTAGCCGTGGTGGGTTGCTTGCATTAATTGTAAACTTCCTTCCAGGCCTGTACATGAAAATAGAAGGGATGACAGTGAAGCAGCACATTGTCCATTGCTTGACAATGCCTCTGTGCCACTCAGAATACACAAAGAAGCAGATTTCCTGCAGATTTCAGTATCTTAACTTCTCTTCAGTCATTTTTCAATCATTTTCTTTAAACTCAGCTAAGGTTTCAAAAACAAAACATCCTGCTTAAGCATCTGTAAAAGAACTATTCTGAGCTTTTCCTGGTACATTCCTGTCAAATCATTGTCTTGCTGTCAGAATTGTAGGAGTCAGTGATCTTAGCAGATATATCTATATACTGTTTTCAGCACAGACTGAAAAACTTACTAGTTGTCTTATTCTGATGTTTGATATTCTCTGCTACATCAAATTTCATTCTTGTAAAATATCTGCAATAAATTACATAGCGCAATAAATTACATAGCACAAAATCTTATAATTTATCTGACAATGTGTGTGTGAGCAGACTGGTAAGAATTACCAGTAGTAAGGAATAAGATCAACAGTTGGAGTCTGAAATTCAATTTGTGTCAAGTTTGAATTCATGATCGTTCTTACATAGTTCTTTTAACTCAGGTCTGGACGTTGCAACCATAACAAAAACTGTTGTTGAAAACATCCGCAAGAAGGATGCTGGGGAGTTCAGCCACCATGACCACGTGCTAGACACGGGCACAACAGAGGTGAGTGCTTTGCAGAGCAGAGAGTCCAGTTTTTTGAACGTGTATGAGCCACATTTTTCTTTCAACAATGGTGAAACTTGCCTTGAAAAAGCCTATGAGGGAGATGTGCTTTTCATGTGACCAAGTGAGGATATTGCACAAATCTGTAACTCTCTTTCTACTTCTCTTTGCTCTTTGGGTGTGTGCTTATCAGCAGCCTTACCTATATACAAACATTAAGTGAAGATAAGGCCCTTGAAATGGCTGCAGCACCCTATGTTGTAGCTGGGAGCAGGATGTTGTTGTAGCCTCTACAGTTTATGAGGATTAATACTTTGGGTCTCAGACGTACCTTTTAAGATGCTGAAGTGGCATTTCTAGCTGCAGCAGACACTGCTTTTGCTGACAGTTTTCTCGTCACTGCTATTGAGTGTTGGTTGGATCCAACTCAGTGCTTTAGGAACGGCAAGGTAACGTTAATAGGCTCTCTTCAAAGTACTGATCATTTTCAAATTTGTGGTAATGTTTTTGCTATTCATTACAAAGTTTAAGCTCCCTAAGACAAAAAGGTAGTTTATCCAGTTTATTTCAACAAGAGTTGGAAAACTGTGGTTGCAGGCTGATGGCACCCCTGAAGATTATAGCAAGAGCTCCATAAAACATGTTGGTACAGTGTATCTGTATTAAAATTGGAGGAAAAAGCATCATAATCTGTAGAAAATGTTGAGATATGATGCTCTGAATATCTTGGGAACACTTAGCAATTTTTTTTATTATTCCAGATGGCAGAGGTTTTCTAAGCTTTTGAATAAAGCAATCTTTGCTACTATGTTGTAATCCTTTCCGAACTTGTGTATTTCCTTGACTAAATCTAATGTGTGTTACATCAGCTGTGTGCTTGAAATGGTGGTGAATCTCTGTGTTGGTTTTTACAGGCGGATCAGCTGAAAATAGATGTAATTGACTGGCTCGTATTCGATCCTGCACAGAGGGCAGAAGCACTTAAGCAAAGCAATGCAATCATGAGGAAGTTCTTGGGTACTAAGCTTCACAAATATTGTAGACTTATTTTTAAATGTTGGTTTTGTTCTCATTGGCTCTTGGCACTACATTTGATATAACTTTGGATCTAGTCTATTAAAAGGCATGAGTTTGCCAGCTTAAGAAGATAAGGTATGGAAATTGCAAAGCTCTCATACCCAGTTCACATTCTCATAGCATCCAAGAAACATGAGGCTGCAAAAGATGTGTTTGTGAAGATTCCCCAAGACTCTATAGCAGAAATATATAACCAGTGGGAAGAACAGGGAATGGATACTCCACTTCCAGCTGAAGATGACAATGCTATCCGGGAACATTTATGTATTCGTGCATATTTGGTGAGTTTCAAATATGCAGTATTCCAAGTTATTGTTTAGAAATATTGGTGGCTTTGCCTTGGTGGTGGAGTTTTAGCTTTGTCCATTTGATTTAACTTCTGATTCTTTGATGCATTAGACCTGTGCATGTAATGACATTCTGGTTATTAGATGAGTCAAAAATACCCAAACACTGTTTCCAATGCAATCCAGGAAGCCCATGAAACCTTTAATGAATGGTTCAAACACATGAACTCAGCTCCACAGAAGCCTTCTTTGTTACCACAAGCAAGTTTCACTGAAAAAGTGGCCCATGAACATAAAGAAAAGAAGTATGAGGTAGGTGGAAGTGCTCCTTAATTGCTGTAAACTTTTATGTTCTTGCTTTAGCAGCAGTCTAGTTTAATGAAACAGAGTAGAAGACTGCTATTTCATATTATTTAAGGACTCTATTATAAATTATGTTAAGAGAGTATGAGACAGTAGAACAATAAGGCCAATGCACAATAAATTCTGTTTTTTTAATGACTCAGCTTTACATAAAATACTGTAATGTAGTAGTAATATTGTCATGTAATATTACCATGTGTTGATTGTCAGTGTTATTAGTAAATGTGAGCACTTGAATTTGCTATTAACTCTATCACCTTTTGTTTTCTTGCTTTGTCTGATGTTGTTTTTGCAGGTCTGGCCAGTAAAAATATACTGTATTCAGTTAATATAAACATTTATTTTATAAGCATGGCAGAATAGGTTGTTTAAAATTATCTTCCTCTAGTGGCTTTGCTTCTGAACAACCTATCTGACTCTTTGGACAGGGCATTAAGCAAGGATGTAAATAGCTGTTGGCAGCAGGCTTTTAAGTTTTAGCCACTGACTGAAGATTCTGATTTGAATTGGAGCTGCACTGCCTGTTGCAGTCTGTTTTAAAATAGCCTTGGAAATTATCCTGTTCTGCAGTAGTTTATTTTTTGTTTCTTTGCCAGATGGATTATGGCATTTGGAAAGGCCTCTTGGATGCTCTTACAGCTGATGTTAAGGAGAAAATGTACAATGTGTTGCTGTTTGTTGATGGAGGATGGATGGTTGATGTCAGAGAGGTAAAATGAATTTTTATGTCATGGCACAGACCACAAAGCACAGATCATGTGTAGTTGTACCTTTGTGACATTTAGTTTCATGGGTTCCTGTTTAATTGGCTCTGGCCTTGCTGTGAGCATTTAGAGCTTGCTCCCCTTGGGTACCATACAGATCCTATCTGACAGTCCACTCCAGGCTGCTTAGGCCAGTTTTCTGCCTCTGACAGTACTAACTGCGTGGTTATGCTGAGTTGCCTGTTAAAGGTAGATTTTCCTAACTCTACTATTTTGTTTTGCTCTGGTAAGGATGCCGAGGATGACCCTGAGCGAACACACCAGATGATCCTGCTGCGAAAGCTGTGTCTGCCCATGATGTGCTTTTTGCTGCACACGGTGCTGCACAGCACGGGGCAGCACCAGGAGTGCCTGCGCCTCGCTGACATGGTCGCCTCGGAGCGCCACAAGCTGTACACGGTGAGCTAGGCAGGGCTGCAGGCAGCCTGGCTTACATTAAAAGCTCTGTGGGCTGGCTGTGGAAAAAGCTTCTATATAGAGAGGAAGAGACCATATGTTCCTGAACATCATAAGTTTCTTTATTGCTTCCCATTCGCTACAGTTGTAAAAGGTTTCCTTGCGTTATGACTTAAGGAAAATCAAAGAGCTAACTTTGAAACATTGAGGATAATGACTGGTGTTCTGACAACCAGTTTATTTATTTCCGTTACGTTTCAAACACTATATAAGCAGGTTTTGGTTTAGAGGGTTTGGTTTAGCCTTTACCATCTTTGCCTCCAAAAGCCTAAGAAACAACCCCAAAATGAGACAGAGCTATCTTGAGCCTACCTACAGGTTTTGGATGCTGCTACTAACCTCCTGTGTCTTACTAAGTGTCCTTCTGAAATGCCTGATGATCACACTATCTTAAATAGAAATAAATAATCAAATAGAAAAATAGTAACTTAATTAACCACCACTTACTTTTTTGTATCAGTACTGTTCATTGCAAATAAATACAGCTTTATGATGTTTGTTTTTTTATTATTTATTCTTAGGTATTTTCAAAAGAAGAACTCCGAAAGCTTCTGCAGAAGCTGAGGGAATCTTCTCTGATACTTCTGGACCAGGATCTTGATCCTTTGGGATATGAAATTCAGTCATAAGTTTTCATGTAGATACTTGCAAAAACTTCGGAGCATGGACATTCTGGTTATTAACAAAACAAACAAAAGATACCAACAGCATCATTACTTGGACAAAGTGTTCCCTTTTTGCGGGGTAAAAAACCTCAACCTTCAGATTTCAATTTAAACTTGAAAAAGTATGACCAACTTCAGAGATGTTATTTGTTATACAACCTTTTTCATTTTTTTCCTAATAAAAGTGCTTGAAAAAGAGAAAATATTTGTTCATTCTAATCTAAAATGTCACTATGTGAATTTGGTGATTGTATGAACCTCCTTAATCTATTTGCTACCTGCCAAAAAGAGCTGCCGATAGACTGGAAACATTACTTGGCAGTAAAATGTGCATGGACACGGGGAAGAAGGGTGAGACTGCCGGAAGGTGTATGGAGAAAGTAGGGGAGAAGAAAACAGACACACTGAAGGAAAGCCAAAAAGCAAAAGTGAGGGGTTACTTCCAGCACTTCAGAAGAGAAGGCAGCCTTGCTCCATGGCTTGTGCTGTTCTCCTGTACATGAAAGAGTTGCTAAAATGTGGATGAAATCGTGAACCAGTGGAAAAATGATCATACATTGAAACCTCCCCGTCTGAGATTTTGTAGTTAATTTTGAAAGCTTGTTCTGCCTCTGTTTACATGTGTAAGCACACGTTTAGCTGCCTTTCTCTTAAGGAGACGGAGTGCAGAGGACACGCAGTGCAGTTAGGCAAGGACTTCGGCTCCTTCACCCAAGTCGGTGTCTCTTGACACCTGACAAAGAACGTACTTTGTGCTGTCCGTCTGTACGAACAATGTCGTGTTTGTGTTCGCGGAAATGCACGGTCCACTTGTGGAGAGGTGCTGGTGGCTCGGAGCCGAGGGCAGGCGGTGGGGGCACGCAGACATACAAACACACACGCAGAGGCACAGGGATACACAAACACACACACACACACACACACAGAGAGGCACAGGGATACACAAACACACACACACACACACGGGCACACGGGCACACGGATATACCAATACTCACGCACACGCCGCCCCCCGCCCCTCCACGCCTCCCGTTCGGGCGGGCGGGGCCACCGGAAGGCGCGAGCCCACGTGTCCCGGCAGGGCGGGGAGGCGGCGGCGGGCCCGGCCGGTGGGCGGGCGGCCGCCGGGCTGCCTCAGCCATGGGCTGGCTGCCGGCGCAGGGCCGGCTGGCCGCCGGGCTGCTGGTCAATCTGGCCGCCTCTATCTGCATCGTCTTCCTGAACAAATGGCTGTACGTGCGGCTGGGCTTCCCCAACCTCAGCCTCACCCTGGTGCACTTCGCCATCACCTGGCTCGGCCTCTACCTGTGCCAGGCGCTCGGCGCCTTCTCCCCCAAGAGCCTCCAGCCCGCGCAGGTGCTGCCGCTGGCCCTCAGCTTCTGCGGCTTCGTCGTCTTCACCAACCTCTCCCTGCAGAGCAACACCATCGGTACCTACCAGCTGGCCAAGGCCATGACCACGCCGGTCATCGTGGTCATCCAGAGCGTGGCTTACGGCAAGACTTTCCCTCTGCGGATCAAGCTGACCCTGGTGAGGAGGCGGCGGGGCCGAGGGGAGCGGGGAGGGGCAACGCTGAGGGCAGCGACCCTGCCTAAACCCGCCGTGTGTCCCTCCACAGGTGCCCATCACGCTGGGTGTTTTCCTCAACTCCTACTACGACGTGAAGTTCAGCGTTCTGGGGATGGCGTTCGCCACCCTGGGCGTGCTGGTCACCTCCCTGTACCAAGTGGTGGGTAACGGCGCGGGGCGGGAGCGTTGGGGTGCTTGGGCTTTGATCGCCTTTAAGTAGCACCCAGTCTCCCAGGATACCTTCCGTGCTCAGTTATTTCTTTTTTTAAAACCACCATCAAATTATCATAATCACCATAACCCCCGATAAGTTAAGGAACTGATCCTCCTTGCTGCTAAAAATTGGGGTGTCATCTTTAACGTGAGCGTTATTTTCAAGGGGCGAAGATGGCTTTAGCGGTAAAACTCCTTTTTTCTAGAGGGAGCAGATGTTCTCCTTGCTGAACCAAGTGCCTTGTATTTGAGCTTTTTCCCTAGAAAGGATATTTTCCAGTCCTTCAATCCCATGGTTTATCCTTGAGCTATTGACATTTTAACAGTATCCTTTTTCAGTTTTGATTATTCACATTCTACGGTGGTTTTGTAGAGAGTGAATTAATACATAAACACACAATACAACCTCTCTGGATAATTATGATCTTAAAAATTCATATATCCAAGGACTGCCTCAGCCCTTTCTGCTGTAACATTGTACTAATAGCTCACCGGATTTGTTATTGACCATGACTGTAAGAGCCTCCTAAATTAGAAACTCCTGTCATGTTAATGTGATAGATTTAAATATGGACTTCTTTGTATGAGGTGTGCTGTGCCTCAGAAAAAAAAGTGAGGCTCTTTGACCTGTAATGTGTAAGATGATAAATAATGATCTCTTGACCTGTTTTGGGGCTGGAGGAGGAAAGAGGTGCTGCATTATATAAATATAATTTATGGGTAAAATTATGTAGATAAAAAAACCTGAGTGAGTTTATATGCCGGAATCCATGTTACCATTTAATGTGATTTAAGTAAGTATTAAATGTCAGTTTTCAGCACAACGCAAAGACCATCCTTTTGGCTGTAACATCTGTCTGCATAGCCATAGATAAGTAATACTTGTGAAAACATGCAACCTTAAAAATTGAAGTTAGCATCAATTATAATCAATATTGAAATTAAATCTGGTTTGACAAAGGACAAATGTGTACTGGTTTTGTTAGCTTATATGTACAGGAAAATGAGAAGAAAGGAATGGAACCCAGTCCCTGCTTAGGCAAGGATACTCAGCTCCAACTCAGGCAGGATCTGGAATTTGTGTTGAAAATAAAGGGGAGCTACTATTTTCTTCCCAGCTCCACAACCTATTTCTTCTTCCTCGAGCACGATACTTTATCCCTAGGCTATGGGAAATGGAAAGTTTAGGCACTCTTTTCACTGCCCCTGCATACGATTTTTTCCTCTCATGGCCTTTTCACTTGAAAGAGACAAACACATGGGGCCTCCGGTGAGGCAAAGGTGAGGCTCAACAGCCTGTTTAAGTAGTATTGTCCACATTAGACTCCCTCTCTGTTAGTAGCCAGTTTGCTTTTGCTCCGTTTTTTCAATTTATGGGTTTTTTTTCCTCATGTTTAACAGCTTTCTCTTTTGGTTTTAGTGGGTAGGCGCTAAGCAGCATGAGTTGCAGGTAAACTCTATGCAGCTGTTGTACTATCAGGCACCAATGTCCTCAGCTATGTTGTTGTTCATCATACCCTTCTTCGAGCCAGTCTTTGGAGAAGGGGGAATATTTGGGCCCTGGACACTTTCTGCTGTGGTAAGGCTTTTATTGACTTTATTTATTTATCACTGATGTAGTTAAATTTGATAGTAAGATCTCTTTCTTTGTGAAACAGATTTTTGTACAGCTGTTGGCTAAGGAGAGATGAGAGGGGCATGTGCAGGAGAAAAAGCCCCTTGTTGAGCCTGCCCCACTTCCTCTGAGAGGAGCGAGTCTGTCAATTGATTTATCTCCTTATTCTTGTTCCTATTTAGAGGGCATCTGAACAACAGGAAAATCTATCAAAATCTAGAAGCTTCTCCTAGTGTATTAAGTGCTCTAGTTCTGGCTCTGTCTACTCAGAGAGAGAGGCTGTTAACTTCTCTTCTATGGAAGGATGCCAACATTGGTTGTTCTCTAGAATTAGTAGTTTATTTTCACCAAGAAAACTATAGTTTCTCTCTGTGTCCTTCTGTTCAAAAAAGAGCCAGTGGCATATTCTTACTACTGCTGATTGTGTCCCTCAGTGATGGGTCATTTCTTGTAGCACTGCATTTTGTGAATGGGATAGCAAGTATTTACAGTAATAAAATCAATTATTTTGCTAAACTAGTTTTTGTTGTGGCCATAAATAAGACTTTATCTCAAACTTAAAGAATACAACCTGTATGTGAAAGAGTATCCAGATTTTCCAAATCACTCTTAAATGTTCACCCAGAGTAAAGGAGAAAAGGCCTGTGACTCTATCAATGTGTATTTATGGATGTTATACCCTGAGCTGCTTATACACATCACCAGTGTCTGTACTGATTTGAAACTGTTCATATTTTTGTTCTCCATATGTTTTTCTTGCCTGATACTTTGCATTTGAAAGTAAATGAAACTAAATAAATAACCTGGAATGTATCTGCAAATTGCCCAAAGCAAGTCAGATTACTGACTGTATCCATTAATCCACAGATAATGGTACTGCTGTCTGGAATAATAGCCTTTATGGTAAACTTGTCCATTTACTGGATCATTGGAAATACGTCACCTGTCACGTATCCTTTGTAACATTGGTTGTTTCTCCTGTTTCCAGATTGATTATGTTGGAATTCATTTGGGCTGATTTATGGGGGATTATTGTTTGATAAACTTCCTGGTTTATTTTAAATGATGAAGCTGGAAAAGCGTGTTCATGTTTTAGTGTATTTTGTTTCTTTGTTTGGGATTTCTATAGATAATGGCTGTTCACTGACCTTCATACCTGCAAGGAATGTTAGCTCACGCTTTGACTGCCTTGAGGAAGTGTTGGCATGTCCATCAGACTGCAGTGAAAGGCTTTAGGTGGAGGTTACTACAGCCACAAGAATTGGAAAAACTGTATGAGTTGAGTCAACACAGTGTACATTGCATGCTTTGGGTAGAACTAATGAAAATTCCAAGTGTTTCTTTTTGCAAAAAATAATACTGGTATTGGCTGTTATCCTTAACAGGTCTCTAGGTATAACATGTTTGGACATTTCAAGTTCTGCATCACCCTCCTGGGAGGGTGCCTCTTATTTAAGGATCCATTGTCTGTTAACCAAGGCCTTGGGATTCTGTGCACGCTGTTTGGCATTTTAGCCTACACCCACTTCAAGCTTAGTGAGCAGGAAAGCAATAAGAGTAAATTGGTCCAGCGTCCATAGAGCAAGAGTTTCTGAAGACTGTTGTGAAGGAAAACAAGTATTTAAATATGCAGTGATTTTGGAATGCACAAAATTGCCTCATCCACTTAGATCTATGATTTTAGTTTAACTTCCGGGATTGTTATTCTGTAACTAAACCAAACAAACTGAAGGATGTAAAATGCTGGGCTTTTGCCTTCTCAGTCTGTCCTATAGTTTTCATTAAATTAAGACATTAACTTAAAAGAGAAAAAGACACACTTCAAATTGCTGTGGAAATTGTACTGAAGTAATTATATTTTTTTGCATACTAAATGAGATCATGATGGCTACAGTTATAATAGAGAGAGAGAGAAAGAGAAAGAATCCTGTCTCTGTGATCAAGCCAGTATTGCTGTTGTGAAGAAATTGGAGGTGCTTTTATGCAGATGTTCTGGTATATAGTGAGGCTTCCTCTTTTTTGTCTGATGAACAAAGAAGAGGGAAACATACTTTGTCCAGTCATTTTAAAAAAAGGCTGCCAGACTCGTTCCTATTTCTTGTATATGCTTTCTTATCTCTGGCTTCAACACAGGGATAGATTTTTAGATGAAGAAAGTAGATAAAATTACAGGTGAAGAGGAAAGCAGAAAACTTGAAGCCTCAAGCCAAGCTGTGGAAAAATAGGAAATCAGATCTAAACAGTTCATCTTAATTTTTTCTTTTAATTTGTCAGGACATTATTGAAGTAATTGACGTTTTGAAAAATGTTGTTACTGCTTTCTAATTTTCTCTGTGCCAAAACCAATACTTTACACAAGATCTTGTAAATACCTGTGAGCCTAATAAAAGCTCTGGTTTTGTGGTAGTAACCAAATGTTTTGCAGCCTTTGCACACAGACACTCATGCTAAAAAATATTTTTGAGAAGGCTTTGGGAAGGTCACAGTCTTTAATGGGTGTGAAGGTTGCCCAGTTCTCTCTCTTGGCTTCAGCACCACCTCCTTTGCTCCAATGCCTTTCCCCAGGAGTTACCTTGGGTGGGATCTGCAGGTTTGTCTTTTGTCATTGCTTTAGGGGAGAGGCCCGAGGGCTGTCTGGACATTGCTGGGTGTGAGGCAGCATTTCCTTAATAGACAGTCCTGGGAAATGTATCTGAATGACTGAAGAGTGCAAGGTGGGACCTGCTGCTCTAATTAAAAATGCTTTGAAAATTATTTGATTACAGTATCAGGCAATTATTGTGACAATGTGGATGGAAGAAGTTCAGTGCTGTTCTAGTTTAAAAAAGGAAAGAAAAAATAACCGTAAATCTGGTGAGAACATATGTTCACTAGATTTGCAGGGTTAGAATTTAATTGCAGTATCTTAATCCTTACATGTTGGGGTTTGTTTTGTCTTCATCTACCTCTGTCAGATTTAAAGAGGGAAATTGTATGGACAAAACCAAGTATTTAAGCTGTGCAGCCACTGACAGAAATAATATTTAGTTCCTCTAAGTTTTTTACAATAGAGGTAAGAAGTCTTTGTGTTGGAAGCAATGCAACTTTTCTCAGCTTGTAAAATATTTATTCTGTTTATTCTGTTAGAGAGCTCTTGATTTAAGAAAAGGTTACTCCTCTGTGTAAACTAGGTTTATACAGTAACACTATATCGTTTCAGAGTTACAAATACCTGAATAATTTTACATCTTTACCAACTGTTTCTTGGACATTGTACTGGTCCAAGAATCATTTGTTTTAAATACAGTTTTGTAGATCTGTATACTTAGTTTAAAAATACAGCCTGGACTACTGAAAGATGTGTTCAGATGTCAAGCTCTGGATACATATCCTTCAGTATGCACACTGAGAAAGCCATTTGCATTAATTTGTGCTGTGCACAAGTTCTTTTGAGATGTAGATAGACTGCAAAAAAACAGCTAGAGAACAACTGAATTACATGCCTGTATGACAAAAATATTTGAGATGAGATGAATGTAAATATATATATAAAGTGGTAGAATGAACTCAACAACCATGCCTGGAAATAGAAAAGACTCTGTAAGGAGAGGAGAAGATCTGCAAGAGAAAGTTAACAGCATCATTAAAAAAGTACTTTATAAATATAATCTGGTGCTGGAAGGTGTGTGTGGGAGTCACTTAAGTGATGTGATTTTTTTTTCATGCATTTAAGAACTCTCTTTTAAGATTTACTTGTTGCATCTAATAAATAAAGTATATTGAACTTTGTCATATGGTTCAAAATATTAAATCCAGGATGCTTGTGTAATTGTGGGATAAATAGATCTTTGTATGTATTGTTTCTTTAGATACCATGTGTAGGGTGGGAATAAATTTTTAATCATTTGTCTGATGCCTGCTTATTGCAGAAAAGAGGAGTTGTCTTTTTTCATCTTCCTTTTGAATTACATAACTTTGGGGGTCTAGTGTGTATAAGACAAAATGGAACCACATGGATTTCTGTCCACATGAATACAGGGGAGGAGTTTGAACTTTTTGGACTTGTGGCTCAAATGAGAGAAACTTTAAATCCCGAGGTGAAACTGGAGTCTTATAAAAATCACTGATATTTGCTTATTCTATTTTTCACTACATCACTTGAATGTGTTCTGCTGCTGTGTATTTCAATGAGTTTTGGCTTTCCTGAAAGAGAAATCACAGACTTGCCATCTTCAGCAATGTGTAGTCATCACCCTGTGTGAGCTGTTGCAATTGAAGCCGTACCATACACACCCTAGTGTTTCCTTTCTGCTTTTCATTTTACTCTATATTCATACTTTATGTGACTAAACTGTGGTAGCAGCATAGGCTTTGGTCTTTTTCTGCCATGCAGTGCTTTGCTGCTGTATTAGCATTCTTTACTTTAAAAAGCTACCGTTGATGTAGTTCAAATGGAACTGTAGATATCAAGATGGCATTTACAAATGAGAGCAGATGATTCTGATTCAAATGTGAGCGACTAGTGGTAAGTCATCTAGCCTTGTCCCCAAAAACACTTTAGAACAACATCCACAAGGTTTTCCCATTTTCCCCAAAGCAATAGGAAGTATGTCTTCATTTAAGAGATACTCAGTGTAAAGCTTTGTGTTTCCTTTAACTTTGGTAACTTGGCGCTTGTTTGATAGCTTTTTGCACTGGGTTTTGTACAACTTGCTAAGTTCTTGCAGGCTCCGGGGCAGAGTGCCAGAGGAGTTTTCCTGTAGATGGGTGAACAGCTGCTCTCTCAGGCTTGAGGTTGAAGGAGCGTGGTTTGCTGCTGTTCCATGTATGAAAAGAAGGTTTGTCTTGCAGGGAGCCTACAACGTTCAGGACAGAACTGCAATTCAGCAGCACTATATCCTCTCTCTGTCTCATTTCATGAAATGAATGCCCAGCAATGGCCTGGGGCTAAAGCAACATTAAAACTTTGTTTAGGCTACCCATAGGTTTTTACTAAACTTTTTAAAGAATATTAGTGGTAGTAAATGCTGCTTAAATATTAAGGTAAAATCTCATTTTTTATAATGTCTTACTATATAAGAGTTTCAGAAGAGTGGTTTTTAACATTTTGGAATTGAGCTAATGTCTAACCCACATGTAGTTTGTCAAATCTTCAAAACCTATCAAAAGATTCTGGATTTCGTAGGTGGCTGTATATATTGGTACAGTTGGACTGCTGAGAAGAGGCCTGCTCTAGAGCAAAACTGGACACTGGCACACTGTTCAGGTGTTTAGCAGTGACTAAGAAACATAGGCCAGAAATTCACCAACATATTTGGGAAAGGAAAAATGCTCACTGATTGGTGAGAGCTTTTTAACTTCCTGCTTTTTATGTCCCTGCTTTTAACAATAAGCTTGCAGGTTAAGGGAATTTGGAGAGTAGGACTTAGTCCCTCATATCTCCTTTTACATGAAGATTTTTCTTCCAAGATGTCAGTTTTGCTTCCAGTTAAATAGTTACGTCTTACCTAGATCGTGAAAGATACAGAGTTTGGATTAAAGACTTGCAGGTATTTGTGTTACGGAGTTTTTTCCTCTTAAAATTTTATTTTAGCCTTTCGAAACCCAAATTCCCTATTTAATGAGAAAACAAAAAATTATTTAACAAATGAAAGGCTACTGTGCATATATGGTGAAAATATGTTTTGTTTTGCAAAAAAAATTCACTCTTCTAATTTTGAAGATTCAGCTCTTTGTTTTTCTACTGTTACAATCAGGCAGATGAAAAGAAGCACCGGCTTTTCTGCTTCATACAAATTCATTCTCTTCCTGCAGGTGCTCTTCTTCTGATTGCAGTCTCAGCCTTCCATTTGACAGCTCATTTGTTGCAAAGATGATTGGGATGTCAGCTGCAGAGGGTTAAGAACACAAAGGAAAAAACTATCAGCAGGAGCTGATAGAATCTTAGATGATGAGAAATACTGCTGTAAGACATAGAGACATCTCACCTAGCAGGCCTGTGCTAAGCAGCAGGCAGAGATGTGTGGTATCATCTCCAAGCAGGTATTACAAAGAATGCAAGAGCCTAATTGTTTGCATTCTTACTGTGCTGTAGTAGTTGACAAATTTAGTATAAAGTAGTTTTTAATAATATAAAATTGAAAATATAATGCCATTAAACAAAACAAAAAAAACCCTGGATTCAGACAGTATAAGATCTTTGCCAAGCTTGTTCCACAGCAGTGATTAACCTTCCTTGAGAGAAGGGAGCTATTGTTGTTTCTCCCCTGCTCCAGTGATGCTGGGCTTGGTGAAGGAGGGTTTGTGTTCCGGAAAGCTGCTCTGCTTGTTTTCAGTTATATCAGTTGGTCCAATGAAAACATATCACCTCTCCCTATGGGGCTTGTCTCACTGAAGCTGCTGTTTCTGCTTTCTGAATGACTGATGTGGCTCCTTCTCTTGTCTTCTTCATGTGTGGTAAAATGACCTGAAAGGTCTAATGGACCTAACGATTCTGTGATTCTCTTCTATGCTTCTGTGACCCTGGGGAGTGGAACTTACTCCACTGCCTTGTGTAGCTGCAGTGTCCGGTCAGCAGTAGGGAATCCAGCCCTGCCCAAGGGGCCGTAATTACAATCTGCAGTACAAGGAATAAAGAAAGGGGAAATGTGATCCCTTTTCATTGTTTTAGTCGCCTTGCAGTTTCTAATACTTTCCAAATTTAGTCTTTGTCATTTCCCTTTAGTAGGTACATAAGCTCTATTTCCTGTTCCAGTCTGTCCTTTCTGTATAGTTATCATACAGTCTATGGAATTCTGGAATTGAGGCAGAAATTGTATCACTGCACACATAAATACATTGATCTCACCCACTGCTGCTGTTTTTTTACATAGGGGGCCCTTGCCTTCCAATCCAGAAAAAATTATTTGCTTAAAATACAGGAGGAGTTAGGTTAACCTGAATTAAGAGGTAATTGGTCAGTTCAAGAGTTGCACGTGCCTTCCCAGCTGCACTTGCTCAATATCAAACAGGCACAATGTGCTGCCTTTATAATGGATAGGCAAAAACAGACATGGGCAGATTAAACATAATGTGAAGTAAATTACATATTTAGAAGCAAGTAGGGGGAACAGTCTAAAGGCTGCTTGGAGGATTGGCATTGCAAAGATATTTTCTGATCTGTGGCTTCACTAGAACATGAATACAAGGCATTCATTTGAAGGCATGTGGTTATATTCAAGGAGCTGCAAGAGGTCCAGCATTGCTGTTGGCTGTGTGGGTAACACACACATGCAGGATGTACATGTAGGCTAAGCAGTGTGTCAGAAAAGAGCAGGATTATTTTAGAACCATAGATGGCTATGTCTCATCCAGGAAGTGCAGGGAGGAGATCTCTGGTTGAAGCAGAGCACAAGAATGTAATTTTTAATGACCTTGGCACAAAAAAACTGTTGTTTTACTTTCTTACTAAGCAGAGTTTGAGAAGCAGACTCATTTAAAGGAGCTGTGTTCTGAAGCATGTGGAATAATCATGGATACTGAGACCATAGAGTAGAGGTGGTTGTGATTAAAGAAACGAAAGTGAGACAGTGGATTAAGAAACAATTGAGAAGAGTAAACAGCACATACACATCAAGGCAGGTCTTTAAATATAAGGTCTAAGTTTAGATGCTTAACTACAATTAGGCAGCTCAATAACAGTGCCAGATTTGTCAGTGTGAACTTCTTCCCTTTCAAGAAAACTTGATAGAGAATGGCATTGGCTTGGCATTTCCAGAAAGGAAGCTGCATAATTGCTAACAAGTTTGATATTTTTTTGTCTCCAACTAAATTAGGTATCCTACTCAACCAAGAAACCGAGTCCTTTTTGTGTTTCCTTACTCTGCCCACAATGTTTTTAATCTTCCTTACTCTCTGGGGAAAAGAAACCGTTTGTGCACTTTATTTTCTGGCTAGAGTGACTGAATGGGTTTTGTTTTACAATACACCAAAGTTGTGTATTAAAAACTTGGATTAAGATCTTAATCAAGCCTCTGTCTTTGAGCTGAATGGAAAAAGCCTCTCCAGCTCCTATTATACAGCATCAACAGTTGTGAAATAGATTCTTCTCTCCAGAGAGTCCAAAGCAGTATTAAAGTCTGGGATCTAAAGTGCTTTACTTGTTAAGTGCATTTCTTGTGGTGATTAGTCAGAAACTCGTTTCCTATTTGTTAATCCAGTTGAGAGAAGAAACTGACAGTGGTGATCATACGCCCTCCAGGAAATTATGTTTCATTTCTGAAAACACAATCTTGCCTTTCTGACTGTTAGGGTGTTTCTTCTGATCCGGATTAACAATGTACCGATGTTTTTCAGCTAGTATCATTCCCCAGAGATACGGTAGATTTTTTTCTCAAGCAAAGCCTAAGCAAAATTTTTCCACAAAGCATTTTCCATTTCATTCATAGCTTTGTCTCTATTGGGATGGATATGTAAACCTTCATTCTATACCCCTAAACCTACAGTCTCAAAGAGTTCCAGCTGACAGCAGTGTGAATAGACACTTGGGAGGTTGGCACTGAGCTGGTATTGCCGAGCACCTGCACCAAGCTGGTTTTATAGAAATAGATGCAAGTTTACAGAACCAGACCGTACAGTATTTGGATGTCATTCAAACCTCATATTGGATGCTGAAGACAGAAATGTAAACTCAGAAACTCTGAGATATTAGCAGATGTAGTTGAAGGCACGCTCCTAGCACACATTATATGTGAGGGCAGCATCAGTGGAATGTCATGTTCCTGCTTAAAGGCACAAGTCCCGAGTCTCCCCACGGACCTAGCTTGGGCTTTTGCTTCTGCCCCTTGATCTGTCTGAACTGGGAAGTTTATATGGCTCTCCGCTAGGCAGAATAGCCGCGACTGGCTGTAGAGCCTTCCTGTGCAGGCAGGCAAGGGTCCGTGCTGGGACAAGGGGAAAGGGTGACACCACACGGCTAGAAACAGGATGGGGGCAAACGGGGAGGAGCGGGAGGCGCCTCTTTCCATAGTCCAGATGTAACTTCACACGCCCAGACTCAGAAGACAGGTTTTGAAGGAGGAAGTGTCACACATAAACGAAATGGTGAGAAAACACTATTTTCATGTACAACTACCAGCCTCTCAGACAGAAGCCCTCAAAGAGCTTCTTAAGCACTCAAAGATATTGATAAGGCTTTAAGTGGTCTGAAAGTCTTTGGGAGGCTGGCCCTGAGCCTCAGTGGCTTCCGGCCTCTACAGCCTCCTGGGGACTGGCAGTTCTCTTCCCCTTGTCTCCCGTATAAAGGGAAGATCTTTGGAACGTAAATTGTATGTTGAAACTATTTTTCAGTGTGCTTTATTTAGCTGAACCAGTCTGTGCTACATCATCTGTTTCTGCTTCTTTGATAGTCTATAGTAATTTACTGGATGTCACACAAATCACAGGGATATTTTTTATAAAGGCTGGTTAATTTTCCAATCAGTTACTTGTCCCTAAGCAAGCCAGGATTTAAATGCCTTCAAGTTAAGTATTCTCGGTGTTTTCATTGAGTGTAAAAGTAAGATAAATAAGTCCCCTCATCTTCGGAGTTTCCTTTTAAAAACGAATGTAAATCAGCGTATGCAAAGATGTCTGAGGAAATTATTTTATGATGTGATGTCCTTATTGTCGAATAGGATTTAAATTTGGGGTGCTAAGAATGACTGAGATGAAGAAGAAATTATGTAAATACTTTGCTGCAAAAGTGATTTGGCAGGATTGGATTGTAGTAGAAGCCAGAGACACTGGGCTCTAAAACAGGGATTGCTTGCATTGGAACTGGAACCAGAATCTAGTAAAAATGGAGAGCTGATATGCAATATATAAAACATGGATAAAAGCATACCGGTGTTTTTTTAGTTTTAGTGTTGCATCGTTTTACTGTTGCATAAAATAATTGTATGGCTGCATGAATCAAAAGGACCCAGTCCGTGTACAGAGGATGCCAGTGGTGTGTATCAGCACTGCTCCCCAGCTACTTCAGGCTTCTGTTTTCCCAGAGACGATTGTCCTTTTCCTGTCTGTGTCAGCATGTGTGTCCATGCCGTGGTCTCCCTTGGATACAATCCTTGGAGTACCAGTTTAACATGCCAGAGTGAGAACTGAGATGTGGGTAGCGATCTTGTCACGGAGACTGAGGGAAACTCTCAAAAATCTCTGCATTGTTAGAGAATCAAGGCAGTATTTTATTCTGGCCAAGACGTTATTTCAGCAGGACGTGCAATAAAAATTATTTCGTCCACACATGCCCGGATGGTGCATCCCGGGCACATTCCATCACAAATGTTTTTTCACCACATTTTTCACATATTTATACAATCCCGAAGAAATTCAAGTTATCTGGTCTTAAATTGCGCAAATCTTAGTATTCTGTTCCCTATTAATTAGTAATCCCTTCGCCTTCGATGCTAATTTGGTCCTCATTCTTTCTCGTGACCTGGTGTCTCCTACCGCACCGGGGCGGGTAATGGTCATTCATGTTCGCTTGTCCCCTGCGCATCTTCTGGTCTCCCAGTCTGTAGATGTTAAATTCAGCTGACCCAACCCAGACAGAGTCTTTTGAAGAGAAACTTCAATTCCCCTCCCCCTGGGCAAAGGCGAACAAACCCCTGACTAAACATACATTAAAAATGTTAGGAGTTGTATCATTTCCAACAATCCCTCCAACTTAAATTGTGTTGCAAAGGCAGTAACTTTTGTCACAAAGTCCCAACAACAGCAGAAGGGAGTGATGACTTGTAATTTTAAATCAGCTTTCGCAGAAAAGAGCACTTGCAGTTTGAAGTACAGAGCAAATGAATTATAAAACACCACGGCCTGCAAACTACCATCAGAAGTGCCTCCTTTGGTAATATCAACACAACTCATCTTGCAAACCTTTCAGCTCCTTTGCAACACAGGAAAATCTGGCTTTGAGTAGCTAAAGTGATCATCGGTGCTATCATGCACTCTTTGCTTCTCCCTGAGTAACACCTGAGGGAAACTTCTGGGAATATGGTCCCAGTTTTAACTGGTTTATTAACCTAGGTGACTGATACAGGAGATAACATTCAAGGTGGGTTTAGATGATAAGGAAAAGACCACTGAATGGCTCCCTGCCTTCAGAAGGAGTTATTTCCCCATTTCCATCTTCAGTTCTCTGCTTCCAGCTGTGTGTCCCTGCTGCTTTCCTTATGATGTCTTATGTTTTCTTGATAAAGCAAGCTGACATACTAGCAGTAAATACAAGCAAATAAATATCCTGCTGTTGAATCAGATAAATCTGTGGTCAAAGGAGCCAAAGCCAGTTCAAAGAAATACTTGGCTAGGAATGCACAGCTCCTGGCAAGGCCATTGTTTCAACAGGGCATTAGATGAGCTTGGGACATTCTTTCGGTGAGGTATTTGATGGCCTCCGTGAGGTATTTGCTGGCCTCAGCTGCATCACCAAACAGTACGAGGAGGCTGAGGCAATCCAACACCAAACTTCTTCCAAAAACGTTCTCACCATCAGCTTGCAGCTGTAAGTGAGGAGACCAGGAGGAGAATGCAACACTTCTCTCGCAGTTGTGTGCCCTGAAATCAGCCAAGCTTAATTTAATCTTCCTCCTCAGTAATGCTGCTGTCTAAGATAGCCGAAGCCGATCCCACCTTTTCCCTGCCTATCTGTGTGCTTCCATTCCAGTGATGTCCTGGGCCAGCAGCTGTGTAGCTGCTTGGGACTATCTCAGGGAGCTGATCTACAGGGAAAGGATTGCATTATTTCTCAGGTATGCCAGGTCACCTTATCCGCTTTATGCCATAGGTGCACAAATAAGAGAAGAGGCAGCAAGAGGATGGAAGAAATGGCTGGGAACAGAGCTCTCTGAAGTAACATGCCACTAACCCCTTTATAAAGGGATGCATGCTGAGTCTTCATCATCTTCCTGTTACACAAAACCATTTTAGTTTGGCTCTGCAGCTAAGTTACCCCCACAACTGCTGTATTTCTTGAGCAGAACAGATAATGTGGCTGATTAAGGATCACAGAGAGGGTAAGACAGGCCCAAGTCAATGACTCCCTGCAGCTCTACCTACACCCCATCCAATAAGAAAGAGGAAATTAGATATTGTCATTACCTCTGCCTTGAATGAGTTGAAGATCAGGATTGGCAATTATCTGCCAAAAACTATAGTCTGTATTCTAACAGACTCTCTTCAATAGATATGGGGGGAAACAAGTGTTTTTGAGAATCTTTTTGAAACTGTATTTTGGCATGAAAACAGATCTGTGCTCTCAGATGTCTCATTACAGTGCATTTCGGGGTATGTTTGTGTGAGGCTTGTTTTGCTTATGTGAGCAAATTGCAGCCTGTCCTCTGACAGCAAAGGCATGATATCTTATGTAATACCTTACAGTCCCACAACAGTGGATTTGGGATTTTTCCCTTGTGAGTAGCACTACATGGTATATTTCTCTCAATGTGTCCTACCCTCTGGCCTTGGCTCATAGGTGAACAACATGTTGTTAAGATAAATAAGGTAGGTCAGAAGTCAAAGCCCAGTGCCTGTATATCCCTCCAAGTACACAAACAAACACAGAAGAAATTGCCAAATTAATTTTAAACTACAAAGGTGATTTAAACTAAGATGCTAGGATGGATATTGCAAAACCAGCTGAGTGAAGGAATACCGAAAAGTCCATGCACTTGCTTTTTGTGCAGGCAAGAGATAACTGCAATATTAATGCTTCAATGGAACCGAACAAAGCACGGAATTGTATTTTTCACGGCTTCATCATCTGCAGTCAGAGCTTAGTTTGTTCCTGCTTCTTCAGTGGTATCAATGGATTTGTGCAACTTTCATCCAAGAGCCTTTTTTGGGTGCTGTAGATGGAAAAAAGAAAAAAGCCTTTTCTGCACCAGATGGCGCAATCACCAGCGAACCTCTCCTGACAAATCTCCTGCCGAGGCCAGCGGGGCGGGGGCTCTGAGTCCAAAGGCTCCGAAACTGCAGTGCTGACTGTCAGACCGGCTAATGGAGTTAGGGCGGGTGGCAGAAAAACAAGTTTAGTGGCACATACAGCCTTCAAAAATTCATGTACCATTCGCCTTAATACTTCCTCTCTTCAAATACTGCCTTCCTGATCCATACTGCCCACTGGTACTTAGAAAGAGGTTTCAACTTGTAAGGCAGCTGGGGTAGGGGATTTCCCTTAACTTTACTGTTTCATATTTAGTTAAAAAAAACAACCAAACAAAAAAACCACCCCACCAAAAAACCAAACAACAACAAAAAAAAACAAACCAGAAAAAAATATTCTGGTAACAAAACCAAGTTATGGACTTGGACAAGAACTAACTGTTACTATTGGAAACTGCTACTAGCTGGGTTTCAGGTGGAAGTTATGAAAAATTAAAACTTTACAATAAAAGAAGTGGAGTGTGAAATATATGGATATTAAAACACTTTTTTAAAGGAGCAAAACCTCTTGCTATATGCCTCTTTGTTGATCCACTTCTACATACATTTTCACATATAACTACCAAAAATCAGGACACATAAAAGTAATTGCAGAATTGCAGAATTGTATGAAACTACTTTTTATATCTCTAGAGCATGTATGTGTATATATAGATATATATAAAAAATATACTGTGGAAATATTAACAAAATCTGAAAAGCAGAAATGACGTGGAGGAGAGAAAGATGCAGGAGTATGCAAGTACTGGAAGAAAACACTGTTGGAGGCAAAGTGGAGAAAATCAGAAGTGAATGTGAAAAAGAAGCTCAAGACAGTGCTGGTCATCCCAACCAGTGTCTGGCACCTGAACTGCAGGACGCAAAGTTCCACTTCCTTAGTGTTTCTTACTACAGATGTGAGAATGTAAAACATGTGTGAAAGCTTTTGCTTTGACCCGGGGGAAAACATCACATTTTCCCCTGATTTCTGTGACTGTTGTGTTCCAGGGCCTTGGAACCCAGCTTGGAACAAGCAGGTAAATGGTCAAAACTCCTCCCAGGAACATCCAGTTCTACTGCTATGCTGAGGCTACTATTCCCTTGCTCCACAGAGACAACAGTTTCTGTTTCAGTGTCATGAACGTGCTCCTTACTCACATGCCGTTGTTTCATGTTTGTGTTTAAACAGGCACTAACTCACAGGCACGCAACTGGGCACTGCAAAAAATTCTCTCCCTTGACAACAAGTTACTGCATACCAGCTCCTGGGTGCTGAGGTGACTTGTGATCAGGATCCACCTGAATCAAGAGAGGGCATATGAGCAAAAGACAAAAGACAGACTGGGTAAGCAATGTGGTTTTTCAGAAGGATGATTTAGCAGAAAAATCAGATTAATTGAGGAGATATATGGATTTATGCCTCATTTGGGAGGGACATTTAATCTCAAGGAAACTCTTTGCAGCAAATCTGCTTCCAAAGCGGGCTTCAGAATATACATCCAAGGTTGATAACTTAGCCCTGTTTGTGATGGCAATGGACTCTTGGAGGGAAACTACTCAAATTACGGTTAAGGGTTTCAGGTCAAGGCTACATCAGACACTAATGCCTCTGGTAAATGCTCCAAACTACTCTTTTGTTGCACTGTTGTTCAACTGCATGTGCTACAACTGTATGCTAAAAGTTGCACTGAAGAAGCTATGCTCTCAAACATAGAGAGCCAGCAGAAAGGTGACTTTGTAATTCATCAGTAAATCATGTGTTTAGGAAAGGAAGAGGGCTGAGGCTTTTTTCAGGAATGGATGGTTCATCCTGTGTCAAGTAAAATCGTAAACTGGTCAGTAAGACTGCATCAACCAAACATTAAATTGTGGAGTGGACCACAAGAACGTCTGTAAGAAAGATGTTGTAGATCATGTGATCCAAGCAAAGCATATATTCTTTGTATAACAGGCAGCTAGAAAGCAAGTATGGAGCATGCAGAGGAGATGTGGGCAACTGGGTCAGCAAGACTGGGACAATCCTGGGAGATAAATGATCAGGTGCATAGAATGGGTCTGAGTTAAGGAGCTGGTTGTGTAATAAAATCCTTTCTGGGTTTTGTTGCTAGAAACAAACGGTTCAAGTAACAGATGGACACTTAAAATAATTTTTTGTCTTTTCTTCCTCTAACCTAGACTGCAGCCTGACTTGAATAGTACTTCAGGCCTGACCTTATCATCAGCTGTAGTTGTCTCCATGCATAGCATTCCAAGCACTGGATGCTGTGTTTGCTCTCAGCTTCTCCTGGAGCTAGATTATCCCTGAATACATGTCAGTTTCAGACTGAAAGATACCTCAGTGTTTCTCATGAGTCCTTTTAGCCTGTGCACACCCCACTCACCCTTCTGGGCCACTCCCTTGCATAGAAATGTTTTTTTGCGCTGGACTGAACAGCACATTTGAATGACAAATGAGCACTGAATTAAAAGAACAATTCTAAACTGAATTGGCATCATCCTAGTTTGATTAAATAAGGCAGATGAGTATGATTATACTTGGACTTTTCTGATCTAATTACATACAATCAAGTACTTCTAGGAAAGGAGAGATCAGTGGATTATTTAATTTTCACAGTTTAGTAAAGCAGGACATGGTCATAACCTAGTCACTTATTTCACTCCTGCTTAAGAAGAAAAGCATGTTTATTCATTGTGATGTGCTTAACAAAAACTGTTTGACAGTAAGAGGAGTCTTTTCCTGAGATTTCTCCCTTCTACTTCTTTAGAATTGTTCCATGAGCTTCTTTCAAAAGGAAGGACCGGACAGAAAACTAGAGGGGAAAAAAGCACCCAACCCTTTTATTCTGTGTTAGATATTGAGCATAAGTTCAAAGTAATTGGTTTATATTTTTGCCAGTTGGCTTCCCTTCAGAGGGCATACATTATTATTTTGTTTAATTGTGCTTGTGGCTGACTGCACTGCTACTAAATAGGAATCAGATTTGGGCAGACAGATTACCAATGTCTCCCAGATGGATGAAGGAATAAATATACCAATTAAACAAAAGCAGAAGAGCTGCTCTTTTCTGATGTGGGTTTATTCCACCTCCAGGTGGTTTTAAAGCAGCTGTAGTTAATGTGCTCGAGAGCAGACACACCTGAACTGAGTGCCTGTGGGAGGGAGGTAAGAGCTCATGCACAACTGCTAGGAAAATATTTTTTGAGACCCTTTTTTCCAATACATCTGAAGTAATTTTACCTTTTTCAAAATAAACATCTGAAGTTATGGAAATGTAGGAAACTGACACATGGCACATGGTGTGACTCTCGGTGGTGTCTTGTGCAGGGCCAGGAGTTGGACTTTGATGACTCTTTTGGGTTCTCTTCCAATCAGAATATTCTGTGACTCTGTGATAAGACACCACACCCCCGGGGGTGCACCCAGGTAAAGCTGTAGAACGCCTGCCATGCCACCCAGCCTGCAGAGTACCTGGGGTATTTGAGAAGGGCAGTGCAGCCCTGGGAAGCTCAAACATGGCTCCTACACACCAGGAAAACACAAGCTGGACAGCAAGGAGAGTTTAGTGTCCCTTGTTAAACTGCTGCAGTAGTATTGCATGTGGTTTTTGGTTTCCCACTGCTGCTATGAGCTGTACTCTTTGACTCCTGCCTGTCTGTTCAAACTTGCTCCCAGGAAGGCTGCATCTGCTTTTGGCTTAGTAGAACCTGATTGTCATTTCTAGTAGAATTTCTGGTGGAGGTGCTGACAGACCTCTTCATTGGGATAGGTGTTATATTGTGAAATATAAATTCCCTGAATCAAAGATGCTATTACTGGCTTGAGGATTTCTTATCACTGTGCTTTTTCTTACACAACAACAGAAGTGTCAAAAAAACAACAAAATTCTTTCTCCTATATTGTACAGAATTGTACCGACCCACTGTCTGGCACATGGGGTCACAGCTGCAGCAGGCAGCCCTAGCAGAAAACCACATTAAACAGCACATGTCCCAGCTGCATGCGGACATTTCAGCATCTTTCTTCCTTTGTCCTCTTTTCCCTGAGGTGCCTGACAATCTGCAGCACACAACAGATCCTCTTTACATCACAGTTATAGAGATGCAGTCTAAGGCTTCAGAAAGGACACATCAGCACAGTGCAAAGCCCTGGAGGGCTTTGAATTTATTTCTTTTTTTTTGTCTGGGCGAAGTTCATAGGCAGTATGAGATTATTCTATCTGATTAGGAGCAAATAGCTTGGAGATGAGACCTGACAAACCCGGGCCACCTCTGCCTCTGATCAGCATCTGGCAAGGACCATACTGTGTATGTGCTGGATGCTGAATAGGCAGCTGCCAGGAAAGGGTAAGTGGGACATATTGGGGGGAAAAAAAAAATACAGTGAGGAACAAAAATCAGAAACTGAAGTGTTTTAATGGTCCATCCATTCACTTCAGTTGGGCACTCCTGCAGCACAGGGACTTGCCTTTCATCTGCTATGTGCCTATAGGTAGACCAGATCCATCTCAGGAAATAATTTAGCTTGTAAGCATTAAACAGTGAAATGTCTGCAGTTAGAACCTGAATATATATTTTAAAGGGTCTCATGCTATATTAGTTAACCACAATGTAAAGTATTATAAATATTTACTTATAATGCTACAGATATTTCCTGTAGCATTTTAAGTAAAATATATAGGTGTGGTGACATCTCCTTTTCTTTTTACAACACCCAAATAGTGGAGAAGTCAGCTCTCATAACTGTACTAGTTTATTACTCATCCTTCAATTAAAACTTTTTAATTATACTTGTCCTGAATTATCAAGCACAGGAAAATAATTATATATGTTGATGACATAGCAACACTAACTGTATTAGTGACAAACAAGTGTTGCAGCACTGCATATCAGAAAATATCCCCCTCTTTCACTAAGATAGCACAGACAGCATATTTTACCTACTTGCAGTCTCCCTTAAGATTAGTCTGTTGGAGAAAAGAGATAAGATTGTCCTTGAAGACTGATAAAAATTCTAGACAGAAACTGTTGGGGTTTTTTTAACCTTATCAGTTAATGAATCAGTAAGGAAAAATATTATTTAAATAATCTCAGTCTCAAAGTCATTGGTCACAAAATGCTTATTGGTAGAGCAGTGGAAAAATAAAATAATAGTTATGAGTTTGGCAAGGCTTGGACTGCAGAAAATTTATGGCTAATTTTAAAAAGCTCTTTAATATCCACATAGCCACAGCAAAATGATACTGTGCTTAAGATGAGGATCAATAATGTGATAGCTTGGGGGGAACTACATAAACGGTTTGGTTTTAGTTCAGTAAAATACGTTTTGCATTGGAATTAAATAGTTTTTGTGCTGTCTGTACGAGGACAAGATTAAACATCAATAGTAGAGCTGTTTAGTAGCCATTCACTTCAATCGTCTTGCATTTTTGTGTAGATGGAGTTTTCTCCTAACAATGAAATTAGCTAGCTAAGGATCTCAGGAACTGGGGTGCTGGGAAGAAAAGAGCAGCTTTTTGCCTTCTGCAGACTTTGCCTGCTGCAAGACATTCTTGACTTCACTTGAAAGAGATTTCTGTTTGCCTTGAAATCCCAGCACTAAAAGGAGGTGAGCAGACTTTGCAAAATTCTGGCAGCTTCTCGGTTGTCCCTCACTAGACTTTGAGCTTTACGCTCTAGAGGGATAACAAGGTCATCTTGAAAATCCATCATCACACAAATATCTAGATTGAAACCGTTGCTGGAATTTTTACAAGATGCCATGGTTGCTGAGTAGCTGTATTTGGCCAACAGACAAGTCCAGGCAGTTATCCACTGCTTGTTTGGACAAGTTAGTTGTCATGGAAAAGTAGCATTACGCTTCCTCTGCTCCAGCCTATCTTTAGACACTGTCTGCAGCACTCATGTTCTCTGACAGAGCTTTTCATTATTCAAAAATAATTTCAAAATGTCACCGTAAGCAAAGAGAAAACCTGAGAATTAGAAAAGGCAGTCGGACTAAAAGCTGATCAGTTCGAACTGAAGTGTAGCAACTAATAACTACGTGTTAAAGTAACATACTTCCAAACACTCCGCATTTAAAAGATACAGAAAATTATAGAATGGGAGATGATAGGAACACAGGACGACAACATCCAATTATCTTTAGAAGCAGAGTTTCCTCCTAGTTCCATCTCCTAAACAGCTCTGAAAAAAACAACTTAGAAGGCATGAGCGACTGCAGGAAATGGAACTAGTCCGCGGAGGCGCTGTTAGGGATGAGGCGGGTGGCCCAGCAGTCCCGGAGCTCCTGGGTCTGGGCATTCCCGTGCCGGGCCATTCCCGTGCCCGGGCCCATTCCCGTGCCCGACCATTCCCGTGCCGGGCCATTCCCGGCCTGGCGCGGGCTGCCAGGGGGAGCCTTTCCCTCAGGCCCCTTCCCACAGAGGCTCTGCCAGCGCTGCCCGGCGCGCCAGGGGGCGCTGCGGACGCCAACATGGCGGCGGGCGGCGCGCGCGGCGCGGCGCGGCCGCGGTAGAGGCTCCGGGCAAAGCCCCGGGGGTCCCGGCGCTCCGCCCGCCGCGGGCCGGGCAGAGGAGCGGGCGTGTCAGGCGGTGCGTGGGAATCGATCGCGGCTCGCTCGGGGGCCGGGGGAGCGCCGGGGGTCTACGCTTGTCGCTCGTGCGGCCTTCGGTGCTGGGGGAGGGGCTCCCGCCGGGGGAACGGGGCCTGGCGGGCGGGCGGGGGCCGCGGAGAGGCCGCTGTTCCTCCACGGCGCCGTCTCTGCACGCCGCCGGACCCCGCCGCGCTCGGCGGCCGCGGTGAGTCAGCGCCGGGCCCGTCCCGCCCGCCTGCCCCCCGCGGTGGTTCGGCGGCGGCGCTGCGGGTCATGCTCAGGCATGTCGGGCCGGGCCGGCGCGGGAGCTAAGCCCTGACTTGCCCTCTCCTGGCAGCGCTATATAAGGCCCGGCCCGGCCCGAGTCGGCCCAGACACCGCCGCCGGACTCCAGCGCGTGGGCTGGACGAGGCACCGAGGTGAGTGGGCCCCGCCGCGTGGCGGCTGCCGCCCGTCCGGGTTGTGTCGCCGAGTGCCGCGTTCTGAGGTTTTTTCTCTCCTCAACTGCAGGCAAATGTGCAATACCAAGATGTCCTCCCTTACGGATCCCTCTTCTGTCACCGCTTCGGAGCAAGAGGCGCTGGTCAGTAGCTCTGTTGGGCGGGTGGGTTTTTTGCAAACTTTTTGCAGTTTTTAGGGGCTAATTCAGAAGAATCACTGTACTTTGTGAGCGATGGTTGGAGAAAAGCCAGGAAGTCCAGCCAGTGAAGGGGGTCTCTTTTTCATTCTGTAGTAAGCAAATCTTAACCATAAATTGAAAGTACAGGATGATGATATAGGTCTAGACTGTTTCCTGGAGACGTTTAATGTTTTTTGATTTATTTTAATAAAAAGGATCCTATGATCCGATTTGATCGTGGTGAGTATTTCGGGTGGAAATTGTTACCAGATCATAACTGAAGGGCTGTGGAAAATCTCCATCGTACAAAACATACTGTTGATGAAATAATCTGATGATTTTCGACTTTCTCCTCTATTGAAATTCTTAAGAAGGTTGTAAGAAGTGTCATTTGTGTTTATGGCTTTGCATTTCCAGGCTTTCCATGATGTAGTGACAGTTCTGCTGTTTTGTACTTAGTTTTCCTGAGGATGGAAGCCTTTTACACCTGAAATACGAGTTTAAAAACCGCATATGTACAGTGATGGTTGAACTGGATTATCTTGTGTAGAAGGGTAAAGCTTAAAAGTGTGGACCTGACTGTAGAACCTCAAAAAAAAATGAAGTTGCAGAACAGCAGACTGTTCAAAATTGATTTTTTTTTTTTCATTTGTGTCTTCCTTTTTTTTACGTCATCATATTGCAATATGTCTGCTGTCAGATCTGCAAGGCTGTAGAACTTCATACTTGAAGGAGTCAGGAGGAGAAGGCTGGGGAATAAAACTGGGCTTCGTTGTGGACTCAGAGTTCTGAAACTGTGCCTTGCTATGCTTAGCTGTCAGTAGTACTTGAATAAGTCATTGTTTGCTTCCTTTATGAAACTGTTAACATATATATACCGCGTGTCTGCATATAATTCAGTTCTTAGGAGGGGGTGAATGGACAGCTAATGTTGTCCAGGAGATTAGTTATTTTTTTCATTATGTGGAATTCTTGCAATTAATATCTTGTTATCTCACTAAAACTTAACGTTGGTTTTAACGGGGCTTTGGAATGGAATGTAGGGTAGTTCCCCTCCTTCACCCTTCCCTCAAACATTTATTTCTTGTCTCATGATATTTTATTCACACTTCTCTGTTTTGCTTTTTAATTTTTTTTTTTAATTTTTTTACATTTTATTTTATGTAATATATCAGGATAGCTAAATATTAGTCTGGTTTTAGAATGGTTATGCTATTATTAAAGAGGTGACACTAGCAGATAGTGCACTGGGAGCATCAGTGGCTCCACAGGCATTGCTGTTGTGGCACCCCCTTCAGCTTCATGTTCTCATCTGCTGCACTGGTGCTGCCACTGCTGTGTGGGACGGTGCAGTTTGTGTGTATGGGGGAAGTGATTTTTCCTGTTTAACTTTTACATCGTCTGCCTTGGAAATTGTCATAGACTGACTGCAGATTAAATTGCTGGCACGGTGGGTGGGTGGGAGGCCATTGCAGAAGTAGGAGTGAGTGAAGCATGGTGGAAGGGACAGAGTGTGCTTGTCCTGGCTAAGATAAGTCTTCAGAGGTAAAGCAGCCCAGCTGGCAGATGCAAAACCAAAACCCTAGAAACTGTCACAGAAAGAGACTAAGAAAGAGGTGAACCAGTGTTTTGCTTTATGACTTGCACTCTGCACCTGACAGTCACAGAGGTCTGTTTCTATCCTCCCTCCCCTTTGGGAGTCGTGGTAATGGTTAAAGGAGTGAAGCTGACTTCCCCAGGACCCAGCCCTGGACTTGGAACTAATAAACAAGTCCTGTAGCTTCAATTAAGGAATTTGTATTTACTGATTCATTGAGGTTTAAACCCAGCTGCCAACTAAGTAGCACGGAGCACCTTGTTCCCTGCCCCCCAACTCCCTCCGTGGTGGGATGGGGGAATCAGAAAAAAAGGCAAAACCTGTGGGTTTCATAACTGAAATAAAGTATAAGAGTAATAGTAAAGAAGAGGGAGAGTAGTTAAATCCAAGGAAGACAAGTGTTGCACAATGCAATTGCTCATCACGTGCTGATGGATGCCCAGCCCTCCCAAGCATCAGTCAGCACCTCCTGGCCAACTCCCCTGTTCATGACACTAGGCCTGACATTGTCTGGTATGGAATGTCCCTTTGGCCAGTTGGGATCAGCTGTGCTGGCCACGTTGCCTCATGGCTTGTTGTGCATCTCCTCACTGGCAGAGCGCAGGACACTGAAAAGTTCTTAGCAACAGCAAAAATATCAGTGTGTTGTGAACATTATTCTCCTGCTAAATCAAAAATACAGCACTGTACCAGCAACTAGGAGTAAAATTAACTATCCCATCTGAAACCAGGGGACAATGAAAGACTGGGGTTTGAGCTAAGTTGCACAGTGTATGAGAAGTTTAGTATGATTTGGTTCATATTATTTGCTTTTAAGTTTGAACTTTGCGAAGTGAAAAAGTTGAATGAAGATTTTAATGCTGTTGTATGTTTACATATCAGATTAATACAGAAGGAGGAAGACAAATGTAAATAATGTTTTTTTGGTGAATAATTAGTGCATACTGTTTTTCTCTTTCCACGCACAGGTTAAGCCAAAGCCACTGTTGTTGAAATTGTTAAAGTTAGCTGGTGCTGAAAAGGATACTTTTACTATGAAGGAGGTGAGAACTTTTAATCACTAAAGGTAGACTACAGTGAGTACTGATAGATTGTTTGGGGTTGGGTAAATAGAGGGGCAGTGTTGTTCATAGTTTGTCTAGAAATTGAGATAAGACACTGTGTTTATTCTTCTGCTGACTTGTAACTGGATATTTAGCAAGTTTCTCAAAAATCTGAACAAAAGTTTCTAGTGGTCAGTAGAACAGCAGTGTTCTTCTGGAATGATAGATGAAAGTCTGTCAGCTCAAAGAGAGTTTTAGGCAGAGTTTGAAGAGAAAATTTCAATGTATTTAATAGGCTTTGTCTTTTAAACTTGAAGCAACAACCTGGGTATTTAATGTCTGTATTTCATTTATTTCACAGGTAATATTCTATATTGGACAATATATTATGTCTAAGCAATTATATGATGAAAAACAGCAGCATATTGTACACTGTGCAAATGATCTCCTGGGGGATTTATTTGGAGTAACAAGCTTTTCAGTAAAAGAACACAGGTAAAATGAGATTCTTTTCTGAGAGTCTGGTTGGGAAATGATGAAGAACATAATGCCTATGTCCCTTTTTTAACTCTTCGCATCTTCAAAGGCGGTAAGCTCTCTTTTATGGTTACGTGTAGCTAACTTGTATCATCTCTTTCTTTATCCCTGTTTAAGGAGACTATATTCAATGATTTCCAGAAATCTGATAGCAATCAATCAACAAGGTAAGCTAGTTTAGGAGGTTGATTTGTTTCAGTAGGGAGAATATAATTTACATAATGTATCTTGCAGGTAGTGATCAGATAACAGCACGCTCTCCATTATTAGCTGTTTGGCTTTGCTTACTATAGTCCAGGGCAGTCACAAATAGTGAATCAAAGCAGACACTTGTTTCTTCAGGAGGAGAAAAAAAATCTGAGCAGAGCATTTGGGTAACTTTATTGACTAGAACCAGAAAAAACACAGAGCTGAACAAAAAGGCTACTAAATTACAAACTCAAGTCATTTGCTTGTATTTGTTACTGATAAAGCCCTCAACAACATAAAAAGTTTTAATATGAAAAATTAGCTTCTTAAACTTATGCCAGCTATGAAATCAGGGCAAAGGCTCTTTTTTTAATGTTAAAGTTCTATTTTAATTTTCAAAACTGAATATGAAGACCATTTAGAACTGGTCATTCTTAGCTGTACTCAGTCCTGTTTTAAATGGGCCGTATACTTTTAAAAAGTAGCTTTCTGGTGATGCTGTGGATAGCCGCTTCTTGAACGGAGAATTGTTATACACAGTCCTGCAGTATAAAAATGCTCAATATAGCTGTAATTTTTGCCTAATGCACGGTATGAAACAGAAGTTAGACAATGGAAGCCATTTTGTAAATTGGCCTCTAAATCTGTATAAAGACACCCTTTGTTTCTAATTTTTCCTAAAGGCAAGTGTTCAGCTGCTGAACAAGGGAAACTTGCTCTGTTTGTCGTCCCCATTGTTAAGCTTGCAAACTTAAATTTATCTTTCAGTTCTTTTTTCATGAAAGATTCTTTATTAATTCAGAGTCTGTCTGTTAGTAAGCATATATCATTAACAACAGCTAATTTTTCTTCTATTGTAGGTCTTTTTAGCTCAGGGTTCCCATAAGATGATAAGTAGTAAGAAGCACTTAGGAGAAGAGCAAATAATTAGATTTCATGCCTGTGTTCTTTCATACCTGCATTCTGAGCTGCTTTCAGTTGATATTTCTTCTTTCTCCCCGCATTTCCACTTCAGTAATGTTACAGGGAAGGTGCTGCACACGCCTGAAAAACAAAGGAGCAATGTAGTTTTTTCCATTGTTGCAAAATGTTTGGATTTTAGGTTTTACTTGGAATTTACTTTTTGAGCCTGAAATTGACTTTTTCTGCTGTGTTGTATTATGGGTTTTATTTTGGTTTGGTTTCAGACTCCACCCTTGGTGACACACCTGAGGATGATGCCAAATCTCAGCTTGAAGAAGAAAATGTTATTAAGGTGCTATTTTTATTTTATTTGAATGAATTTTCTGAGTTGTACATTCTATTCAGTTTTGCATGATAGTGTTAATGGTTTAATGTAGTAAGTTGATTCTAGCACTTTACCTCGTATGCTCAGGCTTACTCAGTATTTCTGTTGTCAGGAGTCTGTACAAGAGTTGGAAGAGAAGCAGACTTCATCCAACATGACTTCCCGACCAACTACATCTTCTAGGAGGAGGACACACAGTGAATCTGGTATCTGCAGATTTGTAATACAGAGCTTTCAGTAGCGTGGCCACTTTGGGGGAAAACCTGCATTCTCTTGCCTTTCTGGCTTGAAAGATGCTGACAAATACTATTCGTGTTTCTCTGCTTATCTAAAACAAAGTTCAATCCGAAAGAAAAACAATTCCTTTCATTGCTCCAGTGTCACATTACAGTTTGGATCTCTAGAATTGTTAGTAAGATGATGGAATAACTTGCTCCACAGCTCTGTTAAACTTTTTCACATCAGCAGGACTTTATCAATTGTGTTATCTTCATGATGAGAACACTTATGTTTGTAATAGACTGATATCATCAAATTAATTTCAGTTCCCTCTGTAGACAGCCACAAAATTTGACATTTTGTTTGTTCATTAAAGCCAGTTTTCTTTGGATTTCAACTGGTGGGAGGCATCAAAGGTATGGTAGTAACACAGGATGGTTTCGGATATATTCAGGTACCTCACCATTCATTAAGCACATGTTAAAACATCTGGTGACCTAAGCATCAAATTTGCCTCCTCTTTGTCTTTACTGTGGTTATGCAATAATCACTGGCAAATACATTTTCAAAACACAAAATGTTTCTTCTGATAAGTAGCAATAACAATCTGGTGAGCATAAACCTGAGTAAGTTTCTCAATGGAAGCATTCTCTACAGTTCTACTAAAATATTATTCTGTGGAATTTCTTGCATTAGTTTGTTCCATCACTTACTGTCTTGCCTCATGACTTGGTAGTTGTAATTACCTGGGCAGTGATAACCTCCTCTCACTGCACAGAACTTCCTTTTCTTCACTTGCTCAGGAACATTTTTCAGTTCCTCAGCTTTCAAGTAGTATTTTTTGTGTCCCTCATAGGCCACTGTTACATCAGTCCCAAACCAGTGCTGCGTTTCTGAGCGGTTTGCACTAAATTAAAAGAACACTTTAATGTTGTAACTAAAACTGATGAAAGGATGGAAAGTCTCGGTTAAATATCACAACCTGTAATATTTAGGCATGACACAGAGCACATAAGGTCCTGTGTTGTGCTTACTTATTGTAGGTTTGATTATTAACTCTTGGGTTTGCATCCATTTATTAGTTTGTTACAACCTTAAGAGTTCTTTTAATATAGTGTTTTTATATACACTTTTTTTCTAATTTATAGGAAATCTTCCCTTTAAACTACTATTCTTGTTAAATTGGGATGGTAGCGGCTCCTTTGGAGCCGCTTAATAGTGTATAGAGACCTTGTGGTGATACAATATCAGTACGGCATGGAGCCATGACAACTAAATGAGGACAACGATGGACAGGAGCAACCTTTGTGCCTGGGGGCACCAAGTTTGGTGGGGCTCTCAGGGCGGAAAAAAGAAAAGAAAGGGGCTGAGCCAAGAAGCACCAAGGGAAAGTAAGAGAAGTCTCAAAGTATGTACAAGTGTTTTGTTCTCCTTTTTTTATTTTTATTTTTTTTACAATGAAAGATTCAAGACTTGAAGACTTGTGGATTGGCACAGTGTGATTTGCAAGGCAAGGGAGAAGCTGGGCAACAGAGGGTGGGTGCAAAAGGCACCTTTGGGGAAGCAGCAGGCTCCTACCGAGACCTGTTGAACCAAAAGTTTTTGGCATCTTGGGAGATTTTCACTCCGCTGCACTGACATTCTGAATTTACAACACCTTTTTATATAAAGTTGTTTTTTGCTAAACGCTCTAGAAGTCAATGGAGCTGAATTTTGACTGACTTACCCCTAAAATGATGTACTCTTAGTCTTTATGCTTCTGTAGGTGATTGTTCCAAAACACGATGTATTTACAAAGCATTGTCTTTTTGCCTTCAAACCAAGCATGCTTAGTAAGCAGAGCTTAAAGCAATGCTTTCAGAGTTCACCTTTTGCATAGTATGTCTTAAAGATTTTCTTGCTAGGGTGCAATGAAAGTTCTGAGAGTTTGTTACAGAAATCTTGTTGAGTAAGTACAATTACATGTAGCGCAACTATTCACTGATAGATAGTTGAGGTGTCTGAAACTTGAACCTGAACTTACCTTGCTTAGCACAAGGTGTTCTGTATGCATGTGACCTGGGATGTAATTGCTGTATCTCCCTACAAATTCTGGGATGGGCTCAGAAGCCCTCTGAAAGTGCCTTTCTGTCTGTTGCCTGTAGAGGGAGTGAGGACAAGTAAGCTTCTAACTGTATTTCTTAAAATTAGGAAGGATTTAACATGTCGTGTGTGGAGTAAAAATTCTTTCAAATTTGCAATTGTTTTCCATGTGGAGACTGCCATTCATAAGCTCTACTGTTGGGACAAGTGGGGAAAGCCAACCCCTGAAATACTATTTTCAGAAATGTTTCATGCTATATGGGTATAAGTGTTACTGGGTCTTTTAAAATAAGTCTTAGTGCCTTTTTGCCCCATAAAAAAGTACTGAAATTATTATATTTCTTTATAGTAAATTGTATTTTAAGCTTCCGTTGAGAACATTCAAAACTGCACGTTGCATATATGTTTTTGAGTAATAAGAAATTCTTTACTGTGCCCAGAAGAAAATTCTTCAGATGATCTGCACAGTGACAGAAGAAAGCGACACAAGTCAGACAGCATTTCCTTGACGTTTGATGAAAGTCTCTCATGGTGTGTAGTCAGTGGTCTGTGCCGTGAAAGAAGCAATAGCAGTGATTCAACAGATTCTCTTTCCATTCCTGTAAGTCAAAATAGAAATGTAAAATATTTTTGTGGTACAGATTTTACAGATGCCACAAGTGCAAACATGCATCTGAAAACACAATATTCTTAATTAAAAGCAGCAGTGCCTTCAGTGCTGTCTGAGGAAAGAAAAGAGGTTGAAAGAAAAGTAGGTGTGTGGGTGGGGTGGGGTTTTTCATAGATCTGCTGGCAAAGCTGAAGTGAAATTTTTAAAAATATTACCATTGAATATTCTTTAAAAACCCAAGATCCTCAATGCTTGGCACAGTGGGGGAAAAATGTCAGATGAATTTTGTGTTTTAAAATAAGTATTTCTTAGAATGCTAAGAGACAAAAAGAGTCATAGACATTCCATAATTCAGAGTTAGGTGCTAGTTCTGGTACAGCTTTGGTAACTGTACCCAGTGGAATGGATGCTGATGGTGTGTTGTATTCACTTGCCATGCCACTACTTAGAAGTTTTATATTGTTTTTAACAAATACCAAGGCAAATTATTTGTGGTTAGATCAAGTCATGAAGAGCTGAACTAACAGTATTTGTAGTCACATACTGTGTTCTAAATTGACAGAACTAATACTGTATCTTCAGTCTTCCTGTTCTGTAATTGTTAAACCATGGTCTCAGAATAAACAAAGTTTATGAGAGTAGAGAATTTAATGTCAGGCAGCCAAAAAGATACCATCTTCTTGCATCTGTTCTTTCACTTTTTAAGAAGTACTTTCTGAAACAATAACTGCAGCCTTTCAGCTGCCTGTAGGCTGAGTGCAGTTTCTTATTACAGAGCCAACAAAAGGCTTCCAGACCTAGCTTTATTTTTACCCACCTGTAATTTGTTTATCTCACAAAAAGTACTTGTGTCTCACAGCAGCTGGTCCTTTTTCTTCCATAGCTAATTACATTGAGTAGTACAGTTTTATCCTGAGAGTTGTTTTAACAGTAATGTTATGTATATGGACTAGTGAGGTTGAATGTGTGTTCTTTTTTTGGTTTTTTTCAGGATCTTGACGCTAGTTCATTAAGCGAAAACTCTGATTGGTTTGACCACAGTTCTGTATCAGACCAGTTCAGTGTTGAGTTTGAAGTTGAGTCTATTTATTCAGAAGATTATAGCCATAATGAAGAAGGGCAGGAGCTCACAGATGAAGATGATGAGGTACTATCTGCTATCTTTGTTTGACCCTGGGGGCAGGGGATGAGAAGGAGAAGTAATTTCAACATGAAAAATTCCTATGAGTTTCCAAGGAGAACTCTTCAGGTATATATTTGAACTGCATGTGCTGGTGTCACAATCTGCACCCAGTTATTTATTAACATCGGTGCAGTTGGGTCACCCTTACACAACCCACCAGCCAGTGACTGAAATGGTGCTGAGCTTTCTGCTGGCTCTGAAACAGGCTGGATAGGAAAGTCTGGGTGCTTAACTTCTCTCACCAGCTGTTGGAGTCTGTGGCAATATGTGTACTTTTGTCTTTCTGCATTTTTATTTCTAGGAGTATGTATTGAGCTTTGACAACACTTGATACCAAAAGAAACATTTCTGAGTAATTATTTCCAAAGGGCTATGTCCAAGTTTTTTGCCTCTGTGAATGTAAATGTTTCATAGAGATGCTGGAACAAAGTTTTAGAAATCTTTATTAGTAGGCAAGAAGACAGAAAAATTTAGATTATCACAATTTTCAAGAGATTTCTGGAATGTTGGGAATGAAGTGAGAATGTATGTGGGGTTTTCTTTCTGAGTTAGTTTTCTGTTACTTTAGAGAGGTTAATCAGCTCATGGCAGCATTGGGTAAGTACCAGAGGCAGAATTCACCCATACATGATTGTAGTACCTGAGAGGCTGAATGGGACCTCATGTGTTTAATTTGTGCTAGTTGCCTCTTGTCCTGCTACTGGACACCACTGAAAAGAGCATGACTGTGTTCATGATGCCATCCCTTGAGGTATTTACCCACACTGGTCAGGCACCCCCTGCTCTGACCCTTCTTCAGGGCTGAGCAGTCCCAGCTTTTTCAGCTTTTCCTCACGTGAGAGCTCCTCTAATCCATTAATAATCTTAATGGACCATCCCTGGAGACTCCAGTAGCTTGCTATCTGAAAATCTTACCAGGTTAAAAATATTTTGGGGTTTTAATTAAATACCAAAACCCAGTTATATCTGTTTTTTTTTAATTTAAACCAGGTTTATCAGCTGACTATTTACCAGGATGAAGATAGTGATGCTGATTCATTTGATGAAGATCCAGAGATTTCTCTAGCTGTGAGTAAAAACTTGTCTGGTGAAGCATCATAACTTAGGTTAACTGACATAGAATAGATCAAGAAGTATAGATGAATTCTATTGCTACCAGTGATTTTTTAAAAATTAAATTGACTTTTTCATCTATGCACGACGGTTCCAATACAATATTTTAATTACTGGACATGTGATAATTAAGGAATCTTGGTTTGTTGTTTTTTTTTTTAATGATTAATAACTTACTAGCTGGTTAAAAAAAGCCCAATTCCATGCTAGTTTACCGTTTCATTGACTTAATGGAAGGAAATTATTTGGAACTTAAATCTGCCTTTCTGCACAAAATGGAAAAAAATTAAAATCTTCGCTATGTTTACAAATTCTTCCTATAAATCAGAATACCTACTTTTATTGTCCAGCTTGAATGAAGGTATCTGTAACAGATGAAGGCAAGCCTTTTTTCAGAGCACTACTGTAAAAGTGGCCTTGACTATATTCTTTGTGGCCATTCTTGAAGAGTGGGAAGAAATTTACAGTCTTAAGGCCAAGTATGGAGATATTTGTGAAAAAACACTGCATTTTGACTCTAGTGTGTGTTATCTCCTTATTTATATTTGCTTTTCACATTTGGCATTTGAATTAAAGCTATTTTGTGGAGCTGTGAAGTGTTCAGTCCCTTGATAGTCTGTAGGACTGAGGGACTTTGTTAAAGACAGGGCTGGCCACCTTCTGAAAACATAGCAGTGCTTATGTGTGGAAAAAGAGACCAGTACATTATTTTTAGGATTTGAAATTGGTCTTATAAGCTTTTGATGTTATTCAGGACTTGAGTAAGTAAGTTTTGGGTTGGGTTTTTTTGTCTTTATTTCCCCTACAGCTTGCATTATTTCTAAGAAGGGTCTCTGTCCTTAAAAACAAAATGTATATTTAACGAAATAGTGATTTATTTTCATTGTAGTGTATGGAGTAACCTCTGAGAGGCTGGTGCACCACTCTTTTTTTTGCCCTTTTATTTTTTTTCCTTGTCCCGTCTGTTCTTGCCCCGGCCGATGTTCCCTGTCCCGGGGGTGTGTGGGAGCGCCCTCACGCGGCCGTTTTGTGCACCAGCAGCTCAGCAAAGCGCAGGGCGGGGGATCCCTCAGTCTTTAACAGCTCCCGGTGCAGAAGCCCGTAGTCCAAAAGAAGGGAAATCAAGTTCTTCATGGGGGCCCCTGAGGAGTTTTGTGGTCTGGTTTCTGCAGTTTTGCATAAGAAATAATAAATTGTAAATTCGCAAACCTACTGCAAAACGAAGGAAATCCAGAGTCCTTTTAAAATAAGAACTATTTTAATCTAGACCTGTAAAATGGGGCCAAAACCACTGAATGGAATTTTAAAATTGTAAACAAGTTGGTAGCTCAACATAATAATTATTTTGGCATTAACAAATTGTTTATAATCTTTGAATGCTTCAGTTGTAAGTGTTCCAAGTAGCTTAAGCTGTTCCAACCTTTGATTCACTAAAGGATTATTGGAAGTGTCCCGAATGTAATGAAATGAATCCTCCGCTTCCACGACATTGCCATAGATGCTGGGCCCTTCGTGAGGATTGGCTTCCAGATGAAAAGAGTGAGAAATTGGAAAAGAGCAAATTAGAAGCCTCCTTTCCTGCAGAGTCTGGAGAAGGTTTTGATGTTCCTGACTGCAAGAAAACAAAAATGACTGAAGATAAAGAACTAGCTGTTGATCAGAATGAGGATAAAGCATTACAGCTTTCTGAGTCCCAGGAAAGTGAAGGTTATTCCCAGCCATCAACATCAAGCAGCATGTTCTGTAGCAGTCAGGAAGACTTTAAGGAACCTGAGAAGAGAGAAACACAAGACAAAGAGGAAAGCATGGAATCCAGCCTGCCTGTTACCAGCATAGAGCCATGTGTCATATGCCAGAGCAGACCTAAAAATGGCTGCATAGTACATGGCAAAACGGGACACCTCATGTCATGTTTTACCTGTGCAAAAAAGCTCAAGAAGAGGAACAAACCTTGCCCAGTGTGCAGGCAGCCCATACAAATGATTGTACTAACTTATTTTAGTTAGACATATGTTGACTGGAAAGTTGCAAAAGAAACTTCATAAACTGGTTAAGAGAGTAAGAAATTATTTTTGTATGCGTATTGGAAAATTAATATTTTGTGTCTCTTGGCATTCTCTGTGAAAAATAATTGCTGACATAAATGCACTGGAGTTCTTAAGAGGTTTGCCTAGTATTCATAAGTCAACTTGGAGATTTTAAATCCTTCTCAGTAGAAGTAACCAGGTGCTCTAAACCACCTGCCTCTCCAAGTGTTTAATGTTCCATGGAAGTTAGTGACATTTGTTTTATTGAATTAAATACGCTTACTAAAACCCCAAATTCAATGATTGTTGGAGGAGAGACATGTTGAAGTGTTTGTTTCTGCAGGTTCCTCATTTAAGAAAATAGATGATTATCTAGGTTCCAGTTTTTGTTGTCTGGTGAAGACATAAGGCTCAATCAGACCCCTCTGAAAATGTCAATAAAATGAATAAATATAATCTTTTTCTTAAATTCCTCCAAGTAACCAAATTCTATGGGAGATCTTACCAGGAAGTAGGGAAAGATGTGGTAGAAAATAATACTTTGGAAACAGAAAAGGGTATTGTGTGTCTTTTATTTTTATGGTGTGCATTGTAAACTTAAGGGCTGTGTGTCCCCTGAGAAATCATTGATCCAAGCTCAGTCATACAGTTCTCTCTCGAATGTCCTGAGAAACTGGCATTTAGGGGTTTGGAGGTCTGTACTGATTATGGTGGTGACTATTATTAATTTAGCAGCATGAAACAAGTCTCAGTCAGACAAGATAAATGAAGGATGTGCTATGAACTGTCATGTCAGGCAGTATTAGGGGACAGTTGTTTTCTTTTTCTGCACTTGTTTCTGACTTAGCAGAATACATTCAGCTGCATTGCTACATTCACTGTAATAAAAATAGAAAAAAAACCCACCTTCATCTGCAGAAACGATTCAGCTGTGCAGTTCCAGTTCACGTTCTTTAAGTACAGTAGTCTTTCCAACTCAGTGTTCTTATTTGTATCCCAATAATTCTGAAAATCTTTTGCAAGGTGTTTGGCCAACTCAAATTTGGTCTCACTGGACCTGTCCTTTACTGCTTTTAGCTCTTGTCTCCTCACTTTTGTACTTTGTCAAAAACTTTGTGAAACTTAGCAGTTCCGTTCCCAGGGAGTCTGCTGCCTGCCTCAGTTCTGGAGGCCTTCAGGCAAGTTAGTGTCAGTGTGGGAACCAGGATGTGGTAAAGATCACTCGACTTCTTTTCACATGGAGGTTCTGTACCCAGTGAGTGATATTTATTCCTTTGGAAAACTATGTTGCAAGAAGAGTTGTGTATTTTTTGCACCTTTTGTTTTTACAGGTAGTTGCTGATTGTGTAATAGGGAGTGGCATATAAACAGGGGAGTGCCAAGAGTGGAGATGTAGTCCAGGTGCAGGAATTGTGCTGTGTTACCATCTTACAGGGCAAGGCTCCACAGCTTCCCTAGCACCAGCAGTATAAAATTCCTGCTGCCTGTGTGCTGGCACAGAGACTTCTGCTGCTCTCCTTAACTCCAGGGCTGCAAATGCCTGGAAGGACCCAGGAAAAGGACATTAAGATGTACAGGACAGACTTAGTGAATCCTTGGATGTGACTTGGTTGGAAAGTAATAACTTTATAGGTAAAGACTGAATTATTGGGATCATTCACATTTTGTTCAAACATTTGAGCTATTTCTTTAAAAATGCCATTAAAAGATACTGGTGTACCTGAAGTTCTAACACAGTTAATTTTAACTGAACAAAATATAAACCCCAAGTTGTATACATTCAAATTCTTGCAAGTTTCTTGCCTCCTGCAATTTGTAAAGGGACAGCAGGTAGCTGGAAGTTTTTTGATCAGCAGAAACCTTTCATGGATTTTATAGGATTTGATAATCCTTCATCCTGAGATAGAGAAAGCCTTTGGGCAGATAGTTAATTTTTTCAAGTAGGGATACTAATAGAGGGCTACCTGCCTTACTTTGCACTTCCTATTAATGTTTTTTTAATTTTTGATTTGATAAACTTAGTTGCAGTGAGGTTTGCAGAGGCTTTGCATTGCACTTGCAGGTGAGAGAGAACTGTAGATGTATATATGCAGATGCATCAATAACATGGGGACTGTACCTAAAAAGTTTCATCTTCTTATGAAGCTTTGTCCACTGCATTGTCTCCCACATCTGCAGTCGCTGCCCTGGCAGTGTAACTGCAGTGCTGGGGGAGCAGCTGTCCTTATCTAGTTCCTGTTGGGACAAATTGTACCATCCCACTCTTGGCATTGTTTTCCAGTCACATGCCTTCTGTTGCGGAGAATAGCCCTGGAAATACCTTCTGCTTGCTACACTAGTGACGAAATGGGAAATTTTAATTTCTCCATCTGCAAATCACTGTGCCAAGTGTTTTGGTTTGAGTTACATTTTATGTCGTTAATATTATTCTTAATGACTTCTAGCACAACTTTAATTTGTTTGGCGTGGGTGCACGCCTTCCAGATGGAGGTGATGGGTATTGATTCCTGTTGCTGTTGGGGACGCTGGCAGGCAGTGCATGTGCAGGCCTGGTGCCCGGAGCTGTGTCACAGTCACTCCTGTGGTGACTCCCGGCTGTGGCCCGGAGCCTTTGGCTCTGCCTCCACCCCCTCTCCCAGCCTGGCCGTGCTCGTGTGTGGGCGTGAGCAGTGAGCACCCTGCTTGTTCTGGCCCTCAAACACGTTCCTGGCCTTGGGTGGTGGCACAGAAATCGCAGTTAAATTTTGGTACAAAAGTTGTTACTTATTGGTAAGGTGTTTGAGATCCTTATTTAATATCACACACAATCTTTAATTTATTGCTGTTTGTAAATATCCTTATGCTCACAGTTGATGTTTTGAGATCTAATTTATTGAATTAGTCTATTGGTACATGTATAGTTATATAAATATGCTTATTTAGTAAATCACAGGCACGAGAAAAATATTTTAAGAAATGTAGCATTAAAATACAGATAAATACTTGTATTATATTCAGATTGAGAAGGGCACAGAAAGATTTATGGCTATGTTTCCTTTTTTCCTTAAAGCAACTTCTGCATTGAACCTGAAGAAGAATTATTAAGTAGGGATGGTGCTGGTGCAACATTAGCATAGTGAAAATATTTTGGTGGTGTTTTGCTTTTCTTTGGAATGCTTTTGCATCCCTCAGTACAGGCAAGGAGATGACTGACTGCTTTTGGGGGTGATGGTTTGGGAGATGCAGGACGGTGATGAGAGGCTTTAAGGTTAATTTGCAAAGGTGGTAATGGCTTTTGCCTTTGGACATGTGACCAGGAAGGTGCAGGGGAGGCCAGATGCCCGCAGGATGTGACTGTATACGATTTTCAGTAATTTTCTTAGTCTTTTCCTTCTTGCACATCAGGTAGGCAATAGTTATGTACAAATGGTGCAAGAACTTTCATTTATTCTTTTTTAGAAAGTACAATAAACCTACTTGTTTAAATACAAGTCTTTACCTATTTGTTAGTATTGACATTATTATTGAAATTCACTCCACACCGGCAGGATCGTGGGCTGTGCCGTCCTGTGCCTCTCCCCTTAGAAAATAATTTAGAAAGGGTAAAAGTGCTTCAGAATACTCACTGGCAAAAAGCTTACATTTCTGCTGAGAGTGTGGTACGATTTTTATCACTGAGTTCTGTTTGCTGTACATTTGTTCAAATGTCGCTGCCTCTGAAGTGTCTGTGCATATGAAGATGCTTGCAGAAGTTCAGGCAGATTTTTTTTCTTTTATGACTAATATGAGGAAGAGAAAATCCCTCGTTCTTACAGAAAGTGTCAACAAGAATAATTGTTTCAGAAAATTGTATACAAAAGAGATTAGAAAATTATTAGGAGCCTAATGAAACTGAATAAATAGGATGAAAATAAGATTTTTTTTCCTCCCCATCTTAATCTAAGGCTGCTGTTGTCTTAGAGCATGACTTTAGGTAAAGTTTATCATTTTAAAGCAGGTAATTTATTCAGCATATTAACTTGCCACAAACATGGTGGGGCAGGAGTTATTTTTATCCCAGGAAGATGTGGCATTTTGTTGTGCAACATTTGGCCTGAAAAGGGGCGTTTGCTGTTGTGGGGCTTCCCTGTGGGAAGGAGCATGTTGGACATATTTATGGGACTTGTGGACAGGCAGTGTTGTCATGGAGGGGCTGTAGGGTGGCCTTGGTCCCACAGCACAGCAGAGCCTTGCTGGAGCATCAGCCCTCTCCTCTCCTGGGGATTACCTGCCCTGCCTTTCCAGCTCCTCCATACCAGAGTCCAAGGCAAGTCTTGTTCTCTAAAGGTTGCACAAGCAAAGCACAAAACGCAGCTTAAGGTTTTAACAAAGAATTGCACTTACTGAACATGGAAAATTGTTGCTTTTAACTAAAGTGTGGGGGTTTTGTTAGGGTTTTTTCTAGCACAGATGCACTGAAAGCTTCAAGTGAATGCCTGTTTAGTGTATCTATAGCTATATTATACATGTGAAATTTGTCATGATACTTAAAAAGGTGGTGGCTCCCCTTTTGAGTAGATGTTCTAGCTTAACACCCTGCTTTTACAGTTCTTGGTTTTGAGCCACAATAGTGGCTATCAGGATGATGATTACTTAATGCCTAAAATACCAATAGCTTTTCTAAAACCAGAATCTTTGTCTGACTACACATAGCCGGGATGACTGTTGAATAGAGTAGTTCATAGTGAATTTAAATAACTATGCAACACACTTTCAAGAGCTTGGCCTGGTGCATTACTTTCCAGCTACCCAGTGCATGTATGACCACAGTTAGTAACCATTAAAATGCAAATATCCATTCCAATTGCACACAGTATAGACCCATTTATGAGAAGTTTCTGTTGTGTTTATCTTTCAGTTTTCAGTTTTTCCTTTTCTGATGAAAATGGAGTACTGTGTTCCATTTAAAAGCTTTAAATAAAGATTTGTTTATCTACTCCGTGGTGCTCTTTTTTTTTCAGGTCAATTACTTGATTGTTACAAGTTCTGGTACTTTGTTTTCACACAGATGCTTACTTTTGTGAGCCACCACCACAGGCTCTTTCTGCCCCCACTCAGCTGCTGGCCTGCTGACTTCTGTCACATTTCTTCGGTTTGGGAAATTTTAACTCAAGGAGTCTCTCGTTCTTCCTGCTACAAGTGGCAGGATCAGTGATGGAGATTTAGTAGATAATTAATTCTCTATGTGGTAAACAACCGACAGCAGATCAGAGGGTGAGAAAAAGTAGAAAATGCAAATGGCTATGAGGAAGACATTCCAAACCAGTCTCTTGCACACACAGCACTCAGTGCTATCGGCATTGCTGTTTCAGGCCCTGGAGTTGCCCACTGAATGTGGCCGTCTGGCAGACAAGTGACTGATGCCCAAGCTCCACAGCCCAGCTGGTAGGGCTTGGTGTGAAAGGCAGCAGTGCCTCAGGAAAGATTTTAAAAGGCATTAAAGGATTAACTGCATTCCTGCACTTTTTATTTACTGTATACAGGAAAAGATTGATGTTTCCAAAGATAATATTTGCTGGTTTACTTTTGAAATTGCTTAAGAAAATTACTGGGAGATAAAGCTTTAAAATAAACACAGGAGATGGTACTAACTGGCTTTTCTCGATAAATTTTCTGTTTATTGGGCAGCTTCAAAGGGCCCTGAAAATTACTTGCAACTGGCCAGGCAAAAGGAATCTGCTAATCCTGCCTGCAGTACAACCCAGCCAGGGGAACACTGAAACCACCCTCTGTAACTGGAGCTGGCTTTTGCCTTGTTGAGTGTGCCTGCCAACTCCTGGCATGGGTGTTAAACAGTCCCAACAGTGGAGTAGCAGGGCTGTGAAGCTGTTGAAACAGTATAAAGCCATTGCTAAAACTATTCAAAGAATTCTGAAGTCTATGTGGTTCTGTGCCACAACAAATTCAGTTTAAAATGGACAAAATATAAATGGTCTGTGGTTCTTTCCACATTATTTTCAGCAGCTCTGCAGTAGGAGAACACTGTTTTCAGAGCCACAAATTCCTCCTTTTTCCCTGTTGGTGCAGATTATCATCCAGCTTCTACAGTATGGCCCTTCGGCCGATACTCACATTTTGTTTTCATCTTCTTGTCTTAAAACATGCCTGTGTTACTGGTCTTTACCTCATTTGAGCCCTGAACAGTCTCATCTGTCCAGGTAAGAAAGAGCATATATAAAAAGGCCATTCTTCATTTATAACAGTGGCTTTATTATGAGAAATTAGTATTGAGCTGATGGCTTACAGTTGTGTGGCACCTGAGCTGTTGGCTCAGTGAGGAACCTGAGCTTGCATGAAACACTGCAGTACAATCCTCAATGTTTTTTTAATCTGGAAAAATTCAAAAGTATTTGTACTTTCTGCATCAAAATTCTACAGTTATCTCCATAGACTGTACAAAATTTGTTCAGAGTAAAATACATAGAAAAATATGACAGTCTGTTACAATTAAAAATATGTCTAACTAAAGTAAAACATTCAATTGTCAAGCCAGTATTTTACAACATACAGTAAACATGATTGTCAATCTGAGAATTTGGTTTATAAAAACATACATTCTTTTGCATATACAATTCCTTCTCTGAAAAGCCACATTTGTGCAGGAAGGTTTGCCTTTGCCTTTTTCATTCCTGACTTTATTTGAAAATTACAAGCATAGCGGTCACTAAAACCAAGATGTGTATGGTTGGTTTTACTGCAGCTGAAGCCCGTGTGAGCTCTTGGTAGAGGGGAGTTTTGGGACATGAAGCAACTCTTGATCTTATCTGATCTGAGACCTCTGGGAAAGAGAAGTCCTGTTTCAAAGCACTGAAGTTTCCAGTATTGTCATGTATTTCCACTGTCTTCAGCATCGATTTAAATCCTGGTACAGTAACCTAAGAGGAAACACAAAAGTGTTCTTCCTTGGTTTGAAACATTGAGTTCAACTGTGAAACAATCATTGTTTACACTTTAAATGTACAGGGAAAAATGTTCCAAAGATACATTTGATAACATGGAAAGGGAAAAGAGTAAAGTTTTCATGTTATAGCAAGAAGACTCTTGCTGTATAAGAGTCGGAATCCTGCAGTGATGCTTAAGCATAAGCCTTTGCCAGCAGGCAGAGCCTACAGGGCATGGATGTTCTTTGGACTTCCACAGAGAAACCATTTTGACACAAGGAAATGACAGTCACCGATGGTGGTGTCAGCCTGGTGCTGCGGATCCCAGGCTCCACCCCTCACCCTGCAAGAGCTCTGTGGTTTGTTTCAAACACCTCAAGCTCCTGTTGCTGTGCTCCAGATGCTCATCCCAGCTGGATCCACCATCAAGGTCTAAGGAGTGCTTATCTCTGGACATTGAGGACTGTGTAAAAAAATTTCCTTTCTGCTGCCTAATATTTAAATATATAGTTTATTAAAAGTCTGTTGAAGAGTCTTTACACCTCCTATCTATGATGAGCAGTTCAGCTCACCCACTTCTAAGGCTTCAGTCTCACTGTGCTCGGGAACTCAATCCAATTAGAAACAATACTTCAGTAAGGCTGCATACTCACATTGATCACATATGTCCCAGGCAAAAGGAGAAGAAAGTACTCCCCTTGTTCATTTGTTCTGTAGGGGCAGACATGTGGCCTTCCTTTGGCTTCCACGATGGCATTGGGAATAGGATTCCCATTCTTATCAGTAACTTGGCCTTTGACACCTATGGAAAAAGGAGAGGAGGGAAAGATCATGAACTGTAACTGGTGAGCCTCCTTCTCTGAGAAAGGCAGACTGTTCTGTTGCTGGATGCACTCAAAGGCTATTTCACCACGTTTCAGCACATCTAATATTATCACTAGTCACTTTGGCCTTGCTCGAGGGAATTAAACCAGAAAATCCTTGGCTGAAGGCTTTGCTGAAGGCATCATACACACTTACTGTATGTCCTTTACTGAAGGGCTTCAATCTTCAGTACAGGTTTGGCAGTTTTTGCACACAAACACACACCCCCCTTCTTTGTGATTTAAAATAAGTCAGCCTCTTGTCTAGTACTTTCCAAAGGCAGTATACTAACAATGTCTGCTTATGAAGTAGTTTCCCTTAATTCCCACACACAATCTTCAAGGCAGCACAGGCATTAAGCAGAGTTAAAATTGCAGTCAGATCTTTAGGGCAACAAAATACAAGATAAGCAACAGGTTTGTGCAAACCCTTCAACTCATTGTAAAGCACCACAGCTTCACGAAGCAGAACTTCTCTTCCAAATGTGAAGTCATATCATACCTAGAGAAGCCGTTCAAATTTACAAAATCCAAGTAGCAAAGACCCGTGACAGTTGTGCTGAGGCACATATACACTTAGAGACCCCTGAAATAAATGATAGTCCCAAGGCTGCTCAGGAAAATGAGGGGAGAGGGGGAGTGCATGGTCAGACAGCCCCCAAGGCCTGTCCCTTGCTCCTGCCCCAGCACATTTTAAGCCCCTTGCACACCTGTAGCAGCACCCATCGCCCCTCACCTGACACAATTGTAAATTCTCCTGCCTTTCCCATCCCTGGCTTTGTGGCACTTCGTGTTCAGAAACTCCCAAGTTAACACCAGACCTCTCCCCTGTGAGCTGTGACATTGACCCAGGCTGCTGAGGAGTTCCCCCTAAGCTCAGTTTTCACTCTGCTCACATTTGCATACCCACCTAGGTGCACTTGTTTGATATATTCGATCAGAGCAACTTTGTTGTCTCTCCAGAACTTTTCCAGCTGGTCTGCTGGAGGATATTTACAGCATGACAGCTCCAATGTAATTTCAAAACACTGTCCCCAGACATAGTTGTAATCTTGCATTCCACCTTAAAAGTGAAATAAAAGGATTTTCAGCTGCAAAGAAACACTAAGGTCAAACTAAAAGACAAACAGGAGAGTTAAGAGTTGGTACTTGCATCATGCCTGTAAGAAAAGTAATTCAGATAAATTATTCCTCAATGCCACACTTGTATTTACTGCCTCCTGTGAAAAACCAACTCAATTATTTACTCTAGTTACTCATAGAGTGTGTTTTCTAAAGCACATTTCATTTTGGAAATGATGATGATTGTGGCTGAGAAAGGGTGGGTCCTTGACTTAATTCATTCAAGCTTTCCCAACTAAAAAGGGACAGATAGGCTGGCACAGGATTTGCCACTGCCAAAGCCATTCCAAGACCCTTTTAAGTCTTTGAATTAAGACAATGAAAATAACATACACAATGCACAAGCCCCATATTCTATTTGGCTACACATAAACAATAATGAAAACATTTATTTCAGTAATTAAACATTAAGAAATGGATGATGTATAAATAGAAGATTGGTTTCGATTCTGAAAGGAGAAGCTCTTGATGCCAAGCAGTGTGTGCTGATATGTGTAATGCATCCAGCTACTGCAGGCCTTAAGGAAGGCCACAGAAGCAGGCAAACAGCAGCCACTGCCTCATTCACTTGTGTAATTGCTGTCTGGAAGAGTCTGAAAACACCCAGGTCCTGCTCACAGAATCTGCATGAATGACTTGACTTGCCCCCCTCATCAGCCCTCTACTCTGACTAAAATCACTGCCCTTTCATCATTGGAGATAGCAGGAGAAAGTAAAAACATCTTACCAGAAGCAGCTAAATGAAATATCAATGAAATTCTTACCTTCCAGCTGGTACCAAGAGTACCCATTGGTAATGCCTTCTGGGAAAGTTTGCCTGTTGTCACACCCCGTCCCTTTGTACATGCTGGCATGGTTGGAAGAATAGGTTTTTGCCAGGTGAATAAAGACATCATCATCTGGAGATTTGCTATAGCCTTTCAAAGAGCCAGTAACTGCAGAGTGAAGATAACCATTGTGCAACTCTCATTATTGGTAAAACACTCAGTGTTAGCTTACATGCAGGATAAACATCTTCAAAATGCCCATATTAGACTGTAAATTTTGATGGGGTTTATCAAATTTTGCCCATCCCAGCTCAAAAGCTAGAAGAACTTTGCAGGAATCATTATAAATTTTGCTTTGGTACAGCCAAAGTTCTTTAACCCAGTCAATTGTGAAGAACAGTTTGTCACCAGCTTACCTGGGTTACCATTATCAAAGGTGTAACTGGCAACCAGGGCACCCCCATGCAAGTTTGCTGAAAGAACAAACGTTTCATTTTTTATCCAGTCCATTACTGCCCGAGTCTCTGGCTGAATGCTGGCACTGTTATTTTCAAAGGCATCAGGAAAATTTCTGTTCAGATCTTCTCCATTCTTGTTGTACCTTAGAAGGAGAGAAGATATTCCCATTACTGTTTTGCCTGTGGATACTTCCGTATCACCCAGTACTTCAGATCTCTGGTGTGCTAGTATCTTTGGGGAACAGACAAGATGATAATTTTTTATTTCTCAAGTATTATGGTGATGGACTTCAGTTTGCTTTCTGGCAGCACTGGAATTTTCATAGGCCACAATAAAACAATTCTAGAGTGGAAACAGAATTTTTAACATGCTCATAGAATGTACATCTATTCATAAGTGAATTAGAAAAATCAGAGGCGGATCAGAAGGACTTTGCATTTTCTTCTGCCTGAGCCTTAACGTCCTCTGTTCAAATGCTCTTGCTTTTTCACTCAGGTCAGTACAGGAATAAAGAGGTTATTCAGCCCTTGACTGTGTTAACTTTTGAACTCAGTCTGTTAAACTCTGTCTATTTGACAGTGAAGGAATAAAAAATACACCCTTCCATACAAGTCCCATCTATTTGTTGAGGAATACATTTTTTCTCAATAAAAAGGATGACCTAAACTGGTTACCTAAAGAACTAAACAACCTAAACTTTCTTTTCACTTGCTTCTGATGTTGCCAAGGCCAGTGATCCAAGAGAAGTTCTAGCTCATGGGTTTGCTTTTCTGCACGTTCCAAATTTGTCCTTTGGGCGTTTCTTCCCATTCTCTCACTGTCACTTTCCCTGTTCTCGCTTGTTAAGCTTTTCATCCCCTTTTTGGTCTCTGCAATAGTCACAATAAAGAATTCAGAAGTAGCACGGCATGCAATGCCAGGTTATATTTTCTTCTGTGTAGGTTTTTTTTTTCCTACCATCACTATTAGCACAGAACCTATTATAACCAGTTCTGCTTGTGTAACTCCTCCTTCTTATTAAATCCACATTCAACATTATTTTTAAACACATTGCTAAAGTCCATTCAAGGAGCTTAGACACACCTTTTCTCATTAAGAAGGGTTACAGAATTCTGCAATTGAAATAGATCCCTGTGGGTGGAATTTTCCTTCTTTTCTCATGGCACTATAAAGGTGCTACAAAATAGGGAATTGTGCTTGTATTCACAATCTGGGTCTCCTGCCTAAAAGGTGAATTCATTATGCCATTCTGACCAATTTTTTCTGGCCACACCATATATAAACACCAATATGACTCAGTCTTCCAGAAGCTCTATGCCATAACAACGTGTCTTCAGAAGAGCACAGGCAAAAATTAGCCCTAGCACATCCTGTGGACTCTGCTCTCCACCAAGCATGATTCAGTCTTCTGCCTAGCTGCGATTACTCCCCACCCATTTATTTTACCTCTCCCACCCTCCTAAGCCACTCTTACCTTCCTCGTGTGTAATAACAATCAGGCACTTTTGTAGCTTCAAATCCATCGGGATTCATCGTTGGCATGATATGAATCCGGGTATTATTGAGTAACCGGGTAATAACTGGATCACGTCCATAGCTGGTCACCAGGAAATCTATCAAATGGAGCAGGATTTCTCTCCCAACAGTCTGTGTAAAGAAGCACAGATTTTAAGTCTGATATGGAAGAAGAAGAAAATAGATAAAGATCCACCACCTTGAACTTCAGATTTTTCTTATGGACTACACAGACATACAAGGCATATGAGAGCACACTGATCAACACGATTTTGTTTTATGCTCTCCCCTAAATAGATTTAAAGCAATTGAATAGGTTAAAGGAATCACTGAAGGGTTTTCACAAGGGTTTTAAACCTAGATCAACCAGACCTTTTTGTATGATGGGGAAACTGACTGTATCAGATGCACTGCTTAAATCTTGCATGGATAAGGAACAGCTATAACAAAAACTAGAGCTGCCTTATAAACATCATGTGGGCTTGGGAACACCCAAGTGTTTTCTCAGTCCCACTGCAGGGTCCCAGCTCTGTGCTGGTGCCAGAGTGACCCTGCACATGAGCACCAGTGCTGTGCAGCACCACTTGGAAGTGGTTTTTCAGCAGAAAGGGAAGACAAGTCTGCCACATTTTTCCAGGATGCCACAGAGCAGGATTTTTTCTTGCTGATCCTCTATTACAGGAAGCCGATACAAGATCAAAGAGGCCACATAGATACTTCTGCTACATTGCTTTATTTTAATGTCACGAACATGTGCATTGGGGAAACCAAATATATCCTTAGAAAAAGACGTGGAAAGACATTTGGATAGAGATTTTAGATCAAGGAGGGGCAGTGGCAGAGAAAAAGCTGAACACGTCTTTTTGTTCATATAAGTTTGTGTAAGTCATGCATGAAAGCTCTCCCTTTAGTCTATCAGTTTTTAGTATAGTGTCAAGTACCAGATCTAGAGTTAAGGACAATCCTATATTCTACCCCAGAAACCACTGCTAGTGTTCAGTGGGCCATATTTTCCAGGGGCACTTTCCACAGCACTGTGACCCTGCCTCAAGGGTGTTTTAGGTTTCCTAAGCCCTGTCTGGAAAGGGAACACACTAAGACTTGCAAGCAGATGAATTCTAAAGATAACTTATCTATATTTTATCTCCAAGAACAAAGCCTGGTATATCACAACATGATCTAAACCAGCACTTGAGTATGTGAAAACAGACTGCTCTGCAGGTTTGATAAATATACTCTCTGAAATTTAAGAAGGGATGCAACAGAACCTGTCTTTTACAGGCAGCTCTTGAAAAGGGTGATAGACATCTTAGGAAGCATATAAGGATGGAGGAGGAGAGGAGAGGAGAGGAGAGGAGAGGAGAGGAGAGGAGAGGAGAGGAGAGGAGAGGAGAGGAGAGGAGAGGAGAGGAGAGGAGAGGAGAGGAGAGGAGAGGAGAGGAGAGGAGAGGAATCAGCCAAATCATAGCTCTGGGCATGAGAGATGAAGTCACCAGAATCAGCAAGAATAGCTCTACCACAGAGACAGCTAAACTACAGACAAGACTGGACTGCTGTCTGGAGAAACTGGGAAAGTGCTCTTCTCCTACTGTACTTCTCTTCAGTGCCTGACCAAAAGAAATTCCAAAAAGAAAGGGTAGAGAAGCAGGAGCAGAAAGGGGAGAAAAGAAAAATAACAAAACCATGTGGTAGAAAAGAGCAATGTTTACAAAGAATGAAAGATGACCAGATTCTCACAGATGACATTGTTTGCACATAAAAGTTAATCTCAGGCTTACTTACACATACAGTATTTTACAGGATTCCTGGTATAGCTGCTGTTGTACTCAGGACATTAGGTGAGTCAGATTATCTTAAGAGTGTTGGTGCTTGGGCAATTGCATAGTGAGGGAAGAAGATACTTTTCACCACTGTTTTGGTGTGATAACAGGGGTGGTTTGTTTTGGTCCAGAGCACGCTGCAGTGCCTGGGAAAACACATCTGCAAGTATCTGAGGGAAAGTTTTTGTTTCTGGGAAAGTTCAAGTTCAAGGTCAAGTTTTGACCAAGCCCTTGGAAAGCATCTGCTGTGCAGTCAAGCTTTACCCTGCTACTATAGAGGTCAGGTGTGTCTGTGGATAAGAGTTATGAGTCACTTAGTTTTATTTTAGAGTTTCAAATAAAGGATCGAGACAGACTGAAGGTAGGTTGCTGACAGTAAAGTCAAGGACACACACTTTTACCTGCCTCAGGTTTAATATGAAGATAGAGAGAAGAGCAGGGGACAGCATGTATGTGTTTTGGGGCTTTGAGAGGACATGAACATTTAGTTTTGACTGCAGTACCAAGGGAGATGCCAAAATGAATTGTGCTACTGTATTTCGCACCAAGGGCGACAGAAAAGCAAAGGAAATCCCTTTCTCCCAGCTCTAGGGATACAATTAGACATTAAGTTTCTCTATGCACTTTCAGATGTCAGCTTCCTCCTGTGCCCCAAAGGGAGAAAGTCAGCAGGAAAGGCTTTCAGTGATCCTCAGGGGAAGCCTTGAATGAAGAAGCGTGCGTGTCAGGACATGGATCAACACTGTAGAAAAGGGTGCGACTGCTGCTTCTAACACAAATCCTTTAAAGTTCCTGACTGCCTGCTGGCAGGGCTGTGTCAGCACCCTGCTCAGCTACCACAGGGATTACTCAAGACGCCCGAGCAGCAGCCAGTTGGGAGATTCAGGTTAGCTCCAATTGCACCTGCACTGTAACATTTTAGAACATCAGCCCTGGTTTAGAACAGCACTGTCACCACATGAGAGAGACCTAATAATACCAGGGGACTATGGGTGGATGGACTCTGCCCATTTTTATTATTAAAATTCTTTCCTTAAACATAGCCTGGTTTTAGAGCTGAACGATGTTGAAAGCAAGATCCAAACCGTCAGGTAGGACCTGTTCCAGGGTTACACGGTGTTGCCCATCTCCTTGCTCCAGCCCTGGCTGCTCCGCAGGCCAGGCTCAGCACACCAGGCACAGCCCCACCTACGGAAGACAGCACGAGCAGAGAAACCAGCAGGCTATCCCGCTTTCCCACTGAAATGCCACACTTGCAAGATGTTATTTTTAACACTCGTACACACCGCTAGGACACACCCCACTGGGGTTGTCCTTCTTGGCTAAAACACGGCAGTGTTGGAGTGGCTGTTTATGCAAATAGTTTGGCACACATCCACACATCCCTTTATCTCTACAGCAGCAATGGCTGTGGGCATGTGAGAAATACCACGTGTATGACAGGGCAGTGCAGTTCTCTGGTTAGACACTGAAGGAAACAGCAACATAAAGCCCGCTTTTGAACTAGGAACTGGTGCAAGCTGTTACCACCTGGACAAACTCCACTGACCTGGCTGAGAGATGGAGAGCTTTTTCTTTTCCCACTCAGAAGAGTGTGAACAAAGATAAAGAAAAATTAACTGCAGCAAGGCAGCGTTAAATTGTTCTGAAATAGACCTTAGCAACATTCAGCTTTTTTCAAAGTCTGTTGTTAGCATTGAGATTTGATTGTTTTGAATTTTGAAATCCCTGGTGTTTCTAAGTTTTTTCACATTATATCAGCTAATACTGAAGCTAGGTGGAAAATAGCTCACTATGCAATATCTTTTATGAATAGGGATTTTTTTCCTAGAGCAAATACTGTTTCCCTGCATATCACTTCAATAATATATCACACAGGACTGAGGACACGGGAATATGAGCTTACAATTCCTTATAGCAAGTTGTGTAGCATATGCATCATTCTTTTTGTGCAACTGGCTGATAAAAAAGCAGCCCTTTTTCCACAGTGGTATTTTGACAGTATAAATGCAGCTTCCAATAATCATTTAGGAATAAGAGTAAGAAATTCTACATAAGACTCATTAGGTTATTGTTTGGTGTTTTTTAAAGACCCCATTATATTGATCACAAAAAAATCCACTTCAGTCCTTACTGACCTAAGCCCTAATATTTCAGGAAACCCTACTGTGGATATGACTATGACGACATGGAAAATTGGGTAGAGTTGCTTTAACTTATTTCACAAGATAAGGCAGCAGATAAACAGATCCTTTCACACAGGATAGTTCAGACCTATCAGTAACAGGCTGTTTCACATAATGAAAGAGGAAAAATAGTACTATTTAAAATAATATTTTATACTACTATATTATTATTTATATTAGTGTTTTATTTATACTATTATAAATAAATTATTGTTTATTAAAATAAGCTATTGTATTATTTAATATTATTTGCATTGTTATTTTATATACTGAGAAAATAAAGCAATCAGAAGTGGACACTTTAGGAGAAAAGGACTGATATCAGCACTGCCATCCTGAGAAAAAGTTTATCTTGTGATGGTCCAGTTTCTTTCTACAGCTGTGGAAAGTTAAAGCCATATACTCAATACATTAAAGGGGGAAAGCAGAAACACACAGGAAGTTTACAGTTTGTTCAGATGTGCTTTTCCTGGCTTCCCTGCATTGATATACACAGTTTAGGAAGTCTTCCAATTAGATCCTATTTATTCAGTTGTATAGATTTCAGTCACTGGCACAGAGGGTTCAAAGGTGATAGTTCTGTTCCATTTATGACCTAGGAGTATTTAGGGGTTTGGTCGATGTTAAGCAGGAGGAGTTCTCCAGGGAGGAATGTGTGACCTAAAAAGGGAAGATCTTTCAAGTAAGAGTACAAGGCTGGGACAAGAGAGGCTGCTAATTCAGAATGGAAGTTGTCCCAGAAGATCAGGCAACCTCTCCCTCACCTTCCTCCTACAGACTTTATTAACATTTCACAGGCTTATGCATTTTGTGCAGTCAATTACTGCCATCTTGATTAAAGTTAGCTTAAATCCATTTTAATTTTGCTCAGGTTAAACAAAAAGTACTGCTAAAAATGGTGTCCAGTTTCATACAGCCAACACAAAGAGTGGGAGAAGTCTTTTGTTGCCTCTCAGTGGATCTGGGGCAAAAGTTCACTCTATCTGGCAACAGTGAACACAAATGAAAGTCTTAAATCTTGGCTGGTTATGTCTTAGAGCATCAAGAAGAATTAACCTACTTAAAAAAATAAATCTCCTCAGTTCTGAAAAAAAATTACTCCTCTCCTGATACTGTGTACTCACATTACTTTATTAGAACTTCCTTATTGGGCAGCTTTCCAAATAACCTAGATTTTCTTCCAGCAGCATGTGTGAATAGCCCACACACATGCAATTCAGGTCTATGTTTCTGGAGCAGTGGGCCAGCTGAGTCAAAGCTCAGTGTCTTATGCATGATCATAACAGGTAAGAAGGGCAGCATCACCAAACAACACCTGAGAACAGAACTTCTCATTTTATATCTTTTGTGGAAAACATCACTGAAGAACAAAAGACCTGACTGGATCAATGAAGCCATAATCCCACAGTTTCAATTTACGAAAGACTCTCACACACAAGTTAAAGCTTGTTGTATAATTTGTGCAAAACTTATCTGCTTAATATACTGTAGTTGACTCTATCCCCAGTGACTAGTCCAGCAGACTCTCAGATTATGGGAAAAAAATATTCTAGTTCTCCAACACTTCTCTATATGAGGAATTAATTTCCTGCCATCTGAAATACATTTATGAAAGAAAAAGACCCCAAACACCAACTGTGTGTTACCTGTATGTACCAAAAAAACCCATACAGCAAAAATCATCCTGAGGGCCTGAAAAGGAAGAATAGCTCTATTTCTGGAGTGCTCCCTAGGTGTGAGCTTGGTCTGACAAACAACTGGAATGTAGGACACCTTAGCTAGGCAGCTCAAGGATCAACCCTGCTCAGACTGTCTGGCACTGCGTCTGACTTTAAAAGAAAACCCTGCCTCATTTCCTCATGAAATTAATAAAAAACTCAGATCCTAGGCAGTGATCCGAGCTGCCAGTGCCCATCAACTCCCAGCCCTGTGGATGTGCAAACAGCGTGTGTTTCTATGGTCAAAGCTCCTTTTGCATATCCAGCTGGGCAGTGATAATGACAGGGGTGCTTCCCTGTGGACACTTCAGTATGTGTGGCCTTTTGCAGCCCAGCAATATTGGATTTGCAATCCAGCCCATTCTGGATGAGATCATATCCTGCCCTCCACCTCATCCCCATCAAAGCTGGGCGATTTACAGTCACAGGTTTGCAATCCCCTTCAGCAGCCTGCAGGGATTGCAGTGTGGAGCCTGGGCTCCCAGGTGCCTTGGTGACACACGCCAGGCTCCAGGAGCCCTATCTTGGGCACCCAGTAACAAATGTACCCAACTGACACCATGAATCAGCTTCCTCCCACACAGAGCTCAATTCCCAAGCAGTCAAACTCCCAGCAGCACTTTGAGCAAGGCCAGTGTGGAACAAGGTGAAACTAGTCTAACTTGGGCAAAACTCTTGGCACATAATGTCACAAGTGCCTGTAGGCGTGCAAGCGCTCACACACAGTATTGTCAACAGCAATAAGTCGTGACACATTACCCTCTGCACAGGACACACTTTCCACTACATCTATCTTTCTTAGTTTGGGGAACTCAGTCTAGCACATATATATACACATATATATCTTGCTACTCCTGTTAAATTATTTAACCTTCACATGAAACACTGCATAAAACATATTGCACAGTTTAAACTTATCCTGAAGATGACTCATATAATCAGGTAAAGCTAAAGAATAAAAGAAATATAAAGCAAAAAGTACTATAGAAAAAAATGAAGCTTTGATTCTTTCTGATTCAGATTCAAGCACTGCACCAGGTAGGCTCATAATCATCATCTCTCCCTGATCATTAAGAAGTGAGCGCTCTTCCCACAGCAAGTTTATTGTTCTGGCATTGCTTTTTCTTTTGTACTCTATGTTATGTCAGGTGTTCCTAGTTACACCTAGTTCAGGTTTAATCTAGCTGTTCCTAGCTTAAGGTTCCCAACATAAATTTTCTTCCTACAATAGATAATTTGATGCTTCACAGCAATTATTATTTAATCTTAGGATGTAATTGAAGAGTTCTATTTCACGCCTAGGTGTGGACACATGCATTTAGAGAGCTAGGGTATTTAGACAGCTTGGAAATTCTTTTCAGGCCTGGATTTCTCCTGACTCTCAGGTCCATTCCCAGGCTGACAAGCTGACTACAGCTTCAGTTAGGGAGGAAGTCTCCCAGGGTGATAATATGGTGAAAAACAGAGTGGAATTCATAATAAAGATTAACACCTGGTGTCTTTCCCGTGGGATACATCCTGAGGTACTGTCCCAAGGATGTTTTTCCCAATTGTCCAATGAGCTACTGTCCTGTCCTAGCTGCATGTAACACACTTTAAATACAGGCTGTCCATACAATAAAGTTGGCCTTTTTTCCCCAAAGAAGTCCACGTGTGCTGCTGTCCTTTCTCTCTCTTTTCAGCACAGTAACCACACCTAGGCAATAACAATGTACAACCAAACTACTGCATCTGACTCATTGCCAGGAAACTTAAAGCCTCTGGGTTTACTCACTTGGAGAAGACAAAGCTCTCTACTTAAGAGACGTCTTGAGTGTAGGGCTGCAGGACTTTTCACCATGATGTAAGGTCTCCTAAGGCCCTCCCACCAAAACAAGTGAACTTTATTCTGAAAATTCCTCAATAAATGCACACATATTTTGTCTTCCTTGAGTTATGATATACCTCAATAATAAGAAGCACATGCCTGAGAGAAGCTCACTGTAAAGCTCTGGTAAGTGTATTTGGTATAAATGACATTGCAAAAATTGAAACGTACCTCATCCCCATGCATATTAGCAACATACTTGAACTCTGGAATGCCAATCTTATGTTGGGTTGGAAACCTTCCCAGAACAAGAACCCACAGGTCTCTACCTTTAAGAGGGGAAGGGGAAAAAAACATTTTTTAAAACAAGTGCAAAATCATACAAGCCTTAGAAGAATAAAGAGTTGGTCATTAAGACCATTGTACAAATTCTCATATTGCATTGGTGCCCACTCAGTCCTCTATATAACATAGCAAAGTAGACTGTGGAGTTATTTTATTCTATGAATATTTGCCATATTAGTTAAATATGCTTTGCCTTCTGCTCAAGTATGTAATAAAGCTTGCAATTTCTAAAGCATTTAACCAGGACTAGAAAAGGTGGCTCTTTTTTTTTTTTTTTTTGTAATAAACACTTTTCAAATTAAATTTAGCAAATAAGACCACTCTTCTCCCCCTCCCCTCCAAATTTTAAATCATAAGGCTTTTCTGAAATATATACAGAAGTTTTCATTATCACAAAGAAAGAACAACTGATTTGGTACTAAAGACAACACAAAAGAGCTAAACACATTCATGCATTACTGCTCAGAAAACAGGAGGTACCAGAAAGAGCAGTATCAGACTTCTTTCAAATATACCAGCAGGGAAAGAATTAATAGCGAGAGAAAGAGTATTAGTTAGGACCACTAAAGCTGCACAAGAAGCTGAACTTTAAGTAATAAAATAAACATACATACAATATCTAAGTCCACATTTAAGCGGGGGGGGGAGAGGGAGAGGGGAAGGCATTTATCGTTATTATTTTTAGCGATACTGTGGCATTTCAGATCTCATCTGCAAATTTGTGCTTCCCACTAATGTGCTCAGTGAGGTAGAAAACTCAAGTTTCAGCAGATGGCAGCAATGAAACTGGACCAGCTCCTTGACAGTAGCAGTGACAGGCTATAGATTGCTGATGCCCAGACCTCACACGTGTGCTAGCTGCCCCAGCTCCACACAGGGCCTGCTGGCACCCACGACCTGTCTGAGAGGAGCCCAGCCATCACTGCTACTTGCAGGAAAGATGCAGTACTATAAAAAGCCTTATTTTCTAAATCTTTGTGGGCCATCAAATCTGCAGTAAACAAACTCTGGAGCATATCAACTTCCCATTCAGAAGGCATGACCCCTGTAGTCACGCAGATGCCACAGCATTTTTGTTTTCTTTTCTAGCTATGTGACTCTCAGCAGCTACACCACAAGGGTCATGACTTTGGGAATGGAAGAAAAACCTGAAGAGGACTGAAGCAACACTGCAAGATGCACTGAAACAGTTGTAAGAGAGGTAAAACTGAAGACAGTGGTAGCCAAACTAAGTTATAAGTTAACAGAATCAGAGTCCTAGGCTTAGGATCAAGAAGCAGAAAGACAGTGCTGCGAGCTGACAGATTCAACAAAGAGTGATCTCAGTATCCCCTGGTTTTACAGTTGCTCTTGAAGACTTTGGTGTTCCATCCCCGTAACCATGCTCACAGCACAAAGCTGTGAGATGATGCTACTGATTCTTTTATTAAAGGACAATGTGAGCAAGCAACCCATACTTTTAAAATAATTTTGTGGCACCTGATTTGGTAAGAAAGCTAGTTATGTGGCTTTGTTGTATGTAGAGCCACTGTTTCATAAAAACAGAAAAAGCTTCATTTCTGTAAGCCTAAACAAATTGCAGAGTGGAGAACCCAAAGATGCTAGCTTTTAATCACATTCTTCTTCAAAAAGGAAAGAAAGAACACACAAATCATCTCACCCTTCTCCCCTCCAAAACCTCCACAGATGCCCTCTAATCTCAACCATCCTACATCTCTGTGAAAACAGATGACAAGTCTTGCTGCGGTAGCATATGTTTGGAATTGAAAACAATCGTAGTAGGGAAAAAACTGTCATTCATAATAATCAAGTGTGGACAACAACCAACTTAATTTCCAACCCTGCAATGTGTCATTCTCTCTCTAGTTGTATCCTAGGGCAACTTCCAATGAATTAGCAAGGAAGTCCTTACAGAATGCTCCTATGATTCTTCATCCCTCTAAGCCCTGCTTCCCAGCTCTCCTTCCCTCTACTGGAAGGCAAGTTCAGACATCCCTCCTTGGTGTCAGTTGCCATGTGGACTTCTGCACCTAGAGGCACACACTTGCTTACAGCAACAACTGCAGCCCTTCCACCACAGCCCAAACATGAAGGTGGCTACTGCAAGCCTAAAACATGCAGCTCACCATATACTACCGAAGCAAAGAGTCCAAGTAGAGCTAAAGTGCTCGAGATGTCCCCATCATTTCTACAAATAATAGTGTATTTTGATTTTAAATTGTAAAATAATACTTCCAGCGTCTTGCCATCAGCAGTATTTATTCCTGCTGCTCTCAGTGTGAATTGCACTCATGGGAAGCATAAGGAAGAGCTAAGTATAGACTAACATTAAATACTGATGCACATTGGTCTTTCCTGCATTAGTGTTCAGAATGTTTAGAGTTTGTATGAGGGCCATCTACACGATAAACACTCCCATGAACTGAGATACCAATTATTTCCTGGCATTTCCAGCTTGTAAGAAGTACTAACCCTTCCATTAACAATTAAAATACATTCCCGAGTCTGCTCTGCCTGCAGTACTGGATAGTGTATCTATGAGGGATGATGTAAGATTTCTTTCCATGCGGCTGTAATTAACTGCATATAAAAAGATTCAGGATATGGATGGCTTCCTTTAATCAGCAAAGCCTAGATAACTGGTTTGGTACCTGAAGGGAACAGCTAAACTTCCCCTCATGCTTTGAAAAGCCATTTCTCACTGCCAAATTGCCAAACCAAAACTGACGTCAACTAATTAGTGAACTACATTTCAAGTGATGAAGACAAACGTGTGGTTTTAAGTGTGTGTCTCAGGACAAGTAACAAGACTTGCACTGGAGCAGAGCCAGACCACACTAGTAGAATGAGAAGCATTTTTAACTTTTTAAAAAGTTTTCTAGCACTGCCAATAGTTCGTGACGTAGTGTCAGTATCCTAAACAGACGTACAAAAAACGGTAATTAAAATGAAGAACTGAAACTGATCTCCAGATCTAGTGAGAAAGAAACAAAATCAATCTGTAGATATTGGGAGTCTAGATTGTGCTCCCTGCTTTTGTTCTGAATTTGAGTTCTTCTTTTCTTCACTTTGTTCTTTACAGCTGCATTTATGAAAAACTTGCCATTTCAAAGAAAGTTATGGCTAGGAAATAAAGTCAAATGACTGGGGAATGGCTCAGATTTACTGTCAGTACTAGTCAGGCTAGGGTACTGATTCAAGAGTTTGCAGGGAGGACCACTTTGACCAAGAAAAAGCAATAGACTGACTACAGTCCTGCTGGTTTGGCCATGAGTTACACACTGGCTTCATGGGTAGGAACTGCAGTAATGCTCTTCTGTGATAAGGCAGTCCCCACCTAGAAAGATGCAGAGAAGAGGGGAAGAGAGATTAACTCTCATTAGAATGCAAGGTCCCAGAGCAATTGAATCATAGAACCAATCTCAGACTCATTGAACAGCCCAGGTTAGAAGGAACCTCAAGAGATCATCTGGTCCAAGCCTACATGGGAAAGGAAACCTAGATAAGATTATTTAGCACTTTGTTTGACTGCATCTTTAAAACCTCCAGTGAGGAGGACTCTACATCATTTCTGGGAAAGTTGTTCCAGTGAACGATTCTCACTGTAAAAAATTTTATTATATTGAGATGGAACCTCTCATAGTGCAACTTGAACCCATTGCCCCTTGTTTTAACATGTAGCTCCTTGCAAAGAGAAAAAAAATCCATCCTCTTTCATCCACTCTTCAAATACTAGAATTTTGTGATAAGATTCCCCCCCCTAGCATTCTCTTCTCCAGGCAGATGAGCCCCCCCAGGCAACACTGTCTTACAGCAAAACACTACCACACCTAATAAAGGACTTCAAGAGTAATTCCTTTTGCTAAACTATTACCAAAAACACCCTTGCCCTGAGGGAGTTTGATTTGTCATTACCAACTGAAGCTGGAAAATCTAAAGCCATTTTTGAACTTTTCTTCTGCAAGGGGACTGCCCAACAACACACATGGCTTGATTCAGGTTCTAACAGAATTTGAAGTACCAGTACAAATAAGTGATTTTAATCTAGCCAGACTAAGTAAAACATCCCCAAAATAAGCTACATCCTGAAGCTGAGATCAGACAAACATCTGTAAGAACAACTGTATATCACATTCTTTTGTGAGCATTTACCCTACCTTCAGGTATACTATGATCCACTGAGACAGAATGGAATATCTAAAGACCTGGCCTGTAGTAGCACTGGCATTAGTAATGAACAAAGTTGATATGCCAAGAATAGCTAAGACACTTTAAATATAAGAAAGTCTTCAAGGTATTTTAAAGAATAAAGAAATACCATCAATCACATACATCAACCAGGCATATCTGGCAACATTCAGCATGGTGCTTAGGTAAGCAGAAGAAAAGCCAAAAGGCTGCAGGTCTATCACTGCCACTGAGTCACTGTGTGGGGGCCACTGCTCAACTTAATACTTCTGGCCTCTTCCCACGGATCCCTTATTACACACATAAGGCTCGCTCTCTTGGCAAAACATAAATAGAAGTATCATTTTTCCACTATTTAATCAGTTCCTATCTACTCCAAGAGATTATACCAGTCACTCTAAATTAGAGTCAGCACTATATAAGTAGAACTGATGGAATAAACAATGACTCTAAAAAACAAGATACTGTTTATTTGTATCCAAAGCATTTGGAAAAGGAAGGGAGTCAAAACAATTAATGGTTCACATACTTGCTTATCTTCCTAAAGGTTTACAAATCTTTGGTTGATTGGGACATCCATAGCTGCTTTGGACACTTTCACAAGGCTTGTATCTTATGAGAACAGCAACCCTTTCTTTCCTATGTACATGAGTCATCACTGTACCATTTCCAGTTCTCGTGATCAAGTTGAACACACTCTTTATACACAAAACCATGAAAAATTGCCAATGCAGAGCACAGTCTCTACAACAGTACCTTAGAGGTTATTTGAACAAAAACCAAGAAATAAAAATAAATTTGTAAAAGCCAAAGAAAAACAACCCCAAGGGAATACTGGTTTTAAATTCAGATATACTAACTTTATTCAGTATTACTCACTAAGAAGATGAGAACACTATAGACACAGCCTGTGCAGGCTTTTTCTACTATTTACACTGACTGGTTTCATACTTACACCCAGAAACCAAATAGACTATTTTTCCTTTTCACCAACTCTTATTTCTATTAAAAAAAGGTTTTTAAACCTGGTTCTAAAAAGTTGGATTTTATTTTCTGGGAAAGCTGTGAAACTGGTATGCATCTAGTAATTTTCAGAAAAGCTATTGTATACATGATAATAAATACTTAATAAATACATAATAAATATTACCCATTCACAGCAGTACCGTTGGGTCATCATGAATAAAGTGATTGCTTGTAGCACAAGTTGGCCATAAGGGAGAGAGGTGGTTTGTTTTAAAGTGCAATTTATGCAGATGCAACAGTTTTGTTTAGCCTACGCTTTTACTATCAGAGGCAGAGGACACCAGAACTATTTCTGCCACTTGAAGGTAACAGAGCGAGTGCACTAGAGGTTGTGGTTCATACATGGCTGAGAAGTTACTGGTGCACTTTGAGGATTTCAGTTCACTGAAGTACCTCACCAAGAGGCTTGCTACACCTATCCTGTAAAAACCCTTGTCAGATCTCAGACTTTACGTTTATCCCAAGAATAGGAAGCTCAAAACCATACACATCTCAACACTGACAAGCAGACTCCTACAAATCCAGATACAGATACCCACCCCTATTTTTTTTTTTTAACTCAATAAAAGGGGAGAAATGGAGGCTAGATTAACTTTTAAAAAATAATTCAGTCTCTGTCACAATCATCTGTTTCTGGTTTAGTTAACAAGCTACATCAGCCTGACCAGTTGTGTCCAGATTCTCTCCTAAAACAGGTAACAAAATGTCTCTGCAGAAACATTAGCGACTGGCTTTCAGGAAAGGTAACAAAAGCACAAGGCAACTCCTAAGAATGAGGCTGTGTTACTACCTACAAGTAGAGTAATTTGGCCTTTAGTTTCTTGAACAAACATGTTCTGGAGCCCTTTGTCTATTCTTGCGATTTTGAGATCAGCCCAATGCAATTGTGTATCAAAGCAAGTTTTGTACTTTAGGCACACCACAATCAGGAAACATACTTCATCAGAATCATCCTGGCTGCGGATTGCTTGATGTGCATACCAGGGAAGGCATCTACCTCATTCATCCAATTTTCTCTAGATGTTCTTTGAAAAACGGAATTATGGATCAGACTGAACTTTTGAACTGACAATAGGACTACATTTCTTATTGAGAACAGAATTCTCTTATTTTAGGTTTAGGATAAGTGTTCCTTTTTTAGATGTGCTCAAGCTCTATTGAAATGCCCCAGGTAACTGCAAGACCATAGATGTAGAACACACTGGCTAGGGACAAACAGGAAATATAACTCACTGTCCTAAATCCACCGTGAGCTCAGCATGTTACGTAGCAGCTACAGTAATTTAATTAACTCCGACTGCCATGGTCTGACCTTTCCCATAACAACAAGTAAGTCCTAGATATCAAACTGCAGAATCATCTGCTTAGAAAGATCCTCTAACCTCTTTCTTACATTTGAGCCACTGCATAGCTTAGAGTGAACAGTTTTACAAGGAGGGTATTCTCTCAGCTGTGAGGGGAAGAGATCTACAGTCAGTCCTATGCATCATTTTTTTCTATGTCCACTTCATAAAATTAATCTTCTAATTAATCAAACGTTCCAAAAGCAGAACTTGCAGAAAGTTTAGAAATCACATGCACATTCAGATTTCATTCAAAGAAAAATCCCAGCTTAAAAACAATCTCTCTTCTACACAGAAGCATGTACAGAACAACTGTCTAAGGAACAAATGCTTTGTTGTAAGAAGTCTTGCAAACAATTAATTAATGTATTATAAGTAGGTCTCCATGTACTTATGTGAACACAACACGCCATAGCTACACACAGCAAACGTTTAATTAGGTAGCCCTGAAATTAAGCAAGACTGGTTCCTTCAAGGATCTACAGCCAGAGGTCCTAGGCAGAAAGGCTGGGCAGGAGGGATGCAGGGCACACTGCTCTTCTTTCGTGGGAAGTGAGTGGAAAGCTACTAGAAACACTTTTCCACTAAAAAGTCTCATTGTCTGAAGTGGGAGAGGAGAGATGGGTTACTAAGTTCTCCTCAAGCTAAAAGGAGAATGCAGACAAATTGACCATCTGGGTAAAACTGAGACACAAGATGAGCGTTTTATTTCTTTAAGTAAGTTTGTGATTAGGATCTCATTTCATTTACAGAGCTAAAAATACATGCACAATGCTCCAAAATGCAGAATCCTACAAGGAGTAAGGGAGAAAAAAACCCTTCATTTATATCCATTGTGCACCATTGCTAGTATCTTGAGCTCTGTATTTTAGTTAGTTTTAAAACAAACTAAACCTCCAAACATAAAATGTCTTATATATTTACTTCCTCAACACCAGGAAAGGATATGGATACTGCATCCACCAGCTGTAATTGGTGATTTTATGTTACAGGAGCTCCAGAGCATTGCTAACTTCATTGGTGCAAATTACAATATCCAGTAGTCAATTCTGCCTATTTCTAAACAAACACAGAAAGCTGCAAAATCTTGCTGATAGAAAACAGGATGGCTCCACCCTTAAGACCTCTCTTGCTGTAAAAAAAAGGTTGACAAATATATGCTGCAACCAGACAACTACAAAGCAAAAGATACAGAGGAAGCAGGAGAACAGATTTTTTCCCACAAGGCTGATTCTACTCACATTAACAGTATACTATTTCTAAACAGATCAGATTGTTCCATTTTGAAATTATAACATTAAAATTTCCGTACAAGATAACAGTTTACATATGAGAAATGTTTGATCTACATTGCTAGGATAGGTTCCCCACACACTTTTTGATTTATTTATTTAGGCTGGGACAGGAATCTCTAATACAGCATGTTTCACGGGAAAAAAACCAAATAAACAAACTTTCCCACAAAATTTTCAGCAAGAAGTGTATTTAAGTAGGAGAAATCATAGAAGGCAGGACAAAAGTGATTGGCCATTTCACAGCAAGTGTAAAGAAGAGAAGACTTAAGCAAATCATTTTACTTTTACTGCAGTAGAACAGGAATATGTTCAGTCAGTGACTGCAGCTCCAAGAGTTAATGTCTAAGCTTATCAATCTTTCAAACACTGACCAAATGACATGCTTTTTATAAACGATTCAAGCAGAAAGCATAGTTATACTGACAGGAAAGCAAAGTTAAATCTTGTTATCATCAAATAAAATCTTAATACTTGGCTATTGGAGGACTGATTGCACACCAGCTACTTGTGTTGCATCACAGGAGCCAAATGCTAGAGGGTGCAGACAAATAATATATGAATATATTTCAGCATTTAAAGAATTTTTAGCTTCAGTTAGGGCAAATAGACTTAGAATTTAGAGCTAATATAGTAATGGTGACTTCTATTTAAACACATGATTTAGAGCAAAGCTCAGTTGGGAGCTGAAGACTTAAGAATACAATCTAATACTTGTTTTTAAAGTCTTCGTTTAGCTTTCACTAGATAAAACATGAAGGAGCCAGTATCCCTTCTCTGTTTCATTTCTCCTTCCTATCACAGTGACTCACATAATGTACTGTAAATAGAGTTTACAACGCTATAAAGATCAAGCCCATCTGCGAACCTAAACACCTTTTCAATAATAAAATGAATATGTAAACCTTCTTACAATCTTGTTAACATACTTTATATGCCACACATACTGTCAAAGACAAGAACAAAGATGGTTATGAGGAAAGATAAAAAAGAGCAAGTGAACACATAACAGGAAAAAAATTTCAGAAGTGGGCAAGAATGGATAAGAATTTAACTATCACAGTAAGTTTTAGACTGCCCATTTTTACATGGAGCTCTGCACTGGAGCCAAGCAACTTTAGTAGGGGACCTCAGAGTGGAAAATGTCTCATTCGTTCTTATTTCTAAAAACAAACTTTGAAAAACCTCAAGCTTATATTATCTACACACATCATATTTGCATGACGAGCCTGTAAGGAAGTTTGTGGGGTAGGGATAAGGAGGAGGGAAGGGAGAAAGAGACATTATCAGGGATTGGAGACAGGAGGAAAGTCATCTGCAGCATTCAAATGGAACAAACCTAAGGTAACAATCTTCTATACAAGTATACCTCACATAACGTAATCACAGAAAAAATAGCTGCAATATAGTCTTAAAGACAACACATTTGCTATGGATTTTTGTCTAGGTAATTTGTTCATTTTAAGACAAAAAGAATTCTCTCTATTACTTTTAATTTTTCTTCCTTCTTTTAAAAACACTGGTACTAGCATTTAACAATGGGTAACACGAAGAAACTTAGCTGGAAGTACAGTGGGCTGTAAACAACCTTCTCATTCTACTTTTGTGCAGTGCCAGAACCCCAGAGCCAACCGGATAATAATTCCAGGAGAATACAAACATTTTATGGATAATTTATTTCAGCTTTGTTTTCTCCAGCAGTAAAATTTGTTTTCTAGTACTTTAAACAAAGTAAAATCATCCAGAATATAAAAAAGTCTGTAATGTAAATTCAATAAAATTTCCAATGCACTTTACTATTGATGGTAGTAACTCAGGCTCCTTCCATACTATGTCACAATAAATAACTTAAAATGAGTTCCTATTTTCCCCCAGCTACATATACAGACTATTAATGTGTACATGAGACAAGTACATTTCCTGGCCTTTTGTTATTGAGTATTTTCACTGAAGTGCAGTGAACCTTAAATCAGTACTCCCCTGTTCAATTACCGCCCATAAGTGCCTAAAGGCATCAATCACACTGTATTTAAGTTGACCTCTGGCACACCTTGGACACACATTCCACTGATGTTGATGAGGAATGATGGATTAACCACCTAGGTTAATTGCCTATGTTTTCTATTGTCTGTATTACCAGGCACATGTTGCATACAATACACCTGAGTCCTAATCCCTAGCACACCCTTTTGCTGAAGTCACAGCTGCTTATCAGATGGAAACCCGGGCATGCTCATTCCCTCCTGTTTTCCAAGGAGGAAGACACGAATGCAGGCAGGAAGGAGACATAATGTGCTCCAGCAGGCACCTAGTCACTGGGAAACCTGGCCTGCTCCTTCCCCATAGTCCACAGCACAATCCATGCACGCAGCCACGAACTATAAACCCCACTGCAAACATACACACACCCCCTGCACATTTCAGCCACTGTGGTTTACAGAGCAGGGATAGCAAAATGATAATAAGCAAGGCGCACTACTTCAAAACAAAACAAAAAAATTTCCCCCAAAGTTAGCAAAGTGTTTAAGATTAATAGAATTGTGTCCGTCCAAGGACAACAGAGAGAGCAACTGGATATTGGTGTTCACTAAGCATCAGAATTGGATGACTAAGCCACATAAACCAAAGAAGCTTTCAGGACAGCTCTTTGGCAAGGTATTTCTGAGAATTTCTAGTGGAACCAGAATAAAGTCTGGTCAGCTTGTTTTACTTTTTGTCTCTCCAGTGATAAAATCTGGCAAAGGGATATTAATACATAAAGTCAACTTTGAAGCTTCATTAGGTAAAGACAGGGGATACTTTAACCATACACAACCTTTCCCTCAGTGAGCAGAATCTGGCCTGAGGATGTTTACAACTGCCCCAAGTTGACTGGAATTCCAAAAATGCAGACTGGCCTCCATAAAAATCTAGATCTAAACCACGCTGTAATTAGCATGCTATCACTTTATCTCAATCCAGAGTGTATCTGAAAAAACTTTTTAGAGTGTGTATCTACTACAAAAGTTACTCTGCTCTTCCAATACCTGTTTGTTTTTATCCTAAAGAGGTCATCAGGTCTGTTAGAATCCTTAAGTTGGCTTCCCACCACCTTCATTTTCTTTTCAAAGAATAACAGCAGCACTGCATCTTGAACAATGAAAAACCATAGAGCACACACATACATTGACTATTTTGTCTTTGGTAATGCACTCTAAGATTTGCTTGCTGAAGAGTCAGTCTGTTTTTCACTGGGGTGGCAGTAGGCAGGATGGGTTAATATGATTACACCAGGTCCCATTCTCCCATCCCAGACTGATGCAGCTCTGCAGATTCCTCTATTATTACAGAGTGCACACACTGAGGTTGGATATTGGACATATTAGAAAACTGAACTCCTGACAAAAAGCTTTTATAACTTTATTCAACAACAGAGCTGAAACAATATAAAAGAATTAAGGTATTTTCTGGGCCATCACACATCTCTACCTAACTGCTGCTAAGACTGTATCAGGTTTCTCACAGACAAATCACCTACAAATCTTGAGGGATGTGAGGATATCTACTAAATTAGACCAAAAGGTAACACTCAGTTTTGTCAGCCAATGAGCTACATATTTTAAGCTCCTTTCTCCCCTCGTTTAAGGATAATAGCTTAGCAGATGAGATACATAATTAAATATCATAGCTTCCATATCAGATCTGGAGACTGAACAGGCCATTGCCAGTCTAGAACACATTGTGCCCAGTAATTTGGCAGAAGTGCTCCTAGCAATCTGGCAGGAGGGAATTTCTACATGGTGATGTAAACCACCACAAAACAAATTGAGCGTTTTCCCTTGTTTTACACTGAGGATCTTGGTACAGGTTCTGCTGTGTACATCACTATTACAGTCTACATGCATCAAATAAACACACTATGTAAATCTCACCTCAAATTTATCCATGACAAATCACACTTGACTGTTTGAGTTTTATGCAGCAATAGCTTAGTGAGATGAAGCAAAGCACCCTATTTCTTTAGCAAGGCTTTCAACAGAACCACAGATCCAGGAATTGCATGGGACCTCTGGAGGTCACCTGGTCTAATTTCTCTCCTTAAGCAGGGCCACATACAGCCAGCTGCCCAGGGCTGTGTTCAGACAGCTTTTGAATATCTCCAAGGATGCTCCCTGAGCAGCCTGTTCCAGTGTCCAGTCAATGTAATGGTGTCTTCATAAACAAGCTGGGAACATATGGATTAGAGGAAGAGTCTACAGTAAGGTCAGAAGCTGACTGGACTGAATAATTGGTGATTCAAGAGGCAGCAAATCATTAGCAACATTCCTCAAGGGTCAGTACTGGGGCTGATGCTGTTAAATACCTTCATCAGGGCCAGGGCTGCCATTCAGAGGGCCCCTGATAAGCTGAAGGAATTTCTTGACAGCAAACTCACGGAGTTTGACCAAGATAAATGCAAAATCCTGCATCTGGAACAAAAGACCCCCATATTTGGATTATCAGATCAATAAACTAGCCCCATTCAGGTACAGACTGCAGACTGTGCAGCTGTGCAGCCCAAGGGCTGCAAGGTGGCTCAGGTACCCAGACACTGTAGAACCTCCACCCTTACAGATATTCAGAAGTAGAGCAGAGAGGGCCCTGAGCATCATCATTAACTTTCAAGTGAGCCTGGCTTTGAACAGGAACTCAAACTAGATAGCCTTCAGACCTAAATTACTTTATGATCTGCCTGAAGCAGGTGAGGTTTCCAACATGAAGAGTGTTTAGATGCTTCTTTTAAAGAACTACATACAATCACTTCCTGAAGTGGTAATACACAGGTCCCTATCACCCTCCACAACTTCTAAGAGCTGGATTTTTATATCCTTTCAGAGCTCTGAACCTACTCACACCTACCAAAAGTCAAGCCTTTACTTCACATTCTTCATAACACAATTCTAGATGGCAGTATAAAATACTCGATTATTAGATAAAATTGGAGTAAAATATTGATTAGCAAATAACATGGGAACAACAGCCTTTCATGGTAATAGTAAAATAATGTCTGTTGGCTTTATAGGTGTTACTTTGATCCATGGGATACTGTATTCATCATCAAGAATGTTCATATCTAGAGTATCAACTTACTACATCACATTGATCTCAGTTCTATAGTACTTAAATTAATTTCTGTTTCTCATCATCAAGAAGTACATTTTGCTATCATGGTTTAGCTAACTGGCAGGAGGACTACACTAGTAAACCCATACAAGTGTGTGCATGCACAGACAGTCTTGCTTGTGTCAGCTTAACTGAGAATAGAGGAACAGAACTTCAACCCATGGACTTTATTTTCACCAAAATTCTATAACCACTGTTGTCATAAAATTTTTTTTCAGTATGATTAAATCTCCCCCCAGATAAGACCCTAATTCAGTACCATCCCCTACCATATTCTAGGTGACTCTGCAAGCTCATTTCTCAACAAAGGTAGAAATCTCCTAACATTTAGACAAAACTGAAAGAATAGAGCAGCACTTAACATTTTTCACTGCCATTCGGCTTTACATGGCACTGAGAATAATAACAAGGAGAGCCCACACAGTTCTCTTCTCCGAGTTTGGCAAAGCAGAAGGTAATATATCAAAATCTGAATGATGTTTCAGTGCATTGCTCAATCAAGAGATGATGCTTTTCCAGTTTTTATGCTGATGGAACTCAGACAAGTTGAACACCTTATGTTATCAGCTTTCAGGAATCTAGATATGTAAAAGCCAAAGTTTCAATCTCTCAGGTTGGATGAAAGGTTTTTGCCTACCCACACAAAGATAAGCCAGCTGAGTTCCTTGCAGAAAAGTCATAATCTAGTCCTATCATCAGAATGTTAGCAAAGTTCTCTAAAGGTATGAAAATGAGGATGTGGATAATTGCTAGTTTGCACTGGAGGGAACTGTACATACAGGAACTAACCTCTTGCATGGATGAATAACATAACCCAATCTAATTCTGCCTTTGATGAAACCAAAAGCAACACAGTTTAAATAATTTTACGATTCCTTGTCTACTTTGAGATACATGGTAAAGCAAGGGAGAAGGCATGAAAATGTCTTCATCATCATCTACCAAGAGGAATACAGATTTTTAGTTTTTTAAACACAAATGTGCATTTGATAATAGATGCTACAAATGGCTCCTTCCAGTGGTAAAAAATGGGATTAGAGGAACAGATGATGTTTTTAAAGAATGGATTTTCTATCTAGTTTTATAGCTCTTCTCAGAGTGATTTCGTTTCTTGAACTGAAATTTAATAAAGCAGTTTGGTTGGTTTTGTTGTGTTTTGGTTTTGTTTTTTTTTTTTTTTTTTTGTTGTTCGTTTTTTTGCTTAAAATTGAACAGATATACATTAAAGTCCACATGCTAATAAACACTAATCTTTTAAAAAATTAGCCACTTCTTCCCCCCCCCCCCCCCCAATTTGTGGTAGGAAAGTACCAATCATAGGGAGATAAAATATCAATATAAGGTCAGAGAGGTGATTATTGATTTCAATACATTTTCCTGTAAGGTTTGAGACTGAAATCCTATTCTTTATCTACAGCACAGGACTTCGCATCAGAAGGCATTTTTAACATTACAACAAGCTAGAAAACACACGTCTTTAATTATAGTCCCAGCCAGAACGGGCAATTGGTAAAGGGGTCCCAAATATTCTACGCTCCATAAAGACTGCCCTCTTTCTGAAATTGCCACTCAGGACGTTTCCAATTCTCAGAAACGTAAGTGTTGGGAGAACTTTTACCCTGATGACACATATGATGCTTCAGCCAGAGTGTGTTATTCACGCTTAAGCAAGAGGAAGACGAAACTTCACGGAGGTTTGTTAGAGCAGCCCCGCAGCCAGCAAGCACCCACGAAACGCCACCTTTACCCACAGCTGCCCCCATTGAATTAGAACAAAAATCCTCTCTCCCCTCGTCCCGCCGCCCTTACCTTCCACCGATCGCCCGATGCTGTGCAGGTGGGTGAGGGAGGGGTACGAGGCATGAACCCCCCTCAGGTACTCCTCCAGCTCCTCGGTGTGGTGGTACTTAAAGTCCAGCGCGGCCGCCGCAGAAACCAGGCAGAGGATGAGGATGCCCACCACGTCCTGGAAAAGAAACAGATGGAGCTCCCTCCGCGGGCTTGTCGCCGTGCCCCATCGTCGGGGCAGCAGCCAGCCCGTGGAGAGTTCCCTGTCTGTCTGTCTGTCTGCCTGTCCGTCCCTCGTTCCCCCGTTCCCTGCCGGGAGCAGGTGCTGCCCGCCCTACCCCTGCCGCCGCCCTCATGCTGCCGCCGCTGCCGCCGCCGCTCCGCCAGTGCCGCCCCGCTGCGGGCGGGGGCCGCCATCCCCACCGCCATCCCCCGGCCCGGCCCTGCCCCTGACTGACGCGGGACACATCCACTCAGCTCCCCCGGCCCGCCCCGGCATCGGGGCCGGGGGGACAGCCCTCCCCTTGTCCCTTGTCCCCTCCCTCCTTGCCGCCGAGCCGGAGCGCTCACCTGCGCGGGCGCGGCTCCCGCGCATCGCTGCTGCTTTTTCCTCCTTTTTCTTACCTGAGCGGTGTCTGTAGGGATTAAAAAACCCCAAACAGCAAACCGAAGAGGGGTTCAAACGTTCACGTTTTGACTTTTGGTGTTGTTTCGATTCACAAGAAGGGCTGTTAAATAAAAACCAAACTCCTCCTCAGCACCTGTGTGGTCCTGGCGTGTGATCAGCACGGCAGCACCTGGGGCCCAGAGACAAAGCCTGCTGCATGAGCCGTGAGAGAATTTATCTGCAAATCCAACAAAATCTCTACCTGGTGCTATTTTTGCTTTGGCTTGTTTTGTTTAAAGATGAGTTTTTAATAGGCTTGTGTTCGCTTATTAAAAGGACTGGATTCTATCTACAGAACGAAGTGCTTTTCTTGGTTCTGCACTAACCACATTGCCTTGGGGATATCTTGGTCTTGGGATTCACCACAAAGACTTTTTCATCACCTTTTGTTGTCTTGAAGATTGAAAAGAACTAAGAGAAAGAAAGTTAACCTGGCTTCCAGCAACAAAAATTACTCTGCATTTTTAAAATTCAGGATACTGTCTGCATTTGTGTTATTCATTTAAAATATGAATGTGGATATAGCTGAGCATTAGAATACAGTTACTTGTAAATTCTGTATAATTTTACTGAGAAAAAAGTTATAACCACCCTTGTGATTTCACATGCTTTCTTCTGAAATTTACTATGCTGGTTAATGTCAGAAAAGGATGTTAAAGGAAATGAACCTATGAGCCAACCTCTAATAACAAGTCCTGTATTCCAAATAGAAAACACTATATTTTGCAAAAGTTCTTGTTAAACAAAAAGTTACTGTTAAATTTAAAAGTACCCTTTCTTTTTTTAACCATGAAGTTTTAAGAAAAAAATGTTAAAACTACATTTTAATGCAACTATCTGTAGTATCCCAATGTACCAGAGGCATATATATCTAAAAATGCAAGTTGTCCACATTCAGACCCCTCTTAGTTCATGGGAGGGACTTCTGTATTATATATGACATACAACGAGGGATGTATGCAAATTATAAGGCTTGATTAAAAGAGTTATGTAATATTATATTTCTGTTGAATAGGGTTCCTTCCAGCGTCGTATTCTGAGGGAGGGGACAGAGCCAGAGCCTTTCTTCCATACACTGACTCCACCTCATTTTAACTCATATAACTTGACAAGACCTTCTCTCTCTTATTCACAAAACAAAATTCTTGTGAAATTTAAATGTGGATATCTTTTACATTCTGTAAAAAAAAAATTAAAAGTTGATAGTTGATTTTGGTTGTAGTTACCTGCTATGTGAAATGGGAGAGAAACTGCGAGGTTACACTGCAAACATGTCTCCAGAGAAGCAGGAGAAAGAAGTCAAGTATGTGAGCTGCATATTTGAATTTATTTGGCTACAATATACATATTTATAGGCTCCTTGAAAGATGATCTGGACACACCACTTGAGTAAGCAGGGAAGAAAATACACTCAGGTAATAATCCCACATAAACATACCTGGAAACCTTCCCAAGATAATCACATGAAGTCAGAGAAGTCTGACTTCAAGACAGAGTAGGGTGTTGGCAACACGGTAAAAATCACAAGGGGTGTAAAAACTTAATCTTAGTGAAACAACTAAAGTCACCTTTGATACTGGGTGATTATCCAGTATCAAAGGTGACTGATAACACTGCGTTATCTCATGTGGGAATTACACCACCCTCTAATGCAGCCAGCATAGTCATGGTTAAATGAAAGTATTACTGCATATAGGAGTGTTCAAATGATAGATTGTTTCTGTGCCAGGTGCTTGCAAGTTAAGACAAGCCAACCTGTTTGGCAATATTTGAGTTACATGTGACAGAATCAAAAACCTTTTTTTCTCCTCCCCAGCCTGCACAAAATTCAAAGATAAACTTGAATCGCTTTTCACAAGGTCAGTTTAATCCAGCCTGGGCTAGTAATGTTCTGGTGAATACAGTTGTGGGTAAAAGTCAGTACCAAAGATCAAATCCTGCATGAAACGGAACCAGCAGTAAGTCTCCCGTTAGCATCCATAGCTCAGAATCAGGGACTACGTGTCCGAAACTGACTGCAGTTGTTCTCGGCACTGCAGTGGGCAGTGACCCTCACGAGGAAGTGACACACACCGAGAAACCAATTCCTCCTGCTGTAAGAAGAATTATTCTCCTCTCAGTGTTATTCCGGATCGTCCATTCGAAAGTATTCATCGGGTAATTATTTAGGTTAGCACTTGAGGGTGGGATTTGTGGAGAGAAGCCCCCAGGTCTCTGTGCGGGGTTCGCGCCCGCGGGCTGGGCTGGTGCCGAGCGCAGCTGTGCTGCCCTCTAGTGACAGGCACAGAAACTCCAGCCGCAGCTGCGGGCAGTCAGGTACGGCCCCGGGAGCGAGCCTTCACTGACCCCGCTGAGACAGGTACCGGCGGCAAAGGCATCTTCTGCAAGGTTTTGTGGCTTTGGAGAGCCGTTCACAGACGAGGCCTTGGAGTTTGAAATCTTAATCAGTGTTTTGTTATCTTTCATGCAGGATTCCTACACTTCGCAAAGATCAGTAAGAAAATATAGGTGCACCACACTACAACCGAAGTGTCGAAATATTTTTGGCTAGAAATTCAAAAAGAGGTCACTAACAAAGATTAAGTTTTTAAGAATCACCACTGCTATTGAAACTGTCATCTGGAATCATGCCCTAGGCATACAGACTACAGCTGCATGTTCTTTACGTTGATGTAACATTAAGGACCTGACAACCCCATTCCTCTGGGGGAATATCACAAGATAAAGGCTTTCTCAAGTGAGATGGACCAGACAAGTGAGTTCAGTACAAGTGATGACACAGACACATGAACTTGATAGGACAGCACAGTCCTGGATTAGCATAAACCCTGATAAAAATCACCTGAATAAACATCAGTGAAGCCATTCTGGTGTATAATATCCGCACCGTTGAATTGACAGGCTGATATTAGTAAGGCAAAAGATAGATTCCCTGCAAGAAAGAGCACTAAAGTATCAGAAGCCTCTCAAACATTCACCAACTGATTAGCTGTCTCTACCATACTGACAGTTCTCAGCATATTTGGTTCACAAATTTCCTCCCCTCCATCCCAGCATAAGAATGACCCCTGGAGAAGAAAGGGATGCCCTGCTGTGTCTGGTAGTCTGCAATTAGAAATTGATCCCAAGGGGAGCTATCAGCAGCTGGTACTGCTTAGAGCTGTCCAGACAAGCACTGATTCAGCTGGAGAATCTGGAACCACAACCAGCTGCCTGACGATTCTCTCACTCATCCCATCTTGCAAACATCAAGATCTGAGTACAGCAGAGATTTTGAGCTACTGTATGACAACACGTTGTCATGTGCTATGGTAGAACAGGTCAGTTTGCTCCACACGGGGTTGAAAAATGGAAACATGATCTCATTCAAGACAAAGGTCCTGAAGTGTTGTGTCTCGGCTGTTGTAATACAATTGTAACATTTTTCAGCTTTATCTTTCTCCTCTTAAATTGGCTTATACTTGCCCTTTCAACAGTCCACACATAATTAGATGTAATTTGAAAATAAATTATCCTTGGAATGGCAGAACCTAATCTTGCACCCGAGGCATTACGTGTCCCTGGGTAGGTACGAGCATGGGACTAAGAACAGGGAAAGGCAGAAAGGTTTGGTGGGAAGTTCAGTGGCCTAGGGGCAGATGCATCTCGGGGGAAGCAAACAAAAAGAAGGAAGGTGAGGATTGTCCATAGAGGTCTTTAGGAGGTGAGAGTGGCCTGGAAGGTAGAGGGGTTATAGATGGTGTGGTTGAGAAAAAGCAGTTGAGAAGATTTGGCAGGTGAGTTCATGTGGAAAAGGACTGAGAGTAGTCTTTCTGCTCACTAACATCTTGCTGATCTGACCTCAGGGTAACAAAATTTGAGGGATTTAAGATGTTGACATAGCATCTTGTCAGGTCTGCTAATTTGTATATGAAATGCATTGCAGTTAATACCATGGAATTTAAAGAGATTTTTCATAGCTGATTTCTTGTTGATATTAGGCAATACTTTTGAGCAATCTGAAGATTATCCCAGGAACTGGACTCATTTCAGCTTTAGCTATTTGGAAAATTTGTCAAGCTTTGAAATAGTGTTTTGCCATTTTTGCTAATTACCTTCAAATCAAAATTTGTTTTAATTGCCATTTTCAAGAACAATGCAACACTCTTACTCACAATGATGGCAACTCTGTCTCCTAAAAACAAAATTCCTCCAGGCCACTTAGCATATCTGTCTCAAGTAAATAATAGTGCCATTTCTTGAACAGGAAATTAATATCCTTTTTGGAAAATTTCATTGTGTTATAAAACAATATTTTATTTCTCTGCACTGACTTATGCATAGTGGGCCTCTACACAGACAACCAAGTAAACAGTGTGCACTGAAATCTCCTATCAGTGAAAATACATATTCTGATGTTTTGCACTAACCTTTTTATTCTGAGAAAGAAATGAAAAAGGAGCTTTCCAGATACACAATAGCTATGAATTTGCTGATTGTCAGCTTAAAAATGAATGTATAGTGGCGCAATAAACAAAGATGCCACTTGTTTAACCACAGTGAAAGCAGACGGGTCAAGACTTTTTGGGTTAGTCTGTGCTGGCTAGACTGTCATTTATTAAACCATATGGCTCTGTGTCGGCTCCATTTCTCTGAAGATATGGGTATGGTTTTCTAACCAGCTTAAAGTAACCTAAAACTGAGCTGTTCCTGAAAGAAGCCACCCTGCTGCCTCCCTTTTGCCAGTGTGAGCACTCGAGCAGCTGTGTGGTCAGTTGAATTAGGGAGCTTGTACATCTGGGAGCTAACACCCACCCATCCAAAGAATCTGTTTTCACCTGGCTCAGCTCTCTAATCCATGTAGGCACTGGTCTTTGCTGGGGGAGCAGAAGAGCCAGATGGCTCCTGGAGAGTGAACTGAGTGAACTGCTGGCTAAGGGAAGGTATATATGGGATGCCACAGCCTGAAAGAGTCTCTTTGGATGAATAAACCGAGCTTATAAGAGAGACTGTTGTGTTCTGCCTCTCTTCTGGCAGTGGCTTGTTCCCTAAAGATATCCTACGTCCTATTACTTTCCTCCCCCGCTAATGATATGCAAATATTAATGGTAGATTTAGCTATAGATTAATTAGTGCTTCTTAAGCAGTCATGTAATGCCAGTTAAACAGAAATTTGAGAAAGAGAACCGTCTTACAGATATGGAAACTTCTACTACCCTTAGTCTGATACCTGTCTGATACCTCAGTCTGTTGCCTGTTTGGTATAGAAAATGATGATGACATATAAATAGTTCCTCCAGCCACATGAGACTTCCAAGACTACTGTCATGACAGAAACTGCATTAAGGTTGTCTTGATACAGCCAGTATATACAAACACAACAGCCTGCATAAAAGAGCACTGAAAATAATATTTTTTATTCACAAATGCTTGTAAGTGAAAGAAAAGCTGCTCCCATGGTGGCTATGGAGGCTGGCTAAAGAGAAGCCCTTATGAAGATACAATCTGTACAGCAAGGATCTTTCAATACCCAGGACCTGAAGGTAGTTTATTTGAGGTCATGAATATCTTAATCAGAAAATCCAAAATCAGGATGAAAAAAGTTATTTTGCTGACAGCAGAAAATTTTTTCCCTGCTAGTTAATCTTTTACAAAATTATTAGAAAACTATAGAAATAGGCAAGATTTTATATGAAGCAAGAAAGGTAAACTTCAATTTTGTCTTGGTTCACTGAATTTGTATGCAATTGAACTTCCAATGTTATTTATTTACAAATACTTTTAAGTGCTTTCTTGCTTTGGAATACTTTGTACTTAAACTAGATCATGAAAAAATAAACTTTCTTTTACAACAATGCTGCCCTAAAAGTAGCCCGTCAGCAATTTTTCCTGTCAAATCCACACACAGACAAGATATATAGGAAAAGGGACGTTGTGCATTCTTGGCACATCTTTGCTATAGATGTTTTAAAACAACACACATTACAGCAGGCTTGAGCAGAGTCAGCAGGCACCAAACTGACATCTGAGCAAGCCCCAGACTGGAACAATTTCCTGTACCAGATACAGAAAGAGACAAATCTTCAATGGGGTTCAATATCTTAATTTTTGTTTTGCTAATATATGGCTGTGAAAATAGAATATAAAATTCTCCGCTGGGAATGAGGATTTCAAGTGTTTAAGAAAGAGTAGCCTCATCTCATTTGCATTAGTAATCCTTGTTGGCAGTCACACACAGGAAGCCTGAAAATACGCAAGAAAAACATTAATTCCCCAGAGAGCTGTGGTAAGGAGATCTCTAAATTAAGATAACTTGAAAGATGTTCTCATTTCAAGGCATGTATTCAAATCCCCATAACAGATAGCAAGGCTGAATATTGCATGAACTGCATAGATTGCCAAAACCATTTTGGTAGTCGATTGTTTTTCATATAATTTTAATTATTGTTCATTGGGTTTTTAATGGATATCTATGGAGCCTTGATCTGCTCTTTTCATTACACAGAGTAGCTTTTTTGAGCCACTCCTTTGCATGACTGCTCCCATGCAAGCCTAACTTTGTGAGAATCTGTCTTTGATCAATGATTGAATTGTTGAGAGAAGTATTTGATATTTAAAAATATCTTTTTATGGACTGACACTTCAAATTCCATTATATACTACAAAGATTTCCATAGATTGCCATGTATATAGATATTTGATTATTAAAAAATGTACATTTCCCATATTTGCCTTCTTTAAACACTAATTATTTCACCTTCTCCTAATATTCGCAGATCTGTTGTGCTTCAGGATTTGGCATTATTGCAAAGTAACTATCACAATTATGAATGTATTACAATATAAGCTTGATGTGATTGCTGGTTCTTGTTTTAACTATAATAATTCTAAAGACTGGACTAAATGTAACGGAGAATCTGAGTCAACAGAACTTGCATCTTCTCCTGATCCTATGATCAGGATCCTATAAGTTATATTAATGAAAACAGTTTATTTGTTTTTCTTGGTTCCCTTAGATTCATAATTTTTGAGATTGGACCTTTACATTTGGCCTTGTGGCCTAAATGTAACCAAAACGTGTGATCACTTTATCCAGCTTCTTTGTCTTTAAACAAAGAATTATTTCTTTTCACAGCATGTGAAAACACTTACTATCCCGTGTGTAAGTTTATATCCAGGACATGATTCCTTATAAGAGGATCAAAATTTATTTCTTCCTCTCCAGCCAGTTTTGTCCTAATTATCCTTGGTAATTTTGGTACTTTTGTCTACATCTAGAGTTACAAAAAAGATCTCTATCTCTATGTGTTGTCCAGCCTTTACCCAGCTCTAAATAGAGACTCTGAGCCAGTAATCACACAACCATATGTTCAACAGCTTTAAACTTAGGCCAAGGTTGTCTTGATCTCAATCACAGTTAAGATGATATGCACTATCATGTAGGAGATGGAATAAGTTTGGGAGCTTTCATAGCTGGGGCTTCAGCTGTTCCAGAAATGTAGAATGCTAACTTCTGTAGAGTTTACATAGCTTTATATTAAAACAGATGATCCATGAATGTCGGAATCTGTAATTTCTGTTGTGTTTTAAGGATTTGAGATCACAATTTGTATCGCCATTATTTTCTCCCACACTCTTTTAAACCAAAATTTTAATGAGTTGCTAGGCCAATAGGGATTTATGAACTTTTGCTGTCTCATAGGAACATTTTATCTGATTAAAATATGATATCATGGGGTTTTTTTCCTTTCTCCATTTATGTTCTATTCAGAACTGATTAACATGGAAAAAAAATCTTGGTTCCGTCTCTTTTGAGAATTAAAGAACTGGGAATGATTTTTCTTTTGCTCTATTCAAGATTCTAGGCTCTCAAAACTCTCAGTTTTGCATTGTCCTATATTGTATATGGAGTGATTGAAGAGTGTGCAAAAGTTATAAGTTTTTTTCCATACATTTGGCAGCGATCTGTTGATTGGACTGCAGAGAATATGTCTACTATAATTTGGCATTCTGCAAAGACCATGGCCAAGTAGTAGCTGGTACAGAGCTGTGGTTTGGATTTAGTGTGAGAATATTGTGGATTCCACAATGATGTTTTAGTTGTTTCTGAGTAGTGCCTACTTTAAGTCAAGGACTTTTCAGCTTTTTATGTTCTGCCAGTGAAGAGATGCACAAGAAGCCAGAGGCAGCATGGCCAGCACAGCTGACCCGAACTGATCAAAGGGATATTCCATACCACGGAATGTCTTGTCCAGTACATAACCTGGGGGGACATCAGGGCTGATCACTGCTGGGGGACTGGCTGGGCACTGGTCAATGGGAGGTGAGAAATTGTGTTGTGCATCACTTGTGTTTCTTGGGATTCATTCCTCTCCCTTTCTTGTCTTCCTTTTCATCAATCATCATCATCATCTTTTACTTCATTGCAATTACTGAACTGTTCCCTCAATGCACAAGTCTTACCTTTTTACTGATTCTCCTCTTCTTCCCACTGTGGGAACATAATCCATAGGGGAAACATCTCCCTTCTCCTCCAGACTAATTACCACAGCTCTTGCAAATTTCAAGTATCATTGGGATGTTTAAACCAGCATGGTTTTATGGCTGTGTCTTCTGACTGCGTTCCAGCTCTTGTTGAACAACCACTTTAAAAACCACCCAGAGATCTCTGCTGAGATTGGACAGCTCTGAGAGGACGGGGGTGTGGGATAATGTGGGCAAGTGCCTAGGACAGTGGGTACATCCAGCATTCTGGAACTTCCCCCTAAACAAGTGCAGGATCCAGAAAAACTGGGAAAATACTTGGAAAAAGGATGCCATCAGCCTGGCAATTCCAGAGAGACACAAATCACTGCAATGTGCTGGGTCCTGGCCCAGGCCTACCGAGCCCAGCTCAACACTATTCAGGATCCTCAAAGGAAAAGAATCTCCCTGGATTTGATGACAAAGTGACAGACACTGCAGCTACTCCAACCCTGGCCCCAGGCCCTGAACCAGAGCACCAACCCCTGCCAGCATCAGTCACCCCTTTTCACCAGAAGAAATGGACACAAGAGAGCTCGTTTAGTAAAGGAGAATAATGCAGGGCCATCACAAGAACAGGAGGAAGAGGCAGAACAAGAGGGAACCACTCAATCCCTATCCCTGAGAGAGCTGTGGGATATGCAAAAGATTTCAGCCATCACCCAGGTGAGCAGGTCAACACCTGACTGCTCAGATGCTGGGTAACAGGGCTGGGAGCCTGGAATTAGAGGGTAGGGAAACCAAGGAGCTGGGATCACCTTGTATAGAAGGGGGCATTGACAAGGCAATTGGCAAAGGGCCCCAAGTCCTAAGCCTTTGGAAGGTGACTCCTGTGGAGTGTGAAGAAAAATCCAGGAAAAGGCTGCATGGACACTTTAGTTTTCAACAATACTCTTTTAGTGAAGAGACTTTTAATCTAACTTTCCACACAAAAAATCTAAAACAAGGAACAGGTGTTCTGTCCTGTGAAGTGTCACCATGTGATGACATGGTTCATAACTAATGACCTAAGCTCCTTGTTGTTACTTCTTCCTTATTTGCAAAGAAAGCAGTTGGTCAAATTCAAGTTTCCATAAACAAAGCCAAGATCCCTCAGGTTCCTGAGACATATATACACTTATGTAAGGCCTGAAGTAAATCGACACAGATTTAGCACAAGTTTCATAAAGAAAGAGATACTTGCAGTAGAAAGTATTTATATTAAATACTAGAATATAAAGAATGGCTGCATGTATGTGAAGAAATGACATTATCAGGACACTAAAATAAAAATACTTAATTGTTAATGAAGGAAAAATATTAGAATATTAAAACCCGAGGCAAATACACTGAATTTTTTTCTAAGTCATGGAATTCAGACCCTGAGACTAAATGTGTTCTTGAAACTCATTCTTTTCTCTGTACATTTTCTCAATACACTCTGCTTCAAAAAGACTAAAAACATAGAACCTTAGATTCATCTCTAGTTAAAACAGTCAGCCTGTGCATGATGTAAACTGACAGATTTTACAAATAGTAAAGCCAGAAAGAAAGAGCCTCTCATTAAAATTTCCTACAACAAACTCTCCTATCACAAAATGATATTGTCACTTCATTACACTCAGAAAAGACTTTAAATTCAATCATCAAATAAACTGCTTATCCTGTTAGTGTAGCAAAGATCAAAATTGCTCCGTTTGCTTGAAACACATGTTTTATAAACATTTCAGAATTATCTGCCAAATGCTTTGTCAAAATGAGACACTAAATTATAATACATAAGAAGCATATAGTGACTCCAGGGTTACATTCTGCAAACAAATCCAGAAAAAGAGAGTAAGTTTACTATAGCCCTGCATGGAGTGCTGAAAATGCTGCTGTTTTGCCTAAACTGCTGTGTATTCAATTTGGTCTTTTCTTACAGATACTCCACTTTATTCTGTAATAAATGCTGTAGCTCTGGTGATGTTACTGTAGCCCCACAACTGGTAAGGTAAGGCAGAGAAAGAAAAATGCAGACAGGGGATTTAAAATGTATGAACATATTATTCAGGAGGATTCACTAGTTTTAAAATATTTTTACAACTGCCAAAAAGTGTTGTTACAATTGAGAATTGTTACTATTTGCCCAGTAGTACAGGATAAAGCCCTTAAGGTGTTTAAGGTGGCCATTCAATTTTCCTGTGAAATAGATTGTTAAATCCACTGTTTGTCATGCTAAGACTGCTGAGGATAACTTGGGAACACCAGGCTCTTGAAAACTATGGTGCAAATAATTCTGAATAATGAACACATTGAGTGAAGAGTCACACAACAGTTGTCCCTCATCAAAAAATAATCATCTCTGTCTGTGGTGGCTTGTGGGCTGCCTCAAGCTGATCCAAGGTATTGCATATCTTTGTAATGACGAGGACTCTCTAGACAGCTTTTGGAGCAGATTTTCTGAGAAGACTGACACATCAGGCTCCCTTACCCTTCCCTAGCAGCCTTTTCAAAATCACCCTGCTTTGCACGGGTATTTATCTATGTTCTGAAAGATTTAATATTGTCTGTAAGCCACTAACACAGCACTATTGCCTTCTGGTACGGGCTGTTACTGTGTTAGTCCTCTGTACTCAAAGAAATAAGCTACAGTAGGGCTTTTGTCCTGCCTTTCTGGGATGCACATCACTCCAAGCCAATCTTGTCCTTTCACTGATTCTATCTGGACTGCTCTGAGGTCTGGGACACTGCAGTTTTGTTTCCATTTCTCTGACTATATGCTTTGTGATACTGTTTCCCACCATCACTGCCTTTCCATTTTGGTGCACATAATCTGGCCTTAGAATCTTTTTTTTTTTTAAGTTGAAGGGAAATTTCTACAAAATCTGTCCTGTTGCGTCACAAACTTGCTGCTCTGAAAAGGAAGGATGATGAGAGAAGTCTGTGACTCCAAGAGAAACCACTGCAGGGACAGCCCATGACATCACTGTCCCCTATCTGACAGCAGGCATTATTTCTACCATTGCACACACAGCGTTAGCGAGGGCAACCAAAGCTTCCCCTTCTTGCAAACCGTAAGCTTTGTCACTCACAAGAACCGAAAGGATGTTGCAAACATCATTTTAGCTAAAAGCTTCTGACCAGGACCGAGCAAAGGATCTCCTAGGAGCTGTGTTTGGTCCTGCCTTGCAATGACAGTGGGTGATGTGAGGATGGCCCCTATACAGAGCTTCGGTGGATCGCCATCAGCTGCTCCATTTGCCAAGCATTTCATTCCCATCATCAAAACAATTCGCTCAGTTAACAAAGTCGTCATTACAGTTACAATGACAACTGTAAAAGAAAAGGCTCCATTTGAAAATGCCTGCAGCTGTGGGAAGCCACCACTAGGAGAGATGTCAGAGATTCCCACCATGGCTGCAATATGAGTAATCTGTAATTTCTGGAAAGCTACCTAGCTGATGAATGCAGTAAAGGTAGGATGTTTCAGAGTGTACTTCAGTAGCTTAGCAGGTACATAAAGCCATTAGTTTAAAGTTAACAAACAACTGCCTTTACCTGATGGAATTTCTAGGCCTATCATAACTGTAACCATGAACCTTCATAAAGATTTTACTACAAATACAGAAATGTTTGTCCTTTTTGCATTGCAAAGATTGACATACACTACTCATCCATTTCTTAACAATCTATAAAACCATATATACATACAATCATCTGATAGCTGTAGGTATGGGACTTGACAGATCTTCTACACTGATTTGCAATTTAAGACAGCAATATCTGGAGAGTAAAACCATCCATAAAGCTTTCTCTTGCTCTAATCTATCTTGACAGATAAACAACAAGGTTAAAAAGTATGTATTTTGGATTACCACACCCTGAGCAAACAGGTCAATTCTCAGTTTTATGACCCCAATGGCAACATAATTTTCTTTTAATATTTTTGTGCACAGTTAGGCTCCTCTAAGAGAGAGAAAAAAAAAAGAGAGAAACAAAACAAGAAACCAAACCAAACCAATCAACCAACTGAAAACCCAAAAAACCCTTCAAAACACACCGCCTCTGGTTTTGATCATACATTTCCTTTCCATCAGTTTCCTCCAATAAACATTTTAAAATATCCTCAATATAGCCCTGTACGAAGTGACTTTCTTTTCTAACCTCAATGCTACAAGACTGCACATGATGCTACACCAAATACTTTTTACCATAATAAGCATTTATATAATTAATTGATTCACCTTTTTCATAATGCTATCCCCATCGTTCTCTCAGCTCTTAATCACTTCAGTATCAGCAGCACTTACATTTTAAATGTCTCCTTTTCTTTCCACTGGCTATTGTGCTGCTGATGTACACGCTCCTCTCAAATCTCATTTATGCATGTATTCACATATTTAATAGAAAAAATATTATTGACTTTCATAACACTACTGTCATTAAGCCTGAACCATTTTTTTATTGTGATAACTCTCAGATTTCCTTACTTCGAACCCCTCATTTTAATTGTCTTAAATTTGCTAACAACTAGGAACTATTTTGCTCTCTTTTTCTTCCAAAATTTTTGGAAGCTGTGTTACAGATTCCATAAATGCAAAAATAAATCAGCAAATGAAAAGATAAAAAAGACCCCAATAAAAGTAAATGGTTCTCTTTCTTTCATCTACCTCGTTGGGTTTTTTTGGTTTTTTGGTTTTTTTTGAGATCAGAATAGATCTATTGTATCCAGATTTCTTCATCATGCTGCTGGATAAGTCAATATCTGGCAGCTAATAAAAAAAAAGATCCTAATATGCAGCAGCTTCCAAGAACTTCTTGTTCACTTTTCACCCCAAAATTCCACCAGAATGGTGAACACTTAACAGTGATTAAATTTTTCCTGCAAAGGCCCCAGGCAGACTCTTTGTATAAATTCTAGATAATTCCTTTCTCTGGAGGTTTTGTTTCATATGCTCATATTTTTCCAGGCTGGTGTAGCTTTCTGTTTTCATGTTGATAGTTTCTCACATGGTTTGTTTCTTGTGCCTTTTACTCCAAGAATAGGGAGCAGAAAATTTATTTTCTTGTCCTGAAAGGTCTGTGTGTTCAGTGGAAGATAGCAGCCTGGACAGCTCAGGAACAAACCTGATCTTTCATACTAATCACTTGCACTGATTATTAGGTGATTGCTACGTAGCTGTTACCTGGGAACTCAAAGTTCTAGTTTATTCCAGCAGCAGCAAGGGGATAAATGGGAAACAGATTTCCAAAACTCACAGACTCCATAAATTACGAAAGACATATTTTTCATATAAAATTAGAACGCTGAAGACCTTTTTATGTCTATATATATATATATATATATATATATATATATATAATGAGATGTGCGTTAATTTGACAAAAACCCTCAAGCCCTTATGTTTTGACTTTTGAAGCTAATTCTATTCCCATCCAATTAGGATATTTTATTATTCATTTTCTCCCTCTCAAACCTTCAAATACACATGCAGCATTAATTCCAATGCCTGGACTTTACTGGCTTGGTAAAGAACAGGGACTCACCCAGTTCAGAGCTTTCTCTACTCTCTGGACAGCATCTGGCAATATTCTTCTAGTAAATCTTCCTCTTCTATCTTTTTGTCACAACACACACAGTTATGAGGAACATATGATATCATTTTAGTTGATACATCTCCAGTTTGAAAAATTCTGACAGCAGGCAAAACTGTGAAACTGTTCCCTGGAAATAAATTTCACAGCATGAAACTGTTCTCTGGAGATAAATTATAACTGATAAATTAATTAAGATTTCCAGTCTTACTGGAATGATGAGCAGCATTCAGGGGGAAAAAAAAAGGGGATTTGCAATCGGGTTTAAAAACCAAGAACAAAGTCAGGGTCTGTTTTTGTTTAGTGAACAGTTCCAGGTCTGGATTACAGCAGTTCTACATGTTGATGTTGGAGTCATGAGAATGTTGCCCATGCAACATTATTCATCCAATCATGACTATAGGTATTAATCCTTTTTAATGAGACACAGATAAAACACATTCTTAGAGAAACCAACTTGATGAAGAAGACATAAATAATTTAAATGCTCCAATGTGATAATTCTTCTGGTTTTATTTGGAAATATGCCATTAACTGTGCTTCTGTGATCACACATCTCTTTGTTTTCCAGAACTCTTCATTCCAAAGTCACGGAGGTAAATCTGACACACAAAGATTGTGGAGGCTGTTTCTGCTCTGCCTTACCAGCAGGACCTGGGTGGGCTTGACTGGTTTTGATCTGTGCATGAACTTTGCCCGGTGATCCCCCTGTAGTGTACATACTTAGCTCCTTCTCACACATGGTTGTGTTACAGACACACTCACGGTGATCTAGCTGATGGGGTTTCTTTCCCTGTAATGCCTGTTGTGACTCTGGTGGTTCATCAGCAAAACTGAGGTCAAAAGAACCTCCTCTAAATGATAATGTATAGGAAATGATACAATCACATAGTAAAACCTGCTTTTAGACTGCTGCTACACTTGGCAGCCGAAGCAAAATAAAGCCACCTTCTGCTTGATGTGCAGCTAGAGGGAGTCCAGGTGGGCTCTGTGGCCTTGAAAGACATATCCAGCCAGGGCCAGATGTCTCTGGATACACATTTTCCTCCAGAGATTTCATCTAAATCCTCCAAACTAGAACAGCTGGTGCCTCAAGAATTAAAAATACCATCAGCAAGAAGAATGGGGAGTCATCCTTTCAAACAAGATGGCTGCCAACAAGAGCAGCAAGGCCCAGCTGAAAAAAATTACTGTAGTCACTTTGGAAATTAAAATCACAGTGTCCAGCAATGCTGCTAGATGTTACTTCAATTAGTTCTTCTTGGCAACACTACTGGGACAGACGAATGAACCTCAAGGGGGATATTTGTGGTGGAAAATGAAGTACAAGAGATCCCTGCCCAGATCCAGGAAAGTCTTCAGACAGATACATCCTCTGAACTAGCCAAATCCTGCAGCCCACAAGGAAGGACAAACCCTTGAAGCTTGTCTTCCTGCTCCTTACAAAAGTGCTCAGATGGCTAGGAAATGGTGAATTTAAATGAGGAAAAGCTCTGCACCTGGCTCCAATTGCAAATACCATGTACTGATATTTACACATCTCAAACTACAAGAGCGAAAAAGTACTATGAGAGCTCAGTCAAAAGAATTCTTTTGGGGATGCCACATTAAAAATAATAATTTCCTGCAATTTAGCACAACACATTATGGGACTGTAATCACCCCTTTAAAAAGTAGGAAATCTGCCAGGTGGCAAGTACATAAACATCTTAATGAAGTTTCCAGTTCTGTTCTGCTTTCAGATCAGTGAGGAGCTGCCTCCAAAAGCTGTCTTCCAAAAGCTACTGGTTTCTAGTCTTTAACTTTCAACAGCTCACCCCCTGGAAACAGGAGAGTTACTTCTATTTTCAGTAAAATATCAGGAAAAAGTGTTAAATGATAGCTCCAGCAGCCAACAGAGTGGAAGAAGAGATCAGCACATGATGATTCACACTATCTGTACAATCACCCACTAACCTATTTGTATTCTTCAACTGCTTGTACCTTCCTATCTCCCCTTTCTTCCTCCCTTCTTTCTTCCCACATGCTCTTCCCTCCCACCCCTCCCACGGTTTTCACCACCCTGCCCTCCCTTTGATTTAATCCCTTATTCTCTGTGCTCCTTTGCTCAGTTTCATGCACCATATGAGGCCAGACCTCCCATGCATGAACCTGGAGTGAAAAGTCTGTAATAAAGAATCAGTCACTGGATTTAATTGTCCGTGCTTTTTGCTGCAAAAGTTTGCAATTTGTCCCAGAAGTTAGATTTTCCCCCTGATAGCTGAACCTTTGCTTTGCATGTCAGAAGGAAAGAGGCTGCCTGCTTATGAAGAATGTGGAAGGAGAACTCTGATGAAGCCTCCCACTCCCCCAACACATAACATCTCACTGAGAACACAAGGATATTGATGAGGGTATTCAGTCTGGAAAATGATAAATAACAGAGACAACACAATGGCCATCCACAGTTAGGGAGCACACCTGGCAAGTCTGGATGTATCTGCACAGCATGCTCACCCCTCGAGTGCTCAGCACCCAATGGTGCAGGAAACATCCAAGGGTAGCAAAAAGGGCAGTGGAAGGGGGAGTGCTGCCCAGGTTGGCATCCACCTCAGCTCCAATAACTGCTCCCAGAAAGCTGTTTGTGGCTTAATCAGTGCCACAGTGAGTGGCTTTCACCAATGCTGCCTTCTTTGACATGCAAGACTGATATCCTTCCTCCCTAGCCAGCAGGTCCAGCCACACTGCTGTGTTTGTCACAGAGATTGAAGGAGCAGAGGATGGGGAGGAAGATGGGCACACTCATACCTCTGATACACTTTCTGTCTCCTTATAGCCTCTTCCAGTTGCCTCCAATTGCTGCTGGTGCCCACTCCCCACCCTCCCACACCCCCAGAGTATCCTTCTTCCCAGCTTTCTGCAGCTGTCCCACTGCTGCCAGTGGCAAGTCTCAGCCACTGTCTGGAGAAACAGCAGCTGGTGAGAACTGGTCTCTCTCCAGTATCACAGAAGTTGCCTCTAGGGCAGATTCCCTTCCCATACTGGCTTTATTATGGCTCCTGTATTGCTCATGTACAGCCAACAGACAGACAAGTTGCATCCTGCCCACAAAGCCAGGCTCTGTCTGGGTATTCTCTTAGGCATCAGAAATGATTAATTCTTATATTCACAGGGACACAGACTCAACTGGAAGATGGAGTAAGTCACAGATTAGTGGTTAGGCAGTCTCTAAAAGAGATGCAAAATAGGAGTTTGTTAATGCTCCCAGGCAAAGGAGAGAACTGCAACTCTGGGGCAGTCCTGTGAAAAGGGGTGATGGTGTCACCATGATTTAAGTGGAAACAGTAGCCATGACTGTGTCTACTGGTGTATGAGAGAGGAGGCTTTGAGAGCAGACCACCAGACACAGCCCAGCACAATTCTTGTTTCGGAATTCTGGTGAGCTACAAGCAGTTCATGCATGAGACAGAAAACAAATTGCTGTCAAAATTGAAATGTTTCTGCAAGTGTCCAGAGGCTGAACCTTCAGAGGCTTTGAAAAGCCAAGGATTTTAGAGGCCTCCCAGCTGAGGTCGTATCTGAGCCCTGGTCTGAAGAGTAACAATTTTGGGTGCGGGTGTTCATGGTTCATTGAGTTCTTCACATGATCCGGTCTTCCAGACTTAGGAACAGATGTGATCTTCAATAGATGATGGTTCAGATTTGAAAAATCCAGGGCAAAGTACAACATCACATCTGAACTCATCTCAATTACTATTCAAAGAATATGTTCCTGACACAAAAATTAGGTACAATTTGGGACGTATTTTGGCTTTGCTTCTTGGTTCAATCTTGAAACTCTGCTTCTGTGAAGAATAGTGGAATTGCTTAAGACTTTTGGACACTCTTTGGTGGGTATTTAGCAACACACAGTTCAGTAAATTAAGAAGAAAACTTGAATTAGATTTGCCTAGGTCTATAGTTAGGATTAATATATTTACAAGTAAATGGACGTCTTGATCTCTCACATGTAGTCCTTACAAACACAGTGAATATAGATGTGCAAGTGAAACACGTATTTCTAGTAAAATTAATTGTTTAAAATTTGAGTGTTTGGGTGTTTGAGACTTGGAGAAGAGTATATCTCATATCTATAAAACTTTGGAGTTTACAAAATTAAACAGCAATGTTGAATCTACGGAGTTCCATTTCCAGCACAGACTGCCAAAATTGCCACACTTTTCAATGTTTAAATGCAGTACACATACCTTCACAACCTCTCTAAGAGCCTACCAAAAGTCATCAGTCACCAAATAATTTCATTCAGTTCTGAAAACTCAGTCAGTAGAAGAAGAAATAAAGGGGTGTCTTACTGCATGGAGGTTTGGTAAGGGATTGCAAGTTAAGGGGTGTGGAAACGATGAACACTGTTTCCTAGGGAGTGAGACAGTGCACTTGGAAATTGATGGGATTTTTCTGGGGACTTTCCTTTGCTCTCAGCTGCTCTTAGGAAGGACTACGCCTCCTGAACCATTGAGAATGGCACCAACGGAGCCACACATTTAAGCATGAGTTTCTTGACTCTGTTTTGCTCCCCTTTCACCAGGACAAACCAATTTGTAGGATCAAAACACAATTAAAATTTTGGTGTCAGTTGCTTTCTCTAAATAAAAGGTGCTAAGCAATATAGCTGAAAACTGTGCTGAACTTTTGCCCTGCTCAGAAAAAATAAGATGCATGGATGTATGGATGGATGGGTAGACAGATGCACTAAACATTTCACCCTGTACTTGAAAGCTAATGAAAAACACATTTTGTGGCTTTGACAAATTAACAGAGCAGAGCAACCTAGTTTTATATCTTATTTCCTGTTTTTCTAGTGAGTTTTGGCTTGGAAAGCAAACAGACTTGTGCACAGATGAATAATGTGTTTAGATTTAGATTTGGCCAGAAAAGGAAGTCACGGAAGACCTTTTTACTTGGATGGAAATAATATATGTTACTCTGATGTTACTCTATGGGATTCAGTTCTGTTGCTTCTTTCATAGCTGATTGCAATGTGCTAATGTCCTAGTGCCAAATCTCAAATGGCTCAGTGAAGTCAGTGGGAGCTCTAAGTCAAATCTAAATGACATTTGAAGAAGGATGTTAGGATTTGCTTTGTCACAAGATCTTCCCTGGCACCCTAAAATCTTTTCACCCTGAAAAAAAAAAGAAGTGTTTTGGAAGAGTCCTAAACACTCTGTAACTGAGATGGTTTCTGGAGCACAGACATGCACTCAGGAAAACAGCTGTACGACCATTTTCCAGTAACCCCACCAAATCACAGTGCAAAGGGCATTTCAAGGACAGACTAGAGTTGTAGCACACAGCACTGATGTCAGGCAAGCTCTCAGGGTGTGCAGGGTAGCATGCAGAAGACTGTCCATGTCAGACCCCACCTTCTTCTCATGCTGGCCCCCTTACATGACTTAGGAAAGAGGGATGATCTGTTCAGCAGGATCAGGAATTCAGTGTTTCAAACGAAATCATCAGCTTTATTCTCAGCTGAGATTCCTGTTAATAAAAAGCAGAAACTCATGCCTTAGCTTTTGTGGCTTTAATTATCATCCTCCTGTAGAAGGTATTGAGCTGGGTGGAAAAAAACTCCTGAGCCTGACTCTTACTAGGGCCCTTTTACAGTGTCAAAACCCTGTTCATCAGCATAAAACCAAGTTCATAGTTTTATGGGATTATACAATGGTCTCAGTTGCTATTTATATGCTTTTTAAATAGTTGCATTTTTCAAAAGATTTCAGGCCTATGTAGCCAGAAAATGTGAACTATATGGATTTAAACTAGCATACCAACAAAGAGAACATTTTACTATTTTTAATCCTCCTATTTTTAAACTACTCTCATGAATCATCACGTTCTGGGGTCTCTGGGGTTTTGAAGGGCTGCAATTCACATCACTTCCCACCTCCAGAGGGTAAGAACTGTTCAGTGTTCTCCTCTCCTTAAATTTCCATTAAGTATAAAGATTAGCATTAGTCTGCTATGACAGCTTTGTAATCAGAACTTCCTTTCATGAGAAGCTGGCTGGAGCCACAGATGTTTCTTGTATTACATATCATAAAATACTCACCTGAATGTACAGATTATAGCCTTTTTTAGACATTAATCTAGTTTGGGTGTTAGCCAGCTGGACATTTTTGAGGCACTCTGTTTAATCAGCAGTCGTCTGCCATCTCTTCATCCTTCCACAAGTATATATACTTGTACACATACAGAACAGCTAAAAGACATAATTCAGGAATTCTGGTAGAATATTTTGAAGTATTGACAAGAAGCCTTGTATGCTTCAGACCTGTGTGTCTTCCAGAAAACAATACTGGCTCACTGGCATGCACCACGTGGTAGGTTGACCCCAGCTAGATGCCAGGTACCCACTCCATCACTACCCTCAGGCTCATGGGTAGAGATAAGGGAGAGATCATTCACTCATTACTGTCACAGGCAAAATAGACTTGACTTTTGAAATTTATTAAGTTTATCACCAGTCCAATCAGAGTAGGATAATGAGAGACAAAACCTAAACCTTAAAACACTTTTCTGCAAATCCTCCCTTCTTCCAGGGCTCAGATTCACTCCCAGTTTTTTACCTCCTCCACACTGGCAGTGCAGGGAGATGGGGAATGGGGGCTGTGGTTAGTTCATCACATGCTGGTTGTGCTTCTCCTTAGTCCTCTGGAGGACAACTGCTCACACTCTTCCCCTGCAAAGGGCAACATAGGGGACATGCTCCAGCATTCTTTGTGAACTGCAGCAGGGTTGTTCCTTCAGGAACAAACTGCTCCAGCATGGGTCCCCCACAGGGTCACAGGTCCTGCTAGGACCCTGCTCCATCATGGGATCACCATGGGTTCACAGCCTCCTTTGGGCATCCACCTGCTCTGGTGTGAGGTGTCCACAGGCTGCAGGTGGATCTCTGCTCCACCATGGCTGCACCATGGGCTGCAGGGGAATCTGCTTCTCTGCCTGGAGCACCTCCTGCTCCTCCTTCTCTGACCTTGGTGTCTGCAGAGCTGTTTCTCTCATGTATTCCAACTCCTCTCTGCTCTGACTGCAATTGCTCCTGTGCAGTTTCTTCTTTCCTCTCCTTAAACACATTATGTCAAAGCTGCTTTCACTGATGGGCTCAGCCTTGGCCAGCAGCGAGTCCATCCAGGAGTGGTCTGACATTGACTCTGTTGGACATGGAGGAAGCTTCTGGCAGTTCCTTAAAGAAGCCACCCCTGTAGCCCCCCTGCTACCAAAACATTGGCTCACAAACTCCATACACACTAGTATATGCACACACATCTTTCACATTGAGGGAAGTCAAACAACAGAACAGAGTTTCCAGAGATGCTGGGCAGCCTCCATCTTTCGAGGTTTTCAAGACCTAATGGAATAATCCGTGAGTAACCTTTTATGAACTCATGGCTCATGTTACTTGGAGCAACCCCTGAGCTGCAGACTTCCTGACATGTCTTCCAGTTTCAGTTATTGGGTAATCCTGGGATTCTAGGACTATGAAGTGAATAGTTAGAGAGATATAACATTTATTTTAATGGATTTGGGGATAAATATTAAATAATCTACACGCTGCTATAAGTCCTGGTTGTGTAAACCAATTAAATCCATCCAATATCCTTGTTTTCCTTTACAGCTTTAATTTTAACTATTCCAACTAACAATGCAGAGTTTAAATATTTTTGTGAAATAGCTCTAAAAATACACATTAAAGTTTTCTTTCCTCCCCACTCACCCTGGAATGCATAGGGAAAACATTTCGGTCTCTCCAGTTATCATAATTGCAAGCTCCCAGTATATAGGACTAAGAACGCTTTTAGAGTAGAGGTGTACCTGTTCACACACAGAAGGGTCAAAGTACAGGCTATAAACCAAAGGGAAATCAAAACAGACAGAGGAATGATGAATGCAAGAGAGGAGTAAAAACATCTGGTGATATCTTCCCTCAGTTCAATACTGTTCATTGCTGTCCTGAGAGTCTCTGTTGCCAGCCATAGACACAGCATACAACTCCCACTGATTCCCTTACAAAGCATTCCATGCCTCTTGTAACATGTTTGCTGTATTACCCATTGTTCTCAGGTTAATATTCCTTCCTTCCTTCCTCGGTTCCTTTCCACTGCCCTACAAGGACAGGATTTTTCTAGCCTCTCAGTTTACAGCTACTCAGAGTTCACACCCTTTTCATCCTCTCTCATGAGCTTTTGCAGTGCCCTTTCCAGAAAAAATAAACTTTCAGATTGCACAGTGATTATCCACATTAAGAATTCCCCTTGTGAGCATGAACACAACAAAAGCTCATTTGGGAAACTCAAGCACTCTGCTGTAACTGGGAGAGGTTTCACCTATCTCCTGCCGTGGCCTTCTTATTCCCCTGTTAGATTTAATGAACCATCAGTGCCTATCATCTCACCAATATGTTCTTTTGCTTCCTGAGGTTTGCATGAATTTCAAAAGCTGCTGCTTAATCACCAAGAACGATTGTATTAGTTTCTAGGGGTTTTTTAGATTCCCTATCTGCTTATCTCATGCTTAGCCTATTCTGAGATCCAACTATTAAAAGCTCAGAGTTATTTTTTTGTTGGTAAAGCATTACCTAAAATATCTGAAAGCAAACAGAAAGGTCTGCTGTTTCTTCAGGATATTCCTCCCTGATATTCCTCCCACCTTCACCCACACAGACACTAAATTGACACAAAATAAGATAGAACCTGAAGAAATGTTCATTTACTTGGGGATTTGACTCCAGTGCAGAGAACTGTGTAAGTCATAAATCTTTTTTACATAATCACCTCCCTTTTCCAGCCAAGTTTCCTGTTGTCCCAACAAATTATCTACAGGACACAGTTTGATTCAATATTTTGTCTCTAAGATAAATATTTTGATATTTTCTCTCATTTCAGAAAATACAGGCAATGAGTTGTTCTCAATTAAGGCTGAAGAGTTTGCTGAGGATTTGGGAGATGCTTTTGAAGTTGGGTAAAAAAACAGTTGAAACTCTGATAGCTTTGGCACAGCACCAAGCATTACAAAAGCAAAAACCCCATGAGATTGCCCATTACTACCATCTCCAAAGGAAAGTGTTACATTGAAGTCTTCCCTCCTGCTTTCTTAAGCTTTTCTGTTAAGTGAATGTGATTCATTTGGCTTATGGATGTTAAATTGGTCATAGTAGGTGTAATATCAACATGCCTACAAGAAAACAGTAAGCTACCGAGTCATTAAATGTTGAATTTCCCGTAAAAATTAAAAAAAAAAAAAAATTAACAAAAAATGCCAGTAACTCCCATGTCAGTCATGGTCAATATGGTCACATATCAGGTAATACGTGAAATCAAAGAATTATTATAAAATTACTACTTATTACTAAATGTCTAAAAGTGTACTAAATGCAGTATAAAACATTTAGAATTTCTTCTGCTTCACAAAAAACCAAAAAAACCCAAACAAAACAAAACAAAAATCCTAGATTAAGAAACATCTCTGACTGTATATGAAAATGTGTTTGTTCCCCATAATAGGAAAGAGAAAATTTTTCATTTTGATCTGTGGGCCCCATTTCCCTGATCATATAGGTAAAAAATTTCACTTACCAAATTAAAACTGAGCCAGAGTGTACAGTGACTCAGTACACAAATTTAGCTCTCAGAAAACATTTTAAAACATAAGGCTTCAATTTTATATCAGTTTTGCATAGGTGTTCCATTCCTGCAAAAGAAGTATAAAGGATAAATTTTTTCCAGCCTCAAATAAAGGGAAAGCTGAAGACGTAAGTAGAGATCAGGGATAGGCACTCTCTTTATTAATCTATTTTTTAGGAAGAAAACTGTAATGAAAGGATACATGCAAATAATGTATTTAAAAAGTTGTATGAACAATTTAAAATTAATTTTCTCATAAGCAGAATTCTTAGTCTGAGTCATCCCAGAATCTTCAAGGGGTGAAAAGCAGAGAGTTACACTGTCTAACCATATGGAGTTAGTGCTGAAGAATTTTTTTTCAAGTCTTTTCATAACCTCACAGGACTTGTGGAAGAAATAAAAAACTTAATATAAGTTCTGGCACAGTAGAATCAAACAGAGATTCAGTACATACATGGCAAGCTGGTTTTAGTCTCTAAATCTGTTATGGTCTGATGAAAAGAATAATTCTGGCTATAAAATTAATATAACCACTGTTAGAAAAATATTTTTTCAAGATTATTCTTTCATTATGTATATAAACGGCTTATGGTAAACTATAAAGGATTCAGAGTTAAAGCAGTACCCTGGATCTAAGGATTTTTATACTTTAATATAAAATTTGTAGTTTAATGATGTAACTGTATCATCTGATAAACAAGTTACATATGTAATGTTTCAGTGAAATATATTTTAAAAATTATAGCAACCCAAGGAGAAACATTCACACTGTTTGAATTAAGGCACCTATTTCAGGAGCCTCCTGTTAATGGAGTGAGTAAGGTTCCTTTGAAGGTTAATTCAGGAAATCTTGCTTGGAAGCCTATTACAAATAATTATTCAAAGAGTTTAAATATGAAGTATATGACACCTATGAAACTACAGTGGACATATTTTCTTTCAAGCTTTTCATTGCAATTTTTTATTTTAAAATGATCCTCGGTAACTGCTCTTTTTGGAATAAAATCCATGCCTGCAGTTTGCACTTATCTAGAGTCACTCTTACTGTTTCAACTATTTATCTTATCCAGGCCAAGTTGTTTACTGCATCAAATTATGTCTTGAATAGTTGTTCATTTGAGATTTCCTACGTGATTTTTTATGCGTCAAGGTAAGAAAAAATAAATCAGTCTTAAGAAAAAAATACATTATGAATAATAGTTCTGAGGATTTTCCTTCTTCGCATGAAAATGTGTTCTCTGCTTTCATTCTGGCAATCTAATGTACCCCACTGCAAATGAATCACAGAAGATTTAGCTTTTGGAAAGGCTTTGTGAAGTCTTTGCCAAATTAATAATATTCCTAAGATAGCAATATGTTGCTCTTCCTGACTTTCAGATTTAGCTGTTGTCTTAAAATTATTTTTGTTATACTAGAAAAAAAAAAGTCCTTGCATTATAGGAAGTACAACCAGCAGCATAGTTGGTTTGATGAACATAGACATACAGACGCCAACAAAACATGGTAAAAAATCCTAGAGCCCTTTCTGGATTTCTTTTTGAACACTAGGAAAAAACTCTACACCTCAAGATCTGGTTTCATCTTGGCTGTGTATTACTGAAGAAACAAAGGTCCATACATAACTAAAATTATCTTGGAGAAAGAGATGACCCTGATGGAATGCAGTAGCTGCCACAGCTGTATTTCAGTATACACTGGACAATAAAATGATACATAATGGGAAGATTTACATCTCTTATGTCTTCTTGTGGAATTCTTCCTCTGCCCCTTGGAGAGATTCAGCTTGTATTTTAAATATATTATCAAGCTAGAGAATTGATTCATTTATAGCTCTATGATTTTTCTCAATACACCAGAAAGAAGTTCAGTAACAATAAAGAGGTAAGCTACAAAAAGCTAAAGAGGTTAATAACAGCTACAAATACCTTAGGTTGGTCTAACCATCTTTATTTTGGATATCCAATATTAAGGCCTTTTCCAAAGTATATATGGCTTAACAGCAACAATCACATTAGACCAAGCTTTCATTCTGTAAAACACCTGAATAACCTAAATAATAGTGTAGAGAAAAGTGCACTTTTCTTCAAATGAGATATGAAGAATCAAAACATGCTCTATGTATAGCTGAGATAAAGATATGCTCCATATGTAATGCAAGTCTCCATTCTAACACAGTCTCTGAGTGAATGAGGTGAAGTTTTTTGATCTCTCTCCTCTTTGACTTTCTATTTAGAAGTATGAACAGCATTGCTATCCTACCTCCTGGGACACTAAGAGACCCCAATCAGTAAACAATTTTGGGGTCCTCAATATTAGGGATATAGAGACAGATATACAATTCTAGATCAGGTAAGTCCTATTAATGAGTAAATACCAAGTGCTTACAGTATCTCTCCAGGATGTGATCCTCCCAATTTACAGCAAGACATGACTGTTTCAGTTAGTAATAACAAGATAGCAAGTTTAGATGATTATGTTGTATGCTGCTGATAGCAGCCCAAAATTGTAACAGAAATTAATAAAGAAAACAAGAAGCATGTGTTTTCAGGTGAAATATTAAAAGTAACAAAAAAACTCTCTTAGCTGAGAAATGCAAGCAGATGGAAAAGCTATTATGTAAATGCATGATTCAGAGTTTTCCTAGGAAACAATTTGACCCGAAAATTCTAAAACTGGAATTTGGCCACAACATAGATGCATGCCAAAAGCCTGATCCTCACTCTTTGTTGGAGTGCTCTTTAAAATTGCTCAAAGAATATTATTCAGGGGTTTATGAGATCCCCAGTCCAGAGGACTTACTCATTTGACTTAAGTTACAGTGCCATCTACTGTAGTAACAGACACAAAGAGTCCAGATCTATTATAAAATTCCCCTCTCCTGAGCTTATTTTTCATTTATATTCCACTGTAACTGTAATCAAATAAATTTTTGAGTTTACAAGCACTCAAAGTCATATCATATATGAATATAAATGGAAGGACATTCAGAGCTAAACCAGCAAAGTTAGGATACAATTTTAGGAAAATAGACAGACATATAAACTACAATGAAGACTTTTTGAGGGTATATAAATCTTGCTTCAGAGTTCAGGATGGCCAAACAGAAGGCTTTTTTCTGTACTCTGCTTCATTGAATGTACTTTCTCCTAATCTTACATACCTCCATACCAAAAGAGATGCCATAAAGTTGAATTTTATGCCCATCTGCCAGAGCAGGGATACAAAGTTGTAGATTTCCATACACAGAAATCCCAGTGCTCCAGTATGATGAGCATACATGAAATATTCCAGTACATTAACATTGCAATCTCAAAGACAGAACTGGGCATGAAAACCTTGTCATTTTGTAGATAACTGGAACGTGTTGAAAGGACAGATGTTAGTCAGAGAGAGTTCCCCTGATTCAAGCAAGGTAAAGGCAGATGGAGAACAGTCTTCAGAGATCTTTCAGGCATGTTGGTGTCATGACTGGGACATAACCAGCTCTTAGGACAGGTGCAGTTGACACACAGCTCACAATTTTACTGCCCATGTTCATTGTGCTGCTGTAGTCTGGAGAGCCCCATACAGTAATCAATGATATGCAATCATCTTGTTTTTCTACATTTGTTAAATCAGAGGTAATTATGGTCCAGACTCTCATGCAAATGTGTAAACATATCACATACCAGAATGAAGTAAAAGGTGCTAGCACTATTTCTGTAGCGGGCTTTAGTTTTCTAGATGCAAAGAAAGAAACCACGACCCTGAAAAGTGAGGTTTTGTTGGATATGACTTCTGTTTATGCTCTAGTATAACACTAATTTACCACTATTACTATTATCCACTAATTTACTGAACCTGCAGCCAAAAGGTATTTAATATTTTCTCAACACCTTTGCTTCCAAGTAAAGTCAGGAGAATTCACATCCAAAATGGACCTGGTTGCATCACCAAACATCAAATTTAATACAATACTATACTGCTTTGTGTCTTAGACTGATGAGTCTCCCTTCTATTTTCTCTCTACTTCTTCAAACCAGCCTGCCCTTCCTGCTGATTCCTCAGACCTTTTGGCAGCTGATAGCTGCACTGCAAAGGCCTCAGAGATTTACAGCTGGTTAATTCTCTCTTTCCAGTGAACTGCTTTGTGCACACTGCTCCTTTTCACTTGTATTGTGAATGATTCCCCTGTTGGAAGTTTTACTGAGCAATGGAAAACAGACCTTAATAAAACACGATACTGTAGTTCACTGAGAAGTAATCTCGTATAAAGACTGATGCAAGTTGGTTGTGTCTCAGATGGGGTTCCTAAGGATTTAATTCCATATCAGCTGGTTTGACACTGGGCTTTATAGTAAGCTGGTTTGAAATATGTTACTGCTTGAAGGCACTCCTTCTTGAAAGTCCTCTGTTCAACATGTTTATAGCACACATACCTGAAGAAAAAAGAAAAGCAATTTTTCACTGGCTATAGCACCAGAACTTCTGGGGGAAAAAAACCAACAAAACTTCATCAAAACAGACAAGCTAAGGTACTAAGCAAGACCTTATTTTCACGAACCATAAACCAGAATCACCACTGAAAGAGGCCACCCTGCCCTTCCCAGACCCTTGTGCGTGCAGCCTCTACCACTCCCACCTATTTACACAAAGGATCCTAAAGCCTCATGTCAGCTTTAATCTTTTTGCCATTTTGAGTCAGATCACTGCTGTGACCCAGTTCACCAATGGTCTACACAAGCTAGGACTTTACTGCTAATTAAGAGAGTGCCAAGCAGTGCAGAGGGACTTGCAGCTACTTTCTCCTACAATGTCTCCTTCCTCTCCACAAATCCCTGGCTCTTGGTCTTGAACAGTTCACACATAGTACCATTGTGGCCCCAAGTCATAATTGCTTTTTTGTCTGCTTTTCCTCAGTTCAAAGAGTCTGAAAGAATATGATGGCCATGTTGCAGCTTACCAGGAGAGGTTTCTTATTGCATGAAATAATGACCATGTGTTACACGTTCTGTGACAACATGGGCAGGGAGAGCATAGATAATAGGATAGAGGGACCCAGAATTAACAGTCAGGGGTACTCAGGATTAAATTGTATGGTGAGCCTGCCAATGCACACAGGGAAGGTGCAGGCAGAGGAGGAGGAGTTGTAGAAGGCCAGCTTCCCTTCCTCCAGTGGCAGCCTCCACTTGAGTGCTTGAAGGACTTCAGCTGCTCTTGGAAGGGTGCTGTGAATCTTGTAGCAATGATGTGTAATAAACTTACCTTAAAGAAAGGGTATGTAATTCCAAGGAGTTAAAAACTGCTGAGTTGGCTTTGGCAAATGTAAAAGATGGGTGAGCACTGGGGGGCATCAGTTCAGAAAATAAATCACTTGGTTTCAGTAAACCAGGGTCCTGTTTTACTGCTCAGGGCAGAGCAATTGAGTCTCTATCATGGATGCAATCCTGTCAACTAAAAGCTGTTGCAGTTCATCTGTGTGAAATTATATGGTGGTGATACTGAATCTTTACATGTTCAACCTTGGGGCAGAGAATATTATTTGGAGTGTGTGGCAGTAGACAGCATCCTTACTGCCTCTGCTAAAAAAAAAATACTGAGTTTATCTTCAGTGCCATTCATTTTTAGTTGCCATAGAAACAGCCATTAGAGCCATTTTATATCTGGCTGACAGACCCTACATTTTCTGATATGTCTTGCTTTTTTTTTCCTCCTTTTTTTTAATTCTTTCATGTCTGGTTTTAATTAAATGCAAAATGTCTGACAGAGACATAACTCCTACCTGAAAAACAGATACAACTTCTTTTATTTGTCTGTGAAATTCTCCATTGCTCCTAATATATATGTGCTCAGTTCATAATAAAATCATATATTTCTACTTGAAAAAAAAGAAAAGGAATAAAGATACACATATAAAACAAAATTACAATTATAGGCACTGTGTTTTTTCTCTTGCAGTAAAGTATCAGATTAATATTAGGATGAGATCTTTCTTCTAATAGACTCCCAACTGTTCTCCTAGTTTGCTCCTCTTCAGTTATCCCAAATGGATTCCAGGCACAAACCAGGAGTTCATATTTAGTTACTTGTATTTTAAATTAATCAAATTACATTTTTTTGGTGATGCTTTTAATTGATTGAGCTGTTCTTCCATTAATTCTGAATTTTTCTAGTTTTTTTTTAATTATATAATAAATTCATATTTAAAGTGTTGGAAAAATGCTAAAGATTTATGAGTATTTTGTGTATTTTCTGTAACTCAAAATGAATTTGAGCTAATTCAGAATGAGACATTCTATGCCAGAAGTTATTTACTACAAATGCAATTCTTAAATTTCTGAGATACCCTTAAAATTCCTAAAGAAATAACCTAGTTGAGAATAAGGAATATCTTTCTGCCACTAAGCTGCTAATAGCAAAAGGATGCTCTATTCAGACCCATGGAAAAAAATGCTGAAGCAGCCCTTGAGAATGGCCTGGGAAACCATAATTTTGCTGTATGACATACAAGTATTCTGACAGTAAGCCTGGTGGTATCAGCTCAACAGTACACATGGCTTTCATCAATTCATATTCTGTTTATTTGCTTCCCTTTGTGGTGTTTAAATCTAAACCTCTGTCTTGTAACAACTGTAATCAGTGCACGTATAATTGTTTTATGGTGTGAGCAGCAGTTGATGGCTTCTCCTCTGGGGTGAGTCCCTGATTTGTAGGGCAGCAAGAAGCTGCCATGGGATTTACTATGGTTATTTATTCTGCAGTATCAAGACCAAACCCCCTAGCTATCTGTGCAGCCTCATGTCCCTGACACCCTCAGGGATTGTTGGCAGGAAAACCTGATCCTTCATTCCTCTCTGCTGTCTCTGCAGGCAGGATGGTCCCCATAAAAGCTGCAGATGAGTGTGATCCCTGTTCCCTATAGCACTTCTGCAAAGGTACCTGGCACAGCCCATCCAACTGCACCTGCCGGCTGTACACAGCTACTCCCGAAAATGTCAGTGGTACAAACAGGACAGCCTCTCCTCAAAATCCTGGTGACACAAAAGAGCCTTTCTGGTGCAACCCCAGGTGTGGGATAGGGGTTGGGACCTGCTGTACCATCCCTAGAGCAATGAGCAATGATCTCTCAGAGGGCACAGGCAGGAGCGTGTCCTCTCTGACCCCTGCTCCGTGAACATCGCTCCGCAGAGCTGCAGAGACGTGGATCAGGGCCGGGCTCAGGAGGTTGGTCTGCTCTTTGAATAAGATACATTGCTTTCCAGTTCCAGATAATTCTGCTTATTTATAACACGGTAATAATAGATACTCCTGAAATCTGGAAGTTTAAAAGAAAAACAAACCTGAATATTATAGAGGAGGCTTCTCTTCTCTGAAACTCTATCTCTAAATAGCTGAACTTGACAAAGAGGAAGCCTGGAGAACAGACTTGTGCCAGCCTGTGCTCAAAGGAGTAAGGCACATACAATGCACGAGTGAGCCATGAAGATTTTATCCTATTTCAGAGCGACTCCTGGTATCAGAAGTAAACAGAAATTAAGTAACAAAGGTATCCTTGAGCTTAAATTCTTTGAAATATCAAATAACATCTTAAAGTGATCTTTGTGGTGCTGTTCCTTTATTTATTTATTTGTATATGCATATAGCCAATTCAGAGAAAGAAAGATGTGTTTAATGCAGTTAACACGTTTAGAACGTTTTGATCAATTTAGAAGAGGAGTTGAACTGCAGAAAGGTATTGCAAAATATAGATCAGTGACAATCTTAAGGGTAAAAATAAAATTTTGGAGACAGGTTTTTAAACAAGGGAAAGGGAAGCTATCAAAAAATAGGATGTGATATTAAGCTGGAAATTCAATTTCATAATTTTTCTGAAGGTAACTGAGCCCTCTGATTAGCAGCTTATATGAAAGTGGATTCAAATGAGGCAATTGAATTTATTATCACCTTTTGCACTATACTTACCTACTCTAATACTTTTCTGCCTTGAGGGTTAGAATATGCATACCGTTTGCAAATCATATCCTGATTAACCATAATTTTCAACCTGGCTCTGAACCAGAGAGAGAACAGTTGAACCAAGAGAATCAGCAGACTGAGAGGCACTTACAGAGGGGAAAAAAAGATGGAACACAATCCTCACATGTATGATCCCAAAACAATTGAATACCTATAAAAAGATAACTCTGAGCAAGCGATGAATAATGCCAGCTATTTTCCTACAATAGCTATGTCAGTAGGAGTTCCTGGAGATGCCCTTTGGATGCAGTTTTATATTACACTTAATCCAATCTAACTGTGAGCTGCAACCAAAAGATGAGGTAATATTCCCTCTTTTCCAGCACAGGCTGTTGGTACTTTGTTGGGAATACAATTGTCTCTTTTCATGTCAGCCTGCAGTTACACAAGAGTTAACAAAACTGAAATTTTGGCCTCTGAAAGAAAATATGTAGATTTGTGCTATTTGCCATCTCATTTTGAATATAACATTTTTTTCTCACCTTTTGTCTGTGCAATTTTATAAACTAAGGTATTTCAGTGTAAAAGAAATGGCTTAGAGTGTACAGACTTTTACCATTTGGATTATTTCACTGGGAGAAAACAATAAAAGGGCCTGCAGAGTGGCTTCAAGAGGATTCAGAAAGATCAAAGCCTTCAGGACTACAAGTAAAGAAACAAACATATTGCATTTGGACTGACATAGCTAGGACGTAGGTTTATATAACAAAACATACACCGCACTTCTCAACTAATCTGAGGTCTTTTCTGATTTTGACTACTATCCTGATTAACACTTTTTTATAGCATATATTTTAGTGTTGTTGCTTATAACATTACTGCATGAATATTTATGCTGATATTGAAATAAAAGTCCATTTGAAAATTCTCCACCATTCTCAGTCTTGATTCCTCAGGCAAATTCTACATAAATTAATTTTTTAAAATATAAATATATATTTTTGCCATGTTGATATTGGCAAAAATAGGTTAATGTTTAAAAACACTAATATATTGAAACTAGTTCTGCCACTCTTAACTAAAGTAATACATTTAAATATTTTTGAGATAATCACATACAATACAAAGGGGTGGGAAAATAGCCCTCCTCCCCTTTGTCATGCAGCAGCAACCTCCTAATAGAAAATGGTATGAAATGCTTTGAGGAGGAAGGTATGGAGAATTCTGCTGGCTAACAAGATGTGTGTCACAATACCCTCAGAAAACCAGCTGCTGCTTTTATGTTAAAAATGAGGATTATATCTGAATTTGCATCATTAACAGCACCAGAGGCCAAAAGAACAATATACAGATAAATAGACATTTGTGTATCCATGAGAAACAGGGACTTGTAGGCTACCTTCTTATGTAGAACTGCTGCAGTCCCTTTCCCCTCTTCTTTTGCTATTAAGGGAGCTCCAGCTGTCATCATCAAATGACAGCACACCCCATGGTGTGAAAGAAGGACTGAAGGAAGACACCAGCTCATCTGCTGCCATTTGTTCCCATGGTGGGCTGAGGGTTTGGAAGGTGTGCAATTACTTCATGAGTAGTGGTTTCTGCTGTCCCCAACAAAACTAATGAGGACACTTCTACAAGACCATGTTGCAGTGCCAAGAATTCTTTTTCTCATGATCACATTTCTGTTTCAAGCCCTGCTTCACCTCAGCCTCCTGAATTTTACTGGATGAAGGACAGCAACATTTTGTCTAAATAATTTCAATGTGTACAATACATAAAGCATTAACATTTTCACTGGAGTGGATCAAGTCTGAAGTTGCTCCCTTGAGGCACAGTAATTCACAAAGAAGCTATTGATGACCACAAGAAAGAGGAAGACATATTTAGTAAGTCTACTCATGGAAAGAATGAAAACACAACAGAAAATAAATAGATCAGCTTGCATAATATTTAGTCTCCTACACTGCCTGCAGAATTTGCTTAGTAACATGCATACAAGAATAAAAATTATCATAGTCTATTCTGTAAATGACTGTGGACAATAAATCTAGCAAGTCAAACTATTAGAAAAGGCTCCAAAGTGGAAAAGCCCTCTGAGCATGAAACACAGCATATGGGGGACCAAGGGCTTCACTGATCATCCTTCATTATGGCAAAGAGCAAAGCAGAGGCTGATGCCTTTTCCCACCTCCTCAAAGGCCCCAGATGAGATTGTTCAAATTCTAGTGGCAATCCCTGAGGTGGTTCTGAGACGATGATGATGATGACTCTTTAATTCATGATCCATTTCCTCGTCTTTTAAATTATCTGTGGGTAATACTCAGATGCATATAAAACATTTAATTGCGCATGACCTATTATCTGCTGTTATTTTTTAATCTGATCATTAGGATAGCAAAGCTTAGGCTTTATTGATTTCGGAAACTTTATTTAGTATGGCCAGAAGTGGTAACTGTCACAGTGCTTCACTTTAGACTAATTACTAAATTAGTTCACCATTAGGCATGTATGTGAATCCAACTAGATCTTAATACTTTAACAGTTTCTGTATGGACTGGGAGAAATCCAGAAGAGTGAATTCTCCTTGCAAAAACCAATCAGTCATTTCATTCACCAGCAACTTGTGCATGCATAGATATGAACATGTACTTTTAACCTGTGATCAAATGTAGTAGTGTAAATCATAATTTCAACCAACATTAGAAGTCCAATTAAGATGTCTTATTTGTTTGTTCCTAACTAACACCTCTAAAATGGTTTTTTGCAGGTTCAGATATTCCGAACTTTACCAAAGGACTCACAGTCTGGTAGTTTGTCTAACCAGGAAACTCTAATAAAAACCCCTTAAATACAGTATTTCTGTCTTCCAAAATTAACAGCAGGAATGACACAAGATCTGCAGCTGATAAATTCATCACGTCACAAGTTGGATAAGAACACCTGGAATAACCCAAACATCTCCATACCTGAAATATATTTAGACTGTCAGCAGGTGTGCTCCACAACATATCCCTTGTTTTGGATCTCTGATTTTTTAGCTATTTTTTGGTCTATTCATTTTTCTTTTCCATGGGCACTTCAGTATGGGATTGCAACATAGACAGGGATGATCTGCACACAAGTCCAGGACCCAACATGAAGTCAGGACACTTTGGATGCTGATCCACACACCATGAAATACTCCCAGTCATGAAACAAGAAATTCGAGTCAAACTAAAAATAACATTTTTATTCATTGCAGTGAGGTTTTTACATTATTTAAATTCAGTCTGAGAAGCACAGCTTCTTATTGTCTGCTTGTGATAAAGTAAAAAAAGTGGTTTTATTTTTGGATGTGGAACATAATGTACAAAGCAGAACATAATCTATTATGTAGAGCATTATGTGCACTGCGCTTTTTTTTAACACCAGGAGATGCTGTTTCTAAAAATCACCTGGAGCTTAAACATGGATCTGGGTAACAGAACATTCATTCAAAATTAATTTGAAGCTGTCTTGCAACCTTAACAGTTCTGAATGCACAACAAAAACAAACAATCAAAAAAATAACACTTGATTTGACACTATCTTCACTTCGTGACGTGAGAGAGCTCTGCAGCAGCACACTAGAGTCCTGGCTAAATGTACTTGGGAGTGCGTCTGTTTTGTGTCCTTTCCGCACATTTTACTGCGCTCCCGAGCCCAGCGCGCCCCTGCTTTGAGGACGCAGCACGGCGCTCATTTTCCAGCCGATAATTACGGTCCTTGGCCATTGAGCACCCAAGGCGCTCTGACTGCGCTGGAACTCTCTTCCCCGGAGCGATGCAGAGCGGCAATGAGCCTGCACCCCGCAGCGCCGACAGCTACCTCACGGCTCGGCACAGCACAGCCCCGCCGAGCAGGGCCGGACCGGACCGGGCAGGAGCGTGAGGCGGCGCCGGCGGGCGGGGAGCGCCCCGGGCAGGGCGGGGCGGGAGGAGCGGCCCCGGGCGGGCGGGAGGAGCGGCCCGCTGCCCGCCGCCGGCGGAAGCCCCGCCGCGCCGCCGCGGAAGTGACGCCGCGCTCCGCCTCCCCGCTCCCTCCCCCTCCCGGCGGCGGCTCGGGAGCCGGGCGCGGCTGGCGGCGGCCCCGGGTAGGACCATGGCGGACGGCGTGGACCACATCGACATCTACGCCGATGTGGGCGAGGAGTTCAACCAGGTACGCGAGGCTCGCGGGCGCGGCCTCTCCGCTCCGCTCCCCTCCCTCGCCCGCCTTCGTAGCTGCGCCGCCTGCAGGGCCCTCAGCGCGGCGGCCGCGCCGCCGCCATTGTTCGGGCGCTCCCGCCGCCGCCGAGCGCGGGGCTGCGCGGGGCCGGGGCGAGCGCGGCCTCACGGCCGGGCCGCGGGTGCCGGCGGCGGGCCCGGCTGGGCTCAGAGCGCGCCTGGCGCTGAGAGGCGGCTGCTGCCGGCGGGCTGGACGCACCGGGAGGAGAGCGAGCGCCTTCCTTCCCTCGCTTTTTTGCTTCTTACCAGCCTTCCTCCGTCTCTGCCTTTCCTTCCCTGGGGCCGCTCCAGAGGGCTCTTCCGCGCCGGCTCGGCCGACGGGACCCTCCCGGATGCGGCGGGGAGAGCGGCCCCTTCCCGCCGGCGGCGGAGGGGAAGCGCTGCCATTGTTCGCAGATGAATCAAAAAGCCGCCGAGCGGTGGCTGTTTCTCGGCCGCGCTTCGCGGCGGAGGCGGAACTAGTGCGGCGTTATTCTGTTGCACAAACTATCCAGTATATTTTTTTGTTTGTTTGTTTCTCTTATTCGTTATTATCTTCCATTTAATTTTTTTTTTTTTTTTTTTTTTTTTTGGCGCAAGTCCTTTTTAGAGGACGAGTTCATATTTTGTTGAGGAAATGCGGACCAAATAGCCGTGTGCCAACTTTCCTACCGAAACGCGATGTTTGTATCAGTTTTGCATGCCATCTGTCCTGTTAGTGAGTCCTGCACTTCTCCAGGTTGAGTTGCCCCAGATCGCTTTGTTCCTGCCCTAGAGCATAAATAACTACGAACAACTGCACTTTCACGCACTTAGGGCAGCTGTATGCCAGCTTGCCCTACAGAGAACTGGGAAATAGGTGATGGCTTTGGAATTCACAGGTGATTTCTAACTTTCTCAGAACTTGTAGCTTTCTCAGAAGACTATTTCTTCAGATATCGATTAATATAGTAATTCTAAATATTAATAATCTCATAAAGCTATACTATGAAAGAATGCCGTGCTAAAAGGAAATGATGAAAAGCTGATTGGCTTTTGGTTGGTCTGCATATGAAGGTTTTCTCCCTTACAGTTGAATACCCACTATATGAATTTAAACAGGAATGAACCCTAGGACAGACACCATTCAGAGGAAGAGTACATTTTTTGAGATTGTATGATAACTTGATTTTGATTATATTAATTCTAATTTTTCAGGGAAAAAACCCTTGCTTGAATCTGGCAGTGTTTGTGTAAATTCATGTGTGCAGAAGCCCTCATAGTAGAATAGTTATTTGCTGTAAATATAGTGTAAAAAGAGAGTGCCAGAACAAAAGTAATGGAGATGATCTGTTTTGCTCACGTGGTCCTGGTCTACTCAGGTCGTCATTACTGTTGATATTCTTTGTAGCTACGGTGGTATGAATGAAGAGAGTCTTGTGATAATTTAGTTTAGCTTAATCCAGCAAGCAGGGAACCATTTTGCTTTTTTCACTGTGTTCACCACAGTTTCTTGCCTATTGGATTTGCATTTCTGCAGTCTGTTGCTTTAGTTCATAAATCTTGCAAAATATAGGGCAGAAAGGTGAGAAGAGGCTAGTGCCCTTTTTCCATCAGCTTAAATTTGGGAGGTTTGTTTGTTTTAGGGGGGTTTTCTTCTGTATTTTTATCTGTATTACACGCCTTCAAAAAATTGCTGTTTGTTCATTTCCAAATTTCATTTCTGTGACTATATTTAAAATTATATTATTGAAGTGAGCAAGTCTTGAGACAATATAAAAGCTTTACTGTGAGAGATTGACACCTCTGCACTGTCCCATTTCTTTCTGTCATATATGAAAGAAGGCGAGTTGTATTAGTTACTACCTCTTAATTCTGACATCGTTGAGAAAAGTTGTCTAGAAACTTTTATTCATTAATTGCTGTTCCTCATTTGAAGCTGGCAGCTTAAATGGATAAGATGGAACATAGTTCTGTAGATGTGTGAAGATTACAATTAAGAAAATGCTTTAGGGAGAAAGTGATTTGCATTATTTATTTGTTTATGTAGAGGGCATTTTACAGAACATTTTATGTCATTTTTACAGGCATTTTATTTTATTTGTAAAATAAATTGTCTTTATCTGTTAAATGGACTTGCTATTTTGTTGCCCTATATTAATGTGACTTACTAATATTTTTTAAATTGGACTATAGAAACCCTTTCCAGTGGTTTTGGCAGAGCAGGGACTACAAAGTATAATGGCTCTTGCTGTTCTTCTGGATGCAGTACCTGTATTTATACCCAAGCTGGGACAAAACTTTTGTTTACATCTGGAGTTAACCCTCCATTTAGGACTTGTGACTGGATAAATATCCCTTGGTTGTTTTGTCTTGTTCTCCACCTCCAGGTACTCATCCTTGAGGCTATTCTGGGATTTTTTAATGCCTTTTTTCCAAGTAGGAGGAGTGTAGGGATGTTCTCCTTGATTAGCACTAAATGAACCATAGGTTATAAAGGTGAAATAAAGACCACAGAGCCAGAGGTTTACAAGGTGGCTAAGATGGATGACAGCTATAAACTGTCTTGGGTTGTATTTAGTGTTGGTTACAGTGAGCTGACTAACTTGATACCGGATCTTTTGAGTGAAAATGCATCTTTCCTATTCCATCTGAAGCTCATAATCTGTCAATGTTGCCTCTTACTCTTTTATTAACTTATTGTTCATCATAATAATATTTTTTGTCCTTGGGCTAAGAGCTTCAGTCAATTTGTGTCTGACTAATTACATTTTTGTTTAAATTGTGGTTTCTTTTTTTTCTCTTTTTCTTGGAGAATTTGGTGGAGTAATTTTTCTTTTTTTTTTTTTTTTTCTAAGCTGGCTTCTCCATCCAGCAGTCTTTTCTATTTATTTAAAGTCTCACTTTGAGATGATAGTCTCATAAATGTAGTACTTCCTGCATGCACTGTTTGTGCCCTGTTAGAAATAGGCATTGCATGGAATATTTTACCTTGAGCATCTCCCTACATGTCACACTTCTTGCTTTTCAAGAGAGGGAGATCTGTGATGCTTGTTACAACTGTTACCTATGTATAAATAGCTGAGGACGGCATTCTCCGAAGGGCAGAAGACCCTCAGTAAGGTTGAGGTGCTTTAGCAAGTATTAGGGTGTGGTTTTATACACAAAACCCTAGTACATTGCTGTGTGGTAACAGAAATAATAAGGAGCTTGTGCAGGAGGCCAGTTTGGGTCTAACTTGAGGCTGCCTGCCAGTTTGGCCAAGCAAACTCGGCTGCTTTTTTATGGTCATGAAGATTTGACCATGCATTGTCAAGTTCCTTGATGTTCTGATGTTTCCACATGTGCTCATGCATTTAGTTAAACAGTTAAAACTTTTATTTTACACGTATATACACATAACAACCTTTCTGATCAGAAAGAGGATGCAGAAGAATTTAAGGATATTATATTTTAATGCTGTGGAAAAGGTGCTTACTTTGTTTATACTCTCAATGAGTAAACTTGCATAGTTGCATTGTGGATATGTCTAAACATGCCTGTAGTGTTCTGTTTTGATATTTAAATGCTAACAATTAGGGATGAAAGACTTTTCACTTTTTATTTTGTAACTGGATAATAAAGTGGTTTTAGATGGAATAAGCAGTTAAGAGGCTAATTATCGGAAAACTACAGTATTTTAGGAATGTGTTAGTTACTGTCTTGACTTCAGATCTGTAACACAAAGGATTTTGTGTATGATAAATAATAAAAGCTAGCATTTAGTGGCCAGTTAAAGCTAGTTATTAAAAACAGCCTTTATATTGGAAAGACAGATGTCTTATCATGGGAGGGGATGGACACATTGTGGTATAATAAATTTGTACTCAGTAGGGCTGTCCTGGTCAGAAAAAGCATAAGCTGGCAGATCTGCATGTGTTATAAAATATATCAAAAATATGTGACAGTGTATGCATTTTGTCAGTTCTGCTGAAAGGGAAGACGTAATTTCTATATATTGGTAAATACCAACTCCAGAAAAACTTCAGACCTTCTTATCTAGCACCTCTTCACTTTGTTTTAATGTGAACAGTGATACTATGTATGTTTAGTTTGTATTTTTGAATACTTGTGAGTTTTTAGTTATTCTTTGTAACTCTGTAATTACTTTGTAATTTTTAGTTACAAGGGATCAGGTTGCTTAAATTTTAATGCTTTGTTCGTTGTAGGGCCAAGAGCATTTGGGCCTGTAGGGTAAACATGAATCCTGTGGTCTAACAAACTTGTCCATTTCTGCCATAGGCAGTTTGCTATCTTAAAAGTATCAAAGGCTGCCTTTTTTGTTAATGTTCCAGCTTGTATGTTCACACAGTTAATCAAGACCAGAAAGATATTTATGTCTTTAACTTGTTATTCTTCAGGACCTACAAACTTATTTTTTTAAGAGACGATACTAACATGTGTTTAGAGTTTTTGACCACAAATATGGTAACTTGAGTGAAAAAACAGTAAGGAGGAAGCTGGATCATTTTTCTTTTAGTTTTTTTTTTTTTTTTCACAGAAGCAACAGTAAATATTTTTCATGAAACGTTATTTACCTCACTGTTTTTTTTAAATTTGTTTTTGAAGGTGTAAGTTAGTATTTAACTCTTAAATTGGACAAAGTTCTGCAGAAAAAGCAAGTCTAACAGACGTATGGACAGCTTAGAGAAATTTTTCTTAATGACAACAAAAGCCATTTCCAAAACAGCACTTGTAAAGGAAGTAAGTGGTTCTTTGCAGCTCAGAGGAGTATGACTGCTAAGTTCCAAAGAAGAAATAACATGCTGTTTGTCCCTTCTGGACATGAAGTTCCTTGTGTTCATGGCTTTCATATGGGAATGTTTCACCTAATTCCGTCTATTAGTGCAGAATGTGAAATTTCAGTCCTGATTTTATGATCAAATATTTCAGACTGTGGTCTGGTTAAAACATAGACTTTGGAAATGCATTGCTGTCTGATTTGGTTTTAGAGGGGGCCAGAACAGCAGTGCTGGCTTTGTTTCTTAGCATGTTTATCTGCAAGATTGTGAGTTACAGTAGTTGAAGTAGCTGAGACTAGAGAAGTAACATTTCCTGTACTTTTTTTCCTCTTCTGCATCTGAGAGGGAACGGTGTGTTTAGGTAAGTTTCCACAGAATACGGTATGAAGGAGAAAGAGTTGTTGATCTTGTGCAACATCTAACAGGACATCTCTCTTCTGTCTACACTTGGAGTTGCTGGTTCAGATCATCTGTAATCATCTAAGCACACACCTTGCTGGCAGATTGGTAACTGAATGAATTCCAGCACGATGTGAGAAGAAATTCTAGTGAACATCAGGTTTTCTCTTGTGTCTTTATTTAAATTAAGACACTGATGCTTATTGAGGCTGCCCTGTCCCCCTCTGAATTACATGCAGGATCTGCTGCCTTAATAATTCTTTCTCTCCACTGATCAGACCTGAAAGCCTGTGTGATACAAACGATCTGTTTCAGAGGAGTCTCTTGTCACTAGGGCAGTGCAGCAGAGCTGTGGACTGCTGCCCACTCTGGTGTTTTGGCAGTTCTGACCTCAGAGAGATAGATTAGTGTACATAGATCTACTGCAAGTTTGGTGATTGTGTTTTTGCATCTGTCTACTAAGACTAAATTCTACTTCCCTGAAGTCATCATTCATGTACACAGATGACTAGAGTTACTGCACATTTAGCAGAGGACTTTAACTGCCTTTTGACATCAGTCTTAATCTACCTGTAAGATGTCATGTTTAGGCCTGTCTCAGGCAGTTCTGTGAACCTGATTTCATTAGCTATGGTGATAGGAGACTCAAACTGGGAACTGGATAGACTAGCTGAAATATGAAACCCTTAATTTTATTGTGATAAGCTTACCTTTGGAGTGAGATTTTTCTATTGAAGTTTATTGGGACAATGCAGTTTACTGAGGATTAAATGTACTTGCCAAAATGCCAAAATTCAGTTTACCTGTTTTTTGGGTTTTTAAAAAATTAATATTATTTGTTTTAGTTAAACTTTCCCTGTATGAGCAGTAGTTGATAATATTTTTATATCTTCAAGACGGTGAATCTTTTGATCATGGTTGTGGATATCTTAGGTTTACAGCAAACATTGCCAGCTTTGCAGCCTGTGTTTTGTGGAGTCCAGCTTGGTTCTCTCTAGCTGCCGTATATGATACCTTGAACTATTCTGTCTAGGATGCTTCTGTGAATTTCTGGATATAAACTCATAGTCGATACTGAAATATGTCTGATACCAAAACCTGGTGAGGCAGTTTCTGTTCTGGAGCAGAGTATGAGAATGCAGTAAACTGGGGGCATTTGGCTCAGAGGGGTGATTGCTGCTTGCAGATGGACTGGGCATTTGGTGAGCATCAGTGGTTATGCATCACTTGACTTGCTTGTGCATTATTTAATCTCTTTTTGTTGTCTTCTTTTTCATCATAACCATTATTATTTCTATATTTTACTATATTTCAGTGCTCCCTGTTGTGCTGTTTATCACCCGTGGGAACTGATCTAAACTGTGTTGTGTTTTACCATAAGTGATCTGCTCTAGTGGCAGATATTCCTGGCCACAGCAGGGGCATTGGAACTAGATAAACTTTAAGGTTTCTTTTAACCCAAGGCATTCGATGATCCTGTGAGCACTTGCATATGATACAACAGAATTACTGGTTGTGAAAGTAATCTGTTACTTGTACTCAGCTCTGCTGTCATCTTTCTACTTTGTGAGTGATCTATTGGAAACTATTAATGATTACACCTTTTACCTTTTATCCTCTGAGAGTTAACCTGTGGAGGAGGCATGATCCCACATCTTCTCCTTCTCTGCCAGGCTAATCACAGCAGCTCTTGAAAATTTTGAGTATTCTTGGGATGTTGAAACAAACATGGCCCTATTGCCAAGAGCCATGACTGTGTTCCAGATCTTGTTTAGGGTTAGACAGCTATTTGCAGCTGCTCAAACCCTGTGACGGGCACTGTGGCTACTCAAACCTTGGTGGCAGGTGCTGCAGGTGCTCATTCCCTTGCAATGGATGATGCAGCTGAACCAGAGCACCAACCCCTGCCAGCATCAGTCACCCCTTTTCACCAGAAGAAATGGACACTGGAGAGCTCGTTTAGTAAAGGAGAATAATGCAGGGCCATCACAAGAACAGGAGGAAGAGGCAGAACAAGAGGGAACCACTCAATCCCTATTCCTGAGAGAGCTGTGGGATATGCAAAAGATTTCAGCCATCACCCAGGTGAGCAGGTCAACACCTGACTGCTCAGATGCTGGGTAACAGGGCTGGGAGCCTGGAATTAGAGGGTAGGGAAACCAAGGAGCTGGGATCACCTTGTATAGAAGGGGGCATTGACAAGGCAATTGGCAAAGGGCCCCAAGTCCTAAGCCTTTGGAAGGTGACTCCTGTGGAGTGTGAAGGAAAGACATCCCTTCAGGGAAGATGTTCCATGTCACCCAGGGCCATCCGGGTATCCAGTACTTTTGTTATGACCCAGACAGTGCCCATTCACCCACAGACCCAGAAGAATTCTGGTGCATGTGACCCTTGGCAGAAACGTGTCCAGAGCATTCCATTTTCATATGCTGGGTTTGCAGGAGTGTATGGATCCTGTGGCCTGGCCCACAGGAGTGGAAGGCTCTAGTGCACAGGGTACCCCAATGCCATCCAGCTCTGCTGAAACAGAACCTATTTATATTTCTGAAGAGAGGGAGGAGAAACCCAACAGCTGACTGAACTGGAGGCTGAAATGAGCCTGAGTGGAAATGTGTGGCAAAAGCACCCCTCTCTGTCTGGCCCAGAGGTTTTGTGCATCCCTGGCATATACTGTTTTAGGAGAGGGTATTTCAAGGACCCAAAAGGGTACTGGTGGGTGTTCAGTACCACTGCCTTAGAGACAGAGGAAGTTCAGCAGCTGCCTGCCTTGCCTGTTCTCTCAGAGGACCCTTCTGTTCAAATCCCCTGTTTGCTGAAGGTCAGAGAACAGGTGCTGGTCAGGCAGCAGCATTGCACCAACTGGGACTCCATGATTCCCATCCACAAGCTGATTTATCAACTGGAGAGTCAAGCAGTGATCAGCAGGACCATATGGCCAGTGTGAAAGTATAACAGAGAGTGGAGACTAACAGTGACCTGTGGTGGCCTGAATGAAGTCACGCTGTGTCTGGGTGCTGCTGTACTGGACATGCTGGAACTCCCGATACGAGCTGCAATCAAAAGCTGCCAAGTGGTTTGCCACAATTGACATTGCTAATGCCTTTCAGTACCTTTGACAGGCTACAATTTGTTTTCACTTTAAGGAATGTCCAGTAGACCTGGAATCCAGTGCCCCAGGCGTGGAAACATAGCACTAACAATTCTGTGGACTGATCCAGACTGCATTGAAACAGAGTGAAGCTCTGGAACACCTGCAATACATTGATAATATCATGTGGGGCCATACTGCAGCAGAAGTTTTTGAGGAAGTGAAGAAAATAGTCCAAATTATTCCAAAAGCTAATTTTACCATAAAACATAGTAAGGTCAAGGGACCTGCATGGGAGATAGAGTTTTTAGGAATAAAATGGCATGATGGATGTTGTCAGATGCCAGTGGATGTGATCAACAAAACAGCAGCAATGTCTCCACCAACTAGTAAGAAACAAACACAAGCTTTCTTAGGTGTTGTGGTAAATGTTGTTTTTGGAGAAGGCACATATTCCAGATTGCAGTCTAATTGTAAGCCCTCTCTATCAAATGAGTTGGAAGAAGAATGATTTCAAATGAGGCCCTGAGCAACAACAAGCTTTTGAACAAATTAAGTGGGACGTAGTTCATGCAACAACCCCCAAGGCAGGGCAAGATGTAAAAATGTGCTTTATACTGCAGCCAGGGCAAATGGCTCTACCTGCAGTGTCTGGCAGAAAGCACCAGGGGAGACTTCAGTCCATCTCCAGTCCTCTCTTTTGGAACTGGACATACAGAATATCTGAGGCCTCCTATATTCCAGCTGAAAGAGATACCAGAATCTAACCAAGGGACTTGAGCTGCTTTGGAAGGCATTGGTGCTGAAGCACAGCTCTTCCAGCTCCCCAGCAGCTGCCAGTGCCGGGCTGGATGTTCAAAGGGTGTCTCTACACATCATGCAGCTGGAGTTACATGAAATGAATGGGTTACAGTGACCATAAAATGAGCTCAAATGGGAAATCCCAGTTGCCCAAGAATTTTGGAAATGATCATGGACTGTCTAGAAGACAGAGATTTCAGAATGTCACCAGGGGAGGAGATGTCACGAGCTGAAGGGGCCCCATTGTATAATAAACTACCAGAAGATGAGATGCAATATACCTAGTTCATTGATGGGTCCTGCTGTATTATAGGAAGGCATCAGATGGAAGAGCATCATGCCCAGTACATAAACTGGTGGGAGTTGAGTAGAAGGGGCTGATCACTGCTCAGGACTGGCAGTTTATTTTATTTCAGTTTTTAAACTGTTCTTATTTATCCCACTGGTTTTACTTTTTTTCTGATTTTTCTCACCCATCCCATGGAGTGGTTGGGGAGGGAGAAGTTGAGTGAGCAGCTGTGTGGTACTTAGTTGCAATCTAGGATTAAACCATCACACTTCTGCATTCTAATGTATACAATTCTGGGAGTGGGGTTTGTGGATTTTTTTACTTCTGCTTATATTACAATGGCAAAAGTATTGGAATGGAAAACAGTGGCCAGAAGTATTTTTTTCCCACATAAGTTTAGAATATAGTAGGAGTCATAATAATTTTATATGTTTTGATATGGATGAAACTGGTGCTCAGCTTTTCAGCAGGGATGTTGTGTAGGTGGTCATTCAGACTTTGTCTGTGGAACATGGCAGTTATCACCACTTTTGCTTCAATAAGTTTTAAGAGTAATATTAATTATAATCAAGATATCTTTTTATTTTAGGAGGCTGAATATGGTGGGCATGATCAGATTGATTTATATGACGATGTAATTTCTCCATCTGCAAATAATGGAGATGCTCCAGAGGATCGTGATTACATGGATTCTCTTCCACCATCTGTTGGGGATGATGTAGGTAAAGGAGCTGCACCAAATGTTGTCTATACGTATACTGGAAAGAGAATTGCCTTGTACATTGGAAATCTCACTTGGGTAAGTATCTTACTGCTGTTTAGTTGTAGACAGCAAAGTTGTAGACAAATTTGTAAAATTTTTATATGAAATGTTACGAGTATCAAAACCAAGTTGTTATTGTTGTTGGTTTGATTTTCTTTAATTTTTATTTGTGGTTGTGGAATCATTTTTCCTTTTACCTGAAATTCGGAGAGCCTGTTTGGAGCTATTGTGATGTCTTAAAAATCAAGAAAGTCCAGCGAAGTCCAACAAACTTTAGAATTTGTGTCATGTTTTTAGTGTTATGAAAGGATATTTGTGCTACTGTGTTCTTAAGGTTTACAGAGAACCAAATGAAAGAAGAGAACAAGTTTAAACTATTTAATGCTTTATGCATGTAAATACTTCAGGGTTCTAAACGAACTCAATTTTTAGTAAACTTCTGCTGAAGGTTTTAGTTTAAAAGGAGGTTGAAGGTTCTCTGTGATTTTCTTGAAATTACTTTTCACATTTTTCCAGGGCCTTTTTCCATGGGCAGTGACTCTTTCAGCATAACTGTTTTCAGGTATTTGTATTGAGGTTTATTTCTCTGTCCAAGAAGAACAGGTTTATGATAAAACTCACTGAACTGCTGTTGTCTTTAGGACAATTACCTTAAACAGTGCAAGAGCTGGTCAGTAGCTAAATTAAGTGAAGCTTTTATCTGTTTACATGAAATCAAGTTCTTCAGGGCCCACATATGCAAAATTCTATTTTAAAGGATAAATAAAAATATGAGGTTTTTTTCATTTCTGATGATTTCTTGCTGTAGGTGTTTTTTTCATTAGTTATTACAGTATTTCAGGAGCTAATAGGTAAGTAAAGGACCTGACTGTTGACTTAAGTTGTCCCATTTTGAAGTACATGAATGGAATCAGTAAAACGCGCATGAATTAGCTGAACTAATTGTTGAATTATAAAATAAAAATGACTACTCCAAAAGTCAGAATATATTGACAGCCTGAATAAAGTATTCCTCTGGATCAGTTTCACACACACACAAAAATCCATGGAAAATTTAGTTGCCCTTTGCCTGGTGTTTTAGATAAGCTCTCATAGTTGAATATTAAAAATATTTTTCAGTGGACAACAGATGAAGACTTAACTGAAGCAGTTCATTCACTGGGGGTAAATGACATTTTGGAGATAAAATTTTTCGAAAATCGTGCTAATGGCCAGTCTAAAGGGTAAGAACTTGTCATTTGTTTTTTCTGTAGGTGAACTTAAATTTGGAGGGGGAAGGAGTTCTCATTTTCACAATTGTCAGTCTTTGAACTGCTCATCTTAGCTTATTGATCCAGAAATTATTTGGCATATAATTTTATACTAATGACTTAAATTTCAGGTATAAATTTTTGTGATGGTATTGTGTGTCTCATTATTTTGTGAGTTAAAGCTTGTTAGTCATCTTCATTTAAGACTATTTCTAGATTTTTAGTTGGTGTGGTGGTGATGCTTGTTTTTCTTCAGTGTAAGTGCTGTTCCCCCAATCGTCATTATTAAATCTTTCTTTACATCTTTATTTTCCATTAGCTATTTAAAGTAAGTGCTTGAGCCCGTTTTTCACTGACAACCTAAATTTCACTGCATGAATGTGCCTTTCAGTCTCTTTGGCAGCAATGAGCACACAGTGTATGCTTAATAACCTGGTCATATGAATTCATTATGTAGTCTGTTGATACTCCACCAAAAAAGCTGCCTTTGTTGTGATAAATTTTGATGCATCTTGTACTTGCTCTTTTGTTTCCTTCTGTTATGGCCTAGGATGAGTTATTTTATCTGTTCTGAAAACTGGACTAAGACCTGTGGGACATTTTCTGTGCTAGTTGTCAAGTATTCTTTTGCTTACTGTGTGTAATGTTTTTCATGAGGCATCTGGATGTCAGGAAATGAACAAATTGTAGTGTAACTTTTCTTGTTTCCTTTCAGATTTGCCCTTGTGGGTGTGGGGTCGGAAGCATCCTCCAAAAAGTTGATGGATTTGTTGCCTAAAAGAGAATTGCATGGGCAGAATCCTGTTGTAACTCCGTGTAATAAACAGTTTCTGAGTCAATTTGAAATGCAGTCAAGGAAAAGTAAGCTTTTCTTAAGTGCCGTCTTGGAAAAGCAGAAAAAGTAGAATAGCAGGTTTTTAGCACATTGTCTTAAAATTTCTACACCGTTTAAAATAGCCATAAGATACTTAGAGTCCAGGTGAATGAAGTTGTATCTTTCTTTAAAAAAATCACTTCATACACTGTAGAGCTGCTGCATTCTGAATGAAGGTTGCAGCTTCGTTCAGCTCTTGTCTTAACAGCTGGAGGTGCTTTCTCAGTTTCTTGTGGATGTAATTAAAAAAAAAAAGGCACCAGAGCATTTAGAAATTTAACATTTGTAGACAAACTGGTCTAAATTCTAATGTGTAGATGGTCTGTATTTATGATAGGACAGGGAAGAGAGATTCTGTGTTATATTTTAGCACCGTATCTTGTGTTTCCCAGTGTGGCCTTGGGCTTCATTGAAGGAAGGACTGGCAGTCTCTCCAGATCCTCTTCCTTTAGTATTAGGCATAGTATTCTAGCAGAGAATCCTCCCCAAATGCACTGGGTTTGGGTATGGGGAGCAAGTTGGTGCTCATTAGGTCATGCTTTAGCACTGCATAAAGCTTTAGACCAAGTGTTGAAATATTTTAACCTATTTTGATCTATGTAATGACACTTCTGCTTTTCCACTGCAGCCACACAGTCTGGCCAGATGTCTGGGGAAGGTAAAGCTGGTCCCCCAGGAGGAAGCTCACGAGCAGCATTTCCACCGAGTAATAGAGGTCGGGGCCGTTTTCCAGGTGCCATTCCAGGTGGAGACAGATTCCCTGGACCGGCAGGGCCAGGAGGGCCACCACCACCTTTCCCAGGTAAAATTTTGCATATATGGAGTTCCAATCTTGTGTTTCAATATGGCATACTTATTTGGGAAATGATAAAGATCAAGGCAATTCAATAATGAGCTGTAATTAGTGTTCTCAGCTGTAGGATTTGACTGTTCCCTTGTTGATATTCAACAGGAAGTCGTACCTAGTAAATTTGGTAGGAAGACAATAGCTTTTTTAGTTGCATTCTTTATACTATGTCAATATACATATTTGAGTATGAAGATAATTAAAATAGATCATGTTAGCAAGTAGATTTGGCTTAGTTGAGATTTTCTGATTTGCTGTATGTGCTGAGAATGCCTGTTTTGCAGAGTGTAAAGTAACTAATTTCCTTATTTTAGTACAAGTTTGCAAGTGATCAGAAATTCAGCTTTGATTGATGCCCACTGACAGGTCAGTTAGTAGGCACTTAAAACGTCAGAAATTTGAGGAGGAGGTCTTCATGTTTAGTTAGGTATCTGATGTAGCAGAAACATGTTAAACAATTAGGTTTGCCCTGTAGTGAAGTTCTTTCAGCTGACATATATTTTAGTAAATGTAATTCAGTAATGGATTGTCTACCAACAGTCCATGGGACATAGTCAAATTGAAAAATCAGTAATTAGAATCTAAAAGAAGGTTTGGATACTGCATTTACTTTACTTTCTCCAATACAGCTTCTCCCTTATTTTTAATATATATTGTTTCTTAAGCCCCGTATGAAAGACTAGCTGCAGTAAAATGCAATGTTTTCTAGCTTTTATATTTATAGTTTTATATTAAATATTAATTATATTTAAATATTTTATATTTATACTACTTGTGGGTTTTGGAAATCAGGTGATGAAGTGATTTCAGGAGGGGAGCTGTCGGTGTTCAAGATAATGTTCTTTATAGATATCTCTAGATATCTAGTATCAATAGATCCAGATAAGTTAAAAGTTTTCTGAGCTACTGGATCCGAAGCAGGAACATACATGTCTTGTGCATGTTGCACAGTGTTCAGAGAGGGAGGATTGGTTTCTTTTTTGTCATTGTTTTTAAGAATAAAAAAAAGGAAGAATTTTAAAGACTTTTATTTTTTTGTATTTATTCACTCAATTTTTTTTGTCTGTTTGTTTTTTTGTTTCTAATTTTAGCTGGACAAACTCCCCCACGTCCACCCTTAGGTCCTCCTGGCCCACCAGGCCCACCAGGCCCTCCACCTCCTGGTCAGGTCCTCCCACCTCCATTAGCTGGACCTCCTAATCGTGGTGATCGTCCACCACCACCAGTTCTGTTTCCAGGACAGCCTTTTGGTCAGCCTCCACTCGGGCCACTTCCTCCAGGCCCTCCACCACCAGTTCCAGGCTATGGGCCACCACCAGGTCCACCACCACCTCAGCAGGGTCCACCTCCACCTCCGGGTCCATTTCCCCCTCGTCCGCCTGGCCCTCTTGGGCCGCCCCTGACTCTTGCTCCTCCTCCACATCTCCCTGGGCCACCACCAGGTGCTCCACCACCGGCACCACATGTGAATCCAGCTTTCTTCCCCCCACCTGCCAATAGTGGCATACCCACTTCAGACAGCCGTGGCCCACCTCCAACAGATCCATATGGCCGACCTCCACCATATGACAGAGGTGACTATGGGCCACCTGGAAGGTGAGTTCTTTTTGTCTAATGTGTTTGGGTAGCAGATTTTACTCCTCTTGTTGGAAGCATTTGATTTTTCCCTTTTAATGCAAATGTTAGGAACAATTAGAAGTAGGGCCAGAAGGGATCCCGTCAGTCTTGTAGTTTGCCCCTTTTAATTTCTCCAAGGGAATAAATCTGAGAAACATGTTTGCAACAGGAGGAAAATCCTGAAATGCAACACCAGTAATCTCACTTCCCTTTTCAGCTCTGAACTGTTTGTCTTCGCTGTATTTGGCAGTGTCATCATTCCATGTGTTGTAAATGTAAACTTATGTATCACTTCTTATGCAGCAGCTTCTGGTTGTGCTTCTGTCTTAACTTGAAATTCTGACATGTATCATCGTGCTTTGCAGGCTGCCTTTTAAGAATGCTCTGGAGTTTTCTTTTTCATATATGTGCATATGTTGAGGTCATACCAAGCTCATACCGTTGTCATCTTTCAGCAGCATTGCTTGTCCCTTTTTTCTTCAGGATTTAATTAAAACTTGGTGTTTGTCTTAAAAGCCGGGTGTGAATTTACTGCAAGACTTTTACCTTACTTTCCTATCAAGATGTTTCTGCTCATTTGGTGCAATCTTGCTGTGTTTGTAGCAGTGGCTTTTACTGTGGTTAATCCTATCTGTGACAGAGTTCTTAAGTCCCTGACTTGACTTGTCAAGTTTTTCACATCTTGTTTGAAACATATTTTTCATCTGTGATTTCAAGCATCTCTGTCTTGCTGCTGTTTCTTGATTTTCACTGTATTTGTCAAAAATATTGGCATAAATTGTAAGAGAGACTATTTTTACATAGTTAGATTTTAATTTTTCAGTAGTAATTTTACTGCTAGCATGAGACACACTTTTCTGGCTTAAAATGTTTCCTGCAAAGATGTTGTGCTTTGATTATTTTTTTACCACAAAGTTTAAACTCCCCTCCCCCAAGCATTTGTACGTGTGATGTTTGTGCAAGGAAAAATTATAGAAATTCAAGAATTTGGCTTAATTGCCTGAAATATAAGACTATAAGGTGTTGGGTGCTTTGATGGACAAAATCAAGGTTGTCTGCAGTTTGTAGAATGTCTGGGGAGGGAAGGAGTGGGAATAGGACAGTATAACTTACTGTCCAGTATTTTCATTAATAATGTTGAAGCTATCATCCATAACTATTTAAATTGTCATTAATTATATATCATAGGCGTTTCACTGGAAATAACATGTCCATAAGAGAAAAATTACATATTCCATTCTATGGGAGGCACACGAAAAATAATACTCAAAACTCAGGGAGGTATGAATTTTTAGACATTTCCTCTTATGCTAAACTGGCTATAGGATCTTGTTCCACTTCTTGCAATTAAGAGGATAGCATTGCTTATTATTCTGCATTTTCTTTCTACCAGAAGAACTAACACTGTTCTAGAAATATCAAGCAGTGGGCCAGTTTGACAGTCTCAGCATTTATCTCTTAACACATTTCTCCAAATTTTCTATGTTACACAGAGACTGGCTAATAGGACACTGCAAAACCTTTGGGAAAATTTAGGTTTACTTCTGTCACTTTGCAAACCCTGTGTAGGTAGCTGATAATGAAAATGTAATGAGTATGAGGATTCTGCTTTATTACTTCCTCCTTACTGTGTCTAGTAGGGAGATTAAATTGGAGTACCTTGAACTTGACCAGAAATTAAAAAAAAAAAAAAAATTGCTGTAAAATGCTGACATATCATTCAGAAAATTGAGTGTCTTAAAGATGATAACTATTACTTGTTTTTCAAAAGTTACAGCATTCTGGTCTTAGTTAAGATCTGGGAAACAGGATCATATAGTTCTGATTCCAGTACTGTTATGAAAATTTTCTCTAATTTTGCTCAAAGCTGCATTGCCTATGTACATGTATTTCCACATCCATTCAGTTGGGAATCTCTATTTATGTATCTTCAAGGACTTTATGAAAATTGTAAATATTTGTCAAGCACAATATTAAGTGCTGCTGAATGTTTGAAATAGATGGGATGAACAAAAAAAAGACTATTTGTACAGCAATGTTTTAATTGTTTTTTTGGGGGGGATTTTTGTTTGGTTGGTTTGTTGGGATTTTTTGGGGTTTTTTTTTAAGCTTTCAGGATTTTATACTGTAACGATGGTCCTTAACAAAAACCAAAACCAAACCCAGATCCTGCTTTCTTTTCTGTTTGTCACTGCTTAAAGTTGCAAACTTGGATTGTTGAAATTGTAATGATAGCTTCTGAAGTTCTCCTTAACCTTTTAAATACTAGTTTTATTGCTTGCAGAGAAATGGATGCTGCGAGGACACCTCTAAGTGAAGCAGAATTTGAAGAAATCATGAATAGAAATAGGGCGATCTCAAGCAGTGCCATTTCAAGAGCTGTATCAGATGCCAGTGCTGGTTAGTAAAACTCAATGTGTTTGCTGTTCTACTCGACTGAAAAGAGTTTATAGGCTTTTTTTTTAAATTAGGAATCTGAAAGGCCTGAAGCCACATTTTCCTGATAGGATGCTGAATTTAGGTACAGCTTATGACTGATTTTTGTCCTGTGCTTCAGTTAGTTTGTAAGAAAACCTTCTGAGTACTGATCTTAGCAGTATTTTAATATTTGGTGCTACAGTAAATTATCTAGATGGCTGTTTAAGAGAAGATACTCAAAATGGTTATACTGTTACAGATAAAAATCCATATTTTAATTTGCATGATTTTCTGATCCTGATCTTACATCATTTTCAGGGGACTATGGAAGTGCTATAGAGACCTTGGTAACTGCAATTTCCTTAATCAAACAGTCCAAAGTATCTGCAGATGATCGCTGCAAAGTACTTATTAGCTCTCTTCAGGACTGCCTTCATGGAATTGAGTCCAAGTCTTATGGTTCTGGATCCAGGTAAAACTTTCCTCTTCCATCTGCTCTTACTTAAAAAAAGAGAAGATGTAGTGCAGGACTAGTTTACAAAGAAGAAAAAGAAACTAAGGCATGTAAGAAATTAGTGATTTGCTGAGTTGCACAGGAAATAAGTGAAGGAACCAAAATAAGGCTTTCCTGAACCTAAGAAAGCTGCCTTTTAATTAACCCTCTTTTCAAAATTGATCTGACTAGCTTCAGTTTAATTCTTAGTTTTATTGAGTGGTTTTGTCCCATATTTTCCATATGCAGATTAGTAGCCATGTTGTAGTGATCATTTGAGATGAAGTGTATTTCCCTCAGCTGATTTCAGTCATCCTCCTTTCTCAGTATGTACTTTGACTTTTCCTTGCTACGTTAGAAAGTGAGTGCCCCTTACTACCTGTAACTGAGTTTTTAGCCACCACTGTTTGTACCAGGTATCTTTAATGTTATATACAAAAATCTACCTCCATCACAATGAACAAATCTTTCCCTCATACCTGTTTTTGATCAAATTCATACTCATAAGCGGAGTACAAAACTGGCGTGGGGATGACAAGTATTTTGAAGAAAAAGTTAATGAAGTAATTTCTTTTAGAAGACGTGAACGATCCAGAGAGAGGGACCACAGTAGGTCACGAGAAAAAAGTAGGCGCCACAAATCACGTAGTAGAGATCGTCACGATGACTATTACCGGGAAAGAAGCCGTGAGAGAGAGAGGCACCGTGATCGTGACAGAGATCGTGACAGAGAACGAGACAGAGAGAGGGAATATCGTCACCGTTAAAGGTGAGCGTTTCTTTCATGTTCTTCAGCTTTTCTGACTTACTAGAAGTAACCACTGTAGGTTTGAGATTATTTATACCATTCATGTCTGTATTTAAATGATCCTGCAGTTTGTACTGAATCACTTTCTTCTTGCAGCACCTGACATGAGCGTAGGTAAGTAACAACAGGTAATTAACTGGTCTTGGGAGGGAACAAGTATTTGTGCAATTATCTTCTACATTCTGCATGCCATTTCTTTTATTTTGGCTGATAATAGTGTTCCCAGTTTTTATGAGATGTAATTGAACCACTTCTTAAAAAGGCAATAAGTCAGACTGTTCTTGTAATCTTAAAAGGTTATATGAATTTTGTAGTTTTATTTCTTAATTGTATTTAAAAATACTAATTTTGTATTTTAAAATACACTTCTGTAAGGACTGCAGCATTTAGCCCTTCATAGATTGTGTGTGGATTATTTCAATGTCCATACAGTTATTGTCCTTGCACAGGCATGGTGGTGATTTTGTGGGTTTTGGTATTTGTGGGTTTTGTTGCTTTGTTTTGTGCTGTTTTTGTTTTTGTTTTTTTTTTCCTAGTGAATTTTAGTCAAATTCAGGAAGTACAACCAGATTTTTCTCTTTATTTTATGAAATGTGACCTGTCAGTATCTTCTGCCTTCTAGTGAAATCCAGGTGTTAACCTTAAGTAAAATTTATTGTCAGTTGTTGCCTTCCACCCTGCTTTTTCAGTCCATCCTCCTTCTGGTGGTAAAGTCATTTTCTGAAGACTAGTAAACAAATGTATGCCACCAGAATTGATTCTGTTCTGGTTGTTCACAAACAAATGCACATTTTATTCCATGGATCTGAAGTCTTGTATGCATCAGATGTCTAGACAGCTAGAGTAGCATACTAAATAATGATTTTTTTCAATGTACTGCTTTAAAATGCATGGAAATGTTTACATTACATAATGTACCCTTTTGAGGGTTGGGAATTAAAGCCACCCATGATTCCTTACATTTGACAATTGAAAAAAAACCCCACCCTACCTAATAGTGACTCTCTAGTGGTCTTTTCCCTTTTTGAAAGAACTTCCACTACATCTAGACTGAAATTGAAGCTTGTAGATGTGCCTGTCTGCCCAGCTTCCATTTCTTATATTTAACCTCAGATTTAGTTTCCAGATTTGGATGTGGTTTTTATTCATGGAAGTTCATTTATAGATGTTGCAGAGTAAAACTTACAAAAGTCAGATAAGTGTAGTATAGTCCTAAGAGAAAATACATAGTTCTGTATGTGTTAAGTGTCAGCTTTTCAGTCAGGCTTTTTGTGTCACTGACACTCCTTTGGGAGAGAACAAATTATGATAGTAAATGCTCTAGTGTTATGAGAATTAAGTAGGATGTTGTCTCAGGTTCATATACCAGCAAGGAGACACGAATAGAAATAATTGACCTAGAGAAGGGGAGTCAAAGGCATAAATAGGAAGGTGAAACATGGCAGCTGAAATAAAGTTAGCAGTATATTTCTGTTAATGCCACCTTTTGCCATTAAAAATGGATTGGTAGAAATATTTCTGGAACTTAGTAAAAATATCAACTCTGGTTCTTAATTGTAAAATAAGAGAATGAAAAAACATATATAACAAAAGTAAATGCAATTTCATTTGTTGAACTGGGTTTTTACCTTTTATAATAACTGCATATTTTTTATATTTGCAAATAGTTGTTACTAGTAGAGATAACCTTTGAGCTGAGTAATGGATGTATTTCCAGAGTGTTTTCCTTCTGGTGGAGATGAGCAAACCATACTAAAAATTGGTAATAACCTGGAATGAAGGACAATTTTTTTAACCCTTGGCATAGTTGACTAATCTAGCTTTAATTTTTGTGTATTTAGTGTTGTGCAAATAGATACAGATTTACTGTGCCAAGTACAGATTTCCTTCTTCCTTATCTCAAGAACATATATCAGATATCAGCATTATCAGTATTAGGTTGCATTTTATAATTTCTGAAGCACTATTTATGGTGAGGCTGTGATTTCAGTCTCAGTTAAGGTGGGATTTATATTTGCAAGATCCTTCAGCTTTGTTGTGTGCTGGGACTTTTCTTTCTAAAGGGTGTCTTGGTAAGATTCCCTTGTGCGAAGAATATAGGTCCTGAGAACTTGATTTAAACGGCAAATTTAGTATACTATATGTAAATGAAAGCATTTGGTATTTTTTTAAAGTTAAGTTGTAAACATTTTGTCTTGTTGCTGTCTTAATGAAGAAGAGCTTTATTGTAGTTTTGTTTTTATATATTTATACACACACACATATAAAAGAAATACAATTATTTCCTGGTTTGTATGTTTCATTTTCAGTAAGATGTATGTTTCCCATACATTTTTGTTTCATTTTTTACATTGAATAATATTCATAAACTGATTTAACACTCAGTCATTTAATAAATATCAACAGTGCTGATATGAGTTATTCCCCATATTACTGTGTTTTGCCAGAAAATATGAAGTGACCTCTGTGCCTGCACCTTATGAATGGCACCTATATTTCTCCTTATTGTGTACCTATAGTCATGACTGTGATACTGTACTGGCATTTTTTTCCAAAGTGTTACACGTTTAGTTCAGAAGGATTCTAAGGGTCCGTTGTGAAAACTTTTGTAAACAGTGAAATTTGGTTTGTGCTGTATTACATTTATAGAGATGGGTTAAATTGGAATAACTTACAAAATATGTTTATAAAAGTAAAACTATAAAAAGTTTAGTTGTATCATATCAGGTGTTTACACTTCTGTTTGTACACTTAATGATTTAAAATTAAATTGTTGTAAGATTTTTGTGCCTTCACTTGAGTAAGACTTCATGTGCATCGACAATCTATTCTCCTGAATTACTATAAACTGAATGCTTCCTTGGAACATTTTGCCTTTGCTCATAGGAAGCCTGCAAATATAAAAGATAACAATAGATTTAAGACAAGTGTCTAACCTGTATTAGTCAAAAAAACCTGGGAATCCAATAGAATGACATTTAGAAGAATTAACAGCAAAATTAATGTGTACAAACAGAATAGTAATTTCATCAGCATGAGTCCTGACTTATTAGGCAGAATTTTTTTTAACTGATAATCAGTAATGTATTTCTAGCTGATACATTGTCCCAATCTTAATCTGTCTGAATTTCTATAACTGCTGAATGTTAAGTTTTTCATTTTGTTTTTGTTACTGGGTTGATTGATTATTTCCTATTTAAACTGGATTTGGATTGAATTGCAAAGACAAAAATCACAACATTGTAACAGGTGATATGTATGTAGGCTTTGTACTCCATATTTCATGTTTATTCTCTGATTTTTCTGCTCTCAAACCACTGTAAGCAAAACAATTTGAAGTCTGAGGCTCATATGCTTTTTCAAAAACTGCTCTCAGGAAATTACTTTCAGCTTTCAAGTGATTCAAGAAGTAACATGGTTAGATTTTTTTGTGTCAGTAGGAGGAGAAATGGTACTGATGGTTTACATGGTATTCATTATATTATTGCTTCTCTAAGTTGGAACGATCCTGTAATTGTGCTAATAACCACTTAAACATCGAGTGAAGTATGAAATTAGCCTTTTAAGAAACCTTGTAATGATTTGCAAATGCCTGTTTTTAATAGGCTATTTTAATAATAAGCTTCTAGTTAATATTAAGTGAATCATGTGGTAACATTGTTCAAGACCTGGGTATATATACCTGTCTAGAATTATATCAGGTCTTAGTCTTAAACTATTATGAATATTGTTTACCTAATTTTTTTTTAAACTGTGTGTTTTATGTGGGACTAGCACTATTATTTTGTATGTACCATTCACCAGAGAAAGAATGCTTTGTGCATCTGATTCAGTGTTTGAAATCCAGCATAGCATGATAGAGGCAAGCAGTGCCACTGGTTTATGTGCTTCTTAAAATCTGTTTTGCCATTACTCTGGTGCTTTGCAGAAACATAGAGTTTGTCTGTTAATGTTCAGTGATGAATCTGATTTTCTTGAGGGTGAAACAAGGATTTAAAAAATGAATGGAATATCTTATGCTACTTATTTTCAAAGGCATAGCTTTTATTACTTTTTTCCCATGAATATGTTGCTGTAATTTTATTGACTTCTGAGGTGTCTTTAGACACACTTATATTTTTTTGTTTCTCATATCCTGGGCTTTCTATTTCTGAATTCATTAGTTTTTGCAAATTTGATCTGTGTGAAAAGTTCCTCAAGAAACTTTTAGGCATATGAAACACAGAAGTGAAATTGTTGGTTTGATGCAATTGTTCTTCAAAGAATGAAAAAAATTCACTTTTTTACTTTTGCTCATTGTGGTTTGAGAACTAAGATTTATTTTTACCAAAAAAAAAGGAGACACATGAGAAATCTTCATTTTTGTTTTCCTGTGGCAGCTCGATCTACCTTTTTGTCTCTTCCTCATACTCGAATGTGAAAAATACTTGCCAAGAATTCATATATTTTTAATTTGTAAACTAAAGATTGGTGAACAGAGAGGTGCATTCAGAAAATTCAGTTAGTTTTGGTCAATAGGCAGGCTGGGATAATAGAAGAGAGATACCTGACAAATGAAATCAGTTTAGGAGGATTTTGCCCCACGCAAAATTATTTATGAAGTCATGACGTTGTTGTGTTGATCTTAAATTATACACTAAGAGTGAACAAAGACAGCAGGTAAGTACACTCATAATAGAAGGGGGGAACAGGCAGCAAATGTGAGAAGGTTCTAGTGCTGATAAAATAGTCTGTACGTGTATGGTGAACAGAACCACATGTGTATCTCTGCTTACATGCTGAAAGACAAATACAAAATCAAGCTTGAAATTCCTTCTTTCTCGCTATGTTACAGCTAAAGCATCAGAATATTTGGGGCATTTTGTCATGTTCTGGAATGTAGGTTAAATTAAAAAGAAATTTTTGGCTTTTAAGCTGATACTTTCTGGGATTTTTGGTTTGTGTATTTTTCTTCATGTATAGAATAAAATAAAGGAGAATTACATGAAATAATTCATAGGAGCTTCTAGGATATAATAACAAATGTATATTGTGCATTTTACTGAAATGTGAACATGTGAGATTGAAATTCAATCTCTGAAAATAAACTACTATATTAAAACTTAATGGCTATATGTATATACAGCTTTAAAATTGCTGTAGAATTTTCAAAATTTTAAAGGCTGTTTAGAGCTTTTATGTGAATATTTGGATAATTGGAATTAAAGGGAAAAAATTAGAGCTGCTATTGCAAGATGCTTTTGATATATATAAATAAGAAATCTATTGGGCTTTTGTTGTAAGAGTGTGTCTTTGTGAGTAAAAAAAGTGCTCAAGTTGCATCTTGCATAAATACAGAAATGTTTGATCACTCAAGTTCTGGGATTTCATTTGTGAAATGTGCTGGCATAAACCCCTAACTTTTAAACCACAAAGTTTCTATTCAACACCTAAGTCTGAAATTTGGATAGATTTGGTAAATTTTCGTAGAAATGCTGAAACTGATTACTGTCTGGTGTTACATTGTACAAATCTAACACGTGCTTGGGACAGATAGCTTATGTATGAGCTTGAGGCAGATGGAAAGATGCCAAGAAATACTGACTAGAGATTAAATTTTTTTGTTACTTCAATATTCTACTTGCTTGTAGAATACTGAAAAGGGCTGAGCACGCAGGTATAATCCATGCAGATTTTTTTCTTTTTGGAACCACAAGGGTTTCCAGTTTTGCAAAGATACAGTGGCAGAATACCTGGAACCAAAATGTACACCGCTTTGGATTTTAGTTGGTCATGTTTTTGAAAATGAAGACTCAGTGTGGTGCTGACCATCTTAAAAGCCCTATACCATAAAGCATTAAACATAAATTCACTTTATTGTGCATTCTTTAGGATTCCTGTAGTTCTCTAAGTACCTTTCCAAATATAGCAAATTATTCCCAGGAGCTGAAGCTTTTTTATGGTAGTATTATAAATCGTATATAGGGCGCTTTGGATCTGTTAACTGTTGTCATAGACATGATAAAGATCCATCATTCTGGCTGCAGCAATTGTATGATGAGAGCAGCAAATTCTGATGTGCAGTCTCACAGCTGTCAGGTACTGTCTTCCTCCACTAGAAAACTGAGATTCTCTCCTGTCTGTTTGTCCTAACTTAGCTCACAACTCTGAACATATTTTTCTTGTGGAGGTTTGCTACTAATGAATTTCAAAAGTACATAACTACTATGGAAACATTGGCCTCTGGGTAAAGAACTTCCCCAAAAGTAGTTACTTGTTGATGCATTCAGGACCTGGGAACAAAATCTGTGAATAAGAGAAGAAATTGCACTCGATGATTTGGATTAGTTTATGTGCATACTGTAGTGTATAGGGTCTACTTGGTTATACTTTGGATTTTTTTTTCAAGTTATTGTTAACAGTCACTTTTAGGAAATGAAGAAAAATTGCGTATTTAGTTTTCCCAGCTTTGAAATTTTTGAACTAGTAGAATATTTGACAGCTGTGTACTGTTGCACGTTCATGAAATTGCTTCTCTAAATGTCTTGGTTTTCAAATGAATAATTTAATGTGTTGGGTTTTTAAAATAATTTGATTGAAACTATTTTGAAATTATTGAATGTTGAAATTGTGAATTATTAATGAAATTAAGATAGCTAATTGTTTTGTAATGGAATTCAACTGAAATCCAGTGTATGGAATTATACCATCCCAAGTATTTTGTGAACTCTTACAGTAATTAACTTTGAATTGTGTGGTTCCCTGATTTGCCAAAATAGATGAGAGTAGTAAGTAGGGCTTGGGTTTTTCAAGGGCAAGTAGGTGAGGAAACCTGCAAATCTACATTGTATTAATTGAAAAGTGGGTTCTTGTGCATAACTGCAAGTGTGTATTTTTAGATGTGAACCCCATCCAGCTTGCTGCTAGTCTTTTGAATTACTGGTGTCAGATTCTGTGTTATTAAGCTGTGAGCCATCCACTTGATTATACAATCAATTACTTAAATGTCAAACCAGCTTAAAACTTATGTAAGTGGGCAGGTAAAAATGTAAAAATCTAATTGTGGTTAAATTACTTTAAATTCTTTTTCAGTTACTCTTGCAGAATGCATACTTTAGGAAGTGTTCTATATATAAATTTTTCAGTCAGTCACAGAAGCAGTAGTTATTTCTTTATCATCAGTACTTTAACTGTGAAGTTTATATTCTTTCAACTTTGTTGTACAACAACACTAATCTTATTTTTAATTACTGTATTAGAAAACTACTTCAAATGAATAGCTACTGCTTCTGAGTGTTTTGTGTTAGTTAACATCATGGTGAAGTAGATGCACGAGTTGTGTATGTATAGATAAGCCAACAATTTTCTGTGTGTTTTGGGGACTAGCAAAATCTACATCACAAATTTTGACACATTACAGCTGAAGGAAGAGGAACAGCATGCAAGACAAGATACATTCTTCAAGGAAAGATGCTTGTCCAGCAGTTTGCTTCATGTGATTGAACTGAGCCTGTAAGGATTCATGGATAATATGAACAGGAATAGATCTGAATAAAGCAAATCTGCATACATGGTAACCAGTAGCTCTTTTACTTTTTTATGTTGCTTAACTGTTTTATTTGAGGGAAACCTGTGTGATTTAAACCTTATAGCTTTTGCAACTTTATTACTGGTTATATACATTTGGCAATTATAATGTGCAAGCAATTGAGAAAAGTCAAGTAAAATGCTTGTTTTTATAGTAGTTTGTTCATGTTAAACTGTTCATATAATGTCTGTATACAGCACCACTGATTACAGTAGATGTAGTGTTGTAATAAACTGTTTAATGGGGCTGATGTGTAAAGCTGTTCAAGTTATTTGATGTTTACACCTCAGGGAAAGTCATGTGTTCAGCAATATTTAAAGATAATGTTACAATGAAAACATTGATGCTGTCTTCAGAAACATCGCAATAGTTCTTGCCTATGCCTCAACCTAATCTTGCATTCAGCGAGTTAAACGTACTAATGTTGCGCTCTCCCACTCAATTTTGATACAAAAATAGGTGGTTACGTAAAACCTTTAATTCTGTTTTGCTTTTTAGCAGTGTTTACCTAGGTGGCTTGTGAATTTGCTAATTGACTTATAAAACTGTAAAAACTGCAGCTCTCTGTGGTCAGTTGTTCTGAGGATAGACCCACGTCTGTGATTTTTAGCACACTGAAAATTTTGTCTCTCATACAGCCTTGATCCTGATTGACACTACAGTTAATATAAACATAAACTATTCATATAAACTTAAACTGCCCATAACAAGGGGTAGAAAGGTTAGGTTTAAAACACCCAAAATCCTGCAGTTGTTTACAGTTTTATAGTAATAGTGCTTGTGTGTGTTCCCTGTCCACCCCCAAGGCCGTAGCAGTCTGTACATAGTTGTATATTAGAAATGTGCCAGAAGAAACAAGATGTTACCATTTTTATGACTTCATGGGTTTGGTATTTTCTTAATACTTCGGGGTTTATTCACACATGCATATAAAAGAGAAGGTACATTTGTATGTCCTTGTTCACCAGTGGGCAATATTTAAATGTCTTAGCAAAAAATGGCACTGATTAAATTTGTCAGATGAGGTTTTGTAAATTTACCTAAAAACAAATTAATGGAGCACTCAGTGAAAGTAGGCGTCAAATTAAAGAATTTGTTTTAAATTTTATCAAGTGTGAAATGCAAGCTAATAGAAATTGCATAAAAGCTGCAAAAGCTTCATTTCCGTCAGCCTTGCACAAAGGCTCACTTTTAGTCTATGCTAAAGCGTTACGTAACAGACACGCTCTTGGAGTTGTCACTCGTCCAAATAGCTGCACTTAATGTTTTAAGTTAAGTTTCAAGACCTCAGATGGCTTTAAGAGGGAGCTCTTAGAAGCCTCTTGATTTCCTTTTTACCAATTTTGAAGATTTTACAGCTGACTTAAAATGTTACCCTGTTCAGGAAAGCATTTAAATCTGGTTATCCAGAGCATATAAAGCATGTGCTTACATGTCATAAATTTTAAGGCATGTAAACATATGCTTTAAGTGTTGTATTTGCATACATGAGTGATTTTTATGCTTTACTGAATTGGGACCAGTAGCTTGTGCAACTGCAAAAGTTTTGCGTGAGCCTGAAATGCTCTAATATTTTTGGCACCTACTATTCAACCAGATTTCCTGCAGCCAGGTTGATGCTGTTGGACTTGGCTACAGCTTCAGACTTCCCCCTTTTTTCCTTTTTTCTTAAATTGTGTACCTCAGTTCCTCATGCATGGGATCACTGGTGTTTATTGAACTATTTGCTACTGAGAAGATATTTCACGTGTTTGTTTAATCCTGTTTGAAAATGAAAACTGCCTTTAAAAATTTTGTAAAACTGAAAGTTGTACCAAGCAAGTCATGAATCACTTCCTGCTTTTTTTGTCAATAGGTATTGGTTATAAAAAGTACTGTTGTAACTTTTTTTCTTTACTTAAAAACATTGTTTACTACTGTGTGTAATAAGTTTAAGGAAGAAATTACCTGCCTGTAGCAGTTAAATGGGGAATAGCTAATACTGGAAAAGCAGCAGGTAAGTAATGTTCCATTGCATAGATATATTAAATTTTAAAATAAAAAAGGTAATGTTACAAGCATTTTATGTAGGATCTGATATTTTAGTCCACATTGAAATAGATTTCAGACTGTTGCTCTTTTACATAGAGTGTAATTTCTCACTCACATATTTCCATTGCTGGCAATGGGAATAGCAGGAGGTAAATAACATAAGTTAAACAGAATGACCATTGTGACCTGAGAGATGAGATCCCTGTATGAAGCCCGTTATTTCTGCCTGTTCTCCAAATTCATACTTTTAACTGATAAATGTACTGTGTTGCAATTTAGATAATACTCTCTTGTTGTTGTGAGCTTCCTTTGTTAGTTTTTTTTATAAAACAAAAAAATGTACAGAAAAAAATCCAAAGACCCTGATAGACACCAAAAAGGAATATGCCTAATGTACATCATGTATAACTGGATCTGTAGTAGAATTTTTACTGAGTCTTGGTTTACTAAAGGTTCCTGCAATTTCCTGTGCACATGCAGGAAATGGCAGTTTGGAAACTTGCTGACTGGTGGTGATGCCATAATGGCTACTGCTGTTTAATATTCACTCAGTTGTATTTCATTTCCTTTTGCTGATGAAAGGATGAAATAATCTGTGAGGAAATACTTCATTTTTTTCAAATATTGAGTTTATAAGTAACATTGAAAATACTATCTTAAGGCTATGTCATTTATCTTGAAAGACAAAACTAACAAGTGGTGACTTAGATGTGGTAGCGCTTTACCAACAGAACTTGTTTTGGTGGTTTGTTTTTTAGAAGTAGAGGGTGGTTTTTTTAAAGTAAAATTTTTACAGGACTATGTTTTGACAGGTCAAAGTACTTAAGAACAACAGCATTTTAGAAACTGTACAGTCTCTTTTTTTTTCCTCATTCCCTTTTTGCTTTCTGTGCCAATAATTTTTGTTCTGATTACATTTTGAAAAATGTTTGTCAGAACTTCAAATTTTTATTTACAGTGTGGCTTATAAGCTTGGATAGCTGTTGTTTTTTGTGTTAAACAAAATATTTTTATTAAATTTAGACATTAGCTTTTTCTTTATGGACTGAGTACTTTCTGGTTTTTTTCCCTTGAAATTGGTGAGGCTTAGTTTTTCTAACTGTATTTTTTTACCTGATTGTTTAGTTGCATACCCAAACCCTTGTAAATGTTTTTTTTCTTAGTTGTATGTGGATAATTGGAGATTTAAATGTTGTATATACTTGTCATCTGTGTTTCTAGTAAAATACATGGCATTCTTTGTAGAAATACTTAATTCCTGATTTTCTTTCCTTATCCACTTGGCTCTTTGTGTACAGGTTAAACAGACATTGCTCCTATTTTTATTTATAGAATTTTATACATAGCCTGTTAAAATTGTCTTTGGTTCTTGTATGAACTGAGATACAGCCTTAAATTTCCTAATACAATGCTCATTAAGATACTGTCAGTCATGGAGATCTAAATATAAAACATGCACATTTAGGACTGGTACTCTTCAGAGATCTGAGACACTAAATTGCTTTTGGGTTGAAATATAAACCCATCAAGATTTTAGAGAAGGAAAGTGCAGGTCAGTGTCCATATAAAAAATGAATTAATATGAATTCTTTCCAAAATAACAATTGTAACATAGAAAAGAAGCAAAGTGGATTCAGTTGAGATTGAAATTATTCTGGTAATTTGACTGCACGGGTCTTGAACATAATCGTTGCAGCATGCTGATGAATCATGATGTGTATGCAGAAATACTGTCTCTTGCAGTTATGATGCCTTGCAATTAATACTTCAGACTGGCTTGGGGTGGATGGGAGTGTTGAGTTGGGGTTTTTTTTGGTTTTGTAGTTGTTTTGCCTTCTTCCCCTTTCCTCCCCATACCCCATTAAGGTCTGACATCCCATGTATTTTTAGATTTCCGTTTAGCTTTAGAGAAGAAATTTACTAGGGAGCAGTTTGGGGTATAGAAGTTCATCAGTTTGATATTCTTATGGGATTTGTTTTCCCCCATGTTGGACAAAATATGATGAAGCTCCTTATTCCATTTATATATGATACATTTATTAATTCTTGAACCCTTTCTGTAGCCCCAGTGATTGCAGTGGGTTCTGGAATGATGCCTATGTCTGTGCTTAAACCTTCTAAATACACTAATTTTACAGAAGTCTCTTGAAAATAGTATACCTTTGATCCTGATGGAATGGAGCACTTAAGTTGTAAAAATTCCCATCCATTCATACCATGTAATGTGATTTTTACATTATTTCAGGAATAACACTTTAGAGTATATTCAATAGACTTCAGCCTCACCCTCTTGTACACAGTATTTTGTAATAGAAAATATTTTAAACTGCATATTATTATCACATTATGAAACAGACATTCCTTTGATCTTTGGATGTACGAAAATGAGGAATGTGTGTGCTTTTATAAATATAAGTGGTTGCAAATTCATATTCCTTACTACTGCAGTTGTCCTTTTTTAAAATAATAAAGGAAAAAAAGAAAAAAAAGCCAAATGTTTTAAAGGTGAAATACATTCCTATTTGGTAAACTGTAACATTTTTATGACGATTACCAGCAGTGCTGACTTCCTAAACAAAAGGCTGTATTGTCTTCCTGTACCATTTGATTTCCTGGTTCCTGGTTTGCACAAGGATATACGAGTAAAATATTCAAGAAATGGTTTGAAATACAGGAGAGGGGTTGTCCGAGTTGGAATGCAGGATTGCAATGCAAAATGTAAGGAAATGGATGCCTGTCAGAATGCCTGACTCCAAAGGATTTTTTTTATATATATATATTTATATATATATATATATAGTTAACAGTTCCCTGATGCTGGCAGGCCAAAGAGTCTGTTGAATACTGGAGTTTTTTGAGACCTATATTTCTCCACAAGGTAAGATGGTATCCTGGCAAATGTGGATTTCAATACATTTTCAGCAGAGGTACTTAAATAATCTGTAAGTTTAGGGATAATTTCATTTTTTTAGATGTTATACTTGAAATATTGCACAACTTTTAGCTTTCATAGGTTTCTTATTTTCAGCCTTTAGGAGACTGTTAAGCAATTTGCTGTCCAACTTTTGTGTTGGTCTTAAACTGCAATAGTAGTTTACCTTGTATTGAAGAAATAAAGACCATTTTTATATTAAAAATACTTTTGTCTGTCTTCATTTCAATTTGTCTCATTTCTTAGACATTCTCATTATTGCCAGACTTCAAATTTTCAGACATTAAAACTTGGAGAGTGGACATGGTAAGATTGTTACAGCTAGATTCTGTGCTGTAATTAATTCTGAATCGAGAAATAGTTCATACTAGCTCCTGTCCTTATCTTTTGCAAAGTTTACAACCAGTGAGAAGTGCAGACTTTTTTTTTTTTTAACTAATCTTATTTTTTCTGTAAAATACAGGGATCCACACGAAGTGTGTTAACTAAAAGGAATAAATTAAGCATGTACATAAAGCAATTTCAGTCTCTTAATATTACATTTTCAGACTCAAACATCAATGTAGTAATGTTTGGAGCTGTGGGCTTTCTCTGTAGGAAGCATTAAACCGCTGATGATAGAACTTTTTAATCTGGTTTCTTGCTTTGACTAAATCTGGCAAATGCTAATCATTGCAAAGCATGTGAGTGTTAAATGCAGCAACTGTAAAACAGCTGTATGGCAGGTTGAACTGCTGTCAGCTCATTTCATGCAAAACATTGGTTTGGTGCCCGTGACAGTATCCATCCTATGATGATTTGAAACTGCTTTTGATTCTGGGGTTACACGGGCAAGTGTTTTAACTGCTAAAGCAGAACATTGTGTTACGTACATAAAGCCACTTGCATTGCCATACTGTGCCATTCTAGTGATGAACTTCCATAATTCATAATACTTGTCAAAGTTCATTCAGTCTGGCACAAAATGAGCTGTATCCATTGTGCCATCTTAGATGTACTGGTATCATTTTCTGTGCTGTTGGCTCCACCTTTGGCCTGTGGTGAGCCTCTGCAAACCACATTTGATGGTTGTAAGATTATGTGAGAACGCTGGTGTTCATTTGGGAAAAAATTATAGTTTCAAAAATAATATTTTCAAAAACCAAAATTTAATCTGATTGGCTTGGAAGAACACAACATTCGTGACTGTATTTAAACCCAGTGGGTAACTGTACAGGTCTCTGTAGAGGAAACAAAATGTTCATTAGAAAATTAACTTGAATTTCTTTGGGTAGTGCTCCAAACCTGAAATAATGGAAATAACATTCACTTACTCTAAAGGGCTCAGCCATTATTTGTCCAAATAGCAAGCAATAGGATAGCAAAGCCAACTTGGCCACTGAGTTTACTGTGTCAGAATTCACTGTAACAACCTGAGTTTTTAATGTGATTGTGTGTTTAGCCTGGTTCCATTGGCCACGTGAAAATTCAGAGATGGAAATGGTATTAGGCTGTGGCTGGTGGGGTTCAGGGGACTCCAGGCTTCCTTCTGGCTTAAGATCAGAGGAGAAAATCATTGCGAACTCTTGATTTTAAAAGTATCTTCCTGCAATTTTCCTCCAGGTTAGGGTCTTCAGCAGTTCCAATTGCTGAAATATGAGATAAGTGTAAAGCATCCTATCCCCCAAAATATGGGATGTATACTCAAACACAGTGAGGATTCAGTAGTACATGGATGAACTCATTGTGGACGTGTTCAAGCATAGGTCAACTAACCAGGACACAAGACCATCAAGGTAGGCTTTGAAATGGTATTAGAGAATGGGGAAGGTAATATAACAAGTATGGAGTTTGCTTTCTTCCATAAGAGTTCCCTAGGGAAAATATTATCCTTTGAGTTGCAGACATGGAAATAATTTGATTACACTTACTAGGAAAATGTTCTTCCTCAGTTCTGCTTGTAAGGACCTTGCCTCCAACCTCTTTCAGGGTTTCATAACTGCTGCAGATTTTAAGGCCCAGAGGCCTAGGTAAGCTGGAGGGAGAGATTCTGGTGGAATCCAGGCTTCAGATTATTGTCCTTGCTTGTTTCTCTGACTGGAGAGTCTCCAGTGCTTAGCAATGTGGAAGCTGGTGCAGAAGCTTTCTCTGCCACCTCAGCAAAGAGAGCTAACTCTTCCCATCTATCATGTCGTGTGATGGCTGGAAACAAGATAAAAATGCCAAAAACCCAAAATCACCCACACTAGGATAAACTTGTTATTGAACATGGCTGTACGTGGCTGAGTAACCTCATTGTGTGGCCCTTATTATTGACTGTTAGTTTTTTGGGAGGAGAGGGAGGTGGAAGGCATTTGTGAGGTTTGGCAGGGGAGCCTAAAATAGTTCTGTGAGCCTTCTGTTCTCACACTAACTGCAATTGAAGGGAGATTACTGCACTGTAGGAAAACTTTTTCTGTGAGAAAGCTCTGGAGTTCCTGTGGACATCTGCTGTAGGTTTTGCGTGCCAGGCAATGGGACAGCTGAATTCTCTAGATGTTTTTACAGGAAGAAGTCGTCTTCCCTTTTGCTGCTGCACCTTTTCTGCACCAGTCTCACTGAAAGCATTACTGAAGCTTCTTCTCTCACAAAGCTGGCATTTTGTTTTATTTGCTATCAGTTCAAGAGTTACTGATCAGAGAAAGGCTTTAATTTTAAAAATTTGTCTCTGTGGAAGTGAGACATCTTGAGCACCTTCAGGGAAGCAGGCACTGAGTAAGGAGCTGGAAGTGTCTTTTTTAACCCTTGTTTGGGCTGCAAAGACATGCTCAGGTTTGGAGTATTAGTGCTGTTCTCTGCCTTTTCAGTTTCCTCTCTATCATCCTTCAGACAGTTTCATAATACTGCAGCTTGTCCAGGAAAAATGGTGAGCTGCAACAGAGGAGCAGCAGAAAGCAAATCAAACACCCAAATAAGCAGAGCAAAGTCTATGAAGCTAGAAAAGGTAAGTTTGTCCAGTGCAGACTGAGTAAAGGAAGACAGAGGTATGTGTGTAGTTCATGGTCACAATGATGGCTTTTTTACAAACATTATTACATGACATTCTGGTGCAGGTACCTGAGTGTCTGTACCTGAAATTCTGGGCTATAACAAATCATGGCACACAAGGTGAGGAAAAACCAGGTTAATAATTTTGGGGCCGGGACCTCTGTTTTGCATTGGGATTTAGCTGAGTCCCCTGGAAGGCCTGCAGTATCATGCTCCTAGATATAAAGTAGTCAATTGAGAAAGGAGTTTTGCTAAGTTAGCATTTTTCTAAAGATAAGTTCCTGGTCAGCACAGAATATTTGTTAAAGGAATGTAGTCTGCACACTTAACACCTCTGACAACGGATTTAGCATATCCCAAAGTACTTAAAGCGTGACACTACTTTCTGCATGTATCTTGACTAAACGGATTACTCCAGACATAGTAAAGAATTTATGACTTGATGCTCCTTCATGTTCTATGAGTATAGGTAAGGCTGCAGCTGCTCAAGAGACTTTGTAAAGCAATAGATGGACAGATGAACTGGAACTACATAAGAAGGAAAACTTATCTGTCACATTGAATATTTAGCTATTTTATCTCTTGGAAGATACAAAAGTAAGTGGTGGCATCTGTAAAATGTAAGTAAATGGCTGGGGATGAGGAGATGATAAGCCTGCTCCGTGTCCAAGAAAAATAACTTGCTCTGGGAGATGTACAAAAGAGACAACAGAAACACCAAAGTGACAGTGAGGTGGGAATATATTTCCTTTTTTAGCCTGGAGAAGAAAGGAGGGGCTTGTGAAAGGTGCAGAAGCAGTGTTATGTGGAGTGACAGCTGGGGAAGGCAGCACATTGGTCAAGAATGTCGCAAGCTTGAGAGGTGTGGTGCTGTCCTTGGGATGAGGGAGAAGGGCTGGTGCAGTTAAGCTCTTCTGCTGGACAGATTTTTAATGACAAAGTTTGAGCATGAAGTGGATCAGAGAAGTGACACAATGTAGCATAATGTGTAATATTATAGAAAACATATGTGGATCAGCTCATGCTTTTAATGCTGAAACATAAAGCATATGATGTTCAAGGAACGGATGAAAATTTTGCTGTTTTTTTCCTCTAATCTTTCTGTTCCTGGAGAGACACTGTGAAAAACAAATGCAGCCCAGTAGAAACAGAGCTCTTTGCTGCAGACAGAAGATTGTTATTCCTTTCAGTTAATTCAATCTGAACCTGTTTATGCATCTCTTCTGAACAAGTTGCAGAAAAATTTTAGCACTTTGCTTTCCATCAGACTACTGAAAGTCTTGTAAATCCTGTTCCCTTGGTGTAAATGAGAAGTAAAATTAATTTATTCTCAAACAAGGCTTCTCAGCTTTACAGAAAGGACCTAGTGTAAACAGATGGTTTTAAAAATTATAAATTGCTGAACTTTATTTTTTCAAAACTACTTGAATCTACTTAGCACCGGCAGTCATTAAGTAGATTTTTTCTTTTATCCTGCATCTTGGTGAAATAGGCCCCTAGGTGTCCTGTAAGGGTGCATACATTCAAAATGGTGTAGATGTGATCAAGAGTGTAAACGGGCTCTTTCTGCCATCTAGTGGCATCAAAAAAACCTCTCCACTTAATTAACAATCTCATTAATTGTGTCTGCATTGTCAGCAGAACTAGGTGTAATAATCCTCAACTGTCTTTAAGTTTTAGAAGATAGCAGTCACTTTTTATTCCCTTTTTCTAAAAAATAAGCTGTATTTTCTTGCCTTGACACCTCATGAAAAAGTCCCTGTTTATTATTTGAATGCCTTTTGAGTGCACTGCTCTTAAATTCCTGTGTTTGTTTCCCTATATGGTACACTGGTACTGAAATACTCTAAGCCTTAGAAACCTTTCTTTTATGCTAAAGACACTGGAAAAGGATATTGTCCGCACAGGTAGATAAAACGTTGCCTGTAGTGGAATGCATCTCTAAAACCCTCTGAAGATGGGTGGTTCCCCTGTGGAACAAGGCAGCATTTGCCTCTGAAGGAGCAGTGAGCTTTATGGAGTTACTGCATTTCAGAATGGTTCCTGTTAAAACTGATTTCTGAGGCTCGCTGGTGTCTCACTTCCCTGTGAGCCATTTATTACTTCTTTTGACAGACAGCTACCCTTACCACCTTTTACAATCTGCAGACTGTGCTTCACTTAAAAAATACCTGATTCTGCTTGGATGTGTTATAACTCCACACTGGTGGGAGGGGATAGAAACAGAGACCATTCATGCCAAACAGAATCCTTATTCATGGGTCAAGTTATAAGGGACTTGGGCTCCCACCTCAGAAAGTTAATTGGAGCCTATATGTAATTAAAACTGCAGTTCTCACTTTCTTGAAAGTGATTTAGCCTGGAATATTTACAAGATGAAGGTTCATAGCCCCTACTTTCTCAAAGACCCGTAGTATAAGGGTATTGAAAATGGTGAATAGTATAGAATAGTTACAGAACCCTCTAGAAGAAACTGTTGAAAATAATGTCTAAATTGTTTGCTGGATTCTTTTTTCGTACATAGAGTACTTTGAACAAAAAGAGTCAGAGAAGGCCAATGTTTTATTAGCAGCTCTAAAAAGCTGCTGTATTTTGAGCTTCTCTATGTAAGTATAAATTCTCCATAAGATTAAAACTATCTGCTGGCTGGCTTCCATCTCAGCAGGAGTGCAGGAAAATCTTCTTGGTGTTAATTTCACAGTAGTAACAGTATGGTACTTCAGAAAAATAACTTATTTTGTCATGTAGCATTCCTACTGTGCCCTCTTAATTCCAAGTTATCTCCTGCCTGTTCCATTTAGTTAAGTAATTTATCATTTATTTTAAAATAAGCTTTATGCCTTTTACTCAAAAATAATTTAGAAATAAACCTCTACATTATCATGTCCCCCTTTTTTGAGTTATAATTACAACAATAGCTAGTTCAGATTTTTAACTGTGACGTGCTTGGGTACATTACTGAAGAAGGAAAGGTTTCTAAAAATGCAGCTCTTTATTTAGGGGAAGAAGTAGCAACTTGCCAAAACCACGTTACCATCAAATTAAATTAGTAGACTGTTAAAACAGTTAGGGTTATTGAGAGAGATGGTGGTATACCATTCTTTGCTGGAGCCAGGTTTGTGCTATCTCCAGCTGCACTTGATTATTGGAGCAGCTGGCCTCTTGCCCCACTCAGTTTGTCCTTTTCAGGATTGGTAGAAGTTTGAGGAAAGTCTTACCTGACACTTCTGCAGGGTCAGCTCCTGTGAGATTGTATGTAATCCCCGTACAAAGAAAAAAATGTAACCATCTCTTTTGAACTTTAAGAAAAAAAAAGGAAAATTAAACCCCACAATTTTGGAATGAAATCTTGGAATGTCGAGGAACCTGGTAATTTTGCCGAGAATCTGGAGTTGGAAGTTGTTCTTTATTTGTTGTGTATGCCAGTGTCCAGTGTTGTGTCCCATCTGAGGACAGCTGGCAGGTGAAGGGCTCAGCTCTGAGGAGCAGCCAGCTCCCTGTACGTGGCTCTTTCCTTTCACAACAGTGGCATATGAAAAAACTTCACCTGAACTGAACTCTTGGACAGAGGCTAAGCCAAACAGTCACAGCATGATGGCAGATGACATGCAGCAGCTCCCAAAAATAGGTTGGTATAAGCAGATTTCAGCACTTATGTTCTTCAGGGTGCTCCCAGCCCTTTGGTACAGATAGGAAACCTGCCTAACGTGGTCTAGTTCAAACAATCCCATTCATTTCCAGTCTTTCCCACGTCATCTTGTTATGCAGATTCATCTCGTTCCACATGTTCCAACAAAGGTTTTCCCTCCATAGCCACAATCTGCCTCTGAAATTCAGTGACTACCTTGAAACCTTCTCCATTTAAGATGATTTCCTTTTTCATTTGGCACAGAGCACATGTCCAGTGCCAGTTTCTCCAGTTCTGCCACTTCTTTTCTTAGATGTGCTTCCATCTTGGTAATAACATTCAAGCCTGTGAATATTCAGATAATAAATCCATTAACCATTCTTTTGGTGAACGAATCTTTGTATCAGGTTTAAAAAAGGAATTTATTTCTTTTTCAATCAACCTATAGCTCTCTGATTGGCCATACTTATAGGTAAAACAGGTTGGGAATGGTGTGGGTGTGTTTTAGCCTCCCATACTTCATTGCAAGGGACACAAGAAAGCAAAATAGCAAGAAAGACTGGAAAATGATGCCTGGGATATGAAGCTCAGTCTTGGCCTGGGGCAGGCAACTGCATCATTTAACTTCTTCTATGATTTATCTTAAAACTTCATAGGGTTTGTCCAGAGTGTTTGCTCCTGCACTTCTTACAGGACGTCTATCCTGCTCCTCCCATGCTCCAGGGGTTACAAAAGGAAATTGCTGCCTGAGTTTATTCTTGGCTAGATTATATTAATCTCATTTTTGTGCTAATACTGCTTGCCCTCTTGTTATTTCCCTTCCCATCATCCTTAACCCCCTAAGGCATTTGCAACAGCTAGTTAATACTTTCTCTACCTTTATTTTGGCAAATTTAAGGAGGCTCTGGCCTTCTTTATGGCACATGGTGTTTACACCAATTTGCCCTGTTCTTGCATATTTGCCTTTCAGGTTTTTTTTCTATAACAGGAGATAATAACACTATACTAAGATATTAAGAAGAAATGTTTCAGTATGAAGGTGGTGAGGTACTGGAAGGGGTTGCTCAGAGAAGTTCTGGATGTTCCACCCCTGGAAGTGTTCAAGGCCAAGTTGCATGGGACTCTGAGCAGCCTGATCTGGTGGAAGGTGTCTCTGCCCACAGCAGGGGCGAGGGCGAGAACTAGATGGTCTTTCAGGTTGCTCCCAACCCATTTTATTATATGCTCTTTTAATAGGAAGGTGCACTCTTTTCCAGATAGGGCCTTAACAGGGTTTGTATGATAGCTTCTGATCAAGTTTTCAATGCTCTTAAATACTGTTCTTTTTCTGACAGATTAACAAAGGTTGGTTACACCTCTGTCTTTAAAAACCAAAGCAGAAATGTTTGAGCCTATCCTTCCCAAAGGGAGATCTGTAGAGTAGTCATGAGCACGTGGGAGGAAAAGGTTTCTTTAGATGAGGAACTGCACCATTCCCCTTCTTGTTCATCTTGTTTGTGGAATAGTCAGTCTTCCACAGAAGCCAATTATTAATTAGATTAACCTCAGGAAATTTTTCTTTGAAGACATAGCTTGATTACTTTTAAAAAACTGGCCCAGCTGCAAGTCTTGCCAACTTCCTTCAATGAAAATAGCTGTAACATTTCAGAGCTGAGCAGTGCTATTCACACAATAGCTCATACAAGGAACAGGGTAGGAGATTTTTGATCTCTGGGAGAGGGTTAGGCATGATGTTCGCTGTCTTCTTGTCTGCCAGGAGTCCCAGCACAGGCATTGGGGGGCCACAGGAGGTGGGATGCTCTGGAAAATGGTTTGCAGGCAGGGTCTGGCTGCAGCTCCCCAGGGGAGTCCATCGAGTTCTCCGGTCCATCACAGGGACAGACAGAGCCCGGCTGGCCAGAGGCTGCAGCTGGGGCAGGGAGCAACTCCACAAATCAACAGCCCCCTCAGACTCATCTCCTCCTGGGACAGCTGGGTCAGCCTGGAGAAGAGAAGGCTCCGGGGAGGCCTCAGAGCACACTTCACTTCCTAAGGGGGCCTGTAAGAGAGCTGGAGAGGGACTTTTTGCAAAGGCATGTAGTGACAGGCCGAAGGGGAATGGCTTTAAAACTGAAAGAGGGTAGATTTAAAATTGATCTCGGGAAGAAATTCTTCCCTGTGAGGGTGCTAAGGCACTGGAACAGGTTGCCGGAGAAGCTGTGGATGTCCCATCACTGGGAGTGTTCCAAGGCCAGGCTGGATGAGCCTTTGAGCACCGTGGTGTCGCGGGGGTTGGCACAGGGTGCCCCGGACGGTCCCTTCCGCGGACGTGTGCCTGTGAGGCGGCGCAGGCCGGGCCCCCTCCCCTCCCTTCCCCTCCCGCCCCGCCCCGGCCGGGGGCAGCGGCGCGGCCCCGCCCCGGAAGCCGCGGGGGATGGCGGTCGCGGGGCGGCGGCGGCGGCGGGAGCGGCGGCGGGGCCGGGCGGGGCGGGCGCGGGCGGCGGCGGCGGCGGGCGGCGCCCCCGGGCAATATGTTCAAGAGAATGGCAGAGTTCGGGCCTGACTCCGGCGGCAGGGTGAAGGTGCGGCCTCGGCGGCCGGCGGGGCTCGGGCCGCGGGGGCGGAGCGGCAGCGCCTCTCTGAACGCGCCGTGCGCGCTTGTGCTCTTTTCATGCAGGGCGTTACCATCGTGAAGCCGATCGTGTACGGGAACGTCGCGCGGTATTTTGGGAAGAAGAGGGAGGAGGATGGCCACACTCACCAGTGGACGGTGTACGTGAAGCCGTACCGGAACGAGGTACGGCAGAGCCGCTTCCCCGAGAGGCTGCTCAGGCTTCGGAACAGGCGGGTGGGAAACGGGAATTGCTATGCCTGGAAGTGTGAAAACGCCTGTGGATGTGGCCTTGGCTTAAGGGCTGGGCTCCGTGATGTTAGACGTCTTTTCCTGCCGGGCAGCACCGGGATTCGAGGAAAGGGCAGGAGGGTCTTTGGCTGTAAGCAGAGAAAACACATTGGCTGGTGGGTTTCCAAAAAGGAAAACCATGGGAAAGGTATGCTTCCATTTATGGTTTTTTTGGAGTGGTCTTTCCAGTTCAGGGGAAGACGAGAACATTCATGGGGACGAACTATTAAAAGACTTGTGTGCCAGAACTAATTTTTCGATTTGCCATTTTACTTTCCCTTTGTGCTTAAAGTCAGAAGAAATACTGTTTAAAATCAGAAGGGATGTATGCATGTAGGATAGATGACTGAATATTAACTTGGTGTGCTGAATAGTCAGAAATAACAATGTTTCTGTTTTAGGACATGTCTGCATATGTGAAAAAAATTCAATTCAAGTTGCATGAAAGCTATGGTAATCCTTTAAGAGGTGGGTTTTGCATTTCGGCAGTTGTTCCTAGAACTGCGCTTTTGTTCTGGCTTTGTCATGAGATTAACACTTCTATGTTGCCTCTTGCAGTTGTTACCAAGCCACCATATGAAATCACCGAAACAGGCTGGGGTGAATTTGAAATAATCATTAAGATATTTTTCATTGATCCAAATGAAAGACCTGTAAGTACATTGAACTTCTAACAAAGTTAAATAATAATAAATAACAAAATTAAATAATTAATTAGGGTGGTCTACAGCTCTAGGAAATTGCTGATCAAAATAAGTCTCATTGGCCATGGAGGTAATAAAGTCTGTGCTTGTAGAAGATTATTTTAAGGATTGGTCACATTTTCCTCTTTCTGTGCTTCACTCCTGGTATTCATGCTTTTCCTGTCCTCGCCTTCTCTGACATTTACTAATATGTGACCACATATTACACCTTATCTGGGTTGAGCACACGCTGAGGATTTCTCTTCTATGTAGCTTCTAAGTTCTAGGGTATTTAAGTGTTTTAATTTTTTTTTCTGTCAGATCAAAATCAGTCAAAAAACAGCAGGGTTACTATGCTAGCACAGGTCTCTGTCTAAGAAGACCGGGTTAAAACAACTCTGTAGTTGGATAAATTACTGGAATTAATTTTTCTTCCATTCCTGTGTTTCAGACATATCTTGTAGGTTTGTTTCTTCAGGTTTAGGTAGGAAACTTGATTGCTCTATTTTAGGGAAAGAGGATGCTTATTTCTGTAAGAATTGAGTTCCTTCTGTCACATGAACAATCCTTTTTTTAATCTCTTTTTCGGCTAAATGAGAGTGAAACTAAATTTTGTTTTGAATACTTGGCAATTGGTAACAATGGGTTTCCTTTGCTGTTTGGCTCAGTAGCATCCTGACTTGTATTAATTCCATTCACAGCTTGACCAAGCTGTCCTAAGGTTGGTTGGGTGTTTTTCTTTGCTGCTGTGCTTGGAAGGCTGTTTTGGAGCCTGTCACGTTCTTCCTTTCCAGGAAGTACCAAAGGGAGTCAGGTACTGCTCTGTTCCACCACGGCTGCTGGGCCTGTTTGGAAGGGGAGAAGCGTGGGCTGTGTGTGCTCTTCCCGGGCCAGGTGGTCAGTGGCTCCTCGGGGCTGCACAGAGGGCTTCCAGTCCTCTCCCCAGCCTGCCATGTGCAGGGCAGGGATGGAAGAGTAATCCCATAGAGAGTTCAGTGAAAACTGATTCACAGCCTCCCTGGTGCTTCATTTTCTCAGGAATAGAGGATAAGGTCACAGAAAGCACTTCCTAACTGATTAACTGAGAAAGTCGGTTTGAATTAAATCACCCATTTGGAAATGTTTTCAGAGGATGTGATATTAGTATTTTTTATATATCTGTCCTAAACCACTAAATTTTTAGTCTCAAGAGGCTTTGGATAGTTGGCATTTTAACAGGTAATATTAAATTTAAAGTTTAATTCTGCTGAAGCTATATGACATTTATATTTGCATTCCTAAAACAGTTTTAAATCCTGTACAGTTATTTTGTAGGAACAAATACTGTTTGTTGATACCTAGAACAAGATTTCTATTCGCCTACAATTTTCAAGCTAATAAAAATCTGTCTTTGTATAGGTAACTTTGTATCACTTGCTGAAGCTTTTTCAGTCGGATACCAATGCCATCCTGGGGAAGAAGACTGTAGTTTCCGAATTCTATGATGAAATGGTATGAACATTCTTAATGTAATCCTCACTTTATTTTGAAGAGTATTAGTGATACCATGTATTTTTCTCCTTCATTAGATATTTCAAGATCCTACTGCAATGATGCAGCAGCTGTTAACAACGTCTCGTCAGCTAACACTAGGTGCTTATAAACATGAAACAGAGTGTAAGTTGAAAATTAAAATACTTTAATTCTAGAAATAACGATAGTTGGATTTGCTTTTAATGTGTTTTTTCTGGGCTGTAACAGTACAGTGGATTTGGATGCTGCAAAAAAATGTAATTTTGCATTAAATTTAACTTCAACTTTTGCAAAGGTATTAATATTTACCTCAAAACTTCTAAGATTTTCTTATCCTATGGCTGCTAAAAAAACAAACAAATTAGGAATTACTTGGTTTGAAGAGTGATGGCATGAACTACACCTAGTCTGACATCTTTGAAATGAATTAAAACAGAATAAATGAAGGCCACTCTGTGGTACAGTTCTGTTCAGCACTGCAAGCAAAGGTCACACTTGAAGGCCTGAGATACAGAACAGTTGGTGATGCTTAAGTCAAAGCAGCAACCCTTTGTAGATCAAGAGTAGTGTCTGAAAGCTCTTTTTCCCTTCTACTTCTTTACTGCAGGTAATTTCATAACATACTTTTTCAGTGCAGTGTAATGGTTTTTAGGTTGTTTTAATCCAATTTGTCTCCAAATATAAGCAAAAATATTAAGGGAACTAAGGAAATTAAATGAAAGTCCATTGGTTCATAAGTTGTAATGCATTTAGTGATTATTTCTGTTCTGTATTTCATCTCTCATTTGCTTTCTGAGAGTAGAAGATGTAGTAATTATTGAGCCAAAATCCTGCCCTATTAATTACAAACTTTAATCCATTATAGTCCACCTCACCTGACCTTATGTTCATGTGACAACAAATGTCAGGTATTTTTTGGACAGCAGACACCTAGAGCTAAGAGTGGTGAGTGATTATGAGTTTGAAGCCCTTCAAAGTTAGGGTTCCTATTTGCCTTAAGTCTGCTTGGCTCTGTGAGCATGTACTTCCTGCCTCAGTTCTGCCAGTCTTGAGGTGGATTTTTGTTATTGTTGCATGTTACAGTTTTTGTTTAGAAATTGTATAATATGATTCATAAAAACATTAAATTTAAACTTTTTTCATTTAACATTTTTGGATATTTTTCCAGAGAGTAGGTAGAAACTTTCAGTAGGCAGTGTTTCTTTGTATAAATGCTTTCTTAAAATGTGCTAATGAAGCAGATAATATTTGGCACTGCCCACAGTTATGTAATGGATGGGATATGAGTGGTCTCTGCAGCCTTCATAAACTTGTTGCTTTACCATCTTTGTCCTAAGAGCTGACCATGAAAAAAATAATAAAAAATAGAATACTTGATGCCAGATATTCATAAAAGCAGGGCAACATAACTGATACGTAGAATTAAACTCCAGTGAGACTTAGAAAATGGTTACAATACATGGAGAAGGAACCACAGAATGGTGGAAGCTTGAAGGGACTTCTGGATGCATCTTGTCCCCCCCTGCCCTAGCAGGGCCACCTGCAGCTGCATCCCAGGATTGTGTCCCCAGATGGCTTCTAAATGTCTCCATGGATGGAGATTCCACAACCTCTGGGCAATCTGTGCCACCACTTGGTCACTTTCACAGTGAAAGTTTCCTGATGTTCACAGGGAACCTGCCATGTTTCAGTTTGTGCCTGTGGCCTCATGTGCTGTCACTGGGCAACATATATTTATAGTTCTCTGTAATTTTCCATGTATCTGCTGTCACCATGTCAGGTTTTATTTTCCTCACCTAATCTTTAAAAAAAACTGTAGAAGATTATTTTATGAATTGTATAACTATCTATAAAACTGTTAGGCTGAATGAGATTGCAAAACTTTTTTTTTTTTAAATCCAGATTCTTATGCGGATACCATTTCGATTACAACCATTGAATCTCTAAGGATAACAGTAACAGACTTTTTTTTCAGGACACATGCTATCCAAATTACTGTTTCAATTAAAAAAAAAAAAGCAAATTTCATGATACTTAAAATATATATTTTTCTTTGTCACTGCCACAGTTGCAGATCTTGAAGTGAAAACCAGGGAGAAACTCGAAGCTGCCAAAAAGAAGACTAGTTTTGAAATTGCTGAGCTTAAAGAGAGACTAAAAGCAAGTCGTGAAACCATCAACTGTTTAAAGAGTGAAATCAGAAAACTTGAAGAAGATGATCAGTCTAAAGATATGTGACAAGTGCTGACTTGAGTGTGTACTGAGAACGGAAAGACTTCAGTCATGGAATTGTATGAGTTCTCTTCAGTTCTGTAACTGAGACTGTGAGAATTTCACTGGCAAGTGATTGAAGTTTGTGGCAATCAACTCCATAAATGGGAGAAAAAAGAAAGAATGTATCCTTGTTTTATAGTCAAAATCTGTGGGTACTTAACGATTTCTTTCAAGTGGAAGTGATCTTGAAGACCAGACTGCTTTTTCTTTGAAAACTGCATTTGAGTCGTGTATGGAAACTTTGTATTAAGTCTTGTATTAGTTCAATGTGATTTTACAAAATGCTGGTGTTTACTTTTTTACTTTTTTTTTTCTACTGATTGTTTAGAGATGCATCTTTAAAGCTAAAAATAAAATATGCAGTTTTTTATTTTAATTTTTTGTCTCTGTCCAGCTGTGGGCTTCAAGAAAAACTGTAAGTAGCCTATCCTGATTTAAGGCAGAGGTTGAAATACAAAGGTATGCAAGTTGTTTAAGTCTGGTTACAATGATTTTTGGTGTATCTCTGTTATTAGCACAGTGAAAGCACTTCCTGAAAACAGGATTTAAAATTACTTGTGTATTTACAGGTAAGAGTTTCTAGCTCCAAAGCTGCTTTAACACATAAAAATGCATCAATGCTACCAGCTATGCTCAGAAACAGCAAACTATTCCAGTACTGTTTTGTAGGATTTTGTTTCATATTTGTACTGTACTACAGTCACTTAGTCAAATGTTATCTCTGCCACTTCTTCCTCTTCTCACTCTTCCCCTGCTCCAGCCTGGTATCCCTCCCACAAGAGACAGTCTTCCATGAATTCTCCAATGGGAGAGCTTCTCATGGATTACATTTCTTCATGAAGCGTTAAGTACCCCATGGGGTCACGAGTGCTGCCAGCAAACCTGCACCAGTGTGAGCTCCTTTCCATGGGGCCACAGGAGCCTGTCCAGTGCAGGCTTCCCACGGGATCAGTCTCCTCTAGGCATCCCCTTGCTCTGGTGTGAAGTGCTCCACCTCCACACAGGCTGCAGGTGGATCTCTGCTCCAGCACCTGGGGCATATTCTCCTTCCTCACCGACTGTGATGTCTGTAAGGCTGTTCCTCACATATCCTCACTCCTCTCTCCACTCCTGTTCCCCCTGCCCAAGCAAGATTTTCTTCCCCCTTTTAAAATCAGCAACCTGTTGGGCTCAGCCTTGGCCAGTGGCAGGTCCATCTTGGAGCTGTCTGGCATTGGCTTTGTTGGACATAGGGGAAGCTTTCTGGCAGCTTCTCACAGAAGCCACCCCTATAGCCCCCTCAGTACCAAAATCTTGCCATATAATTCTTAAGTCACCAGCAAGCGTTCCCCCGAAAAATCAGTGCATGATTTTATCAATCCTTTGAGAACAAAGCACTCATTTCTTCATATTTGAAACAACTGATGATTGATCGGCTTTTATGTGGCTTGGTAAACTGAAGTGAAAGTTTCATCACTCAATATGTAGACTTAGGGTTTTCATTAGGTTTTTCATTAAGCAACTTGGCATACTTGGTTTATGGTATTATGACTACACATAGGTTGAAGAGCTTGAGCTTGTACTGTGGTGTCTGCACACATCCTTCCTGGCAGTGCAGAATATCCAGATTTGTCAATTTTTGGCTACCTAAGTGCTTTGGCTTCTTTATTCAGTAGCCAATTTCCTTTTAAGCAGCAGCTGAAGGAGATGCCATTTTCAGGGCTGTGCACTGAGCATAAGACTTGCATGAGCCACAGTATGTTGTGCATGCTGAAACAAAAATGGGAATTGAAAGCACAATTTTTAGTGTACACAACATTATTATTTTTATATTTGTCAGTTAAAAGAATAGTAATGATGACCAACTCAAATGAAATATTAAAGGGGTTCTGCAGGAGCTGTGGCTAGTGTGAACAGGTCTGCTGAAACAGACTTGTATAGACCAAAAAATAATGGAAATGTACCTTTTGAATCCAACTTTCTCATGAGAACCTGAAATATTTTTTCTTGTTTATATCCGATAAACAGCCTCGTGTCCTAGGATACATGAGTAATGATCGTGGCTCCACTGCTACTAGCCATAAGCATGCTAGACCACTGATGTAATTTCTATTTGGAGTTAGTGGTCTTTTTTTCCTCAGTTTTTATTTCAACTTTTGGGGTGTTTTTTTCTTCTCCTTTGCACTCTCTGCAAAGATCTTAGAAGAGTAATTGGGTTCCTCTCTCAGTAATAAGAAAATAGTCCTAATTTGCTAACAGAGCTGTCTGTGCTGAGTAGTCATTGTCAACAGAGAACAGGAAGAGGATCTGCTTTACCAAGTTCCATGTTAGGATATGTGTTTTCATTAGAAAACATATTTTTCAAATGCTGAGAAAGCAACTGAGCCCTGTATTAGACAGTAACTAAATTCTGGGAGAAGTTAATGACAATTAATCCCAGACTTAGTCATAGAATATCCTGAGTTGGATGTGAGGATTGAGTCCAGCTCCTGGCCTTGCACAGGCCATCCCCACGAACTGCATGGATCTCAGCTAACAGAGAGGTTATGTTTTTCCCATGTGCTCTGCAGATAAAACACCTGAGAGTGTGTGTACACAGTAAATTTACAGTAAGTGCTGATCTTCTAGTGTGTATCATTTTCAAAGGTATTGGAACTGAAATGGAGTGGGGCACCTAAGGACACAGTTGCATTTGACCTCCATTGCCTTGAAGAAAAAGACAAACCCAAATGCTACACTCCACTTTATTTTTGGCAGTCCTACAAAGATGCGATTCCAGAAAAATAGTTCCAGTTTGTGCTTGCCAGGGTGCAAACTTAAATGCTGTTTTTATTGCTGAGACTGACCTTAAACTGTGGCTTTATCCTGAGCTATTATTGGGAAACCAGTTGTATTTAAATCTTGCTTTGCAGAGGAGGAGAAAAAAACATCTCACTGTGCTATAGGTACAGTTTGGTATCATTGAGTTGCACAGTGATTTGTTCAGTTGCCTACACTAAAGCTTCAGCCACCACTTGAAGTAATCTTTTGCTAGATAAACATGGTTTATCTCATTTATATGCTTACTGTTATGAATTTTACCAGTGACCATCAATATCAAGTATGCAAAATTAGTGTCGTAGCCATTTCCACTATAAAGACTTGGGCGTTTTAAATGCTTTAGCTAAGACAAATTAATACTCATCACAGTAATTTCAGACAATGACTCACTACTTAGTACACAGTATTATATACCACTAGTCCTTTTCTTACCTAGCTGCAACTCATACAACTCAGGTCTTGCCTTTGGGTTTGGCACACCATGGTTTACAGTCAGACTGTGAAGTACTATAAGGCTGTCACCCAGAATGTTTCTCACCAAAAGCACCATTATCTGACAGGAGATATGTAAATACAGTTGAAGAATTTTTGTAGTCAGTAGAGAAGGAACTGGAAGCAACATTAAAGCACCGTGTTCATTTTGTTTCTAGACAGACACTGGTAATAACACCGACCTTTTGCTGCTTCTGCATTGCATCCATATGAAATACAGCAGTGTGTGTCTTAATGAGAATACAGATTTAAGAGCATTTCAGGTTGTTTTCAGACATGATGTTTTCCAAACACCAGGTGGCAGGTATGTCCAAAATATTCTCTAGTCTCTACAGCAGCTTAATTACTGGGATTTTGGCAGATCTGTGACATCTTTGGTTGATCTCATTTGCTTTGAGACTTGGTCATCTGATGAGAATAGCTGTATTTATTTTTGTAGAGGTGACAAAATTATCTCTTGCATGTTACAGAACTGTTCAGCAGCCTTGTCAACAAATCAAGTATGCTGTGCCAGGAAGCACAAAATAAAGCCTGAATGTTTACAATTTTTCTTCATTTAGGAAGGGAAGGAGCTTTCAAAAGAAAAATCTCTGTGGCTGCTTTTAGTTTTTTTCCTTTTTCAGGCCAAGATTATGTGACAATATGAGTGCACAAAACATAACAGGCACTCTACTGGACTGCATATTTTGCTTGCACTTAATTGCAGGTCCAAAATGGCAGGATTTTACACTAGTAAAAGTAGTTACTTTTTACAACTTAATGTTGATAAAATTAATAAACTTCTTTGACTACTTACTGCTTAATGAATACTACAAATGAACCTTTAGCTTCCAAGTGTGTTGGAACTTCTAATTTTCCTGCGTGCAGCAGGGAAGAACAATTTCACTTAAGAGGGAGAAGAAAAGAGGATGGTAGAAAAGAATAGCAACAATGAGAAATTCATGTTTTATATATATATATATATATTTAGTTGGGATTTATGTAACATTCACTTATGATACATTCATACTATTTCCATTTTGAAATGTTTTAAGCCAGCACACGAAGTCATGTAAGTTTCTAGTGAAAAAGTCTTGCCTACACAAATAGCTAATACATATAGAAAATTAACATTTATGTCTTGATTTTCATAGGAAAAATCTCTTGAATGTCAGTGATTAGACCACAAAAAGAACTTAATTAATATTGCAATATACAGTATTTGTCCTGCTCTGCCCCTGTATGTTTGTATTTTTAAGGTGTTCATATGCTAAATGAGAAGTTGGCCCTTCTCATTCCTGCACTTGTGGGGAATTCTGTACTTTAGGACAGAAAACAAATTTCATCTGATCTACTGCTGGCTTCTGCTTTGCAAATGCTTTCACCTGAAGTGACTAATAGCTCTTTTTTTTTTCTTAATATCTTAATTCTGCAATGTCAGGCAAATCTCACTCTTTTTTTCAGCTACAAACCAGCTTTTTCCAAATTGCACATTTTATTTAACCTCTGATCTCGAATGTTAATAAAAAGCATCTCTATGATTTTTGAAGTAAGAATGAATCCAGGTTATTCTTGTTTTAATTACTGTCCTGAGTAGAGTGATAACCGTGTTCCACCTAAAGCTCCATTCAGGTCCCAAGCCATCTGAACTCAGAGGTAAAAAGGAGAATGTTGAGAAGTTATGTTTGAAGAGCTTGCAGTAAACTTTTAGTGTTATTTCCTGATTTCCTTATGGAAGTTTATGTAGTAGGTAAAGCATTTACTTGGTAGGCTAAATATTCCCAAGAAAAACTGAACGTGCATCACAGTTTTAGTTCTTCACCATGAGATCATGAGAGTACTGCCCTGTGCTGCTGCCCACGGTGAGCTGTAGACACTCAGCTCTGCAGGACTTCTCTAAGACTGGACTTTCCTCTCTAAGAAAAACCATAACCTCGTGTAATGATTAGGGCTTTAGAGAAAACAAATGCAGTGCTTTTTTTTCAAGCTGAAAGAAGCGACCATCTCAGGAAAGAGTTGCATCCTTAGTAAATCAATATGTCTAAACTAGATGGAATTATTTTCCCGTTACCTTTGGGAGTTATACAACATTTTAGTGATTGTAGAATAAACATGTATATATATATATTGGACAACTGGAACTGTTTTTTCCTTTTCTTTCTTGCTACAGGTTAAGTATGTTTGCATGGTGAAGAAAGACACAAGACTAAACTAGACAGACTGAACTCCAGCACCCACTACATAGTGTTTAAAATGATGAAAACATCTGCTGCTTTGCAAAGCTTTGTGGTTGCTCTGAATCGTCTTTGTATAGTCCTTATCAGCAACAGGCAGGAGGTGCAGTGTTAGATGAGATGGGCATTGCCTTGGATCACAACAGAAAACCGTGGGCCATGTCAGAGGGCACAGCTGATTTGGTGTGAGTCACCAACCACAAGGCTGCTGCTCTTGGGTGGTGTTTTGTACTCTTGGAGTATCTCATGGCTGGTTGGTCTGCTAGTCCTGCATCCTGATAGATTCACTCGACATTATTTGATAGTCAGGAGTCTACAGTTTCAAATAGCAAACATAGTCTAGCTAAATTTAAACTAAACTGTGTTGAGAGTTTTGCTTGGTTTTTGTTAGTAAGTAAGAAATGAGTCCTAGTCCTTGTGCATTTGCTGAGAATAAAGAAGATACATTTCTAAAGATGTGAATTCTTTCAAGTATTCTTTTTCCCCTCGGGGATAAAAGATAGAAACAAAATCATTACTTTTTGGAACAGCTGACACAATATGTGCATTTTAAAACAGAAAAGCAGTAAAACTCTTCATGGATTCATTGTCTGAAAATACTTTGTTCATAGTTTAATCTGACCCTTTGTGGTACTAGACGCTTGCAATTGCTCTGCCTCTGTGTTTGGGGATGGAAATGCTCAGTACTCCACTAAATAAATCTGACCTTCAATCCTTGTGAAGTGAGTGAATTTCAATCAGGTCTCTGGTGAATGAAGGTAATAAATCAGTAAATGAAGAAGCCACATTTTAATAGTAGAAGAGAAACTTAAATAATGTTTTATATTTCATGATAGTTAAGACTTTACAGCATTCCTTTACAAGTATTAAGCTAAGGCTTTTGGAAATCTTAAGATACCTTATGCATAAATTTAAACAAACCATTTGTCAGTTTGTCACCTAGTCATTGCTATTGCATGCCCTCTTGTTGACTTAGCAGTAAAATTATTTTTTTACACTGTATTTTGCACAATTGCCAAAAGATTTGCCCTTTATAATTTCCATTATTCTCCTCTGTTCTGTGCTACAGCTACTTCACCACTCAATAAATACTAGACAAATGATCAGTAAGACAAAAAGTAGTGGAACTTAGTTTTGCGACTGCTGTTATTTCTTGAGCTTCATCTGACAATGATGCTGTAGAGTGTCTTCAATATTATCTAAACTCTTACCTTCACTCTTACCTTCACTCTTCAGTCTTAGCTAAATCTAGAGACAGTTTGTGTGACAAGTCTGAATACACTGTGATCATCAAATAGCTGTGCACACTCAAGCATGTTGAACTTGGTTGGCAGCCATTATGTACCTGCATCACTTCTCTGTGGCCTTGTGTAAAAATACCCCTAAGAAACCAAACCACTGTGACTGAACCTCTATCCTGGTATCCCTGATACAAAAAAATAAAATTTGCTGATCTGATGTATTTTAATAACATTTTGTAAATGCCATGTAATGCTAAGTCATTGATGTTTCACATCAGGTGCCAGTTATCATTACGGCTTTGGTTGGAATTTCTGTCTAAAAAAACCCCACCACCACATAAATCAACTCAGTTATTTGGGTTCATTCTGATCTCTTTACTGCTCCATAGTCATACCTGGTTTTCTGAGGACTGACTGTGGTTTACTCTACTGGGGTTAGAATTGCATCCAAACTAACTTCAGTGAAGACACTTTGTAATTGCAAAGCAAAACTGGGATTGAAATAACATTCTCATGATCAAAGATTCCAAGAAGCTTTTGTAGTAATTGGAGAATAACAACTACATAAAATGTGTTTGCTTCTCATATTTAAATGAAGCATAAAGATAAAATGCATGAGAGGCATATTAAATGAACACACAGATACTTTATCTGATAAGACTAAAGCAATTGAGTGGGATTTTAATTTAGGCATTTGACTGACTTTGTGAAAAAAGAAATGTTTTTGAAGTAATGCTGGCCTTGTTCCACAATATCTGAAAGGTTCACTCAGTTGTGGATTGCTTCACTGAGCTATTCCCTTCAGTGATGATATATTATTATTTACATTCTATGCTGAGAATATTGCACATGTAAAATGCACAGGCAGAGTTCCAGGCCTGAAGGCCTGCAATCTGAATGGGCAGTATAGGATGGGTGGTATTATAAACTGCAGTTCTTTACTCCAACTCTAAGCAAGGTCTTTCAGCTCTAAAATTATACCCTTCATCCACTTTGATCTGAAGAAGCATTCAGTACAGTACAGTTCTCATCCTGTGGCAACACAACTCAGTCTGACTATAGTGGGTAGAGAGAAGAAACTGCTGTCTATGAATTCACCTTCATTAACAAATCAGACTTATTTTTTAAAAAGTAGTAGTCCAGGAAGTCACTTCCATTAAAAATGTTGTTATGGTTTTAAAAAAGGAGAGATGGAAAAAGCAAAAATATTCTGAAAATCTGCCATTTGTAGCAAAAAGGCTGTTTGAGGATTGAAGTGGGTACATGTTAGGTACAGAATTAAGTAGCCTTGGGAAAAAAAGAACAAAAACTCTAGGCATCTTGCTTCATACTTTAACAAAATAATCCTGTATCCACCAATTTTGAATGCAGAACAAAAACCCCAAATACTTCGGGCTGCTTCACAGAGGTCTGCACTGATGAGTGGGTCTCGTTTAAAACCAGGATATGCAGTCTATCCTGGGCTCTGACACAAACAGCAACTAATTGAAACTGAACATCTCAGGAAAGGCTGAGAGTGTGACAGAGAGAGAAGGAAAAGCCCATCAAAGCTCATCTATGGTCCACAGTCACCAGTCTGGCTCTCCTTACATAATTAAGCTCTCTGCTGTGAGGGGCAGAAATTTTCTTAGCAGTGCAATGAACTTCCCCAAGAGGCAGGCTCATAAACTTCACCTTTTCTCACTTCATCTTGAAGGTCTGTTTCTTTGGGGTTCTTTAATGTAAACACAAGACTTAAAAAAAATGCTTAATTAAAGCAAAAACTGTTCTGTAATCTTCCATTTCTCCTGCAAAAAGTGAAGCAGTGGGGAATAACAAACACAGTTGGGCAAATCTCTATTAATAGAGTTAGTTAGTGCCACTTGAACTAAACTGCTTCAGGAAAAATCTTGTGAGCAAGACTTCCTTGGTCTCCATCCTTCAGACTCTTCCCCATACTTGTTTCTGCATGAGGGAATAATGTTGGTATGTATTTTGATTTTGTCCCTAAATTGCCTTAAAATATAAGCTATTATATGCTACTGAAGGGAAATCTAATTATTCCTGCTTGAAATAATTATTGCTTAAAATATCATTACATGAACAACTCTGCTTTTATTTCCCTTGTTTCAAGCAATTATGTAGTTTGCTTCTACTGGCTTATGTGTGAACTTAGGCAGTCCTAAAAGTGAGAAATAATATGCTAGCTGCAAAATGAGGCAGTGTAAAAACAGCTTTACATTCCATTACCAATAATTCTGCTTTGCCACAAGTCACCTTTTCTTTTCTATGCCTCTTCTGAGGGAACATACCCAAAGTTATTTACACAGACTTTTACATTGGCTGTCTCAGCTCTAACTTTAAAAGTTATTTTTTCAAGGGCTTGGAGTAGTTCATCCCTTTGGATGGCCCACTACCTTCACTTGGTGGTTTCTGTCCATATGGTAATAAGATTTTTTTTTTCCTGAAGAAGCCCACTCCTTATATGTTGGGGAGAAATGAAAAAAAAACCCTGGCATTTATGTTTTTCTTCTCTTAAAACCCCAGGGTATGATCAGTACTTCGGCAGCTCCATAAACCAAGCCTTTCCCAAAGCAGGGATGACACCTTTCCAGGGGAGGGCAGGTGACACCTTTCAGAGTGCTCCAATTTTCACCTCTCTGTATAAATCACAATGTTTAAGTTATCTGCTCATGTCCAGATGTGATTTTGGAGTCTGTGGGACAAGGGCACATGAATGAAGGAGAGTGTAGCCTGCTCTACCAGTGTTCAGAACAGCTGACCTTGCACTTCCTTTGACCACTGCTTTCACTAACAAATTATGATTAAGAGGCAGAAGCATAATCCTGCCAGTGTGAGCTTGGGTTCTCTCTGTAGATTTACTGCTGAGTAGGCAGAATTGTTTTGGAAGACAGAGAGTGTGTTTTACTTCTTCTCAACGTGATAATTTGACTTCTTCAGGGAAGCTTTTAAGTTTTTCCTGAAGTACTATATCCATCCCAGAGAAACTGCATATTGCCGTGAGTCCAATTTAGTCGCTGTTTATATAAAAGTTAAATTGAAGTAATGTATTTTATTTTTTCTACTCCAGATAGGAAAAACATGGGATTAAAACAATGGTCATTATGTAAATCAGTTCTATCATGGCTAGGAGAAAAAAAAAATCAAGTTGCAACTTTAAATATTCTTTTAAACTTCTTCCTGACCATACCAAAGGGCAATTTTCTAGGAAAAGGCATGGTATTACTCTCATTGCACAGGACACACTAATTTGTATGTAAGAGAAAGGAGTTTCAGAAAGGCAGATACACAACTCTGGTATGCAATGTAGATTAGAACTTAATATTGAAAACTATTTTCCAAAGACAGTTAAGTCATTCTGCCAACCTCAGCTATGAAAATGACCAAGCAGAGCAGTGATCATCTGCCTGTGACAATGCAGGTCTTTCCACTACTGCTAAGGATACTGCTTAGTACCTGCAGTACTGCTGCCCCTAAAGGCACTGGGTTGCCTGAGGGTCATTTTAACAATCTTTGAACATGAAAGAAGTTTATTTAAATGTAGTCCTGGAACCTGAAATGCTTCATTCACCCATTCACGAAAAGCTGTCTGTAAGCTGATGCAAAATACATACAGTAGGAGCTATTCTAGTAAAAGTTTACATCAATTTGCCAGTTTTCTTCCCTCACTGTCTCAGATCCTACATGTTGCCATGTTATCACCAGAATTTCTGCTACTGCCCTGCATTTACTGAATGGGAACAATAGTAGGACATATTCTTGTAACAATGCAGACACCAAGGAAAAAGTTATGTTTTCCCTCTAGAAGTCACCATTCGTAACTTATAATATACACTGTGAAAAGACTGAAAAAAACATTGATTGATTTAAATCTGCCTTAATTTTTGACCAAAGGCAAAAACTCCACACACCGGTGCTTAATCATACTTTGCATCAAGTACAAGCATGCAGTTTTCCATACAAATTCCATAAGGTGTTTAATCTGCTATTGCAAAAATACTTATTTGCATACAATCACACCCTGCTGTGGTTTTAAATGTTTTCTGAGAATGCATTTTGAGACTATTATCTTAACCTCACTGCCTTTCTACCCACATACAGACTAACAGACATGCAAACCCTTTAATTTTTATTCAGGCCTGACTGTAATTAAGTTGAAGTACATTTATTCTTTAAAACTATAGGACTCAGCTTATTCCATAACTATTGCTGATGAATACACGTTGTTAAGTTGCTGAGCTGTGGCAGGATCTTCAGCTCTTAAATAAAAGTTCTTATTACAGGAGAAAACAGTGATGGGCAGTTTTGGTGTTGCTGTAGTCTGAATTGTTTGTTCATGCCATGGGTGCCAGGTGTTAAACAGAAGCAGTCATCCACAAATAGCTTTATCTTACCTTTCAAACATCTTAACCCAAGTATTAAGAAGCACTGACCCTAGTTAGACATATCAGGGTGAAGAACACCTTTTTACTGACTTTCTTGTTGGAGACAGGTTTGATCCAGATGCAGAGAATATGTACCTATACAAGCACATCATGTGACTTGGCAGCACATGCTATGCCAGGTTAACTCTTCCCCATCATTCAGTGTCTGACAAATGAATTATGTCATTTGTTTAAAGAAGACATTGGAAGTAAAAAACCAAAAACCTTAAGAACGGACAACAATACCACTTACTGACTCCTGCTATAGCTGCACCCTGACAACGAACTCCTCTTCTTGACATTTTACACAGTATTTTAATACTTTATCAAGCCTTTATACAGAAAGTACCATAGCTGACTCTTGCTTTGTTTATGCCAAATCCAAAGGGCCTTAGCCCCACAATGTTCTTGAACTGAGTTTTAATAGGTAGTTGTTAACCTGGAGCAAATATATTCCACTTCACTCATGAATATGCCATCTGAAATAACATATAGTTAAGGCTCAAGCATGTGGTAAGAACCCACCTTGAGAAGCCAGAACCAATGGGTTGCCATGGGCCTCTGGAGGCCACTTAGGACCAGCTACTGGTCAAAGTGGGGCCAGTCAGCCCAGGTTGCTCAGGAACATGTTTAGTCAGACTCCAGGTATCTCCCTGGAAGGAGGTCACATGCCTCTCTTGGCAACTTCTTACGGTATTTGACCACCTTCATGATAGAGAGACAGAAAGAGACAGAGAGATAGAGAGACTGAAAGAGAGAAATAGAGCAGGCAAGAGAAATAAATAAATCTCTGAATCTAAGCAAAACTTAGCAACATGTTTCCATTCCTTCTCAGCTTGTCACTGTGCATATCTGAGAAGAATCTGGTACATTTTTCCACGTGGGCAACAGCAGTAAGTTCTGCCTGTAGCTCTCTCCCTAAGGCAACACACCATTTTCCTGGCCCCCTGACCATCTCCATGTCTCTGTCCTATATTAGCTGTCAAATGGCCATTCTGCATCAGACTACACAAGTATCCCTAACTCACTTCTGGACTTAATGACCACGACTAAACAGTCAAGGGTAGAAAGAGCAGGTCAGGTTCAGTACAATCTTTTTGATATATATTCAGCTTTTTGTAAATCATTGGCTAGGGAAAACCAGAACCAAAGGCCACTGTATTAAATTCAATTTACTAGCTGCTAACGCACCGCTTTGCTTATATTTCCTTTATTGGTTTTGCTTACATTACATTACAGTTAGAGACCAAATTTCCACTTCTAGTCTAACACCTATGCTGTTCAGCAGAAGGAGATCCTTTTGAAACTCCTTGCTGTCAGCTTTGTAGTGCACTACTGCACAGGATTTTGCATCAGCAGCAAACTGTGCTGCTACTTTTACTCAAGTCTCTTTCCAAGACCATTTCTGAGTATGCTAACTAGTGCAGGTCCCAGCATGAATCCCTGTGGGAGTCCAATCTACTCTCCCACATTGTAAAAAATGACTATTTACTGCTACCTCGTTAAGTCTTCTCTTTCAGCTAGTTACTAATTCACAGGAGAGGCTTCCTTCCCAGCCTGTGACAGCTAGTGCTCTTTAGCAGCACTGCTGAGAGACTGTGCCAGAGGCTCTTTTGAAATCACTACAATTAATGTATCACTCTGGTTTATCAGTTTGTTGATTTCGTCAAAGAACTTCATAATTATGACAAAGCTCCTCTATCTACAAAAACCCATGTTGATTTTTCCACAGTCTGACGTATTTGTCTGTATGCTAAAGCCTCACCCCACCTCTCTGTCACTGGTTAGCTTCTGTGACCTGAGACAAGTCTTGCTGGCTATTCCAACAAGAGGGCTCAGATGCTCAAAATGAACACTTACGTTCCTTAAATCTCAAATTTACTTGCTATAATAACTCTATGGTGGTTGTAGCACACCCCGAATATGTGGAAAATTCTAATTTATAAGTTCACAGATTGAGGATGAAATGAAACCCACATCCCCCACAAGCAAATTTCAAGCTTTCTAATCACTGAACTACAGGAAAAGGACAGGATGGCTTTTCCTAGCCTTGAATATGCACAGTCTGCATAAAAGGTGTCTAGCAAAGAAAAGTTCACTGACATGAACTCCAAGTGGAGCAAGGAGCTCCTTCCAACTCTGTTATTTTGAGGATTTTGAGGGACACACTTTTAAGTTTTGCATCTGTGTTTCTGAAACATCTGAAACACTGAAACACTTTCTGTGTTGGCAAAATGGAGTGTTTGTCAGTGTCCTGGTTATGAACTTGCAGTGTGGACTTAACTGAACATTCCTGAATTAGCACTGTAGTGGCAGAGGCAAAGGTGCACAGTCCTCCTGCTAGTTTTCCAACCCAATAGCAGTTGCAATACTGGCTCATGAGACAAAACTGACACAAGCCCAGCACTGTCAAGATTATTTAGCACTATTCCTCAGTCACATAAATGTCATTTCACAGTGAAAAGTTTAGCCAGCATCTTTTTGAGAATGGATCCTGTGTGATCCTGTTTATCCACTTGCTTCCATGACATACCACATAGGAAACCTGGACAGAGAAACAGATGCAATTGAATTCACCCACCATCAAGGTTCTTCAACATTAACTGCCACAAATCCCAGCTGTGCAGTGCCAAGACCTGCTGCAGACCTGACCCACATTTCCTTGTAATGAAAATGAAACTCTATTGCTTCTCTTGCAAAAGAAGCACAGACGTAATTCCATTAGTGCTAATGAAGTATCAACTAACACAATGACAAATGCCCTAAGAATATCGAAGTATTTACTCATTAAATGAATAAGGCAAAGGGCACTTGCTACATGCAGAGATTTAAAATAACTGTTTCTTCCTGTGAGAGGCCTCTATTCTGTCCCCCAAAAGGCACAAAATAGAAAAATGTTGTATGATAGGCAACCTAATTCTATTATACCTGGTGCCCACAAGGAAGTCAAAATCACAGCTGCACAAGTTGCCTGAGTTTTAAAAGTCTGCCAATGTTATGGTGCTCTTTGGACACTTTTGTACATAGCACATAGTCAAGTGTACACAGTTCTGAAGCCCTTAATCAGGTTTATATCCCACTTGTTTATTTCAGGTGTAATAACAAACAGACGTGTGTACATTCAATAAACTGATGGTTCTCCAGGGAAACAATCACCAAGAAGTTACTGGAATTGCACATGACAGCCTTTTTTAGGAAAATGAAACCAGTTCAATTTGGTTACACAGAACATTAACTTGTGAAAAGAACTGAATTAGTATATATACTTGTGAGGCCCAAAAAGCAGCTTTACTTGCAATGATATTTTTCAGGCTTTCAATATTCAAATTATAAAGGACCAAACAACTAGCATCTCTAAGAATAAACTACATAATACCTCAGACAGCAAGCTCAGACCAAAATGAGGTCAGAGGAGATACCTAAATTTAAAATTACATTTTTGCAACTCATTGTACTATCTTTAAAAGTTTACTGACAAACTGTCACAACAACTACCCTGTCCTTCATAGAATATTACTTAGAACTCATGGATCCTTTAACCTTGTCAGCAGTTTTTTTGTACAAGGACAAGACAATTTATAAAACTGAGGAAAGCCAAATTACAATACAAATAGCCACCAGAAGAATTCCTGAATGACCAGGTCTGTTCCACTTTTCCTTGCAAGAGCAGAAAGTTTGTCATAGAGAGTTTCCGGAAGAAAATTCGCTATGTGAATTAAAATGTCCAGCTGCAAGGCATCTTTATTTACTATTGGATTTAAACTTTCTTTTTCACTTTTAAGTGAAATCACAACTAATGACAATACTCAATGAAGCAGGAAACTACTGGTTCAAACTACCTCAACTTTGCACTTCCTTCTGAAAAAAACCCCAACAAATATTAACTGTACTGTGGAGGTGTGCTTTCATAGAAGGGCAGGATCTGGCTGTAAGTAACTGCTGTATGGCCCTTGCTGTATGCAGGGGGTTTGTTTGGTTGTGAAAACAAAAACTTCTTGATGTGATATACAAAGGGTTATTCTACTTAACATGCCACGCATGAGGGGACGCAGAATGTGATGTGACTGAGAGTTATTCTGCTCAGCTAGCACACTAGTCCAATTCTCTCTCTTTATAAATTTGTTTTCCAGCTTCTGTAATGTTGTCATAGTCTGAATGTGTGGGTTTTTATTTTTAAAAAGAAGGGTTTTCTAGTGTCAAATGGATTTTGGAAAATGTGGGTCAGAATACAATTACTGTAGGTAGCCTCCTATAGCAGAGAAAGTGCACAAGCTTCCACACTGCATTTCAACCAGAAAGATGCTTTCACTGCAGTCATAAAGCAGGAAACAGTCCTTACCTATAGCTGTGTTAGGTGGTGCCTACAGGAATATCAAAGGCTTTCTGTATTACAAAACAAAGTGACTGCAAAGTTATTTGATTTGTCATGAGGCCGTTGCTACGATTTAATTTTTAAGAGAAACTGTATAGTCTCCTATGTTTACTGCAAGAGTAGAAGTTACAGTGGAAATGTTAACGATCTGAGTCCATATTCATCTCCAAAAACACATCCAGGCTTTGTGCTGGTGTAGGCATATCTCATACTGGTCAGAAATGACTTCCTGATGAGAAGACAAACTATACATTGAAGTGTGAAAGGTTCTTGAAAAAGTTCTTGAAAAAAGAGATATAAGTCTCCACTTCATGGCCTTGAGAAGTTTGTTGCTAGGAATCTCTGAACAGCATATGAAAGGAAACTGCCAAAAAACAATGCAGAATTTGGTGTTCTATTCCCCAAGAGTCCTCTCTTTGTCAGGTCCAAATATTAAGACAGAATACAAAATAAATAAGAAAACACTGTTCTAATCAGATAAATCACAGACTCAATTAGGTTGGAAAAGACATCTAAGATCACTGAGTCCAACCTGTAACCAATCTCCATCTCATAAACTAGACCATAGCACGAAGTGCAGTTGCTTCTTGAACCTCTCCAGCAGTGGTGACTCTACCACCTTCCCTGGCCAGTCCACTCCAGTGGTTGGCAACCCTTTCCATGAAGAAATTCTTTCTGATGTCCAACCTGAACCTCACCTGGTGGAGCTTGAGGCCATTTCCTCTTGTCCTGTTGCCAGTTGCATGGGAAAAGATGAACCCCACCTTCCTGCAGCCTCTTTTTGGCTAGTTGTGGAGAACAATAAGGTCTCCTCTGAGCCTCCTTTTTTCCAGGCTAAACAACCCCAGCTTCCTCAGCTGCCTCTCATATGATTTACCCTCTAGACCATTCTCCAGCTCTGTTGCCCTTCTCTGGACACACTCCAGCACCTCAATGCCTTTCTTGCAGTGAGGAGCCCAGAACTGGCACAGGACTCGTGTTGAGGCCTCACCAGTGCTCAGTACAGGGGGAAAAATCTGCTGTTAAAATATATGTGACAGGACTGCACTCCTGCTTACAGAATTGAATACTGCCTAAATCAACATAGGCCAAGGGCAAAAGCACTTGACCTGCAGAGTCCAAATTTCATTATGAAAGTCATAAAAACATGTTGGTATCATCTTGTAAGAATTCAGGAACTGGAACAAGAGTGGTCTATCAATGAACACTGAAATACATTAGGACAGTGCATTAAGAACTTCTAGAAATACAGTCTACCATATATCTGATGCAGTTCAAATTTAATTCCCCTTAAAATACTATGAATCCTTCCAAAACACTTACATGACCTAATTTTTAAATTCTGTTGCCTCAGAAAAGCTGTGCATTTAGTGGCTGTATAATACCATATAAAAATGCTGAAGCAAACAATTTGAAAGGTTTAGTTACTAAAATAATAATGTTACAAATTTTATCTATGGATGAAACATCTATGGAAAAGCTTTAAAGATGGCAGCAGCATCTAATTTTTAAAAAGAGAGAATGTGAGCTATAGTGAAAGAACACAGAAGGCTTTTGATTTCAAAGCTGACATAAAGAAAGTTTAGCAAGACCTAATACAAATGAAGATGCCATCAAAGGACTTAAAGCAATAAAAGTTCATAATCTACAAAAGTCTGTAAGCATCTATGCAGTTTTTGAAAGACTGTAATTGTTGCAGCATCTGGACAGAGCTGCAATAATCTCAGTTTGGGATGACAGAAATGATTGTAGATATGAGCAACAAATATGTCATGGATCCAAAACATCTATGTAAGTGAGAATGAGAAGGAACAACAACACAACAGAAATTCCCACCAGGAATGCAACACAGTAAGGTCTCACGAAGCAAGAAAATCCCCCAGAGAAAGATCTATAACAGTCACAAAGTGCAGCTCCAGTATCTAAACACTGAATTGGTCTGTCAGTAGACCTGGGTGAGCTAGATAAGGTGACACTCAGGTAAACAATAAGGATGACCAATTTCACACATGAACAAACATAGCACTTCACCTTTGACGAAGATGTTGAATTTGACTGTCAAAGAGACACTGTGCTGTCCTAATTTAATACAAAATCCTGACGTAATTTAAGTGCAGCCATTCAAATGAACTGGTGAAGGTGTGGTGAGAGCTAGAGGAAAGAAAATAAAGAAATAACCCAGAAGAAGAGACACATCAAAACTTTGTTCCTGCTCATCCAGACACTGCTGAAAAGACTAGGGAAAAATTGCAAGGGACTACACGTAGTTGAATGTGCACTAACAGATTGGGATCAACAACTGCATCTGAACAGACTTTAGGGCAAGTCCTGTGACCTGAAGATCATAAGGAATCCTGCAGATGTTTAAGAAGAGCCGATTGCTTTGTAGCCTGTTGGTATATTATGTTTATGGCATACGATCACATACTGTACATTAGATGACAGTGTTTGCTACATGACCTTACCTATTACATAACTCAGATATAGAAAAATCCCATTTGCTCTGCTTTATCCATCTAGTCCTCTGGGTCCTGACTCACATGCACAGGAGTCAATAGCTGCAGTGGTACAAATGCTAAACCACAGCTGTGCTCTCTCCACCCTTTTCCTTCTAGGTATTACCACATTTCTAGTATGTCCATCTGAAGAAAACTTCTGCATGGACTTCAGCTTTTTCAGCTCTCACACAACCTACAGATTAAATGAATATTAGGATAGCAGAGTATTGTGATCCATTTACTTTCAACATTTCTGCTACAAAGCAGTAACTGTCCAGGGAAGGGAAGAAAGTGAGCAACTGTGAGAGCAACATTTACTATTCTCCTTATCATGAGGTAAATGAAATAGAGTCAAAAGAGGAGTTGCACAACCCCTGAGAAAGTCCAAGACATAGACAGACCTGTTCTATGAAGCAACTTGGTGCAAGGCATTGTTTGGTGAAGAGTTCAGAAGTTAGATTACGACCAAAGCAGGTGGATAACAAGACGAGACAAAGCTGAATTTTATGCAGGCTGCCGGGTGCTCTAACTGTGAGCAGTGTGTTTCTGTGTATGTTGGGACAAAACCTACACATTCAAGATTAATTGTAGACTACACTGTCTTCTGGTCCAAGACTAGTCACACATATTGGCCTGTAAAGAGGGAGCAGACACGGTGACACGGAGGTAGCGAGAACATGAACAAATGTGTGGGGTTTTTTGCACTGGCTAACAGGAGTGTTAAGCATTTCCACAAACCTGCACAGGTGTGGCACCTCCTCTGGTTCTCGTTTCCAACATTAATTGTGCTGTATCTGTGTTTTTAAAGTGTACAGCTCCTGTCTTTGCATTCAGTGCCATATAGTGCAACCTTACTAACACAGCCCAAATCCTGTAGGCTGTATGTGAGGAGCCACCGCGGCAGTGACACCGAGCGCTACAAAAGCTACGGCAAACCGAGCCAATCTTTCCCAGAGCTGAGCGCGCGATTACAGCTTTAATATTTTGTATTCACTTATTTTTTTTAAACATGGGGAACCAGTAAGACACACTTCGCGGCCGCCTCGCTCCCCGCCGGCCCCCGCGCCGCTCCCGGCGCAGCCCCGCGGCCGCCCCGCCGCCCGGGCGGTACCGGGGCCAGGGCCGGTGCCAGGGCCGGTTCCGGGGCCGGTGCCGGTGCCAGGCCCCGCCGCCCGCCGCGGCTCCCCGGGCGCTGCCCCGGAAGACGATCGCGCCGCGCTCCGGAAGCGGAGCCGGGCAGGGTCCGGCCCAGAGCGCGGCCCTGTCGCTGCCGCGGTCGGAGGCGCAGTCGTGCCCCGGCCCGACGCGGGGCCGCCGTCTCGCCCGTCACAGGCGGCCCGGCCCGGCGGCCAGCGCGGGGCTCATGGCCCAGGTGGGTGCTGGTCCTCGCCCCCTCCCCCGGCTCCTTCCCGCGGCGTGCCTGGCCGGCTCCGCTGCCGCCCCCTCCCAGTGGAACCCCCCGGGCCCCGGAGCAGCCCCTTGTGTGGCCTCCTCCCGCGGGAGCCGGGCTGGGACGCGCCCCGCGGTAGGACCTGCTCCTCCTTCCCCGTGGGTCCGGGCGCGGGAGCCCGGTGGCAGCTGGGCCCCCGCGGGCACGGGGGGCTCCGGCCCGGGGCTGTTTCTGGGCGGGGAAGGCCGGGCACGGAGGGGGATCGCTGCCTTGCTTTGGGGCTGGGGCGGGAGCGGCGGTGGACGAGCGGAGTGCGAGTTTAGAAACAAAAGACGAGGCGATAAATTTGTCCCTGCTGTGGCTATGTTGGAGGCAGGTCTGGCGCGGGGAGCGGTCCCGGCTTCCTGACCGCCTGCTCGTTGCTCGGCGTGTCTGATGGTTGTGTCTCATCTCGTGTCACCTGTCAAGCCCTCGCACCTTCCTCTAGGTCAGCTGCGTCCGTCACTTGCCTGCCAAGACAAGTGCGTTTGCTATTTCATATTGCTGAGCAAACCTGGGGGGCTTTCGAGGTGCGAGCCCTGAGATAATTGAGAGCGGGTTGGGACCCGTGGACAGAGCCTGCCAGGGGAAGGGAGTCCCCCAGGCTCTTGGAAGGGGTGCTGTGTGTATGAATGAAAGCGATACCGAGCTCATTTCCTCGACATTTTAAACTGCCCTTCCTGTGACTTATCGCTACACGTAAATTTAGCAAGGATAGATCTGAAGACACACAGACGTTAAAAGGTGTTTCAGTACTTATTTGGCTTGAGTGCTCGTCTGAACTTGAAATTTTTGAAGAAGATTGCATGTTTTTGCATCTTCCTGGTCACTGCATCTTGTTCAAAGTCATTGCATAAGATATGATAATCATGACTAGAAATCGCTAGAAATGTTGTTGGACTGTGATTTGAAAGTAATGCTGTTATTGCAATGAAGAAATAGTGTAGAAATCAAGACAGATTTTAGTAAGTGTTGAAAAAGTTGCCAACTGTTGTTTGATGTTAATATTTTTAACAAGCATTTTATTTGTGACTTTTAAATATTCCTGGATTTTTTTCTTAACTTTAAGGCCTAGTGACAAAATGATGTTTAGTGTAATGAGCAGAAAGAGTTCTCTGAATAAGTCTTTAAAAGTGTTAACATTAGCAATAATTCCATATCATGAACCTGTCATTTAATCTGTTCTGCTAATTCTACAGTATATTTGTATTTATAATTTTTAAAGATTTATTGCTCTGTTAAAATTGGCTTGGTATTAAGATATCTGGGTTCAGATCCAATAAGCATTGTGGTTCTTTGTTTAAATCAGCAGAACTGCCAGGGAAGTTCATTGTCTGTTTTCCTTGGTTAGCAAGTGCATTTGAACAGCGCATCTGTCTATGCCGGCTTGAAAGGAAACCTGTATCAGTATAAACCACCAGTTTAGGTCCAAGCTAAAGAGAATGAAATTAAGAACCTTATGCCTTGACTAGAGTCCCTGAGTTTATTTACTTCCATGTCAAGAATTCCTTGAAAATGCTTGTTGAAACAGTGTGCCAGCAGTTGTATGAATTTATGGTTAAATAGCTTTTCAGGATTTTGCTCACTTTCCAGTTCAGTGTTTTGTCTCAAGTATTGGTGGTGAATTGTAGTCAAAATAAACTGTTCTTCTCTAAAATTTTTATAGGCAGAGTACTTTGGAACACTTTTTCATCATACAAGAAATTTCTGTTAAAGGGAAGATCAGTTGTCTTAAAAAATGCTGCTGTAGGCAGGTGGTAGTCTGTGGAAGAATCTAACTTTATAAGAGAGTTTCATTAACTAGAAAAATACAATGTATGGCACTTGGGAAGACTGGTTTTCAGAAAAAAGCATCTGATTCTGCACTTCAGTTCTTGAACTATAGTGTCAATATGTCTTACCTTTTGAATTGATATGAATATATTTATTTTCTTTGTTAACTGGATGAATGTAAACATACATTTACTTTGCATGGAAATAGTTCTCTGCTAAATTTAACAATTCAGTTATAAATTCCATTGTTCATAAGTTAAAAAGATCGTGCTCTGTACTCCTACTTATGATACTTAGTTCAAAAGTTAGCTTGAAAGCTACATCCATGTTTATTAGATGTCTGATTATGACCTCATTGAAACTAATTTTGTTCATTCTGTGATCATTGGGACTTGTACTTTAAGCTAAACACCTTTTTGAATAATGGATGAAATTCAAGCCTGAGTAGAGATATTTGTTAGGTCTGTTGACTTTAATCACTAGAACCATCTAAACTCCTTGTATGTACTAAACTATGGTTAAGGTAATACTTAACATTGCTGCAATGGTTTTATTCCATGTATGTTCTTCTAATGCATGTATATGAGGTCATTTAATCAGTGATGTTTAAAACCATTACCTGGTAAAACTATCATTAAGTTAGAGAAACTAACGCAGTCTCTCTGTTTTATTGAATATGAAGGGTGGAAGTGGTTGATGTAGTGAACTGGCCTCACTTCTTGCTTCTTGTGCCCAAGTAGACTATGGCTGCTTAGGTTCCTACAAAGATTGGAATAAGGTTTAATCTTAGAAAAAAAATTATTAAAATAGTCACATTCAGCTGTGCAGGCAAGTTGAAATTTAAAATGTGGTGATGTCTGAGTGTTTCCACAGCATCCCAAGCTGATAGAAGTTGGACCTTCCACCTTCCCAGCATCCTTTCTCCTCTTCCTTCCTTGTGCTGGTAAGGATTGCCCTGGGAACTGGTTCAGGAACCTGTACTGGCTTAAAATTAGCAACTTTATTTTTTTTCTTGGTAGAATTAGTTTTCGGTTGACTGGCACCCTGAACCGACTCACCGGACAGTTGCCAGTGGCTGTGTGAGTGGAGGGCTGGGATCCCAGAGAGGAAGGGCAGGAGTGGCACACCATAGGCCTGGATCTGTGATGTTGGTGTTGCAGGACTCCAGCCTTCGACCTACTACTCCTGCTTTGCATTGGCATACAGCTGGCACAGACCAGCTCCACCATTGAAAAACATGGTCCTGTTTGCTTCCACCCTGCTCTGCTGCTTCCTCCTTTGTGCAGGCAAATACTTGTATGGCTGTGGTGAGCTGGGCTGAGGGTTGAGCTAACCTGGGGGAGGGGCAGGCAGGGAAGGGTTCGCTTTGAGCTGGATCAGTTTGCTGCACAAACATTTGTGCTGGCGCAGAGATGGGGATGGAAGCAAGCAGTAAGGGGAGCAGGGTGTGTCTGTTTCTTTCGGTGACAGTGACACATTATGCCAGTTTAAAGTATATTTGATACTGGCCTAATTCTGTGAAGTTAAGATAGTACAGCATTAAGAGTTTGAAGACATTGTTTGGTTATAGTTCATGGGAATATTTACATCTAAGACTCCCTAAACTAGGGTAGTGTGTGTCTGATTTCCTTCTGTGCTTTGAAGGAGTTTGGGGAAGAATCTGGCCTTTCTGTAGTAACTAATAAAAAAAAACCATGGTACCTATTGTTTCATAGAACTGGTGTTCATCAAATTACTGCACAAATGAATTTGTTCAGCATGTATACTGAATTTTTAAATTTAAAAGACTTAAATAAAGAAAGTTAGTGATCAGAGTGTCTACTACGAAAATGGCAACGTATTTTGCAGTAACAAGAAGATAAAGAAACAGAACAAATCTATGAAAATTATGAGGCTGATGAAAGATAAACATTCTAACTTCACACAGTTTCTGGGGAGGCAGTCTGTGACTTCAAGTAACAATAATGGTTAGTGGTTTGCACAGTCCGTCTTATTCAGCTTATCATGGAGGTTGTAGTTAACGTTTCAGAATATGGATAGGAATTGATTTTTATCTTTCTTTTTTCTTCCCTAATACCTGTGAGAATTGTAGATACAGTGTCCCCCATTCGTTTGTCTTTCCTTCTCTGCCATAGGTTACCATACGTAATAATCCGTTCTACCAGAGAAGCCATATGCAGTGTTACATGCTTTAGGCATAATCAGCCATTCAATGGCCAGTATTAGCTCAGCCTACCTTCACTGGTCAGTTACCTTGATTAATTTTTCCCAAAGTGGATTAGTGTGCTCTTACATGATTCACTCTGTTGCAAGTCTCTATGGGTGGTAGTCTTTCTTTGCTCAGTGGTGATGAGTAACTGGGCAGTAGCTACTTCTGGAAGAGATGACCTATCTGCAGCTCTTAAGTAATGTTTTCTGTAAAAATGTGATGGGTTTTATTTTTGTCTGCTGCTGCTTTTTTATCAAAACGATTTGAGGAGCTGTTGGCTGAAAACTACTGTCCAGAGATGTGTAATTTCATGTAAGGCATGCAGATGGTATTTAGTTTGTGTATAAGTTGTAGAACAGCAGTTGTAGTAGACTTTCAGTTTTCCCCTCCTAAACATCATCTTTTGCTGTTGGCCCTTCTGTGTAATCAGTGCTAGATGTGACGAATCTTTTAAAACTGGTGATAAACAGGTGTGTGGTGCTTTCTCATATAAGTATGTGTGCATACAAATGTCTGAGTATGTATGTCATGTATTCTCCAACTATAGTGCACTTTTCAGAGCTTCATCTTCACTGCATCTGGCAGGTTGGCAACAATCATAATGGTGAATTGAGTTCCCTCTTCCTGCAACCATGGGATTCTCCACAATTTCAGTTTTCCCCTCAAGCCTTAAATGACAACAGAAATAATTACCTCTTGGCTTAAATAAAAAGAACTAATAACTTATTTCTGATGTTTATACAATAAAAATTCATGATTATTGCATGCTTGGGTCTGACTATATGCATTCTTCTCTAATTAGTGAAAATGACATTGTGATTACTGACTGTTTCCTTCTCATGTCTTAGAGTACTTTAATTTCATGTTTTATTTTGTTCTTTTTCTAAAATGCTTTTACATCCATATGTGGGGTAGTGAGATGAGAAGGTCCTTGTCACAGGAGTGATATGTAATCTGTCACTGACTTCTCAGGCAGTCTAGGGTAATCCCTGAACTTTTTACTTGAATCTCAGTCAACAAGGTAGTACTAGTATCTGTGTTAGGCAGTGTGTTCCTCTCAGATACTGCAGGTGTAAAGTCATTGTGTTGCATGTCATTGCAATCATACCTGACTGTGCTGCATGGGCTTTATTTACTTCAGCTTCTAGAATCAGCCAGTTACTAGACCTGCTGTTTGTTCTGACAGAACTGGGGTTTTTGTGTTTGTTTTGTTTTTATTTTGTTGTTGTTTGTTTTTGTTTCTTTTTTTAAACAGATGTTTAGGTTCTGCTTTGGCTGTATAGAAACACCTCTGCGTTGGTACATTTTTGGACCAGGATTTAAAAAAAATACCCTAAATGTAGGTTTTAAGCTTATCTGCTTTCTTTCCTTTATTTATGATAAACATGTATCTTATGGAAAGGATGCTCAAATATATCTTGCTGTTCAACTTTTTCTTGTACACGTGTTTCTTACTTTTCCATTGAGAAAAGTCTAATTCACAAAAGCCGTATTAATTGTCTGTGCTTGTAGCAAATGTAAAATACTATCGGGCAGTTGGCATAACTGAGATGGTGATAGCCTGTTATGTTAGTATGTGTGCCCAAGTCAGGATAGACTGGAGCCCCATGTTGTCAGTCTGAAGAAATTACTCTTTTCCTTGGCTTTTCTTCATAGTGATTTTGGTCCTGGCAGGGTTGAGATGCTGCTTCTGTCATTCACACAGAGTGATGGTTTCTGTAAACCCCTGATCTGTACTGGGTGCTGCTGACTCAATGGTGAAAAGTTGCTTTAATTTCCTGCCTTTCCAAGGGTAAAATAAACACTCCATCCCATATACCCGTATTCCTGTGTTTCTAATGCAAGATACAGATCTTTGATCTCTCATGAGAGAGATCAGTTTAAAATAGTGTTGATATTTTCACTGTTCTGTCACTGCTGTTAAAGAAGTTAAATTATAGTAATTCTTATCTGCTGGGATTGCCCACCTTGACACAGATGAAGCATTTGTCTTCCACAAAGATTTTCTGAAATGCTTTGCACAGGGATATTATCTTCCTATGTGATAGTATGACACTTGGCACCATATGCAGATGGGGGCATTTCATTCTTACTATTACTTATTGGGCAAATATGATTGTAATAACACTACTGGTTGAGAATCATAAAATATGATTTGAAAGAGACTCAACTGTGTGGACATTGGAAAGATATTCATCATCACAACACTAGATGAATTTCTGAGATGAAATGTCTTTTTTTCATTACTTGCAAGATGTTTGACAGGGTGGAGAGTTGACTGGATTTGCCATGCTTTAGGACAGTGAGACATTTTTCCCTAATGGAGATTTTGAAGCAGTTGCTTTAAAAAGGGAACTCTCACTTTTCCTGTTTTTCTCCAGCAGAAATGCAAACTATAGTTTATATTTAAACTTGAAGTGAGAGATGAACGATCTAATGCTGTGTTCGATCTTGGTAGCAATGCTGAGCTCGTCTGAACTGACAGCAGTAGCTTTTTGCTTAGCAGCATTGCAGAGCAAAACTGAGTTGACTATGCAGCAGTTATCCTTCAGACATGGCTAAATTTTTCAGTCTATTTATGAGTATCAACAAACACTTTGTGCATACTTTTGCCATGCATTGAATGCTTCTATTTTCCTTTAATTTAGCTTAAAACTAGTAATGGAATTCCTGAGGTTTTGAAAGGAATAGCTCTTGGCAAGCATAGGGTTTTGAAACCAAAGGCAAATTAAGATACCAGGCAAACCCAGGGAGGGCTACTTCTTCAGGGCAGTATGCTAAGATTCTTCTGACATCTTAGCAATTTTTTTTTTTAATCTCTTTGAATCCCTCCTTTAAAGCACAGTTGTTGTTGTTTTTCTTTTAAGAAAATCTTAGTGAAACACAAGAGGACTTTTTTTCCCCCTTGATGTCACTCAACAAGTTTAGCCTTTTTTTGGGAACCATTACAGGTAGAGGATATTAGACTACTTTCTTTCTAGATTTCTGTATTTTTCAGTAACTTCACACTGACTGCAGCATGTAGCTAGAACACAAATTTTAGTTTAAATAAACTTGCTTTTAAATCACCACAAAAATTGAAAGTAGTTGCTGTTGTGCATCTGTCAGGTGGTACAACAATGCAATTAAAAAATTAAATTTAAATTTTTCAAGTGCAGTTGGACTTTTTATAAAATGTGTAACTAAGCTGCTTTAGGCTTGTGGGAATGAGAGGACATGATGTAGGGAAACTTGCCTGCCTGTCACAGCCTTGACCCTCTCCTGCCTTTGTGGTGCTATTTGCTGCAAGCATCTTCCCACTTTTGCACCCTCTTCCCACTAATCCCAAAGTGTGCAACGTTCATAGAAATTTCTGCATCCCCAGTATTTAGGGTTGCTGTAAACTTTGTAGAATTTTACGGCTCTTTGTGTGTTTTCATTCAGTCCTGCATTTCCTTTAAGTGTTTTTTATCATCATAAACATTTTGAATGTTTCAGAGCTCTTTATCTTCTTTCTCGAACTTAACTAATTTGCCTGCTATTTGCAATGCTGCTAACAGTGTAATAATCCTCCCTCACCCAGGGTGGGCACTTGCTTGGGAATTGCCCTTTCTTTTTATTCTTCTCCTTGAGTCCACAGTCATGTTTTATTCATATACTCCTTCCTTGTCCAAATAACATTTTCAAGACCACATTTTCTTTTTCTGTCTTTGCAAATGAAGTTTCTGTATCTGCCATCTGGAGTACTTCAAGTACCTTCTCCCTCTGCTGATATTTCTCTCTCTGCAATCTGTTCAAAATACAGCTGCTACGATTTTTCAGTAGTGTGACTGCTACTTTCCTCATCAAGCTAAAACTGGCTTATTGTCTTTGAACTCAAAGACCCGCGTCTTGTATTTCTGCATCATAGTCTTTTGCCTTGCTACTTTTGGCACTTTAATCTTTTTTTTCTTATCCTCCCCCCTCCTCCACTCCATGTTTTTACTCCATGTCATATACTTGGATTTACAAAGCTTCCGAGATGTTATATATATGTTAATACTATTACAAGAGAAAATTACTTCACCTCTGACCTTTCTTCTTGGGTATTAGAGCATCCTGTTGTCTCTTTGCTTATACAGATAAATAACATTTTAAACTATGTAAGCAGACAAGGATACATGCCTTTGGATCTTTTCTTATAGGTACTTGGGAAACGTATGTTACTGCATATCTTTTAAATTTAATTTATTTGCCCAGTGATTTTACTTTGGAGTAAAGTGCAGCGGTGGCACACTTTAAAATCTGTGTTGAATACAATGTCATATTTTGTGGACATTCAGTATCATGTGTGATTTCAGTTAGTTTTCTACACTTGGCAGGTTTCTATGGTGAGCAGATATGATCTGCAGCTTTTATTGAAAAAATATAAGAATGAAATTAAACTGGCAAAGTAATATTAAGTGCTATGTCATATACTTATTGCAGAACTAATGCTAATATTAACAGTAATAATTTTTTTGTTGTTGTTAATAAAGAAAGCCAAGTCACTCTTAAATATTTTTCCATGTTTCATGAAGCTTTGGTTGCAAGGTTTCTGTGGCTTGTGTTTTGCATTTTGTTTGTAATTTTTTTGGTGGTTTATTTTGGAAAAAGGTTCTGTGGCTACTTGTAATTTGAGATTTTTGGCTGGTATGAAAAAGCAAACTAGTTATAATAGATAAAATAATAAATTTTAATGTATAGCATGCTGTGTGTGTCTTAGAAATGTTTTAAGATAATATAGTTAAAACATTATAAATCGCTTCTGTGTCATGGCAGCAGCCTTATGTTTTCTTCTCTTAAAATCTGCTGAGTAGCCTTTCATAGCTTGAAATTTAGAATGCAGTGTATGTGTTGCTCATCAGTTTATATTGCCATAAATGTAAAAGGACCAGAGTAGTGATGGCTAGAGTGTTAATTCTGTCAGCTACACCAATATTAGTACTAAAGTAAGCTGGATGTTTCCTGTCAGACTATACTGTATTTGTGCAGCTAGACCGGACAAGTCTTAAATTCTTAAATAGTTGTTTGCTACTTTAAGGCTACAAAAAGCATTTAATTGGCAAATATTCAGATCGCAGTATGAATGTGAATGCTTGCCTTCTTATCTCTCTGATAGGTATCTCTTCATTTGCTGTGCAAGTTTTAGGTGATGGTATTTAGTTCCTGAAAGAGCTTCCTCTGCGCCTGCAGAAGCTAATATTAAATCTAGTCCAATAAATTGTTTTCTAAGCTTGAGCTTTGTGGTATTTATTTATTATATTAACAATATTGTTGTCCCTATAGTTAGAGAAATTCTGAGTAATACATGCCAATTGGTCAGTTCTTCTACTTCATTCCTAAAAATTGCTGGACTAGAAAATAATGTGTTGAGGAAATTAAAAAGGGAAGGTGCTACATAGACCTCAGATGAACTATTTTATTTTTTATGTTTTCTTCACTCTTCCTTTTTTTTTTTTTTTTTTTTTAAGTAGAGAGGTGAACCTTTCTTGTGCACTACTTATATTCTCCGTCCCTAAGTTCCAGAACTTTTTCTTATAAGAGGTTGGGAGAGCATTTCCAGCTTGTCCTGTGGCTCTGTAGTTCTAGAGCAATGTGTGTTTTGTCTCAGAGGTACAACATATACCAGAAACTTAGATAAGCTTCTAGTTTCTGTAGGACTCTTTGGGTTTAAGTATACATTATGACTCTTATTTTAAAATACTTATGGCCACTTAGGGTCTTGAAATATTTCTACTAGTAAAGTGCAACGAAGTGCTCTTCAAAATGTAAAGTTCCAAGTTATTTATCTTGGATTTTCTTTGCCTACAGTGTTATGTTGATCATCTGACCTTCACAAATGTGTTTTCTTTTATAATGATTTTAGTCCCAAAGTGTCAGTACATTTGCTTAATAAATATTTATTTCTTTCTGCTTAGAGTTCATTATTCTGTTAAGTCCGTATTCACTAGTGTTGTAGAGCACAACTTCATGTATGTCTGCTGAATTTAAATTTACTTCTCTTAAAGAGTTTGTATTTTTATGTCAGCTGTAATGTAGAATTCTACTTGTTAAATGGATGTAACTTACTAATTGTAAATAGTATGGTTTTAAAACAGTTTCATATCAAAGTGAAAAGCAGTTTAACACTATCACTAGTATCACGTTAAAACTACCTCTCTGAAGGTTTGATTGTGTCATTAACTATCAGTTTAGCATTACTGGTTATAAGCTCTCCATAGGAAGGATGTTTTTGTGAAGTTGGAGGATGATGTCTGAAGAGAAGAAACATGTTAAACTGAGGCCTTCAGGACAGACTGAAGTACTTAATGATAAGTGGTGTACTTTGGGGAAAGCTCTAAGTAACGATTAGAAGTTGACTAGCAGGAGATACTTTATGCTGATAAGTAGAGCCAGAATCAGTTGTTATGTGACATGCCAGACTGCTCTTGCAGTGATGACTGAAAGCAGTGATCCTGTTCCATTGGTGCTGACTTCTAAAGCGAGCAGTGCTGTGAGGAGAGTGCGCTGGATTCTTAGCAGTAGTGTCCTATCATACTGTATTACTGAGCTTGTAAAATAGTTACACTTCAGGTTTATTCTGTATGAAATATTATTATTGAGTGTGCTAGGGAAATGCACCTTCTATAATTTTGGCTTCAAACCAAACAAGGATGTATCACAGAAGAATGCTTCTGATAATGGAATAATAAAGTCTAGCAGTGGTGAACAGTAGAAGTGGTTTTTTACGTAGTTCTTCTAACAGTAAGTATTGTGATCTGACAGTGATTTCTGAGAGATCTTGGTTTACATTCATTACAAAGGCTTTCTATGAATTAATTCCAATACCAGACTATTTCAACGAGGTCACATAATTGATTACCTTTCAGTGTGAATCAACTGTTTTGAAGTGGGTAGTTATAGGAAACTTTAACTACCTAGCAGCAGGTAAAAAGAACCTAAAACTAGAAAGAATAAGGGACTGTTGTCTTTGAAATACAAGGCTAGAATTGTGAATAAAATGCAACTAAAAATGTTACCAAAAATGGTAACCAAAAATGTTTGATGTTAAATTTTATTTGTTAAAAGCTATTTGCCGAGCTACTGATAGGCTAATCCTAATAACAGATTTTATTTAAACATTTTTGGGCTTCAAATCTATATTAGTGAATATATTACTCTTATGTTAGTGGTGAAAGTACAACCATTGTTAAATGGAAATTTGGCAAAAATCTCAGAAATCTAGAAGCTGGATATCCTTTATTCTTTGCTAAATATTGTATAATTTGGGACCAGAGACTTTTTTTTTTTTTTTTTTTTTTAATATTTTAATACAAACACTTTATTTCCAAGGCTTGAAAGCTTTGTGCTGGTGCAGATGCACAGGGAGTAGATCATCCCCCCTTTCTCTAACTGGATTTTTAATTTATTTGAATAGCACAGTTCTGTCCAGCAGCTGTACACTTGGGTGAAGTGTTAACAGCTAAACCGGATATCGGTAGGTTTGGGATTTTAAGTCAGAAGTTATGGTAGCATATTTTAGGGCAGGTAGTGCACTTTTTTCTGTAGTTAGTTTTGCAGTCCTTTTGCACATGCATGATTAAACTATTTGTAAATGGGTGTAGAGTATGGCCTTATGGTAATTTTTGTTTGTTTGCTTTAAGAGGCCATTAAGGTGTAAACTGCAGCAGTTTAGCAGCTGATTCTTGAGTGGCTCAGTGTTTGTCTCCTGAAAAAGGTGGGGATTTTGGTGGGGGGTTGGCACCTAGTGAGTACAGTGAATTTATCGGCTGGCTTCTTGGTGATGGTGGTTGCTACTTCCCAGAAATTCATTTTATTTCCAAGAAAACGAAATGCTTCTCTATGAAGTGTGTGCATTTACAGGCACACATTAGACCTGTGTCTAATATAATGAATTGTGCTAGTGGGTTTTGTGGTGCATTTCAGCTTTTCGTATGGATTTTAAGCATTATTTATAAATTATTTTAGTGCTTTTTTTAACTAACAAAGCTACTAGATGTGCTTCAGCTAAGGTCATATTTCACAATTGATGGCATAAATCTATAGCAGTGACTTGGCAGAGATTTTAAACACTTAAAAATGTAATGAGACTTCTGAAAAGTGTCCACTTTTCCCTTTTTCCCTAGGGAAACTCTCAATCGAGTCATGTATAGTACCACACAAGTAGCAGACTGAGTTCGTAGAATCCTATGATTGCTTCTTGTTCCTTAGGCTATCTGATGAGCATCAAGGAAGCCTAGATATGCTCTTGCTTCAATACTTAGTAAGTTACAAAAGGCTAAAATTAAAATAACCATACGAATTTGTTCTATCCAGTTTGGTTGCAGTTCAGTGAATATAACAGACAAAGTGTATTGCCTCAGCAGTCAAGAATTAATGCAATTTAGGTTGAATAATAGAAAAATTACACCACTGAGGTTAATTGATTCATGCTGCTGCTGTATGGGGCTGTTAGAAAGGGCAGAGTTAACATGCTCATGGTCCTGTTTGAAGGTGTATTAGGGCTGCCTGCAAAAGTCACTGCTGCAGTAGGAGAATTTGTATCAGCCTGCAGCACTAGGCAGGTTTCAGAATTTGACAGCAGCCCTTGCATCATACTACAGGCTTTTACTAGCAGGCACAGCAGAAGCAAAGTATGAATATAATCTTCTTGTGGTTCTATCATGTATTATTTAAAGGCTTTCTAATTGCTTCTTTTTTCTTCACTACATTTTGCTTCCCTCTCACTTGAGACATTACACGTGTATATAGGATGATTGAAATAATGTAAATTAAAAGTCCTCCTTCTTAAATAGTATCCACTTCGAACTAAACCAAACAGTTTTCTCCTGCTGTAGTTTAGGGAGTAATGTACAGAAATCAAGCTGCATATTCAGATAGTTGACATAAATGGGTTGGAATTTATGAAGAAGTGTAGGGATGTTAGTTTACTAATATTGAAAATGTTCAGAGTCAAGTAATTTACTTGGAGTTATACAGTAGTATCAAAGCACATATGTTTACAAACACAGTAATAATTAGCTTCTTTTAATGATCAGCTATTAGAGAGAACACATCCAATTCAAATGTAGAAGTGGACTTGTGAAAACTTGCAGCATTTCGCATAGGTGAGCAGCCTAAAGGTTGGTGGGTTAAAGCAGAAGTTGTAGGAGCTGGGCAAGATAAGGTAAGGCAGTGAATCAGCACAGGGAATTGATGTGGGAACTGATAAAGAAAGGGGACATGAAATCAGTTAGGAAGAAGCTTGATTTTGGGGAATTTTGTGTGCTTGCTTTAATTTATCCTAATCCCGCCTATTACATATAGAATTTGAATTACGATGTTTTACTGTCTTAGCATTAGCTAATTATCATGTTTCTTAGTTCTAAATTGTTTTCAAAATACCTGCAATATTTTTAGTCAGGGATAAGAGGCTTCTGTGCTTTTGGGTGTCTTCCAGTGTATACAAAAGGGTTGCCCTAAGTGGATAGTGTATCTGGGATTAAAGTACACTGTGAGTAGCATAATGATTATTTCACACTGTTTTTGTAACTGCATCTAAACTTCCATCAGTTCTTTTCTATTTCTGTTCTAGAAAATAATGCAACTTTTGCAGACTTTATTGTTGGGTTGCAGTTTCTGTAACATACTGTTGTTGACTGGTTTCATTATTGATGATAATATGTTGCTCTGACAGAAATTTGTGTTTTGTTTACTTGTACAGTGTTAGACACACCATTTTAATTTGCTTTAGAATTTTTATATTAACTTTAAAGTACAGAGAGAAAGAATGGGAATCATGGTTTATCTTGGATATCCAAACTTGCTTTGGGACATTACTGCCAAAGGCAATTACTCTTAGTGATTATTATGTTTACGAAGTTGTTATATTTTCTCAAACCACAGTTCTTGTAAAAGGATAATTAAGTTAAAGCTTGGGCTATTCTTTGCAGATTCTGTGCCAGTGCCAAAATATTTTCAGACAATACATAGTTATCATTTCAAAGATATCCTTTTAACTTGCAAGTTAAAAGCTGAGTAGTGTAGTAAGTTTTTAAACTGGTATTCAGTAAACTAGGACAGTAGTAAGTGTAAGGAGAAAGCAAATCATTTATTTTGCACTGTCATTAGAAACCAGTTGTGAAATGTGAAGGCTTAAAGTTTATGTTCTTGCTCTGAATTATTTTTTCTCCTATTTATCTTTTGCAGATGGGAGGGCAAAAATCTTTCAATTTGTAGCTATGCTTGGTGAATACTTTAGTGAACAGGTTTAGCAAATGACAAACTTCCAAAGCTTTCATGCTGAGTGTTTATGCAAAGTATAACTTAAAACTTGGTATCCGTAGTTGACTTCTTGAGGAATTATGGGAATGACTTCCATCAGTCAGCTGAAATGGCTTAACTGTCAGGAGCTTAGTCTTAGCTTGTACACTTAAATGAGGTTTTGTGTTCTTATTTTAAACAAAATGCAAAATTAAGTTCACTTCTGTAAGAAAACAAAATCTGTACTGGCTAAATTGTCACCAATCCTGTTCTTAAATATTTAGGAATTTTTGAAGCTGTATTTGTGCAGAATTTTTGACACTTACACTGCAGTGTAAATGGAAGTTAGAAATAACACTGTTAGAAGTTGTAAAATACCAAGAATCTGCATGTATAAGTCTAGATTTAATAAGTCTTATCGATACCATTTTTGATGTTGCAACTGAAATACTGTACTTTTTATGTATAAAGCTTCCCAATTTTTAAGTAGATTTACACTTTGCACATAACTTCGCCTTTATATGAACTTAGCTTTGCATAATGTATGTTGAAAGAAAGCAGTTTCAGAGGCTACAGATGGATTTCTTTTCCCTTAGATTTTCTGTAGGATTCTGGAGAAGTGATACACAGGTAAATTCATTTTAGCAAATTCTGGTAGTATTGTCTTAGATTATAATGAAACTTTATTTTCATGACAACTTTAAGATGTTTGAAATGTGACCCGCTGTGAAAAAAGAAGGGTCTGATTTCTCCTTAGGCATCCTGGCCCAGCCTTCCTTTTGTTGGCACTGGTCACAGTGTGGTCATTTGATCTGCAAGAGCAGTGCAGTCGCTGGGATGGAAGCTTGTCTGGCTAATCAGAATATGGCCAGAGCAGGAAAGATGATGTCTTTGGTGCTGTCACCTTAGATCAGCTGAGGGGAACACCAAATAGCATTCTGAGAAAAAAAAAACCAACCCGGTTAACTTAAAATATTCCACCTCACAATGACTCTTAAATTTATAAAAGTAAAGCTTCACACTACTTGATAAACATACAACTGTTTTCTATACATGTGAGGAAATGATACACCCTTGTTATGAACTGACTTTGTATTGCTTCAGAAACATAGGCTTGGTTTTAAAAGAGATGATTTTTTTTATTACCTCTTACCTCTTATTATGTCAGTTCTAGTAGACTAATTGCAGTAGAGAAAATTACGACTTTTAAAAATAATTATTTTTGGCGTTTTTGGGGGCTTTGGTGTCAACATATAAAGAAGAACAAGTGGAGTAGGACATAGGTGTGTAAATATTAGTATTGAGTCATTTGGACTTCCCTGTGATTTCACAACAGTGGTAAAAAATTAGTTGTTTTTTTTCAGTCAAGCAGGCAGAGGTTGGCAGTGTAAAAATTTATGGAGCAGCCCAACTTAATCTTTAGTGAGAATTACACAACTGTTTGACTACCAATATTCACTGTTTGGACCTTTTTTTTTTTTTCTTTTAAAGTTGTACATCATCTTAAGTTACTCCCTATATGTAACTAAAGTCAAATGCTGTGGTTAAAGTACTTCTTATAGTGAAAATTATATTGAGTAGAATACAGCTGAATTTCTTCTGTTTATGGAATTTTTATGTCCTTCTTCCTACCTCCCATTAATTCCTGTATCACATGTACTTAAATATGGCTTCTGTGACACACTTACTGTCACGTGTTTGTTTGTTTGTTTGTTTGTTTTTTATGGAAGAGAATATTTAAAAGAAACTCAAAACTTCTAAAAGTTTAGCTTTAATCTTGAGTATAAGGTCAAAAGAGCTTTCACAGTTTCAACTGTTTGAAAGCTGTCTGGCTGTAATGGTCAAATCTTTGACAAAGAACGTTGCCCTTATTAACATGAACTTTTAGGAGTAGAAAAGGCACACATTTTCTTTTAATCTTTGTATTTCCTTTTCAGGTTAAATACTTCTTGGTACCTGCAAAGTAATTGAACTTTTGGGTACGTTCTGCCTAGATTAGTGTTATCCTTGAATGTGCAGAATATATTGAAAAGCAGAATTATTTGGGATTTCTCCTCACTTTTAAATTCAGAATGATTGAAAGATTACTACAAGAAACTTAAATTTTTAATGTTAACTTGTAACTTTTCTGAATGTGAGGGGTATTATTATACACAGCTGTTCATCACTTATTTTCTCTATTCTTCCCAGAAACATCCTATCTATCCTGGTTTCATGAAAACACTAAAAACTCCAGGTTTCTGGGGTTGCAGTGAATCAGTAGGAACCTTGTGGTGTTAATTAAATGTTATTAACAACATCTGGCTTTGCTATTTGTACTCCTTTTTTTTTCTGTATAGACTAAATAAGCAAGTCCACTTCAGTATTTTGAATTTGGAAGAATCCGTTTCTAGTAGTTGATGATGTGGCTTTTAAGAATGGCTTGGGAATAACTTTAAGGAATAACTTGGAAAACACATTTAAATTTTAATGGCATCTCTTAATGGTTTATATTGTGTATATATGTAAATTTTTATGGGAAAATGCAGGGTGTGGTATACATGGCTGTGCTATTGTTAATTTGGTTGTTTTTAAGTGGTGATTTGAGGGGACTGTCTCTTAACTCAGTATGAAATGATAGTTTTTCTCTTAGTTCTCACAGATCTGGTGCAACTTTTTGGGGATCCATCTTGAATTTTACAGGTGGGAGGATTTATCTGGCTAGCACAGGCAGCAATAGCAGTGGTGAGATGGAGGCACAGGCAGGCAGTTGGTGCCTTGGAAGTTTATAGAAAGCTCAAAGAGACTATTCCTTTTTATGAAGTGAAGACCAACAACCTTTTTCAGAGTTAGGAGAGCAAATACTGGATTTGTGTATGGTAAGACCACATGTACAGTCTGCCCTGCACTGGGTAACAGGAGGTTCTGGTGTGTAGTAAAGCTTTAGAAAAGAGAAACTGCATGCTCAGGGACTCTTCCTCTGTATCACCATGCTGATGAGTACAAATGATCACATCCTTCTGCTAGTTTATTGTGTAGTTTGGGTAAGGATTGAACTTTTTTACCTGGAATAATTCCGTGTATTTTGGGAGTAGGTAATTAATAGATATTTCAATACAAGTAATGACCAAAGTTTTTTTGAACCAGTTAAGTATACTTGCTGGTGTGTTTCCAAAACATGCCTATATCCAAAACTACAAGTTTGTTGGACCACTTGGGCAGATTGATGAGATAATTTTTGTGCATTTGGTCATCCTAAAGATTTACAGTGTAATCCATACTGATTAGTGATCAACTTCATTTGCCATGCAGTAAGTTTTTTGAAATGTTTGATGGGTACACGTTCTGTTCACTCGCCTTTTCTCTTTGCCATGTAGGCTTTGTATTATTAAGCCTTCAGATTGTAAGGAAAAGTTAGGCTTTGTGACAGAGTGCCTCTTTTACCTTAGCATGTATGAGCAAAACTCTAAAAACAGTTACAGAAAATATTCTAAGTACTTTATTAATATGTAATATTTAAAATGTTTAATATTTAGGACGTGATTGAGTCTCCTAAGTATGGACCTTTGGACATGCTAGTCGTATTATCTCTAAGAACACAGTTTCTGTAAGAAGAGTAAACTAATGGCACCGCATGTATTGAGAGTCTCTATTTCAAGGTGTTCCACCATTATGTTTTCTTCCCTTGTTTTGTGAACTATTGCAGAGAAAGTTTTTAAACATAAAAATAAAAAAGTAGATTTGTCAGCACTGTGCTGACTGTAAATAAGGTGTAGCTATAGATTCTTAGGAAGGTTTGTTTAAGCCAAGTTTACTGACAAACTGTACACTTTCCCCTTTAAAAGCCTGTGCCCATCAAATATGTGTTTGGTGCCTTTATAGTTTAGGGTTAGAAGGGTTATAAGCAGTACATCAGGTAATACTTCTGTAAGTGTAGAATCGCACATGAAACCCCCTCAAAACTTGTATGCAGATTAAGGATGAAGTACAAGGCACTTAAACTGTATTGTAAGCATAACAATGTTTTAACATAATTGAAATCAATCTGCTCATTGCCAGTTCTTGGATGGAGAATATTTTCATTGCATGGGAACAGACAAAAGCTGTGCCATGAAATGGGGAGGCCAGTTTACACTGGTGGAGGTGTTCCTGTCGAGGAACTGTGGCTGGACTTAAGAGTTTTTTGTCTATTACACTGTATGTAATGATCAGCTGCAATCACATCTCCTATGATAGCTGCAGTATAAATATTAGGGCAGCTATTACCAACTGTTTTTTAGAGTACTGTCTAAATGGGTAAAATAGGCATGCAGAACAAGAAAACTACAATATATAAGTGATTGTAGATTGACAGTAATGGTGGTAGCAAATTCCCAGATATGAGCTAGGAATGAGCTGAACAAAGAAAATGGAGAAAGAGGCAGATAACTGAGATGAGGTGTCGTGAGAGGAGAGGGTGCAAGGAATTGAGATGAGGACTGTAACAGAAAGAAAACCTCTCAACAACGTAGGTAAGACCATCAGTGAGCTGTACAGAGATTCTTTCCAGTGTCCTGGAAACAAAAGGTCTGGCCTTAGTTGCCTCTGGTCGTGCCACCTGGCTCCATCTGACGCTGTCTCCACTGGACAGAATAACTGGCAGTGTGGTGATTATTACTGATCACCCTACTGATTTACTAAACCCCTCTAAGTTGGTACAAAAGGGTCAGTTGTTATTTTCGGGGTGTTTGCCAGCAGAGGTGTATGTGGAGGTGAAATGCTATAGAAAAAACGAGAAAAAGTAACTGAGGTAGACAGAAAAGGAACAAACACTATGTTCAGTAATCATGTTTTATGGGTCAGTTGTCATATAAAATTGTTACCTGAACTGTTTGCTGCTGGAAAATCTCCTCTTAGGGAGTCCAGTGATATTTTCTCCTTTAGTGAATAGGTGAAAGTCATTAGAAAAGATACCAAAAAAAGTCATTAGAAAAGATCAAAAGTACCAGTTATATTAATGAAACCTAAAAGTTTACACTTCGAACTTTGTAGCTTTGCTACATAGCAAACATTGTCATTTTCCTATCCAAACATCCACATACTTTTAAAGTATTGATGTTCATTGGTTTTATTTCCATGGTTCCGTTTTTTAAGATCCTCAGTAATCACTTCCATAATTTATGTCAATCTAGTATGTCACATGGTGTTATGCTAGAATTTAGTTCTTGCCAGGAATATATTTCAGCATGAAGTTCAAATGTAGTTTTTATTCTGAAGCTGCTTTTGAAAGTCGCTAAATATCGGAGAAAGGGTTGTTTTGTTTTTTTTTTGGTTGGTTGGATTTTTTTTAATGCCAGTGTTTATTCTTTATTATAAGTTGCTTAAGACTAGCATGCTTGAACCTATCTTGACTCCTTTGTGTTCTGATAAGACACCACATCTCACCCATTTATTGCAAGCTGTTAACTTTCCACCTAATTATGTATTCCAGAAAGTTTTTTAACCTTGATCTTGGAGCTCTTCAAGACATCAAAGCTCCACCAGTTTTCTTGTCATCTTATTGCAGACATTAATTACCATGTATTTATTCTGTGTTTAATTATTTGGTAATTTTTATAATTATTGGGTTTAAAAGATTTTTTCATTTTCAAACATTCTATCAAGTTATCTCATCTTGAAGTGTAAACTTTTTTTTTCCCATGTAGCCAATAATTTTTGTGTGTAAATATTTATTAACTGTAATTTCTAATCCTAGAACTTGTTTAAGATAAAACAGCTCAGGAATCTGGTAATATCCCATATGTCTTATACACAAGAGAACACCTCAAAAATGACTGCATTTCTTCACACAATAAAATACATTGGTCTCAGGTGGCAGGGTGTTCCGCAGAAATTACTTTTAAATTACTATATTTTGTTATGATAACTACTAAAAGCCAGCCCTCTCTGTGGACAGTGGTAGTTCAGTGTCACTGGTTTAGACTTTTTGTGTATCATTCCTTGGACTTCCCTGGGCAGTTGAAATGTGCTATAGGGAGTGAGAAGATCCTGTAACTACTTCACAGGGGTTTGAATATTAACAGTGATAAGAAGCAATTTCCCTTATTGAAAAAAAATCTGATAAAATATATAGTTCACTGCAGAAATGCTAATAAGCTGGAGTAGAGAAATACAAGGGAAATCAGTACTTTATGTATGTTACTTCTTTGAGTTTGCACCTAGACAGTGCTTAGTAAGTCAGTTATCTGTTGGATTTGGTTTTTAGCTTGCATTCCTCTGTACTTGAAATCTAGTTTAAGATGTTGAGTCATGTATAAATACTACATATAAAATACAAATCCAGTTCTTAGAATTGAGCGAATTAGAATAGATTTTGTTTCCTTTCCACTCTTTTCTAAGTAAGTGCCAGCAAGCTTTATGGGCTTGTTATTTAAATGGGATTTGTACCAAGTCATATTACATTTCATGTTTTTAAACAAGTGGTGCTGGTTTGCTAGAGACTGCAGGGTTTTTACCCACAAAGGGCTATACCTTCAGCACTTGAGAATGACTGGGTTTTGTGTCCTTTTTGGGCAGACTTCTAATACTCTGATGCAGCAAATCGACTAATTGAACTATCTAAACTAAACTTATCTATCCTCTTCTAGATAATTGTTGTGTTGGACTGGTATCCATTTTGCTTGCTGTAACTGCTTTAAAATTAAGCTCCAAGTCCTGTGGATTGATCAGAACCATAAGTTTCTTTTAATTATTCTGTTAAAAAGAACCTGCCTAAATCTTTATTCTTCTTTATTCTGTCCTTTCTTTCAAGTTTTTTGACTTTTCATTGACAGTAAGATGTGACTGATTACTTAATAGGAACATGGAATAAGTAACTACAAAGATGTATCTGTAGGCATGGTTTCAAAGAACATTTCTTTGTGGTGCTGTCGGTGTAAACAGTGCCAGCCCCTGACTTGTATTTGAGTGTTCATGTGGTGAACCTTATCAGGAAGCTGGTCCAGGTTAAAAAATAGCTGAGCAAGGAAAACAATGATTATTTTTACCCAGAGCAAATATGAATTTTGAGTGACCTGCTGATGTTTGGAAGTGATGGGTAACTGAAAAAATATTTCTAGAAAGGAAAACCTGAGACAGATGGAATTCAGGTAGGTATGAGATTTTATTTCTCAGTTGCAATAAATAGTATTTTACATACATTTAGGTAGAGATGTATTAGCTGGCGGAGGAACGTAAGTCAGTTTATCCCCCTTGCAATTCTCCAGTGCCTTGAGCTGCTTGAACTGCATGGGAGAATAGGAGGGATGGAAAGATGAAATGAACCTTGGCATTGCAAGCTTCAGTTTGAGGATTGCTGGTTTAGGAGATGGTGGCTAACTTATGAATAGGGACACTTCATAAAGGAGACAACTCATCTGCTTTAGCCAATACTGCCTCAGAATCGACAACTCACATGGAGGTCTGCAGGGTTTTCAGAGCATCAGTATTCTGTTTGTTTTGGTTTCTTGTTTGCAAGGCCTTTTTGAAGTTTAATAATAAAAAAATTAACAGCAGAGCTACTGTTTGGACCTTATAAGCTAATGTGCTCTGCCAAGTGGTACCAGTTCACTATCCATTAAATAGCAGAGCTGGCATACAGTAACGAGAGTGTGATCGGTTTGAGTAGTGATTTGTGAAAGAGAGTATCATATAAATATGAAGAATTAATGTAGTGTACTCTACACATGCCGGTGCCCTGGCTTCAAATGTATATGTTTTTCACTGTGGAAGTTCATCAGGAAAAAAGCACAAACTGTGTAGCTGTGGAGGGTAAATTTTGGTGACTTCAGTTCCAAGTAAAGACAAGACCCTGTTGTGTAACTGATAGCATTTTTAGAGTGCTGTAAGTGCTGTTTTGATGTAGTCGTGGTTAGTAATGGTAGTAAAGTTTTGGCATCTTCGGCAGTTTCTAGAATTAATTCTTTATGAGAGAAAATGGGCATTCAATAAAGCCATCAGATGCTAACAAAATGGATGGGCAAGGGCAAGCTTGTTCATGCTAGCTATAAATCAAATCAGTTTGTTTTCCATATGCAAAAGTTAGAGCTTTAGTGTGGTATTTTAAACTACATCAACCTCTTTTTTATTATCTAGAAGTTACAGAAATTTGCAGCACAAAAGATTGAGTCATAAAATAATACAGAAACATATAGCCAGCATGAACTCATATGTAGAGATTACCACTGAATGCAGTTGTAGAGAAACAAAACATCTGTATGGAGCCTTTGAGGGCTATAGTGTTTCTGGTGATATTTGACACTCCACAGTGCTTGAAATTCCCCATGGCCAAGGAGAAGAGAAGGTGTGTGAGGTTTGTCTGAGGTTGAAACTTAAGGCTACTGTGCACTGGGAAAGTTCAGGGCACTTCTTTAGGCCTTTCATTTAGGAGGCTTTTTAAAAAAAAAAAAAGGGTTGTGTCACTCTTGCTTATTCAGTCTTCATAGGTACTTATGAATCCAAATCTTGGATATGACTGCTTTGTGAGAGCATGTAGTGCACACATTCTGGCATCATAGTTGTTGATTAGAAAACATGCATGTATTATGAAAATGAAAATCCAAAAAGGTTGATTTTTATCCTTAAATATCTGCCACTTACGACAATAGATAATTTCAATACAAGAAAGTGAATATGATTTTTCTGTGTAGTCGAATGAACCAATGCTTCTAAATGTCATGTGACACACAAAGTTGACAGTTTAATCTTAAAAACCTCCCACAGAAATTATTTTCTAAATGATACCTATTCAGACTTGTTAATAGAAGGAATCTTATGGAAGGACTTGTTGAAACAGAAGTGTATACATATATATACACACACACGTGTGCACACACATACTCCTAATGAATATATATATTTATTTATTCTCTCTGGTGAGGAAAGCTTCATTTTGTTGTAAACATCCTTTCTTCAAAATGGGCACCTTCACCGTACAAACAGTCTTTCAATCTAAATATATGGGACAGTAAAGTGTCTGAAGGTTAAGCTTCAGTAATGTCTTGGGAAGAGTTAAATTTTACAAAAAGAAGAAAAATTTTATTTTTTAAGAAAAAATAAATTTTATTCTTAAGAAAAGATTTTTATTTTTTTTCGCCTTTTCCCACCATCTCAAATGCTGTCATCCCGGGCCATACTCTTCCAGGAAATAGAGTTGGTAATAGAAATTCTGAAAGATAACCCAGGGAAAAAAATTAATTATTTAATAGTAGCAAATAATGAAGCTTACAACTGATGTTATTGAGGAATCGAGAATTGAGGGTTTGCAAGCCATATGTTCCTTCTTATAATACAAATTATTATGTGGAAAAGTAAAAGAGAGAAAATAGTTACTCAGGCTAACTTTGTAATGAAAGCAGTGGTTCTATGACAGTTATTTTTCCATAAGAATCAGATATTTATTTTTATCTTTTTAGGAAGAATGGCATAACAAAATTCAGTGCAAGATCCTATGGTAGGGCAAGATGATATTTGTTTCTCTGATCTTAAAGTTCCCTGAGATGCATTCTCTGACAGATTTGATTTGTTTGCACTCTTGTGTCCACTTGCTTACCATGCAGCTGGACTTGTGCCCAGGTGGTTTAGCCAGGATCCTTTGTGAGTGACACAGGATAAGAAAAAGATGTAAAATCTTAATGACATCTCTGGCATCCTTATTGACTGGTAATGTCAAAATGATTTTTGCACGGTCATGATGTTTTAAAATCATCATGAGATGTTGTGATATGCTCTTCTCGATCTTCAGCTTCTATGAGTCATAGGAGGGGTATCTGTTAATTTTCTGTTTTATTTATTTCATATGTTTTAAATATGTGTTAGTAGTCTGTTTTGGGGATGTGGTAACAGGAAAAGGAACAATATACACAGTAAGATGCAAACTTGTGTTAGGCTGCAGGGTCTTCCAGTGACTGTTCTGATCAGGCCTTGCTGCTGGGAGCACTCCTGTGGGAATGGTGCTCTTCCTTACCAGGGCAAGCTGAGCTTTAATCTTTGTCCTGCTCCTTGTTCTGCTGTGTAGATATTGACATGCACATGCACACACTGACATCCACATTTCTGTTGATACATATTCTCCCAGTATTACTTTTGGAGAGCTATCTCTTTAAAATACTAAAAGGACAGTTATAGAAAGCAGACAGTATGGATTCTATAAAAAGGTACGTTTATTCTTTGTTAGAACAAAATGGTGCCTGATCTTAACAGTTGTCAAATGTGATGTAAATCATCCACAACAGAATAAAGCTTTGTAAGGCTCTGTATTGAGAGAACTAGGCTAATACAGGCGTTTCTGTAGTGTTTCAGCAGTGATCAAGAAGGACACATTTTCTAAGACCCTAAATGGAGCTTTCTAAAAACATGGAAGTATAATACAAGGAAGTGGACCTTTTAGGGGTGTTAATTCTAGGGGACTATGACTAAAGGTTGTTTTGTGTAATGAAACTTTGCTCTCCGTTGTACAGGTAGATCAAACTAGTTTTTTTTAGTAGCTTCCATCTCAAATAGGAAAATAATTTTTAGGGCATAGATCAACTATACTAATGGGGAGGGTGTTAAATCACTAACAAAGAAGTAAGTAAAATGTAGTTGTTTATTTACATAAAATTGACTGTAAGAGATTCAATAATGAAGAAAATAATTGCAGAATTGTGATTATAACTGGATTTTACTTAAATCTGCTGTGCACATCCTAACAATCAGAATTTTAATGAGTTGGTGTAGCCCAAAGCACAGACAGACATCTAGGCAATCAAGTTACCATGATTTAGAAAATCAGCCATGTTAACTAAATGTTTCTATGCTCTTCTTCACTATGAATACAAAGAAAATAAATTTAATTTAAACCTGCATTTTGGCAGATGCAGTTCAGTGGTGACAAAAAATACCCTAAGACTGTGGATTTTACTTCGGTGACCAATCTGTGTAGTTTTGATTTAGAGGTGTAACTAGCTGCTGTTAATATTTCCCTTTTATGTAAAGATTTGGGGCCACAGGGAGCTAAGTTTAAATGATTATTAGAGTGTCTCCTTAAAATGGGAAGAAAAAAATGTACGAGAAGCACATGAGAAGATATCTAAACAGAACTAAGAAAATGGTGAGCCTTTCAAAAGTCATGGGAAAGAGTTCTGTGTGGAAAATGGAATACTGGTAAATAAAGAAGGCAAGCTATTTTTTTAATAGCTTTAATGTGATCTTGGGAGGATTTGGTTGTCAGTTTTCTAAGAAATAAAAACCATATATAAAAGCTTGATGTTCAGGTAAGGCCAGATTCCTTGTATCCAAGTGCTAAGAACTTGCTGATAGTGGAACCAATGGATAGATGAAGAAGGGCACATATTGAGAATACATACTGAAATTATATACATACTGTGTTCATTTATTTATTTTAATGAAACACAGTGGCATGGCCTCAGTTTTGATAATTTCTTACTGAATCTGCTTAACATTTCAGTAAGAAAGACCTCATAGGCTTTCCAGAGTTGTTTCTATTAATGTAATAGAAAATTGTGTGTAAAACATGTCAAAAACATAAAAGCAGAACTTAACCCTTCCTGAAATGTTTGAACAAACAATATTTCAAAGATTAAAATATTACAAAATATAAACTCGATGCCATTTACTTAATTACAAGATTTGGCACTTTGCTGGCTTTGAAAACTTGGCAAGATCTGCAGGTCTCAAGTTGTAGGAGGCATTTGTGGTTAAATATTGGAGAACTGACTCACTATTTAAACAATTTCAAGTCAAGCTTCCTTTTCAAGAATTAAGCTAAATTCTCTCTTCTTCCTCTGCCCCATTACTTAATTATTGTAGCCTTCCACTATATTTTCCTGTCACCTTGCCTTACTCCTTGATCCTGTATCCAAAAAAGCATTTCCATAGCACAGGTCTTAAAACTTCAGTCCCATTTCTGCTGGTTTATTGTTGTGTGAAAATGATGCTTTCAGTATATGCTAGTCCTTTGAGGATGTTTTAAAAGAGATTCAGATTTTCCAAGAATAAAATAATTTATAATGCTTGCTTGTTTAACCTAATGTCATGGTTTGGAGTTTGATGTTCTGCTATTTCTTTTAAAAGGATGCAGTTAATCTGGCAGACATTCACAGAAAACAATATGGTGGTGTGGATCTGGAGAAATTGTTTTACTAAGAAATTGAAAAATATTTGCATGTGTGTAAGTTGTTTTAAAAATGATACCAAGTAAAACATAAGTCTTGTTTCTCTGGAAGTTTAGAGTAAGAGGATCGTTTCTTGGAGAGTGATTAAAGAGTAGAACAAGCAATGATGTCCCACATCCTCAGAGGGATTAGTGGGGATGATGAAGCAAACAGCTTTTGTGCTCCTGTTCGAGATTCATATTCATTAAAGACCTAGAGTTTTCAAAATACACTGAGGTGAAAATTTGAAACTCTGTTTAAGGCTGTATGTGTCTATGTACACTTTTTGAATAGAATAGTTGTATCAACCTAGTACCTGAATGAAATATGTGATTACCCTTTATATTGCATTGGGACATGCCAAAATATGGGGGTTCTGCACCTCAGGATAAGAGAGTGCAGTTCTTAGAATGTCATGCTAGAGCGAAGTGGAGAGGTGTAGGATTGGTGTTGAATAAATGGGTCTTGAACGCCATGACGTGTTTAGTGTTGGCACAGCATTGCTGCCTGCTGCACTTCCCTCTCTGCTCATCTTAGCTCAGCTACTTGACCTGCTCTTTAATCTTCACTTCTGCAGTAATTGTGGTGAATATAAGAGGTTTTCTGTCAGAATGAGCATGTTTTTTTAAGGATTTACTGTTGAACTGTGTTCCTGCAAATGTTTAACTATCTCACCTAAATTTGAGCATTTTGCTGAAATGAACACTTTCCAGGAGAACTGTAGAGAATTAATTTAATAGTAGCATACCTTTCAAATTTTTGCATAATGACTCTTGAAGATCAGTGTCTAGTTCTGAGTTTAAACAAACAAGGCTACAAGTTTGCTTTTCCTTATGTTTCATTTTATTTCATTTTAGTTTTATTAAATGATATTGGCTATTTTTATATAGCACTAATAAATATGAAATAAAAAGTTGCTGTTCATTTTGAATCCAAATCTATGGAAACATATACAGCAAAACGGGTCAAGTTGTGAGGTGATCTGAGTGTTAAAAAACAGGAGTAAGAAGAAAAGAAAATCTGTGAGTTTGAGGAGCAGGCAGTTGGCTGCAGCAGAAGGTGCCAGCAAAGGAATGCTGCTGAGAGGGCGAGTTCTGCTGTGATCCTGCATCAGCCTCCTCAAGACGTGTTCAAAGAGGGCTCTGAGGGCACTGCACTGAAATGGCAAGCTGGTCTGCTCAAGCTGGTGTGTGGTTGCAATAATTTTGTTTTCACTGGAGCCAGAAAGCTTTTACAGTTTAGCTTGGGTTCTGTAAGTTTTGTTGTTTTGTTTTTGTTTTTTTACTTTGGAAAGGGCTAAAGAGAGAAAAGGGGTGTACATTTATTGCTATGTTTTAATCATAAGTCTGACAACATGCTCATTTAATAAAAATATTAAGGGAGAACTCCACCTGTTAGCATAAGCAAAGTTATAAACTAGATTCTGCAGCTTCACCTCAACCCTTCATACTTTGTTTTCCCTAATTGCAGCCAGCGGCACCAAACTATTTCTCAGCATGTTTAGTTTCTACTTGGATCTCCTGCGTTGTAGTTTTTAACTCTGTTATGGTTTGTTAGTACTGCTTTTTTCATCCTTCTAAGGTACTGAGGCACCTTCAATATTAATTTTCTTAGTAATCGTTGCCAAGTGGATGAAGGGCAAGGTCTGTGTCTGACCTTAGTTCAGTTTGCTTTATTATTAAAGCGCCTTCTTCCCAAAGTGCATTTGCTTCTTGGGTGTGAATTGTTGTTGTTAACGCTGTTGTTTGTCAGACTGTGCAAGGCAAGAGCCTTCCAGAACACCTGAAAGAAGATGAGTGGATTTGAATGACGGTGGCAGATGCGGGCAGGCAAGGAGAACATTTTGTGCTTCTTTTGCTTTGTTTCTCATGTGTTTCTCCCTGTTCTTCTGAATACTCATACACCATTAAACCCCTGTTTTTTCCATGGGAGAACATTCCAGCTTTGGTGCCTCTTTTGCCTGTTGTGTCTACAAACATTCAAGTCAGTCTTTGCTGATGTACAGATTTTGTTTTTTTTTTTCTCCTTTTGGTAATTATAAAGCAAGGAAGTCCATTTTTTGACTATTGGGGAAATAAGGCTCTTGGATTTTAAGGCCACACTCAGTAATTACTAGCTTTATTTTGGTGCTTCATCTCTTATGTGCATGTGAGGTCTGGTATATGGGAGTCCTGTGTACCAGAAATGTTTTGTTTTTCAGTTGAAAAACTTGGCTTCATGGCAGTGAAGATATGCTAGCCAAAATAAACAGAAGGTCAAAGTATGGGTTATATTAAGTCCAGTTAGGATACCAGGATTCTTAAATCATGTAGAATTTGCCAGCATGGATTACATCACGATTCTAAGGACCCAGGATATATCACATTAGGTACAGAGGTTATCCATTTAATCTATGTCATTAGCCAGTGAAATGGGTAGTTTTCAGCTACCAGCAAAATTCAAAGGACTGACTGCAGTACCATTCAGCATCCTTCACCTATATTCTGAAATGAATAGCATGCCAATAAAACAGTCATTGTTTTACTAAATAACATTTTTCTTACATGGTAAATTGGTTTCTTTTATTTGTCTGTTTGCTGTCTTACACTTTCATACAAAGTTTGTTTTGTGTAGAAAGCTGAAAGCTGCTTTGTTGTAGTGACTACTCTGGTTCATGGGCAGAGGGTGTAATGAGTTACTTAGAAATTTTCTGTGTATAACCTGAAATTTTTCAGATTTATACTCTCAGTTTCTATTTAATCTCTGAGGTAGCACTTTCCAGGTGAAATGATCACCTGCTGTAGAAAAACCATTGACATCAACAAGTGCTCAAAAATGGAGATGAGAAAATTAGTTGTAACCTATCTGTAGGGATTTGGCTGTGTTTTCCTCAAGTATTTCCAATTCACATGTGAGATTTCAGGATGTACTGGGCAGGTATACTGATGGTCATTGGAATACTAAATTGGGGCTACTTCTCTGAATCCCTCTAGAAACGTAAACATCCAAATTCTTGAGGGCCAGGAATTTTGAACTTTGGGAGGAAGTTATCCAAGTTAGTTTTGCCTTCTTCAGTGTGTTCAGTTGTCTGGCACATTACTTGCAGTATTTGTTCCTAGTGTCTAGTTTAGATGTAGTTTAGACAACCAACATTTGGACTCTGTTTCTTGCACACTAAATGGAAAGACATAACAGAGGACCTGGCACTGTGGCAAGCTAGTGGTTTGGAAGGCCACTTTTTCGTTTGAAAAGACTCTGCAAAAGATGGGTTAACAGACAAGGCACCCTTGCTTCTACCTGCCTCTTCTGAGGTGTGCTATGGGGTTTTTTTCCCTCCCTGATTTTTAGGAGGTTTGTGAGAGAATTTATGTGTACAGAAAATATCTCCGAAAGTTAATGTTTGATTCTGTAACCAGAGCATGCAAAATTAAGTTAAAACCAGCTTTTAGATGGGCTTTGCAATCATGAGCTGACTTGAATGGGGTGACTGTGAGCAAATGAGGAGTATGATAGCAGCATGTCCATGTGGCCTTTCTTGCGCAAGGGGAATGCACACCTTGTTCAGATCATTGCCAGCCTGGGGAGACTACAGAATTGCAAAAGTTAGAAAATCTGCAAGCTTTTGATTGTGTTGTTCTTTTTAAAGTATCTGCCCTTGTTTACACTGATGCCTTGTGTTCCTCGACTTTTGAGAGATTAGTATAACTTGTTGGCCCTGGTTAGTCTGTGAGGGAAAGAGCCACCTTTTACTTCACAAATCCAAGTAATAACTCCTAGTGAAGTTATGGCAGTTCCTACCTTTCACCCACATTAGCAAGGTTTAGATGAGTGCTGGTCCTGGTTCGCCTTGCTTGGAATTTTTACCTTGCAATGCAATAATGAATACGTTAGTGAGAAGCAGAAAATATTCTCCATCCCTTTCCCCCCTCCTTGCATGACTGCACCCGACCACCACTGATGCTTTGTGAATGGGAAATTACAGCTACTAAATTTGACATTGTAGACATAACTTAGGATTGTGACTGTGCAAATGTCTACTTCTTTTTGTGTGTTTAAGTTTGGGTAAATATTTTGCAATCTGGGAAAATTTAAGAAAGTCCCTAACTGAGTAAATAGCCAACTTGTAATTGGAAGCAACTGTTTGGAGAATATTGTTATTGCTTTACATTTAAAAGAAGCTAGGTGCTGCAAGTTTGTGTGTTTAATCCATTATAAAACTCTGTTTAAATTGTTTAAGAATAATTCTTAGGTAACTGAAATAGGCTAGTCTGATTTAGGTAGCCAAACCATGTAAAAGGTTTAAAACTGTGCTTGAAAAATACCAAGGTAAAGACCAGTGCAACATAGCTGCATTAGGATAGCTTGCCTATGAACATTTTTATTTTAATTATTTTTCTAATGACTTCCTCCTAAGATTTCATCAGAGTGGGTGGGTCAGGTTTTCTTCTCCCTCTTTCCATTCTTCTGTTCTGAAAATCTTAGCAGGGAATTTGGTAAACTTCAATCTCAGTAGTTAGTGAAGTGGCTAATTTTTCTGAAAACTGGGTAGATGTGTCTAAAGCTGTGATTCTGTCCCTAGCTGCCTTTGACACTTGCTAGACTCTCTGCTAGCTGTTTTCCTATGCTAAGCCAGCAGAAATTTAACCTGACCAAAATGACAGTTTAATAATACCAGCTAGGTTGAGTAGGGTCATCCCATAACCAAAGCTTGAGCTTGCAGAGGGATAGGTGCACAACAGTATGCACAAGTACGTATCTGTCAAGCAGTTCAATAAATTTACCTTTCAGTATCTTTGCCAAATCTAGGGTTTAGTTTCAAGTTAAGTGTAAGTTGTTAATTATTTCCTTTATTTAATGTCTAATGGCAGAGCGCTTACAAAGTTATGATTGTGTTGTTGTCATCCATGAATGGCTTTATTGGGTCACGCTTGGAAGTATCAGTTTGTCCAGTATCGTGTTTCTGATAGTAAATAGTAAATTCAGACAGCCAATAGTAAGTACATAGGGAAGGGAATAGTAAGAAGGAACATTTTATGATCATTCCTTAAGATCCTTCTAAGTATCTGCGCCCTGGAGACTTTTTGAGACTGATAAGGCATCCTTGAGTTTACAAGTTCCTTCGTGGAGCTTGCATTTGTCCTATTACTTTCTAAATCTTTAAAATTTTGGGACTCATTCCCACAAGACATTGCAGATCACAAAGTTTATCTACAGACCATGTGCAAAAAAATTTTGTGTGTTTGAACCCCCCTTAATAATGTCAACTACTGTTCCCTAATGGTTGCATTTGGAAAATAGTTGTGCTTTATTTATCTTCTCTTTGCTGCCTATAATTCTGTACTTGTGTTTTCTGTTCCGTGTGCTCCCTTTTTTCAGGCTGAGCCATCTAAGTAGCATATTTCTGCTTTTACTCTCTCTTTTTTGACCGGGGAGGCCTCATGGCATACATTACTGCATCTCTGGGTACACTGTGGATTCATACAATAGAATTGTATTTTTGGTTTGGCACTTTTAAGTCTTTCCAAAGTTTTGTTTCATTTACTTTATGATAGCTGTCCAGCTAGAGTTTCTGTTGGACTGCATGACTATGTGACTGATCTTTCCTAACACAGAGCTCCTTTGCTAGGAGCATTTTTGCATTTGCCAGTGTTGAATTTCTGGTAATCTCTTGCACAATCCTTTCACAAGTAAGAGGGTTCTGCAACTGGTATAATCATGCCTAGGACCTGGGATGAAATTAGGACTACATTACATGTGATATTATGCAAAAATGCAGAGTGCTTTGGTTTGCCAAGGTGATTTTAATCCAGGGGCAAGACAGAGGACAGCTGATGAATACAAAGAAGTGCAGCAAAAAATTTATAAGCAAAACTGCAGTGGTCTCAAAGAAGTTTGTATAGATATAGTATTATTCTGAGAAATTAGCCCTTCTATTGAGTTTAATAAGCAGCATCAAATGAAACATCAAGTGCTTGTTTGGCAATTTTACAAACAGAGAACAGAGACTGCCAGCTGTTACCGTGATGGAAGCAGCAGTTAGCTTTCAGTGTTAAATGTGAGCGCATAGCTAGTGTGAGCATTATCCGGGGGGTGGGGAAGTCAAAGTAAGCAATTTATGGTTAATGTCATGGAGCAAGAATCATGAGGAAAGCAGAGAAAGGGTGATGTGTTAGCCATACAAGTCAGCATTTGTGTATGTTCAGTAGGATAAGCAAGGGGGAGTTAAACAGAGTGAGTTGTGCATGTTCTTCTGTTTGTCTGCTGTGGTTTGGTTTGGTTTGGGTTGGTATGCACTGAGGATAACAGGAGCTTTAAATCTGTCATTTCCACACCGAATTGGGTATGCAGTGACTGGAGAATGAATGGAGTCCCCAGTGTGATAAGCTACACTGCAGAAAGGAAGGCCAGGTTATTTGCTTTTAAGGCATTGAAATGCCAGGGCAACTCAGAGATCAGTCTTACCTAAAACATCATGAAGACCTTGCTTGACATAATACTCACAAAATAATTGTAAACAAAAGCATTGTTAGTTTACTAACTAGCATCTTAAAAACAAGAAAAAAATTGACATTTTTATTTACCTTTCTAGTTCTAGGGCCAATGATTAGTTCTGTGACAAGACAGCATGACACTTTGAGTATGACAGAAGCCCTGATACTGCAACAGAGGGTGGGAATATTAATGGCCAAATCTAGGTGAGTGATTTTTAATTCTGCCAATTCCCTAGCTGTTTAATTTCTTCCTCATAGCCTTGGTTCACATCTCTCCTTTGAAGCAGCATTTTGGTTCTTGGTTTTCTGAAATATTATTATTAGAACATATTTGAGACAAAATAACAAGCTTGTATGATTATTGATTACATACTTTTCCTTTGTTGTTCCTGAGATACAGAGGCTGTGCCTCAAACATCTTCATATACTACAGCTTTCTTCTTGCAACTCTAAGGATTTTTTTTTTCTCCAAAGTGCTTTGCATTTTAAGTTCTGGGATTTTTTTAAAAGTTTTTTTAGAGAAGCAGGCACCAGTCTTCAACAGACTTGGTCAGTTATTTCATGCTGAATGCATAAAAAGTCTGATACTGACAGCATGCAGCTATGTAGTTCTGTTTGCACTACAAAACATTTGAGGAGATCTAAGTCTGGGCTTTATTCAGTGCATGCATTGGTGCTTGAAGGCTGCTAGAGGCATATGCAACTATGTTGTATGGACCAGAGTGTTCACTGTTAATCTGCATTGAGGCTATTGTCACCTGTTGTTCTTCATAGCAGGGGATTCTCAGGGTAAATAGCACAGTGTCACAATATCTGAAAATCACTGTAGTGAGGCACTGTGGGTGCCAGGGCAGGAAACCAGGAACAGGTATTATTACCTGTATCTCCCTTTCTAAATAGAAGAGGTAGAAGAACTACTACTACAGCTACTGCAGTACTGCTATAAAAATTTCAAAATTTCAAATGCAGAAAAAAAAAAGTTGTGTGTAGCATAGCTTCTTTCTACAACAGTAGAAGCAAACAAGCAACCCCCAGTTTCATTTTGAATTGGGGAAAAAAATCTTTGTTAATATAATGCATGTTTTCATGTTATGGCCAGAAATTACATTAAATAATCCATGATTTTGATTAGGTGTCTAGTATTTTGCCTCTTTATGACTGGATTAATTGGAGCAGTGTTGTTATTTCTGCAGGGAGTTCTTGGTGGCTGATTTACACAGTCTCCAGAGTTAAGAGTATCTCTTTTGGATGGCTTTTCTGATCAAAAAAAGTGGAAGAGTTAGCTGCACTTCAATGTATTCTTTGCACCTCAAACCTTAGCAGACTAAAGTTCTACATGGAAACTACTGCTTCATGCTAATAAAAATTACTATCTAGAAACCAAGTCATGGTTTTCTTAAGATGACACTGGATTTTTTTCCCCTCTAGTTAGGAAAACTTGTCAGCCTGTTCTGTATTCTTCCCTCTTGATTTCTAATGTGAAATCTGTGGTTGACTTAATAGCTCTCTTCTAGGATTTTGCCCCATTTTTCATTTGTGTAGTGGAAATTTTAATTCCTGTCCAATATAAAGATGATGTAAATGGGTAAAGTTTTCTTTTGTCAGACTTTCTTGTATTTAAGAAATATGAGACTTAACCCCTTTTTCATGGTGGGAGAGGGTGAAACAGCAAGTTGTGAGACTTCATTCTGTGAACATTTTATCATACTGTTTTGTCAAAGTTTTGCCATACACACAGAAATCTTTAAATTAAAATACCAAAAATACCAAGCTGGTTTTTTGGGTTTCATTACTTTAGCCATGCTGTTCAGTGTTACATGAGTATTTTACTGTTTTAAAGTGAATGTGTAACACAATTTAATCCAAATGGAACTTAATAGAAATAAACCCCAAGTTTTAAAATATTTGTGTTGAATCTGGGGTTTTTTTTCCTTCCCTTGTATTTGATGACATAGTTTGATAGACACTGCTATATGGGGAGTTTTCAAAATTGGAAGCACAGAGCTTCAGTGCGTGGCTGCCAGCACAGGGCTCCCTGCAGGCCTGGAACGCCTCCACCCAGGAGCTGCCAAAGCCAGGGCAGCCTTTCAGGATTGCCACATGGGCTCTTTGTGTTGCCTGTGCCTGGTAACCTGCTACAGCCCAGGGCTTCTGGGGGCGTCTCTAGTGCTGTGCTTCTGAGCCAGGGAGTGCTCATTTAGGTGGAACTGGAATTCAGATAGCAGCCTTGTGTAAAAGCGTGGTTTAAGAAATGAATATCTCACACAATAAGTATGGTTGGGTTTTGTTTTCCTCTAAGCTGCAACCATGGGAATTAAGGTGACAAATCAAATGAGTCTATTTGGTAGTAACCTCAAGCTGAGTTATTGGTAGGACTTTAACAGCTCAGTGTTGCCTCCTCTTACTGTCAAATCTAAATTAATGATCATATTTTAGTATCTATGTTGATTTTTTTAATTACATGTGACTGGAAGATTCATTATGAAGAATTGTATGTCAGAGTAATTTGCATTGGGTTGTTTGTTGATGTTACTTCATTTTTACTTCAACTTAATGATCATTTTGTTGGTTGTTTTTTTTTCCCCTTTAGAGATCAGATGGTCTTCTAAAGAAGTCATGGGTAGCTGTTGTAGCTGTCCAGATAAAGAAACTGTCCCAGATAACCACCGAAACAAGTTTAAGGTATGCAAGCTGGTGTGATAGGCTGTGAACTATTTTGTTGTTTTCCTTCAGACTAGGTCTGTGATTAAAAAAAAGTTAATGAAAATAGAGTGCAAATTTCTGAACAGTTGAAACACTGCAGAGTTGCAGGTGCCTGTGGCTACAGGTTTCTCTTGTGCCTTTGAGAAACCCTTTCTTATTAGCAGTGACAGGAATTCCCTAGATAGAGTAGGCTTTTTAGGACCGTTTTGATCTTCAGGAAAGAGAAGAAGCACTGTGATTTTCATCCATCTCTATTTCAGATGGTAGAGCCCCAGTAAGTGTTGTTGCCTATGGAAGGTTATAGAAGGTTAAATTAGGAAAGGAGTCCTTAGCATAAGGGAATAAATAGCTTTTGGGGAAGTGTGATTATGAACCTGAAAGTGGGGCCATCAACAGAAAATTTTGGGACTGCTGATTTTACTTGAAGGTCGCTGCTAATTACACATTTTGAAAACTTGTCCTTTATGTGGAGAAATTTTATTTCTAAGTGCCCTTTTATCTCATATATTTCCGGAATTTATAAGCTTGCGATCACTCGTTCATGTGCTTGATAAACTAAACATGAAGCAGCTGAAGTCAGTGACTGTAAGTCAGTGTACCTTTGCATAGGTCACAGTGTTAGATTTGCTTCTGTGATCCAAACTGTCTGTGTGAGTTGACAAAGGAATGTAATGCTTCCATAGTGAAAATTGATTCATGTCTTGCCTGCGGGCAACAATGAAATGAGCTTTAAAGCCATGGGAACTTCTGGAAATGTTTAATATTATCAGTTAAGAAAGCTGAAGGATAAAATATTTTTCTGTTTTCTTGCTCTTTATGCATTACTTTGTGTAAATAGTTCCTATTTTTCTCCTTGTAGAGCTTCTCTGTTGTTTGTTTAGCAGTGGGGTTGGGGGGGTGGGGGAGGGAGAGATGAAATAATGTAATCTTTCATCATGTAAAAGTGAAGAAAATGGGCATAAGCCTCACAGGCAGGTGAAACGATTCCTAATTATTTTAAATTGACTAGATTTCAGGTTGAAAATGTATTTTTAAGAGTAAAATTAATTCTGTAGGGAAATTTTTTGAATCCTTTTTTATTGATTAAGAAAGAATCCCACTAAAAGCAGTATTGTGAGGTAAAATAGAGGGAAGTATATGTTGACCAAATTCTATAAAGGATGCAGATGACCTCAAAACTGGCTTAAAAGCAGAAAGAACAAGAGTTTAGCTTTATACACATCTTTTCACACAAGATAACTATAAGGAATTTGAATTATTTGTTGACTTTAAAAAGGCAGCAAAATATTTAAAACTCTCGAGTGATTCAGCACAGTGCAAGGCTATACATGTATGTGAAGGAAGCTTTATCTTGGAGCCACTTACCCTTTCTCATTCCGTTTCCCAACTGTAAGTGGGGTTATGTGACAAAGCAAATATTTTTTTTTTTTAAACAAATGGGGCTCTAAAAGATTCCATTATCTGAGGTATGCCTTATCCATATGGGAATACTAGAATATGTACATAAAGCCAGTTAAAAAAATATTTAACTTACAAATCTCTTCTACTTTAAATTTCTCATCAGATTTTACAGTAATGTTAGTCAGCCTCATTTGTATTGTTTTTAAATAGGTATTATTTAAATTTTTAAAGTTCTGGGTTAGGGTAGCACAGGAACTAGTTTGTTGAGGTTTTTTTTTAAACATTCACTTCAAGGATTGTAACTAATATGATAGATGGAGACAGATGGAGTCTACCAGTCAGGCATTAAGATTATTAAAAGTTGTGTTGTTTCTCAAAAGAGTAATTACCTAATGCTTTTCAATTTCTTTTTTACAGGTTATTAATGTGGATGATGATGGTAATGAACTGGGTTCTGGCATAATGGAACTTACAGACACAGAACTAATTTTGTACACCCGTAAAAGGGACTCTGTAAAATGGCACTACCTCTGTCTCCGTCGCTATGGCTATGACTCAAACCTGTTCTCTTTTGAAAGCGGTCGAAGGTGTCAAACTGGACAAGGTATGTGGAAACGTTGTATATAGAGCTTTTTGGAAATTTATTTGATGTTAGAAGATATTTGCCAGTCCTTTGGCAAGAGTTATAAAGGCTATAGTTCTATATGTGAATGTGGTTTCTAGAAATAAATTACCTTATGAGGAATGCTCTTCTGGTAGAATGAGGATTTGAGTTGCACATAGTTTTTGGCATTTGCAGGTCTGCAGGACTTCAGGTTTCTATGTGAGTATTCTTCTGGTCAGCTTAGGAGGTGGTTTTGACAGGGAAATTCACCTGCCTCAGAGGTTGACTTGACTTCCAGGAGGAGGCAGTAGAATCTGAAACTGTGGAGGAATTCCCTCAGAATTCAAATAATTCTCTATTTTTAAGATTTTAAAAACCTGGAGCACTGATATGAACAGGATGTTCCCACCTTATTGTCTTCAGTAACACACTTGTGTTTCATCCTCTTCCTAAAGCAAATACCCCTTTCATTAAGATGAGTGATGTAATTCTCAAATTTTGATGTTTTTGTATGAGGTGTGTATACTTCAGCTATGCTCAGTTATTTTTTGAGTGGCTTTCATTGGAAAAAGATGGTTACCTTTCCAGTACCCAGACCATGCCTGCCTTGGCCAAGGTTGGCTCCCTGTGAGAACATTCAGGTGTTTCTCTCTTCCCTGCAGCAGTCCCCAAGGGAACAGCTGCTTCTGCTGAGCTCTCACCCTCAGTTTGCATCTTCCTTCTGTAAAATAGCTGTGGTTAGAATTCCTATGCATTCGTATGCTGTCAATTTAAGTTCCAATGTTCTGGATTTTTGGCATTTACCAGTGTTCTTATCAATAATTTTAGACATTGAGAAATTGTAGGTTTTGTTTTTTAATTTCACTGTTAAAAAGTCAGAAAGATGGAAGAACTGGATCATAAATAAACCTTGTCAATATTCATTGTCCAAGCAGAAGTATAGGAAGAGAAGTTTTTTTTTAATGGGAATTTAAGATGTACACTCAGCTCATCTCCTAATGAGAAATGGAGATATTTTCAAACACTGAAGTATACTCCATACTAAACTAAATTTTCATAATTCTTAAAGTAATAAACTTTGTTTTGAAGATAATCACTTTATTGGGTTTTGCAGGTTTAATTTACTACTTCTTCTGAACATTGAAAACAGATACTAATAATACTTAATTGAAAATATTAATCTGAAGGTTATGTCTCTACAGTATACTAGCAAGTCTGCAAAATCTTACACCAAGTCTAATTGACTTCTCTGCTTTCCTTCTAATGTTTTTTTTATAAACAAGATTAAGCAGGCTGTGTAAGCAGCAACTCTTTCCTCCCTCTTTTGTTGCTTGCATTCCTTAAGTAATACTAAAATACTGTGAATATTGAGAAAAAAGAAATCTGGCAGAAAATGTTCTCTGCTGCCCTTTTGCAATGGAACATTGTTCCTGAGATCGACAGTGGGTTTTGTGGGCACAGTTGCAAAACTTCCATCTTCTCTTCATGGGATGGCCAAGGAGTTTTTCATTTGAGAATTCCCTGAATACTGCCCAGCAACTTCTTCTATTAGTCACTTTCTGATTTTTCTTTAATATCAAGTTATTTCTATTGATAAATTGTGAGAAGCAATGATGGTGAAACATTGAGTTTGTGCTAGGTGTTAAAAACCTTGCAGACATGTCTTGGGAGCACATCTGCCAGAAAATTCAGGATATAAAACCTAGAGAAGCTGGTATGTCACCATGTTGTGTGACAGATCACATTGTATTTAATACAAATGTATTTAAAGGCGACTGAATTTCTCAGAAACCTACTGGGAGCTTTTTAAAGTTTGTGAACCTAGATTTTAAAAAAATTCTGGTTTTGTCCATTAAGATTAAAATATCCAGTGTGAATGTTCAGAAATGCACAAAAATATTAAATATGGACTATTGTACATGGCTGGATTAGGGGTCAGGGACATATAGTAGAAGCTCTATAGCTGCAGTGTTGCAAACATGAAGCTTATTCAGTGCAGCAGCTGTAGCTAATAATTAATTATAAACTAATTAATTATTAATAGTAATAATTAGCGAAACATTGTTCCTCATAGCCCATTTGGTGTATTCCCAGCTGGGGTTGTGTGATCTTCTGCCATGTGAAGCATTTCTGGTGGTTCTGATCTGTCACAGCGCTTCATCCCTAAATAAATATATGATGATAGTAATTGCCAGCATATTCACATAACTGCACTTACAGAAGTGGCTGTATAGGTAGGTAGTTTTCAGTAAAGAGTGTTTTAAGATTGTAATACTCACTTTAAAAATGAGCACCTGCACCCACGTTTAACAAGCATGTCAACTTTAACTTCATGCTTTCAATGGAAGAATAATCCAAAGCTTCGACTTTGCTGGTGAGGGTAAGTTGGGACACTCCCTGCTGCTCAAAGGCAAAGTGGCACAATACACACGCAAGATACATGGTATTGCTGCTAACTTTGTGTTCTGTGTCTATCCTTTAGCCTAAAGCAATTAGTTTGTTACTGTCTGTTTCACACAGTTTGTCTTACTGGCTTTTCATTTTAGTCTTCTTAAAGAAGAAGACTAAAGACTTTCTGTTGTGCAGGTATCTTATTTTTATGGTAGTTTAATAGAAATCTGATTTAGGAAATATGACTTTGTAGCACCACTGTAGTTTCATTTAATGTTTTTTAAAATATATATTTATTTGACAGGTATTCTTTTATTCAGCTTTAAAAAAAAAACCCACCTTGTTTTTTTCCCCTTACTTAGCACTCAAAACTTAGTTTTGCTCCTAACTGAATCAGTTTTCTGTTCTAATTTAACTTCTGGTGCATGGGAACCTTATCCTTCTATTAGATAACCACTTTAAAGGTTGTCACAGTAATTTTGTGTGTTTTAGTACAATAAAAATTTCAATAACACTTTTGCTCCTTTAACAGGTATTCATTATGTGGATTCCAGTTCTAGTTCTGGAAAGCTATATATATTGCAAGGCATGTTTCTGAGTTAGAGGGTTTTGATTTTTATTTTTTTTTGTGTGTGTTTATAGGAATCTTTGCCTTTAAGTGTGCCCGGGCAGAAGAGCTATTTAACATGTTACAAGAGATAATGCAGAATAATAGCATAAATGTGGTAGAAGAACCAGTAGTAGAAAGGAATAATCATCAAACTGAGTTGGAAGTACCAAGAACTCCTCGAACACCTACCAGTAAGTATGGTTCTACTGTCAGATGACATACCTGAATGTAATGTGGTACTTAGCTGAAAATAGCATTTGATTTGAATTTAATCTTTTAAGTAATTAAAAGGAAGGCTAATTTAAAGCTAAGAGGCTAATTACCAGTAATGCATTCTCTTGAGATACTTGCTGAGGATTATCTTCAAGAAAAAAGTTTTGGGAACTTACTTGTTGCATAAGAACACTTATGAATACACCTTTTGAATTGTTTTATGATATATCAACATGCTTTACCTGTAGCATTTCAAATAAATGTTAATGTTGGGCAATGTTTCAGACTTCTTATTAGGGGGAAAAACACTGTTTAAATCACATGTGCAGTTGGTTTGGAATCTTTCTTTTGCTCTGAGTAGATGAATGGGTGAGTGAAGTATTTACCTAAAATTTTCTGGTATTTTTGAAATCCCAGGCAGATGGCTTGATATTTGAAACTAGGAATTCCAGTTATTGATGATTTCAGAGAAATGGAAGCTTAGGTAAAGGAATCTCTGTTTGTCAGGGAGAGACGTTAATGGGGGAAAGAGAAGCTGGAGGGACTTTACTGGGTGTGTAATACACCTAGGTTTCAGTGGTTGCTTCAGAAGTGTGTTCCAGTAAATACCAGGATACTGGTCTGTTTTCCATTTCCTGCCTTCAAGCAAAATTGAGCTTTGTGACTATTTAATATTATTTTACATATTTCACTTTCTCTTTTGAAAATTAATCTTAAGATATAAAGTATCTTATTCATATACAGTAAAATGTTCTATTTTAATATGGTTGTTTTCTAATTGAATCAGCTCCTGGGTTCAATGCACAAAGTTTACCCAACGGCTATCCCAGATACCCATCTTTTGGAGATGCTTCATCACACCCTTCCAGCAGACATCCTTCTGTCGGCAGCGCACGCCTCCCCTCTGTCGGTGAAGAATCAACACATCCTTTACTTGTAGCAGAGGAGCAAGTGGGTGTTTTTTTCCCTTCGTACAGCTTAGGTTCTACATTACTTCAGATTTTTCTGATGATTGTTCTGTAGGCTTTCACTTGCGTTTTCCAGTATCAGTGTAATGTATTCCTACAGTATTTTAACTACCTCAGAAAAGTGTTTGCCTTGCCTCTTTCAATTGATACTTTGTAGAATGGCTTGCTGAGGAATTTATAGTTCATATAAAGATACAGGAAGTATGTGTTTGTGTTATACTCTTCAAAAATTTCAGTAACTGTTTTTAAACATGAATAATTGAACATTATAATGAGAGATCCTGGTCTCTTTATACAGGAATTCCTGTATACAGGAAAAGCTTCTTTATATTAAGTCTTCTATTTGCCAAATAGAAATCATGGAACAATTTACGTTAGAAGGGACCTCTAGTCCTCTAGATTAAAGTTTTAAGTTAGAGACAGCTGCACAGAGCCTTGTGCTGGTCATGTTTTGAATACTACAGGCAAGGAGATTCCACAGAATCTGAGCCATGTGTTCCAGTGTTTCACCATTTTAGTTGTGAAATCATTTCTTTCTAATATGTTATCAGATTTTTGCCTGCTATATCTGGTGTTGGTTGTCCCTTGGCCTTTTGCTGAACATCCCAAAAAGGGTCTGGCTCTGTCTTTGCTTTATATGTTAGGTGGTTGAAAACAGCTATTAGGTGGTTCCCTGCCTTCTCTTAAAATGGAGCTAAGATGGTGTCCTCAGCTTCTCCTTGTATGTCATGTGCTTCAGCCCCTCTCTAGTCAAGGCCCTCCACTGGACTTGCCTCAGTATGGTGCTGTCTTATACTCTGGAGCTCAGGTTCAGTCTGATGAGACCTGAATTGATGGTAACAGTAACTTTCCTCAGCTTAGTGGCTGTGCTATTGCTAACACAAACCAGTGCATATTTGGTTTTCATTGCTGCAAGAGCAGACTGCTGACTCCCATTCCCCTTACCATCCACCTGGACCCCTGAAATTTTGCTGCAAGGCTGTTTTCAATTAGTTGGTGTCTAGCCTGTACTGTTGATGTTGTTTCATACCAAGCACAGGATTTTCTATTTGCTGTTGCTGAACTTCCTAAGGTTTCTATGAGGCCAGTTCTCCAGGCTGATGAGATCCCTCTCAGTGGAAACCCTGCAAGTCTGGATAGACTGAAAACTGTCAGAGTATGTTTCTCTCTCATCATTCAGGTTACTGATGAAAGTGATAGTCATGTGTGACAAGAAACAGTGTTGGAAACCAGAGAAGGTAGCCAGAGCAGAGTGCTCTGAACTATCTTGTGGGAAAAGATTTGTTAGGAGCCCTCACAGAAGAGCTCCAGAGTTATCATTGAAGTTACTGAATAGTGAGTTTAAAAAATCAGTGGAGGAGTGAAGTGAGCTAGTAAATGACACTTCAGCTTGCAGAGCTTGACAGAAGGGCTGGCAAGCTGCATGACTGCTGCTGAAAATGCTACTTTTGCTGTTTGGGTATCCAGACATAGAATTAAAGTTTAGAGAAGGAATCCAGTCTTTCCCATTCAGCCTTGTATTGATCCGCTGTGGAAATTGGAGGGATATAACCTCCTGCTTCTTTTTAATTCTGAGTGCTACACTTCATATGGAATTGTATATTTTTCTACTTGAGTTCCTGTTCTTAGGAGGCTGTTGTCTCTTGAAGAAAGAACGGGTAGTTCTTCCTGTAGACCCAACCTCTTTTTGTTTCTGGAGCAGTACACAAGGCAAGAGACTGAGGGTTTTCTTAGGTCTCTCTGTGGTTTTCTTTTTGGTTGTTTTTTACTTGTATGGACAGTAGATTTCCTTGCAGTTTGGAAGTTATGAACATTAACTTAGCCAAAGTAACTGTTGGTGTTGGTCACTGGTAAGGGACAGCAAAGTAGAGCTCTCAGTGATCTGCCTAGGTAAAGTAATGAGCTCAGTTGAGGCAGCCCAAGGTGGCCTTGATTAGAGCCAAGCTCTAGAACTAGAGCACAACTGAGATAAAACATAAAATAAAAATAATTATCAGTGTAAGAAAGAAATTCTGTTCCTTCATTAGGGGAATATAACTAATAACAATTTCAGGGAAAAAACCTAAAATTGACTACAGTTCAGTATAGTGAGAGGTGACTTTTGCTCTTAACACCTGCCATCACAAGTTTTTCTTTTCAGGTATTTTGATTAGAAGAGTGGAGAGTTAATACATTTGAAGGGGGGGGAAAGGCACAATAGCATTTGAATTTCTTCTCTTTTCTTTCCCTTTTAGGTGCACACTTACGTAAACACTACTGGAGTACAAGAGGAAAGAAAAAATCGATCAAGTGTGCACGTGCCACTGGAATCAAAGCTTTCAAACACTGAAACAACTAAAGTGAAAGAAGAACAGATGTGTACTGATGACAGAGATGCTCAGGTTCTCCTGGAGCCTGAAGGAGTGAAGTTTGTTTTAGGACCAACACCTGTTCAAAGGCAGTTAATGGAAAGAGAAAAACTGGAACAACTTGGGAGAGATCAAGTTAGTGGCAGCAGCACAAACAACAGTGAATGGGACACTGGGTACGACAGTGATGAACGTAGAGAGACACCATCTGGTAATAAATTGGTGTATGAAAATATAAATAGGTTATCAATCCCTAGTGCCTCAGGGGTCAGGAGAGGTCGCTTGACATCAACCAGTACCTCAGACACCCAGAACATTAACAACTCTGCTCAGAGGAGAACTGCGCTGCTGAACTACGAGAACTTGCCATCCTTGCCTCCTGTTTGGGAAGCCCGCAAGCTGAGCAGAGATGAAGATGACAGTTTAGGACCAAAGACCCCATCTCTGAATGGCTACCACAATAACCTAGATCTAATGCATAACTATGTCAATACAGAGAATGTAACAGTACCAGCAAGTGCTCATAAAGTAGAATTTACACGACGTCGGGACTGTACCCCAACAGTCTTTAACTTTGACATTAGGCGTCCAAGTTTAGAACACAGGCAGCTCAACTATATACAGGTTGACTTGGAAGGTGGTAGTGACTCTGACAACCCTCAGACTCCAAAAACCCCCACCACTCCACTTCCGCAAACTCCAACCAGGCGCACAGAGCTGTATGCTGTGATAGACATTGAAAGAACTGCTGCTATGTCAAGCTTGCAAAAAGCACTGCCCCGAGATGATGGTACTTCTAGGAAAACTAGACATAACAGTACTGACCTGCCTATGTGAGCCTGGGGAGCATTGAATCATTTGCACCTTTTGTGAAGTTTATAAAATTGAAGATGCGAGTACTTTGCATTTCTTAACACTAACGCCTTTTATAGACTAATAGAACTTCTGCATACTTCATGTACTTGTCTTACTAAAGGGAATTAATGTAGAGCAAGTATTCATTTTAGGTAACACTATTTCATTCTACAGTAGAAGTAATTACTGCATAGCAGCATCACCACCTTTCACAGTGCCTCTTTAATTGATTAGAATCTGAGTGACATGCCAGTTTTGAATTTATAAATATTCTGGTCTGGTGCCTATACTCATTAATGGCATTTATAACACTTTTTAAAGCCTCTTGATATGTGCATTATTAGCAGGTAAACCTAATCTTTCAGTATACATATCTGACGTTCGTTCCTCATTGAAGTGGTTCCTCCAGAAATAAATGTATGTAATACATTAATTCATTCAGTTTGACATACACAAGATATATTGGTTCATCTCACCACATCTTTTTTTTCTGTGGGCAAGAAGGCCTCTAATTACTGACAGTTTTCTTAACTTGTGTGATACTTGAGAAGTCACACTGACGATTGTTGATCAGAGCTATAAAACACATCAAAAAACAGCCTTAAGCTCCTTCCTTTGGAATAAAATTCCAAGTGACATATCAAATTCCCTCTGAAATCTGACAAAATTTTAATCTCATTAGAGTTTTGGTTTTTTTTTGTGAAGGAATTCACAGGTGGGCTGTATGAATCAAGGCTATCTTGTCATTTCTTATTTCAGTGTGCCTTCTTTTCTTTGCATTTGTGTTTCCTTTTTATTTGTTCTATAATGTCTTGTTTTAAAAGTCAAAATTTTGTACATAGCTTTAATTGTTCAGGGTCATCTTTGTATTTGTCTTACTCTGCATTTGACAAAGCGAGACTCTTGAAGGTAAAATGGTTCTCTTTGTCCAGTGTTCTACTTTTTTATGCCTGACAGAAATATTCCAGCTCTCCAGCAGCATGCATTATTGCACAACTGGAAAGGTTTATTATGCAGTTATTGTCTTCCTCTAAAGTATCAAACACAGGTTACACGGGAGGCAGGGTACTGGACTTGATAGTTCTTCATAGAAAGTTGTACGTTCTAGAAATGTGCATCCATAGGTGGTAGTGTACTTTTAATTTAAAAGGATACGTAGTAAATTATCTGAAGGTAGTATTATCTGTGAACATACTTGCTTTCCTTTTGCAGTTGGTGAATTTGGTTACAATGATGGCTGCTCAGTGTTACAGGTACAGCCAGGTAGAATGTTGTTTGTTGAATATTCCAGAGGCACCCTTAGAAGTGTTTTTTTCTGTTTATTCATAACTCTGAATAATCGTAGAATTCTGGCAGTATTGCAGGTGCACCTTGGTACTAGCAGCAGACGAGATTGCTCTTGAGCCCGTGATTGCAAAGGAACTGACACTTGTGTGAACTGGTATGATGTAAAATAACCCTTGAACTGTGAGGAAAAACATGCAAGAAAAGCCATTTGGAGATCTGAAAAAGCATTAAGGGTCTCCATGCAATATTTGAATTGAAGTTTTATAAAAACCAAACTACAATTACTTTCTGTCTTTTAAATTGGTGTGTATTTCTGTTCCTACAACTTTTTTCTTTGGTCTTCTCTCATTTAGTAGTGGCAGCAGTAGTAGCACCTGAAATATATGTCTCTTGCCATACCTAATGGTACCACCTTTTCACTCTGGCTTTCGTTATTCTTTACAGACTGTATGGTACTGAAATACCAGATGGACAAAGAAAATAATTTTCTGAAGTAAAAGATAGGAGTCATTTAGACCATTGTGAGGAACTTAAAAGAGAATTTTTTTAAAAAAACCTTAATAATTACTTCATGGTCAGTCTCTGCATATTCTTGTTAGAGACTGGCTGACTTGTGAGGAGACATTGGTACTCAAGAGGGTAAAGACTACCTAGAGCTAGGCATTTTAAATGTTGTAGCCAGGTAGGGGTTGGTTTCTTCTGCCAGTCAGCCAGCAACAGGACAAGAGGGCATTGGGTTAAGCTGTGCCATGTAGATGTTAGCAAGAAATTCTTCACAGAAAGGCTAATTAGGCATTGGAATGTGCTGCCCAGGGAGGTGATGGTCCCTGTCCCTGGAGGTGTTCATGGAAATAGTGTACATGGCAGTTGGTGCTGTGGTGTGGTTGACAAGGTGGTGTTCAGTCCTAGGTTGGCTTCAGTGATCTCAGAGGTCTTCTCCAAGCCTTACTGATTCTTTGATTCTGTAACTGCTCCCTCACATCTTTGTCATTGCCTCACCTTACGGACCTCCTGGTCTGTACTGAAGAGAAATTACCATGTATTGCAAAATACTTACTGGGTTAATAATATTGGTGTGATTCTTGTTCTTAGCGTACAGCTCACTTAAATTGGTGAGCTGAACTAATGCTTCAGCATGTGTTTTGAGGCAAACCTGTTTGATCTAGCTAGCTGCTTAGAAATATATGGTCCTCATCTGTATGGTTTGGACTAATTAACTGGACCCTTAAAATACACCTGTGAGGTGGGGAAGTAATAATATTCTTAACTACTAAATAGAGAAGCAGAGGCTTTGGGTAGATCATAAGTGACCTGCTGAAATTTTTACAAGCAGCCATATCCCTCCTTAGTTCCAGTGCACTGTCCTATGCATTTATTTTGAATAGTCTCAGATAAAAAAAATGGTCTGAGCAAGTTTTTTACATTGTTGCAAGTTTCAGAATGTTTTCTTAGCTCTGGTCCCCAGAATTGAGAACATACTGAAATTCAACTGTCTGTAGCCTTAATTATATTAAAAGTCTGATGACATATTTTCCAGGACTACTTTTTTTAACCTGTTACATTTTACAGGTAGGATATTGCTTTCTCGTTTTGTGTAAGCTGCAAACATACTGGGTAGTCCCTGTCACCCACACTACTCATCTTTAGCATTCCTTATTTTCTGCCCCTTGAAGTAGATGCAGTTGCAATGCACTTTACCCTTTGAGACTTGGTAAATATTTTTTCAATTCAGTCTCTCTTAAAGTCTGTGATGTTAGATTTAGTGTCTGTAATATAGGATTCAGTTTTCAGCTGAAATCTCTCAATGGAGTTTAGATCATATTTATTTTGGGCCCACAGGTGTATAGACTGAGAAACTAGAAATATGTAACCATTTTCTTTAGTAAATGTGGCATGTTGAGTTTACATAAACTAGGTCCTGTAAAAACGATAGCATCTCCATCAATTCTACTTTTCATCCATAACATACAGTTTATTGCTGCCCTTCAGATACATTTGACAAGGAGAAACCTTTAATTGTAGGTATTCCTTTAGTGCAATGATTTGGGAAAGACATACATTACTGTATCTTTTAAACAAGGGAACAGAGTTGTTAAAGAAAACAAAAAAGTGACCAAAAGTACATAATAAAGATAGTGCTAGAAATACAGGGAGTGAGAATTTATTCCATTTTTATATCAGGAAAATATTATTTTCCTCAAAATTATGTCAGAAGGAGGACCAATAGTTTTAATTTTTGTGGTGGTTTTTGCTGACTTCCTAAAACCATATTGAAAAAGACCATTCTGAAAACCATTACACTCATTAGAACATCTTTTATTTCCCCCAATAAGTATGTTTTGCATTTGACAGGGGTTGAATCTGATGATGTACATTGAAGCACTATTCCTATTAAAGTCTTCAGAGCTTTTATAGAAAATATAATTGCTGAAGTAGAAATTTCATATAACTTGATAAAATGTCCTTCTCCCCCCGATGTTTGGATATTTGTGTTTGCATCTCTGACTAGGGCTTGAGTGTAAAAAGGATCTTGGAAATATGTAAACTGTATGGATTCCAAACCAGTGTCAAAACAGGGCTGCTTTTTATAGGTGACAGACCAGCAGCTGATTTTGCTGGTTTTATAACACTGTGTATTGGCTCAAAATCTGGCTGTTCTTGTTCTTGTTTTATGTTTAACCACTTCTCAATTGGAGAGATTCAGGAGAGAGCAGATTGTTCTTGTTCATTGACAGTGAAGTAAACATGGAAATTCTGATTAATTCCAGTTACTATTTTGAGTATATAATGATGTATCTGATTTGGACTTCTATTTTTAAGCAGTATTCCTCGCTTCATGTAAGGTGAGATCAATGGTGGAATTCCATTTCTGCACTGTACTAATTTATTTAATGGCTGCAAATAAGATGAAACTAATGGAGTAGAAACTAGTAGTGGACTTAAATCTGAAATTCTATTTCCCCTAAAGGAGTCCGGTCCTTCATTGTGATAGAGTTAGGTATTTTTGGAATTTAATGATATGATCTTTCCCATCTCTTCCTTGAGGTAGCAATTCAGGCATTTATATTTGACAGTATTTACTTAATATAAACCTAAGTTCATTTATTATGTCTTTATTTTTAATTCATATACACTTCAAGGAAAAAAAATCCAGAAGAAATTCCACCACAAAAAACTGCGTTAAGATGGAGTCAGGTTTGCTGATGTCCTTCTTACAGAAGATTATGAAAAAGGAAATCATGTTGAGGTTCTTTCATGATCTTTAGGAATTACTTCCTCTTTTGGACAAGATAAGTGGATCAGAAGGAAAAAAATGAGCAACTTAGCATCTGCTACTCTGACCATGTATACATTATTTCTTGTTCTGTGCTGTGCTGTAAGGTATGTGACTAATTCTGTCAGATGTCTTATGAGGATATTTTCCTAACACGGTGTTTACTCCAGATTAACGCAGTATTTTGTTTGGAAGTATGTAGGTGTACAGGTAGAAACAGAATAGGAGAAATAAGGTTGATGAAACAAGTGTTGGACATTTCTATATTTTTATACAATTATGAAGGGCATTTTTGAAAATTTTCTTGCAGTTTTAGTAATTATTTAGTGTGGTAATATACATATATTGTGACAATGTTTTCTGCTATATCCATTACTTTGGTGTAATTCTATTTTATGTAGCAAATATATGTATATAGAAAGGAGATTATGTAAAAACTATGATTAAAAAATAGGTTCAAGCCCTTCAGAACAGGGACCGTCTTCCTCTGTGTCTATAAAGTACTAAATGCCTTGGGGTCCCAGCCAGAGCTCCCATGGGAGACCTGTAGTGACCGAATTGCCAAGTGAGGAATGTGGGGGAAGCAGCTCCTCTGCTTTCCATGAGAAGCCTGAGTATGAAAGGTGCCACGAAGCTCACCCTGCCAGTCGCTGGTGCTGGGGCTGTGCTGTGTATGGCTGTTCCCAGCACCACCTGCCAAACAACCCAGCGAGCCCAGGGCCCACATCTCCTTTGCTCCGGTCCTGCCCCTTGGCAGTAGGAAAGGAGGTCTGACAAGGAGCTTTGATGTTATCAGGAAATCTCCCTTGTTAGCAGGGTGATGCTTCCAGAGCTTGTTTGGTCTGCATGCAGTGTCCTTTGAAGCCGAATAAATGATTCCTGTTGACTTCAAGGGCCACTGGATGTGCTTCTGCAAGATCAAGTTCTGCTAATGTAACAGCTCTGTTATACCTGAGGACCTGGTTGGTCAAGTTCTTCAGGAATGCTCTAAAAAGATGTAAAAATATAAATATATTTAATTACATGTACTGAAAACCAAATCCTATTGGTTGTGGTCAGAGTTCAGATAAATATGGGAATTTTCATTTCTTAGTCATACTTGCATATATATTGCATTACCTATTGTGTATGAAAGAGGAAGTGATTCTAAAATATGTGAAAGATTAGGATTACACCTGTTTTTTAATGGTCACATTATTTAGGAATGGATGTCAGCGAATTTAACTCCATAATAATGCAGTTTTTTTGCATTGGAATATGTGTGTATATCATACACCCCCATTTTATATATAATATATTATATATTTGGTACTAACTTTGTATTTTGAAATTTTGCCAAATCGCGAAAACACAGATGTTCTCACTCGTAAGACTTTGGTACTGAATAACTGAATGTATAAGAAATGCTCTTCTGAGAGCACGAGAGGAAAGAGTGTTGTATGGTGTCCCACAGCCCAGATGGCTCGACCAGCAGGCACGTTGCCTTTTTCACGTCTCGCGTCATTGCAGCATCACCTTTGGTCTCTTGGAAAGCAGTCTGTGTCCCAGCCACAGCTAGCGTCAGAGCTGACTGGCAGTAGTGATACAGTAGTCACCAGTGTGCCACAAATGCGTTTATTAAATGCAGAAATAGACATTTCTACAAAGGCCAAAATCTTATGTTGTATGTTCCTTTCTTGTCATTACATTGTATCATATTGTAAGATTATTGTATGTCCTAATTTGCATTATAAAATGTTTTTTCCTACTTAAAGGCATAAATATAGCAACTTTGTATAAAGGTAGCTTTCTAGATTTTTATTTCTTTTATATAAAAAAGTCTAAACAGTGGGAGTACCATTGCCAAATTGTTTATAAAATTTCAAGTAATTTTCCCTGTTCAATAAATTTGTTTTTACAAACATTCCGTATTTCTTATACTATGCAGAAAAAATGTATTTTTATGCCATTCCACATTAATCTTAGAAATAATTTCATTTCTTTTAAGCTGTCATTATTGAGAAAGCTTACCAAATGTGCATTTAAAAACAAATGTGTTATGTACATTTTTCCCCTTACCAGTGCCAACTTCATTTGGAAAAAAAATTGTAGCATGGCAATAAACTATTGATTTTACATTAAAAATTGTCTGTGGGTTACTTCAGTAGTTTGCAGTGTTAGTGCCACTGTATTGTGTTTTCTGCTTTTCTTTAAATCATTGTTTCATGTACCTCTCTCTGCCCTCTTCCCCGCCTCCATACCCCACTCATTACTGAGTAGTAAAAAAACACCCAAAACTGATCATGGTGATCTGAAGTCTGTAAATTCATCTCCAAGATTTTGTTTCATTTCTGCTGGTTTTCTGTCACATCTTTGTCATGCACATCGATTGAGATTTTTTTAAATGAGGCATTTTTTTCTTCACATACAGTGCAACTTGAAAAATTGCCCTTGGTACAATAGAGGTGAGGGCACTGCACAGCTGAGAGAGGCAGGAGCCCAGAACCAGCACTGCTGCTGTATTCTTCCTATTCTAGTGTCGCTGCTTTTACACTTTGTGAATCATAGTTTAGCAATGGTCAAAAACCCCTTAAACAAATTTACTAACGTGCTGTAGTTTTTCTGTGAGCATTGGATCTTTCAAAGACCGTAACTTGAGTAAGTCTGAGGCATTTTAAATCTTCTTTCTCCCAACTCACCATAGTAGCAGCAAATGTGAATTAAAATGAATTATTACTTCAGAGCAAATCTTTATGAATGCTGTGATTCTGAGAGAAGCTGTTTACATTGTTTCAGTTTTATTTGCCGTAGCAAAACTTAAATAGTTTTCTGAGTAACTACGAGGAAAACGAAAGATATTTAAATTAAATTAGTAGTCTAGTGTTCAGAAGAGGGTTGTGGAGAGAAGCATATCTAACTCTGTGAAGAAAACAGAACAAAAAGCCTAATGTACTCAAGAAGTAATACTAACCATGTATTGACAAAATCAGCAATACAGGTGAGAGTTGGTAGAGTTTTAGTCGTGTTCTTTTTTGCCGTCTCCATTGGGATAGATCCTCTAGCCAGTTTAAATCTAGAACAAACAACTTTCCATATATCCTAAGAGTTTAGCAGCAAGAAGAGGGATACCAGCTGGAATTTTCTTGAGGATGAGTCATACAAAATAATACAGATTGGTTTGGTTGGTTTTTTTTCTTTTCATATGACCAGGTAATGGGCTTCTTGTGTAGAGGATAAGCAGTGACAAAGCAAGGTTTAAGTGTTGACTGACACTGGCAAAGCTGCCAGGGGAGTAGTTACGAATTTATTTTTTTTTTTTAATTGCAGAGCGTATTGAGTGTGATTGCTCCGGGCATCTCCTGTTCACTGCTTGTAACTGGAGACGTGGTCTAAGAGCATCTATCTGGGATGGTCTGTCAAGCGCACTGGAGGCCACAAGCACTAACTAAAAATGCTTTTGACCTGTCTGAGAATTGACCTCCAGGAATATCACAGAACCGCAAAATCATAAAATAGTTTCAGCTGGAAGGGAACAATCATCTAGCTCTAAACCCCCTGCCATGGGCAGGGACACCTTCCACTCGACCAGGATGCTCAGAGCTCTATCCCACCTGGCCTTGGCCACTGCCAGGGATGCGGCACGCAGGCTTTCTCTGGACAACCTGTTCCAGTGCCTCTGCACCGAGCGAAAGGAATTTATTCCTCACAGGTCTCCAGAACCCATTCCCGCGCCGAGGCCGCGGAGCCGCGGAGAGCGCCGGGCGCGGGGCCGGACTGCGGCTCCCAGAAGGCCACGCGCCGCCGGAAGCGGCGGCCGCTGTGACGCCAGTTCCGGAGGAGCTCGTGGGGGCTGCGGCGCGGCGCTGGTTCTCTGCTGAAGGAGCGGCGGACGGCGGGTCCCGGCGGCACCGGCACCATGGTGAGCGGCGGGGCGGCGGCGGCGGCTTGGCCCAGGGCAGGGCCGGGGGTGCGGCGAAGCCGGGCGGGCTGCGCTCCACGCGGGCGGGCGCGCGCGCGAGGCCTGGAGGCCGCGCCCTCTCTTTCCCCGCGCGGAGCAGGGGATGGATGGCGGGGGGGCCCGAAGGTTCTGGAGCCGGGGCGGGGCGGGGCCCACGCGGGGTGACCCCCCCCCCCCGATCCCGCCCTGATACACGTGTTCTGTATTTGATCATTGTTCATTTAAGGCCTTGGGTGCTCTGCGAATGTTAGTCCTTAAAGGCAGATACTGGTTACTGCTCTGACTAGTTTGCATTGATACGCAAAAAATAAATGAAAAAAAAGAGACGAGTTTAGCTAAGGTATCAAAATGCAGAATGCCAAAGCCTCAGTATGGTCAATAAATAGGTTTCTTTTGGTTCGCGCTGGTTGTGCCTGCCCTCGGGCTGTACAGAAGGGCCGGCTGGTGGGGCGGGGCAGAGCAGCAGCGCACGCACAGCCATGAAGGGATGTGCTGGTAGCAGCCTGGAGTGCTCTGCCAGCAGCTGCGCTCGGTCTTGTAATCCCCTCACAAGACAATGAGATGGCAAGACAGAAGAACCTTGACTGCTTCTTAAATATACCTATACCTAACAAAATGGGGTATGGAAGTAATTTTATTAATAAAAACATTATTTAAGTTGGTAGTGTCAGGAATTTGCTTTTAAAACACATAGTTTTATTGAAGCTAGAACAATATTCCTACATTAACTGTATTTTAGGCATCCATTTCCCTGGCTCCCGTCAACATTTTCAAGGCAGGTGCAGATGAAGAGAAAGCAGAAACAGCTCGGTTGGTAAGTTTAATTCTCTAAGAAACTGCTAGAACTTGAGGTGATTAAACTTGATGTCTTCCACTACTAAAAATATTTTCACTATATTATGATACGGAACTTCTGTCTCTAACTGGCTTTTCTTGTTGCATGTCTGTGAACAGAAGGGAGGAAGAGTGTTGTTTATACTGAAAATTAGAAAAACTCTCAATTGTCAAAAACCAAAGTACCTCTACTGGAGCTCAGAAGATTTGTGGTTTTTTGGGTGGCATTTCTTCTGGCTTTGAGACAGACTTAGGATTTGTGGGAGATTTAGGTATATTTGATCTGGTTATCGAAATTTAGCAGTTAAAAACTTGCCTTAAGTTTAGCCTCCATTGAAAGAAGTGGAAGGGGTTGGTTAAAACGTTGAAAGCTGTGTGATAGTGTATAATTCATGTATTACAGTATAAATAAATTGCTCCCTAAGATATATTTATTTCCATTTCAGTCATCCTTTGTTGGTGCCATTGCCATTGGTGACCTAGTCAAGAGCACCCTGGGGCCTAAAGGCATGGTAAGACAGCTACAGGCTCTCAGTAGTCCTACCTGTTAATTTAGCTTCAATAGTTACAGGGCGTTTTCAAGCAGTATTCTAAATCTTGCATCTTGTAGGACAAGATTCTTTTAAGTACCGGGAGAGACAGCTCTGTGACAGTTACCAACGATGGTGCAACCATCCTGAAAGCTATTGGAGTTGACAATCCAGCTGCCAAGGTCTTGGTTGGTGAGTTCTTAAAGGCTTGATATTTTTTAGTTAGTAACTCTGTTACAGAGTTTTATATGTTCTTAGAAAAGTGTTGTTGAAATACTGTAAAAAATTGAAGGGAGTGAGAGCAGAAATCCTGAAGTAAGAAGGGCAGGGTGCTACAAGAGTTGTGGCATTCTGCAAAAGTAAAATTGTGGTGTATGCTGCTCTTCAAAGCTTTTTTATCTTCTTTTCCCTCAACGCTGCTTTGTCCCAGGAGTCAGAAGGGACAAAAGACAGCTGTGTGCCCTTTTTTTTCAGTGGGAAAATTTGGAACAGAAATCTGTGCAGCAACAGAAGTTCTCTCTGTTCTTTCTCCTAGATTTAAATCTCTGTCACTCAGCACTTCTGTACAGAGTTTACCATTGTGAGCAACTGTTTTACTGTGGCAGTGGTCCACTACTGGGGACAAGCAGGAGCCTGAGCTACTGGGTGTCAGGTTTCCTAATGATTTTGTGTTTGCTGCATCCCAGTTTATTAGCAGTTCATGGAGCAGACCTGTTATTATAGTCTCTGATACCTTAGAGCTTCTATCCGGCTGTACTTCCTTTTGATAACCTCTTTAGGATGGGGAGCAGAGGGGAGCACCTTGACCATCACCAGGCTGAAACTGGTGTCTAGGTTGCAAATAAAGAGCAGGAGTTCGAAGGATGCTGAATTTAATTTTCACCTCTTGTTTTTCTGGGGTTTTTTTTAGAGTTCTCTCTTTACACGAAGAGTAAGATGTCTTTTTCTCATCCAAATTAATGCATGAGAAAAATAGCATTAATCCTGTGTTTTCCTTTTTTAGATATGTCAAAGGTTCAAGATGATGAAGTTGGCGATGGAACTACATCTGTCACAGTGTTGGCAGCTGAATTACTGAGGGTGATGTGTAACTTTTTTTCAGATGTTTGTCAATGTACTTCTGTGATACCACCAGCAGGAGGTGTGTTATCCTGTGTTTGTGAAAGGGCTCTCAAAGCACAGAAAGGAATAGCTTGCTCTGTTGAGTGTTGAAATTGATAGGGAAAAAATCCAACCCTTAGGTATTGCGCCATCTTTTTTTGGGGTATTGTTTTAGACTATTATTCCTTATATTATTTATGATAAACTCTCAAATATGTAAAGTTGACTCTTACGGTTCACTTACTGGCTATTGCATTGAGCAGTGTGCAGCACTGCTTAGTTGTCAGGCTCAGTCCTCTGAAATGCGTTTCCATAGAAAAAAAATCCTGCTAAATTCTGTTCTTTGCCTGAGACCTGAATTCATATTGTTCTTTGAACTCTGTATGGATTTTATGCTTATGGAAGAATTTACACTGCCTAATTCTAAACCTGAAATTACTATGAAAGAGATTTGAGAAATGAGTAATTCTTCCCTGTGTGAGAAAGTCTGATCAACTCAGATGCAGGAGCTGCGATCAAGAGCATCTTAAGCCATGATCTATCAACTTAGCAGGTTCCTCAGAAAAATGAAGATAGTTTTTTTTCAACTGTACTTTCAGTTGCATCCATAAATGAACATGTCTTTTCTAGTGTAAGTGTTCTTTCCTGGGGGGAAATAATTATTGATTTCATTTGAATAGGAGGCAGAATTACTGATTGCGAGGAAGATTCATCCTCAGACCATCATTGCAGGCTGGAGAGCAGCCACAAAGGCTTCTAGAGAGGCACTTTTGAAAGCAGCTGTGGATCATGGGTTAGTAGTGGCCATTGGTTCTGACTCTTCTTAAAACACTACTTGAGATCAAAACATCAGTGCAAATTGCAGTCCATTTGTAAATTCTTTGCTCTTATTAAAGCAGTGGGAAGGCTGAGTTAATGATTTTAACTGAGAAAAAAATACTGGTTTATTTTCAGATGAGTTAAAGAAGCTTTATGATATTCGATATTACTTACGATGTGCAGAAATGAAATACAAGCTGTAATTTGCTCCCTGTAACAACAATTGGCGCTGCTATTTCAGATTTCATACTCATATTTTAAATGTAATTATTTTCCCATGCCCAGCACTTTGAGAGCACAAACTGTCTAAAGCTGAATATGAAAATTCTCCTAACAAAACTTGTATTTCGAATAGAAGGTTGTGTTCTGGGCTAGTGGAGGGATTCTGTGCAGCATTCCTTAGAAGAGAGTAGGGTACATATAGATACAGGCTAGAAGAAGTGGGCAAAGGCTCATGGTGGTAGCTAGTAGTAGCTAAGGCTTTGAGACTTTCCACTTTAACTGTACTGTCTTTTATTTTAGTAATGATGAAGTGAAGTTCCGTGAAGACTTGATGAACATTGCAGGAACAACTCTTTCATCAAAATTACTTACTCACCATAAGGATCACTTTGTCAAGCTCGCTGTAGAAGCTGTTCTTAGGTTGAAAGGTTCTGGTAATTTGGAGGCTATCCATGTCATTAAGAAACTTGGTGGAAGTTTGGCTGATTCCTACTTAGATGAAGGTAAGTCTTTGAGTGTTGACTGTGTATGCATTTGAGAAATAAAGCTCCTAAAGGTTACACATTATGTAAATTTGTTGTAGGAAACACTGTTATGTTGTTATTAAATTGAATATTAAAGATAGAGGATTTCGTAACTAGTAATTGTTCTCCTTTTTTAATCTGAAGTTTTACAAGACTTTCTGTTACTACAGGCTTTTTACTTGACAAGAAGATTGGTGTAAATCAGCCAAAAAGAATTGAAAATGCAAAGATTCTTATTGCAAATACTGGTATGGATACAGACAAGATTAAGGTATGTAACAGAACTACTGTTGACAAACTGTTTCTGTAAATGGAATTTTGAGATTGAGCTCTATTTTCTTTGATTTAGATTTTTGGCTCTCGTGTTAGAGTGGACTCCACAGCAAAAGTGGCAGAAATAGAACAGGCAGAAAAAGAAAAAATGAAGGAGAAAGTGGATCGTATTCTTAAACATGGAATAAATTGCTTTATTAACAGGTATGTATTTCTTGGGAAAAGGGGAGAGTTACGTTACTTCCCATGATCTTCTAGCTCACTCTGCTAGGAGAGGCAGTAAAGTGCCCAGCAGGCACTTAGGATCAGAGAACTTATACCTTAAAGCATATGGCTGCCTGTGCTTAGTGTGATAGTGTTTCTTCAGAGAAAGAGTATTTCAAAAAGCTTCATAGTTTGAATTGATTTCTTTTTCTTAGCTTTGCATGTTTTCCTGTCACTGTGTTTGTTTCTGTGTTGTGTAACATTCCATGTATGGGAGGTCCCTCATACATAGACTGCTTTAGTACCTTTCAGAAAGCTGTCCTGTATCCATCCTACTGAGAATCTGGTGTCTTTGGTTACTGTGTTATTTTCAAAGGTTTGTTCTGTGTGTGATGGTGAGATGTGTTTGAATTTTAGACAGCTGATCTACAACTACCCTGAGCATCTCTTTGGAGCTGCTGGTGTCATGGCTATTGAACATGCAGACTTTGCTGGTGTAGAGCGTCTGGCTCTTGTCACAGGTGTGTAGAGTATGTTGTATGAAACTTGGAGGGGCACGTTATTTGTTTGGTCATTAGTAAACATTAAACTGACTTAAGCATACTTCTTTTTCTCCAGCATCTGTGAATAAAGGATCACAATGCAAAAATGGTATATAATTTAACACGTTAATGTCAGTTAGGAATTTTCTTTCATATCTCAAAAATATTTTCAATTAAGTTCCTGCTTAGCAGGAAATTTAGCAACAGAAAAAATAACTCCAGAAGTTAATCTTGATTCTGTGATAATAACACTTGGTTCTAATGGCTGTTGTTTGACTGTAGTGATAGAGAAGGGTAAAGAGTCATCCTTTGCTAAAAATGGGGGCCTGAGTTGTTGACTTGAGGTGGACCTCAAATGACTTGAACAACCTGAATATTTTGAGTAGTGATCAGCATAAATGTGATTCTACTAACTAATGAAAATAAGACTTCTGGAATGCTACAGATAATTCTCATTGCTGAAGTTAAGAGATAGTTAACTGGGATGTCAGAGTTGATTTTGCAAGTGATGAGGAGGGTGAATTTGCTTGTCAGGAGACAGGAAAAGACACTGACTTGTTTATCTTAGCAAAACTGAAGTAGCAATTGTGTAAAACTGTCAGTAGGCACATTGACACAGATACATGTTTGATTGAGAGGAGCATTGCTCACATTCTGGAATAAATTCAAAGCAGACTTTCTATGTGAAGCAAATGGGCCTTAGACCACACTGGCTGGAATAGTATGGCTGAAAAAAAGACAAGTTTTTAATATACACAAACTCTGCTACAAGTCTTGGTTTTCCTTGTAGTGCTACAGTCACACAGTGCTGCAAGCTACTGTGGCATAATTGAGAATGCATTGGGAATGCATGCATGTAAAGAGTTTCCTAATAGGAAGGGGAAAGAACTAGAACTAGAACAACGTCATCTTCAAAGACGTTTTGGTCTTTGTAATGCTAGTTTTGTTTATGATATGGCAGTTTACAGATCATGCACAGTACTGCTGCTACAACATGGAATGAGTCTTGGGATGCAGGAGAATGGTGGCCACTGGTTCTCAGCCATCACCAGGCAGGCAAAATGAATACTGTCACAAGCTCAAGTTTTAAAGCATAAGAGACTGCATTTAGTATTTTATAAATACTTAATCAGTAAATACTGTGAAAACTTGAAACATACTGACATTTTAATGCTAGCAGAGATGAATGTTTATTCTGTTATCAGATACAACTCACAAGCATTTTAGTCCTTGTGATGTGAAACAAAACACTGATGTTTTAAGGATTTGTCAGCATTGGTTAAAGGTTTCTGGTACCACATGCTGACATGAGAAAGTCTTGGCTTATCAGTATTGTTAATTTGAATTTATTTTGGGGCAATTATGAGGACGATTTCTTTCACACACACCCCCCCACCCCCTTGGTTAGACCTTGCCTGAAAGGATGCTTTCGTTGTGAGCTCTGATTTCTTTATGATCTTACACTCGTAGGTGGTGAAATTGCATCAACCTTTGATCACCCTGAGCTAGTAAAACTAGGAAGCTGCAAGCTTATTGAAGAAGTCATGATTGGAGAAGATAAACTCATTCATTTCTCTGGAGTAGCAATGGGTAAGTGTTTTATCACTAACGGTGGAGTGTAACATTTGTGTCAACCCTCTGCTAATGCTGCTCAGTTTCCAGCGAGGCATAGGAATTCTGTAATGATTTATGTAACTGTTATTATTAAAGTCTGGCTTTTCAGTAAAAATCCTGTACAGTTTCATGGTTGAAACTGTGGCTGTTTTGTGTTATGTAAATGAACATAAAATAATTTTTAAGGATGGGAACCAAGGTTTCTGCTTAGGGAAATTCAGTTGACAAGAAAAGTAGCAATATGTCGTACTTAAAGAGCTTGAGAGCTTGTTCTAATAAAGTCCAATACTCTAATTTTTCAAGGAGTTTTGAGGTGAGATTAATTTTCTGTTAAATTGAATAAGGTATTGTAGAACTAAAGCAATAGCACTGTGTACATAATTTCATTCTATCTTTGAAATGTCATGATGCTTTCTTTTACTCCCAAAATTAAGTAATACAGATCTTGACTGCAGTCATAGCAAAACCATTGTAAATGCTTTGTGATAGCCCATTTTTGTGTCCTGGTTTCTCTTTTTAATCCTTTTATATTCGTGCTTTCTAGGTGAAGCTTGCACCATAGTTTTGCGTGGAGCCACACAGCAGATTCTAGATGAAGCAGAGAGGTCTTTGCATGATGCTCTCTGTGTCCTGGCCCAGACTGTGAAGGACACAAGAACTGTGTATGGTGGAGGTGAATATCAGGTTCTTTGTACATGTCACACATTTTGTATTAGTGAACATCAGATATATAATAGCTGTGTGTCTTCTGTGAATAGGTTGTTCAGAGATGCTGATGGCTAATGCTGTTGCAGAACTTGCTGTCAGAACACCTGGCAAAGAGTCTGTTGCAATGGAGTCCTTTGCTAAGGCTTTACGAATGGTAGGTTTATTTAATCAGATTGCTGGATTAAGAGACAAAGTTTCATGAAGTTTACTAACTTGTGACATCAGATATTTGTTTCACTTTAGAAGTCTTGATTGTCTGAAGTAAAAAAATTAAGTTTAGCAACACATCTTGGATAAACAATAGGGAAGTTGGTTTTTTTTGTCTTAGGAAAAAGTGTTGATGTTTTAGTAATTCTGCCTGTTACAGAATTGTGAATTTTCATATGCTAGCCCTCCTCTAACTGGTTCTTGCTCACCTTATCTGTAAAAGTGCTGCAGAAATAGTACATAAAAATTTCATCTTACATAATTGACAACTGATTTAGAAAAAAGCAACCCTTCTGTCCTATTAATGCTCTAGTGCTGTTTGGGTGTATTCATACTCTAGTACTACCTACAAGTTTCTAGTCTTGCACTGGAGAATGCATCTTAGTAGGAGATAAGAGTGTCACTAGAAACATTATTAGAGTTGTGCTAACAGGCTGTAAGTTTGAGAAAAAATTGACTTTCTGCAATTTAAATTAGGGAAAACCTCCCAAGAAAATTAAAGAGCATAGTAACACTTGGCATTACCTCTCAAGTCAGCACATGCAAGTTTGCACTGCTGTCACAGAAACAGTGAACAGAATGATCAGGTAGTTAATGCTTACCAGCAGGCTTGTGCTTTTTAAATGAAAACATTTCTCCAGTTGTAGTCTGAAATGATGTAATGACAAGATTATTTTTTTTTCTTTTGTCCATGTAAAATGAACTGACGAATCTGCTAGCATGCTTCTGTCCTCTTAAGTACTTTCTTACAACAGGGTCTTGAAATTCTTAGAAAGTTAGTTTGGATTGTTTCTGAAGAATCTTCTTGAAATTCAGTTGTAAACTAATAACATCAAAGTATATTTAATGTTTACTAAAAATTAATCCCTGTATTAATTAAAAACAACCTGTTTATCCCCTTAGATCCCAACAATAATAGCTGATAATGCTGGCTATGACAGTGCTGATTTGGTTGCTCAGCTCAGAGCTGCTCATAGTGAAGGGAAGACTACTTATGGACTGGGTAAGGGGATCAGTTTTACTTCTGTGTTTGAACTGCTCTTTGGCAGGTCCATTAGGCTCATTGAAGTTGTTCATGTATGTCTGTCACATAAATTCAACAGGAAGAACTGAGTATGTTGATGTGGTAGTTTTGCATAGAACTTGGGTGTACAGCACTACATTGCTTTTCTGTTCTACCAGGCTTTTGACAGTAGAGTGAAAACCCTTGTTTCCTAAGTGAATGATTTTTGCATCTAAAAACCACTTTCCTTACAGTGAGTCTGGTTATAGGAAGCTTGAAAAGAAAAACATTGTTTTAAAACCAGCAACCACCTAAACACCCAGAAGAACCAAACATCCTTCCCTTTGCCCCTTCCCCCCCCCCCCCAAAAAAAAAAACCCAGACAAAACCCAACCAAACAACAGAGTTGTGGAGAAGAACCTTGAAGTTATTATATATTATATGTGAGGACATAGTTCTGAGAGTCATGTTGGGATCTTGTCTCCTCATCATGATGTATAAAGTTTCTGTTATTAATTGTTTGTGTTTAATTGCAACATTAGGCTTAAATCAGGAGTCTTGAGGTAGATGACTTTATTTAATATTTCTCTATCAGTATAGTTCATTTGAGCAGATAAGTTACTATGCTCTCAGCTTCTTGTAATTTCCTTTAAAAAAAGTTTAAAAAAACCCAACAAAAAACTACCTCTTAATGCATTTCTTCTTCCAGATATGAAAGAGGGTGTCATTGGGGACATGTCAGTTTTGGGAGTAACAGAAAGTTTCCAGGTCAAGAGACAAGTTTTGCTGAGTGCAGCTGAAGCAGCAGAAATGATTCTTCGTGTAGATGACATCATTAAAGCAGCACCGAGGTATGATCAGAGTATCTGCATGGTCAGTCACAGTGGGGTAGGGTAAACCTCCTTCTGTTGGAAGGGTGCAGAAAAGTGTTGTTCTAAAAATGCTTTACTTGAAATGAACCTGATGTGACATGCTGATGTTTGTATTAGATAATTTTATTGCATTAGCAGCATCGTCAGGCCTTCAGAGCCATCAGCCAACTTAAATTGCTGTGCTTGAGTAATGCCTAGTTAATCTTAGGTTACCACTCAACATCTGTACAAGTGGGTGACCAAAATGTAAGGGATCATGCTTTCTTTTTTCTTTCGGCAAGAATTGTAATGAAGTGTCTAGCTGCTTCTGAGAATCTGCAGCTAAAACAGAAACATGTTTATTAAAAGGTTTGAGAAGAGTTGCCACTGATAGGCAGGTTATCCCGTGGGTGCCTGCTACCAGGTAGTTTTCACTGCTTTTTGAATCACAAGGGTTTTTTTTAGCGTGGTCATGGGTGGTGTGTTAGCTTTGAGGTGGTACTGTTTTTTGTGCTGTGAGATAAAGCTGTCCTTGAATACAAAATACTAACTAAAGATTAAAAATAAGGGTGGGTAAGGAGGGATTGGTGGACATCAATGTGGTGGGAATTTATGATTTTTCTTTTTCTCCCCAGAAAACGTGTACCAGACCATCGCCCCTGTTAAATTTTCTTCAGTACCTGAGGATGTGTGGACCAGATCTCACCTAGTATTTTTTTTTTTAATGGTCTAGTTTTTGTGAGGTTATGGAACAGAAGTTTGAGACAGAGATCTCCATCAATGACACTTGTCTTCAGTTGGTTTTTACTTGCTGGAGCTTTTATGTGTTGTGGGGAAGAATTCACTTTCAGGGGTGTATAAATCAGGGGTTTTATACAGCCCTATTCACTCTGTTCCTTCCAGGTTCCACTTAAATACACAGAAATAAATAAAAATAAAAAATTCAGATTCCCCAAAGTTGTATTTCTTTCTGTAGACCTGGAAGGGCAGATCCATTATGACACCTGCTGTGCCCATCCTCACCCTCGTGGTTCACTGCTTCGTGTTGACCTGCTGTGTCAGTGTCACTGGTGTATTCCTGTCCTGGCTGCATAGGTTTGAGCTGGGGTCCTAGAAATAGGCTCTGAAGTTAGAGGGTACCTTTTTCTAGTGATGCTGGAGTATTACTGTTTTTAATGATGGTGGAAGGGAGAGTGGAAGGGCATGCCTGCAAAGCGGAAAGATTAAGCTGAAATGAGTATGTGTGCAAAGATTTTTCCTCCCTTAAATTTCTTAAAATGAAGGGAATCTGCTTACAGACTCGTCCCCTTAACTCTTGACAGAGACTCTTCAGCTCTCCAGAAGTGACAGTACTGTGTGTAGAGGGCTGAGTGAAGCACAAACCATTGATAAGCCAGTGAAAGCACGCTTTTCCCCATACCCTCAGATAAGTAAATTATCAGCTCGGTTCTGTGGGACATGAAACATTGACCTTGGATGTTGAAAAAAGTGCCCCTAACTCATGTCTTGCTTTCCTTTTTGTAGGAAGAAATTGTTGGAGCAAGACTAGATAAAAAATTTGTTGTTAATTCCAAAGAAGGATTTTTTAACTTGGCAAGATGCTAGTATACTTTTATTTAATTTGACTAGTAGCACACTACATGGGTGCCAGCCAGATGCAAATTTAGACTTAATTTAACAAGACAACAAGCGCTAGCAGAGTATATATATTTCCAGATAATTTTTCAAGCATGTAGATTACATTAAGCAGTCATGAACTGGCATGAAATAAGACCTTTTCTGGGAAGTCAGCTGCCGTTTCTGCAGGCTGCACTGGTGAGACAGTGTTACTTGCAGAGTGTGCCACCAAGGGCTCTCCACCCTTGTTTAAAAAGCTGTCACCTAGTTGAACCCTGCTATGGAGTCTAAAGTTTAAAATACCACTTTGAGCCAGATTTCTGTTACTCAATTAAATCAAAGCTTAAAAAAAGTGCATTTTTAGGGGATCTGAACTGGTCCAAGTTGCAAGCTCAGGAAATACTCATTTGAAATCAGCTGGATAAATTTTGCCTCGTCAGATTATGTGCAAGCCTATGTGACAGCTCACAGCCCTGGATTTTATTCATGCAAATTTACCTTTGCAGCTCTTGTGGCTTTTCCTTTTTTGTCAGGCTTTGATTTTCTTCTTTGCTCCTGCATGAAAACTTGTCCTGTACAGCTGCCCTTAGAGGCAATATTGTCAGTAACAAAACCCAGCAGCAAAGCCTACAGCTTTACTCACCATCATTTGAATCCTGCTTGCCAGTAACAAAACAGCTGTCACAAATTTTGCAAGAAGAAAGAGGAGAGCAATCCCCTGTACATATGTGCTTCCTTGATAATCAGCCTGGACTCTGCTACCACTTCCCACTCAGCAGGCAGGGAAACCTTCAAGGTGTTGCCGCATTTCAGATAAGTAATTTGAGACCAATGCTGTGGGTGGCATTAGAGCTGTGATCACCTTGAACAGTGGCTTCCAGCTGAGCTGGGACCCCTTAGCAAGGTGGAAGGGAGAAGAGTGAGCCCATGGATGAGGAGCAACAAGTCCACATGTGCTCCATGCAATCCACCCTTGGCAAACATCTAAACTGTTTTCATCTCTGTGAACTGTTCGTGGTCCCAGCATGGGAGGAGCAGGAGAGGGAAGAAGTCTGTTCTAGGGAGAGTACTGGGTGCTGCACAAAGGTGAGTGTCTGTACAAGGGTTTGCTGTCACTATCTCCAAGCTGGTGCACGTACTCCTGCTGACGGCCAGGTGGTGTGGTCCTCCCTGGACATCAGCGAGCAAGGGAAAGGTAGAGGTTGGGCAGTGGTGGGAGTGTGCTGCCACCTTGGCCTAAAGGGCCAGTTGAGCATCAGCAGGGCTCAGCTTCTGGCTCGGTCTTGGCTGCAGGAGGTAACAATGGTTTGTCGTCGAGCGCAATTTCTATCACAGCCCCAGAGCGCTTGCGGGGCTCTGGGCTCTCCTCTGACCATCTGCCCACCCTGCGCACACCTTTGGCCACTTTGGGTGCATTCCTGCAGGGGTTGTGGTCATAGATCACCAGCTTCAGGCCGGGGAGGTGAGCGAGGCTGGGGAAGTACCGGATGGAATTGCGATCCACGTCGATCACCTCCAGGAAGGGCATGTGCAGCAGCACGGGAGGGAACTCTGACAGCAGGTTTCCTGACAGCCAGATGGTGCGCAGCTCCTGCAGGCACTGCAGCTGGGGAGGGAGGCACCGCAGGGCGTTGGAGCCGGCGTGCAGGGTCTTGAGCAGGCTGAGCTCGCACACCACTTCGGGCAGGTACTGCAGGCAGTTGGACTCGATCCAGAGGGTCTTGAGGTTCTGCAGGAGTCGCAGCTCGAGGGGCAGGCTGCAGAGCTTGTTGTTGCCCAGGTAGAGAATGCACAGCTGCTTCAGCGTGCACACAACTAAGGGCAGTGCTTTGAAGTTGTTGAAGTCCAGTGCCAAGATCTGCAGGTTTTGCAGCTGCTCCAGCTCGGGGGGCAGATGGTTCAGGTTGTTGTCACTCAGGTACAGCTTAACCAGTTCCCTAAAGGAGCAAATGTGCACAGGCAGCCGCCTCATCTGCCTGCCACTCAGATCGACCATTTTATCCACTGGCATCTCTTCTAGGTCTTCTAGGAGGTACTTCTGGCACTTGTTAGAGGGCACAAAAACAAGTATGGCTTTCAGACTATTGCCCATCTTGGGATTTTGTTTTGGGGTGGCTGAGACTGAGGGACAGGAGCCTGCCTTGGTCTTCTGCAGCACACTGACCTGTTGGTAACTCGTTCTTCCCAATATAAGGCTCTGTTTACATGGCACCAGCCATTAATCTCAAGGGCTCTGAAATGTTTCTGATAACTGAATGAGTGTTTGGTGACGGGGATTATAGACAGGGCGACTCAGGGCCCAGGTCTCCCTCTCTCACCCACACTACCCACCCCCCCGAAAACAACATTCCTTTTTTCCTCCTCTTGCAGCTGTAGAGCTGCTCCAATGCCCCAGCCCTTCACTTCTTGCTGCAGCTGTGCTGTCTGTGTAGCCAATGCAGGCAGCCAGGATGGGCTTGGGAAAGTAAACACCATAGCAGACCAAAGTTTTAAGCTCAGATGTTTAACTTATATGAAACTTTCAGCAGAAATGTTGGATATAATCAAATTGTTGTAAAAATACCTGTCAAGACTTGACTGACTTTTAAGATGAGTGGCACTTTCAGGGATGTATTTTGAAAGGTGCCAAATACTTGGATTTCAGAGTGTAACTTGCCACCCAGTACTTATCTTAAAGCTTTAATGCAAATACTTGGCAAACTGCTATCTTGAGCGGTTCTACTGTTTAGGTTCCTAATTGAATGGTATTTGTTATAGCCTCTGGCACTCTTGACTGTGTAGGGCCTTTTTCATTACATTTTACTTCTTGTCTGTAGGGCCTTTTTCATTATGTTGTGTTTTACTCCTTGTCTGAATCCCAAGGTAATGTGCTATCACAAATTGCCAATGTTGTTCTTCATCTGCTTTCCAACTGTGCTACTGCAGTTCCCGTGTCTGTACCAAAACCTGTCAAGAAACTCCCATGGATTTAATTCCATCAAGATTCTCACTTGTTATGAGTGAAGTAAGCCCAATTTTGAAAAGTTATGGCTATTTAGATGTGACAGTGTAAACTGTTTTCCTCTCTTCAAGACCCATTTTGCTATTCAGTTCTAGTTTCTAGGAGCATTCCCATGTATAGGAGCTTCTGCATAGTTTGACATGTTGAGCTGCTGCTATTTCAAGCTTTCCTGGGGACCCATATGTGTCCCCACCCGTGCAGGGGGGTTGGAACTACATAATTTTTAAGATTCCTTCCAACCCAACCCATTCTGTGATTGTCTTGCCAGTGTATTTGCCATGTCTCTACCATGAACTTTGGATGTACATGGAAAGCTGGCAGACTGTTTTAAGGTAAAATAGCCTTTTCAGCACCCAGCTCTTTGCTTTGATATCTACAGCTCATTGCTCTCATTTTGCACACTTACTGTAATTTAGGGAGAATACTTCGAACGATCTGCAATTGGTTTTGGGGTTTTAGGTGCTATACTGCTAAAATCCATGACTGCTGAGAGCCACACACTCTTGAAAAGCAAAAGGCAGAGCAAACAGAAAATTAAGGAAAAGGCACGACTTAAGGTGGCCTCTGGATTTCTGGTAAAATCTAGTTATATAGCGCTCTCTACTATCACTTGCTTTCAAATGTAAAGCAGCTCATAGCTATCAATTAGGTATAGGGTATAGGATATTTATGAGCCTTTTCCCCACAAGATGACTGGCTGTGCCATGCAGCAGAGATGCTATGAAATGTAGGGAGGAGAACAATGGGGAGGGCATCTGGGAAACAGTATTGCAGCAGGACAGAGAACAGTGAGTGCTGAGACCTGAGTGCCATAAAACAAGTTTTGGATGGAGAAGCTGGGCAGACTATCAAGCCTGGAGAACAAAGACAATGTCACAGTCATCTGTGGTGATGCTGTGGAATAGAGGACCTGAAAGTTCTCTCTCTGATGGTGGGACGTGCTATGCATGGCATCCCAGAAGCAAGAAGCCAGTTTGCACTGCATGAACATCTCCCTTTAGACGATTCTTTACTGCTTTGATACTCTGTGCCCTGTCAGAGGACCACTGTGGGAATGTGTCAGAAGAATGTTTTGTATTTGTTTTTCATTTCTAAACAGCCATGGCACCTTCTGAAAGCAAGAGTCCCTCCCCTTAAGGCACTGTAGGCTACAGGTGTGGAAAACCAAATGCATTTGGTGTAACTAATAATGAATATACATCCACAGCAAAGTCTTGTCTTTTAGACAAATTTTTTCAGACAACCTATTCATCATAACAACATAAGAGCATAGCTAAGAATACATTAATGATAATGTTTAGGTATATTTTTCTCAATAATCCATATGCAGACAAGTAACTTTGCAAAGTACCTTATGTCTGCAGATACAGATAGGGATATATATTTTTTTCTACTTGAGTTATTTCTCCTTAATGGAACTTTTAAGCTGCAGATAACTATTTCTTAGGGATCCTCTGCATGGTAGTTTAATCATTATTCCAGCTTATCAAAAAAGGTCACGATGACCTTTTGTTGCTGCATTTTGTACCTCTGCTAACTAAATTAATGTCTGCTTGGAACATAGAGTGAGATCAGAGAATTTGGGAAATAATAACCTTTGTGTGTGGATTAATAAAGGATTACACTTGCAGTAAAATGAACACCTCTTTCTGAGAATCAGCCTCTCAGTGAAGGCACTAAGGCAAAGGCAGTCCTCACAGTAGACCCAAGCAGTTTTGAAAGCCACTTCATGTCTTCAACGTTACCGTGGTGCCCTCCAACACGAACATTATCGACTTCCCAGAAGCATTTGTAGCATTTGAGGAAAAGTTCAAGTGATAAAGGCACTCAGCACAGACATTGTCTTGCTCTTGTCAAAGCACACTGCCCTACCCAAGGGCATGACATCTGCTCTGCTGTGCATCAGGTGACAGGTGGGGGCTCCTTGAGAAATGCCTTTGCTTTCTGGAATTTCACAAATGGTTACATCTTTGTTCACCATGCCCATTTCCAACACCCAGCTCTTGCATCTCAGTGGCTGGGATGATTCTGGGACAGAAAATGTGATTCTTTTCTGTTAACTTGTGTAAAACCTCTGAGTCCAGCAGAAATGGGGAATGTTATTCAGAGATAGATATTTGAAAAAAAAATATAATAAAATAGAAATCAATATAAAAGATGCATTTTTGAGATTCTATTATTTTTTTAATCAAGCTGTTATAATAGAGATGCTGGTGCTTTTTCAGATCCAAATCTCTGCCCACAACTGTCTGATGACACCAGGCTCAGCCTTTGCTGAGTTTTTTTGGCCCTTACAATTTTGGAGATACATTGGAAAAAGCAAATTATGTATTTCAAGATCCAGAACTAGTAAATAGACCTCTAAGCTTACTGATTTTAAGGCTCTCATACCCCTCCTCAATCAGTCTGACACAGCAATGGAAGTGACTTAAAGGAATGACTTTTTTTTTGCTTTGTATTTATTTAAAGTCTATGGCAGGCATTTAGACTCCTTCTTGGCTCACAAATGCTGTGTGTTTGGGTTTTTCTGCTGTTTTTTCTTGACATTGCTGCTGGAGCAGAAGATGACAACTCCTGCCTCCTCCATGTCCTTTGGCATCCACTCCTTGCTGTGCTGTTGCACTTCTGCTCTCTTTTGTGAGTTACTTAATTCCAGTCCACCTTTGCATAGTGAGCAGTTTACTTTAAATACATGATGTGTTGTGAGGAGCACAACGTGGTTACTCTTTTCCCAGCATCCTACCATAGCCTTTCAAATAAAAATGGCTGATTATTCAAAGTTAGCTTTAATATATGCTAGGCTGCAGTATGTGGTTGCTTACTGCTCTTTCTTGTGCAGAGGAAAGACTCAAAAAGTCTTGTAAGTAAATTGCAGACTCAGTGTTCAGCTTCCTCCTGGCAGCTGATGGGTTGGGGATTGTGCCCTGTCAAATCAGCCTTTTTTTGACACTGTTATTTCTCTGTGGGCTTGACTTCAACCCAAGTGTCAGGCAGGGGTGGGAGCCACCAACCTCAGAAAGCTTGCAGGAAAATAAATCCAAGAGAGCTTTTCCAAATGTCTTGCTGAAATGTGTGAAAAATTATTGCTGGTTTTTACTGTGTGTTGCAGTATTGTACTGTTGTGTTTTTTACTGTGAAGATCCATTTTATAGGGTGGCAGTCAGATTTATGTTTCGACTACAGCTCTCCCATAAGTAGGGAATTAAACTTCAGCTTTTAGGGGGTGACTTGTCACAAGCCCACCAAATGTCTGCTCAGCCCTGCTGAAATGTCTCAATGCAGAAAGGAAATGGTTATGTGTTATGTCCTCTTTCCCTGCACTGAACACTTCTGAGCAGCATCTCACTAAAGCAAGCTTGAAAAGCAGCAAGTCCTTGGACTGCTTCCTCTTTCTCATGCTAACAGGAGCCAACCTCACCCCATGTATTATATTTATGTAAAAGACATTAAGGACTGTTAGTTAAATGTCTGTTTGGTCTAGACTGTGCCCTGGTTATCTGTGCCTGAGTAGCTCCACTGGACATCACTATTTGCACAAACCAGCGGTTAGTCTGAGAGTAAATTGATCAGTTTTCTGCCAAAGCATTGACCTCCTGTGATTGATTGACCTGGTGAGCTGCCCTCAGCTGACAAGAGGCCATAAAAAAGGGACTTCTGAGCAGAGGAGTGTCATTAGACTCTGAACTGCCTGGAGCCATGAGGGCAGTACTGTTGGCTGTGGTTTACATCCCATTCATCGTGACTGTGGAACGGTAAGAAAACACGTCTGGCTTCACTGGCATACATCTCAGCTGGCTTCATGGGCTGACCTGTGCTTGTTGCTACTTGAGGTCTCAAAAAAAGAAACCTTTTTTTTAAAAAAATTGAGCATATGATAGTTCTAGAAAGGACAATCAGGGGTTTTTTTGTGTGTTTATTTTATTTGCATAGAATCCCCTTGATTCGATTCAAATCTATCAAGAAGCAGCTGAAGGAAAAGGGAGAATTAGAGGAGTTTTGGAGGAATCACCACCCTGATGTTTTTGCCCGGAGGTATCTGCATTGTTTCCCTGCAGTTATTGATTTGTCAGTAGGAACTGCTTCAGAAAGGCTGTATGATTACATGAATGTAAGTACAGTTTTGGTAATGCAATCATAAGGACTCATCGTTCGACTGAAGGCAGTTTTTTTTCCCAGCACATTTCAAATCTAGTCTGTCAAAGAAATTATAGGGCTTGTGCTGTCTTGTTGCTTTATGCTATAAATATTAGATCATAAAAAACCACGTTGCAATCTGCAAAATAAAACGTATCTAGATCTAGGATGGCATGGGATCTGAGTAGAAAGCTGATGTAGAGTAGCAGTGGTAGTCCTGTAACAAGTTTTATTTTTGTATAGATTGGTACTGGACTCTGTTGGGTCCCCAAAGAAATATGGGACATTTGCCTGTATCAATCTTGGTGAACTATAGGGTTTTCCATAGCAGAGTCTGATTGCTTCCTTTAGTCATGTTCTATTTACCAGACACTTGGATGCTTCTGTGTTATTAAAACATCCTCCGAATCTCATTTAATTGATTGGGTGGAGTCATAAATTAGTGATAACAAAGTAGAGCTTATTATTTTTCTGCTTATATCTTTGGAATTTAATATGTATTAAATATTGGAGAATGACCTGGGAGGATTTACCATCTAAACTGAAAAAAGAAAAATATTAATTTCACTGCATCTCAGACAGGCAAGCCAGCAGGTCTACTGTTTTGTAAATTGTCCTTCCTGGCTTTAGAATTTTGACCATTCGAATGATCTCTGTTTTCTGTTTTACTGGATTTTTCTGCTATGCTTATCTCAAGGGAAACTAAGCTTCAGAAATGTTGTGAAGTCTTCATCTGAACAGGGAATGGAATCAAAGGGAAGGCCAAATTCACTCAGCAAGAACTTACTGACACTTGAAGGCCATAAAGAAATAAGTATGTGAAGAAGAACAAAGGACACTGAAACATTTCAACCTGGTTGAAAGCTTATTTAAAAGAGGGATAAATGAAAATTTCAAAACAACAAAGCAAAGCCAACTTCCTCAGCATATTCAGGTAGCACCAGGAACACTTTTATTGCAGTGTGTATGTAGGTTTTCTGGTTGTATGTTCTTTTATTTATTTATTTATTTTTTTAAATGAACATCCCTTAGGTTTGTTTAATGCAGGAATAAATAGAATCCTACAGTATAGTTGGATATTCTCTTAAATGGCATGCTTGCTTGCCTTTTCAAGATTATCTCATTCAGACTGTATATTCTGGGGTCAGAAACATCAGTGTATTAATTAACAAGTATGCAATTGAAGGTACATATTCAAATACGTGTATTGTTGAAGAAAGTTTGGCACTAGCTATTGCTTTCCTATCTATGGTTGAATTCCAGAAATGCCTCTTCCTAAAAATAGGTCTTTTAATGCTGAAGTGCACTTCCAGGGCCAGATAGGAGCACTTAGACACTTGTATAAGGGATGTGGATAAGCACTTCACTCCAGCATTCACGTGTTCACAGATTATCTCAGTCTCAATTGGTATCCAGGGATGGTCAGTGGTTTCTTCATCTGCTGGATGAACTTTGTCCAGTACATCAGGAACAGTTTGTGCAACACAATGCTTTTTGACTTGCTATAATAGCTGCTAGTTACAAAGGAAAAAGGGCAGCCACATAAGACAGTGTTTGTGCCGCTGGTCGGAGCCCTCTGAAGCTGGCAGAGGCAGGTCATGCTGACTTCACAACACTGATCTCTTATTGGCATCAGTAAGGAACAGCCTCAAAGTCTGTGTGTTCATGTGAGAGTTTCATCTTGAGGATGACCTTGCCACCTCTGCAGCCAGTCCAAGAGGGTTTGTTGACTCCATAGGGAACCCAACTGAATGTTTGCTTGGAAGGCTTCAAAAACGCCACACCGTCGTTCGTTCCGCTGGAGTCAGACCCGCCGAGTGAAGGACGGGCACACCTGCCGTGCTGTGCGTTTCCATTGAGCCGGAATTGCACAGGAGCTCCTGAGGGAGCCTTGGCATGGCTGCCCCTCAGGGGGAGCGGCTGGAGGCTGCCCGGGGCTGAGCGGGCTCTTCCCCCTGCAGGCTCAGTACTACGGGGTCGTGAGCATCGGGACCCCGCCCCAGCGCTTCACCGTCGTGTTCGACACCGGCTCCTCCAACTTCTGGGTCCCGTCCGCCTACTGCATCAGCGAGGCCTGCAGTAAGACATGCTCTGCTCCCTGCTGCTTCCCTTGGCCTGGGCCCAGAGGCCTTGCCCAGTCCTCCTTTCCCAAGGAGTTTGCCCGCAGCAGGGATCTGCAAGGGCAGGATTTGGAGCATCCCTTAGGGCCGCTCTCCTCTCCCCAGTTTGCTCCTCTGTCCCTCATGTCTCTGCAGACAGGGACCCTCTGCACATGAGGGAAAAGGCATGAAAATAGACCTGGGAGACCTGCCAACACAGGTGGAAATGCCCATTTTTGCTCTAATTTTTTCTCTAAAATGCAAAATTACCTCTCAGATACAGAACAACTGGGGTGTCTGCAGGGGAACTGAGTACTGCAGTACTGCAGTGCTTCTTCAACACTTTTCTCTTGAGAGAAGCAAAAATCTGGCTCTCCTACATCTCATCTGGCTCTGTGTAGGGGAGTGGGTGGGTTGCCAGGACCTCCCCTCAGTGCAGAGATGTCATTTTTTTTTTGTGTAGGGGTGCATGAGAAATTTAAGTCCTTCAAGTCAGATTCATATGAGCACGGAGGGGAAGCCTTCTCCTTGCACTATGGCTCAGGACACCTTCTGGGCATTGCTGGCAAAGACACACTGCAGGTGAGTGTCCACTAAAATGGGGATCAGGCTCCACATCAGCTGTTTTCAGGTCCGTTCAGGTGCTGATTGTGCCCTGGAAAACCTTATCTGCTTTAGGCAAGGGCAGGGTGAGGTCCCACCAAGCAGAGTGCTGAGGGGTGTGAGTTCTGCTCCAGCTTTGGGCTGCCAACACAAATGCCTCAGATTTTATTTTTAATTTCTGCTTGTCTTCTTGGATCCTCTTCTGAGCTTACAAAGAAGCAGACACATAATTAAGGCATTGTAAGGAATCAGTGCTGCCTACCTGGCAAATGGGCACGTGCTATGCTGATGCAAGTCACACATTTATAAATGGAATGAATCCATTTATATGGATCAGAAATATGGCTAATTTATTGTTATTGGTGATGTCATTACTTTCAGTTGTGGTTGTTCTTTGCTTGGTTGATTGTTGCCTCTTTTTTTTTACCACACAGATAAGTAACATCTCCATCAAGGGACAGGACTTTGGTGAGTCGGTGTTTGAGCCAGGAGCAACGTTTGTCCTTGCCCACTTTGATGGTGTCCTGGGCTTAGGCTACCCCTCCTTAGCAGTGGGAAATGCTCTGCCTGTGTTTGACAGCATCATGAACCAGCACCTGGTAGAGGAGCCAATCTTCTCTTTCTATCTGAAAAGGTCTGTCTTTAAAATGACACTGCTAAAAAAGAAGTAAATCTATTTTAACTGTTGATAGAAACAACTGTGCATCTGTATAAAGCTGCAACCCTAGGAAGAAATTTTCCCCATTTTTTTGATTCCTTGTGTTGTTTTTTTGTTTACAATTTGACTTTGATATTATGGCATGAAAATTAAAAATATTATGAGGAGGACCATGACTTTTTGGACAGAGATTTATTCTTGTTGGAGCTGGTCGTAAATGAAAGAAAAATTCCCAGCTCAGATTTGCCATGTCTGTTGCCAGAGGTTTCCCTCAGGCCCATTCAGATGACAGAAGTGCTGTGCTACACACAAATAGCCACATTTCAGAAAAATACTGTTCTCTAATCTGGACCTAGTTGCAACTCCATCTATTTCTCTAGTGTTTCTTCTGAGCAGAGAGTAGCAACTGGCTCAGCCTGCTCCTGATGCCTACCTTGGTGTCTACAATAGGTCTTCTCAGAGATTGTTTGGAGAGTCTGAGTTGGAACACATACAGTGATAATTTAGTAATAATCCCTTTCAGCCATCCATATCTGAATTTAGAAAGGGCTGTGATTTGACTTTTGTTTTTGAAGTGTAGTCTCATTGGTGCATTCTGGTACACTCCCATATCTGTGTTAAACTGTTTTCTGCTTTCAGAGGAGATGACACTGAGAATGGTGGTGAGTTGATTCTGGGGGGAATAGACCATTCTCTCTACAAAGGCTCAATCCACTGGGTCCCAGTCACGGAGAAAAGCTACTGGCAAATACACATGAACAAGTATGTATGGATGGATGTATAAATAAGCTGGTGGAATTCACCTCCCTAGGTAAAACCCCAGGGACAGAAACACCTGGTGACACAGATGCAGGAGGACTCAGCTGCAGTGTTTTACCCCCAAGCCCCTCAAAGAGGGGTTCCCAGGATGAAACTGGGGTTTGTTAGTTCGCTAAATCTGCTGTGACATGGGTAGGTGGTTTCTGGGAGAACACATTAATATGTATCAATATGATGCACCAGTGGTCAAGATAGGTCTTGGTGGACTGTTCAGTTAAGAGGTTAAGGCACCCAGGAATAGAATCCAGCTCTGGGTCCTGCTTTCATCTGTCCTGCTAACTTTGGTCAAAGTAGCCAGTGTTCTTTTGTCTCACCTCTAGCACACTGCCTAAATTGATGAGAACACATCAGTTTGTCCTCTGGAGTGAGGACAATTCATCAGCAGGAAGCACATGATTAGAGTTGTAGGAGTCTCAAGAGAGAAAAGTGGGTCCACAGACATTCTTGGCTTTAGCAAAGCTTGGCAGTGAGTTTTAATCATAGAAACACAGAATCCTTAGAGTTGGAAAGATTAAGATCATGGAGTACAACTGTCAACCCAGCACCACTACCAAGTACATCACTAAACCATGTCCTCAAGTGCCATGTTCACATATTTTTTGAACACTTCCAAGGATAGTGACCCTACCACTTCCCTGGGCAGCCTGTTCCAATGCTTTACGATATTTTCTGTGAATAAATTTTTCCTAGTATCCAATCTAAATCTACCCTGGTGCAAGTGGAGGCCATTTTCTCCTGTCCTGTCACTTGTTGTCTGGGATTAACTTCAGTCAGTACTCTGGTATTTTAGCTGGCAGTAATATGGTGTTTCAGTCACAGTGTATGTGCCATTTGCTTAAAGCTGCCTTTTTTTTATTTTTTTATTTGCAGTATAAAGATCCAGGGCCGGGTGGCATTTTGCTCCCATGGCTGTGAAGCCATCGTTGACTCGGGCACTTCTCTTATCACCGGCCCCTCTTCACAAATCAGGCGATTGCAGGAATATATTGGGGCAAGTCCATCAAATACTGGAGAGGTAAAAAATGTACAGCCAGAAAACAGCTAGAGAGGAAGAGAAACTGGTATATGATGCAAAGAGCTGGAAAAGAACAGAAATGGTTGCTTAAACAGGTGTCAGCAAAAGCCTTGTTTCCAGGAGAGCACTGAGGTCTGAGCCCCACTGCTTTTGACCTATATGCCTTGTCCCAGTCTTCTTCCCAAATGTTCACTTCCTCTTCTATACTGGTGTGTAAAGAAATAATGGGGACATATGTTTGAGGAATTAGTATGTACTCTGCATGAGAGATAATTTTCTTTTGGAAACTCAGAGGATTTTCAAGGTCCCCAGCTCTAGCTGTTGGCTCTCCCAAGCCAGGAGGGATTTGGTGCTGATGGCCAGCTATGTGAGCATGAGATGGAAAGGGAATGGTATTTCACTGACAGGACCTCTCACTGTCAGCTTGCAGTGGAGCAGTTGGTGTCATGCCAGAGCTCCTGGGAGGGATGCACATCAGTGTCACTCACAATGCTGGCTCCCTGCAGATGAGTCACAGGGCACAGGAGCAGGCTTGCTGGCTTTTACTCTTCCTCCTGAACCTTACCCCTCTGACCCTTTGCTGGTTTTCCTTTCTTCTCTGCTGCTATATCATGCATCTCCCTTGCTGACACTCCTCACCACTCCTTCCTGTCCCTGCCTCCAGGAAAAGAGCAGTTTATTTCTACAGTGCCTATTGCTGGTCCTTGGCTGACTCCCACAGGTCACTAGCACCTTGCCACAGCTCCAGTGCTCAAGCAAAGCTGCCGTGTGTGGCTTCTGTTAACTTTGCATTTCACAGAATATTCGGAAATGGAAGGAACCCACAAGGATCATCAAGTCCAACTCTCAGCCGAATGGCCTGTACAGGATCAAACCCACAACCTTGGTGTTATTAGCACCATGTTCTAAACAACTGAGATAATCTCAATTTGTCTTGATCCTGACCCAAAACTACTCTTGGAAGAAAATTAAGAGTATTGCAAGTACCTAGTACACTGGACAAAGAGCAAAGACAAAAATCACTCTCATTTGTAAGAGGAGGACTTGCAGTGACCTCTGTGTAATCCCTGAGGCTCCTGATTCTTTCTCAATCACCTTTAATCTTGATTTTGTTCAAATTTTTGGATAAATGCCAAAGAGTATGCTCTGATAACGAGTTGATTTTACAATGGTTCATGCTAATGAACATAGATAAAATATATCTTTCCAATGTACTTATACTAGCCTAATACAAACAAGGAATGGGTCATTGCTGTGCAGGTTCATAAATACACCAGTGCTGACCTAAGAACATTCATCCAGCATCTCAGATTTTGCAAAAAAGCATCCTGAAAATAAGACTTTCTGTGACTGATTTTTAGCAATCATAGACAGACTGCACATATTTGCTCAAATTTATCCCAGTAAAAGTGAGTGTATATATCCCAGATTTTACGAGAACTTTTATCTCTTTTCAGCAAGGCTTGATTTGTTCTTGATGTACTATTCTGAAATAGCTATGTAACAGAATTATGTCTTCCTTCTTGTATCCTACAAATCATTTTACTGGCTTTTTGTACCCTTTTCCTCTGTATCCCATGATTTGTTTTGTTCTAATGGTGTGACAGTTGGTAAGTGTACACAAGATTGTGTTTTCATAAAATACATTGTAAAACAGCAAAAGCAGATTCTTCCTTCTAGGAAGCCTCCAAAACAATGACTTAAAACACGACAGTTTACAGCAAAGATTCCTCTGGGACTTGGAGCATTCTGCAGTGCCATTTCCCACACCAGTTGTTTCATGAAATAATAGAAAGGCCGGGAAATTACCTTCTCTGTTACTGTAACTGAATATATTATTGACATTAATGACCATGCCAGAGTTTAGTCCTTCTACTCTCTAAATCCCACTCCAGGGCAAAATATAAACATAAAGTGCTGTATTCCTCAGTAGCTTTTTTCCCCTAAAGTGATGGTATTATGGGAGGGCCTGGGGCGAACTGCACCCATAGGGTGCTCCTTTGTGGCTGGAGCAGCTCCCTCTGCCCTGTCAAGGTCAGAGCATTGGAGAACTTTTGCTCAGCAGACCTTGCTGATGTAGTCTTGCTGGGGCTCACACGTTTAGTTTTTCCTTTGAGTTGCATAGGGAGGATATCAGAGCCCCTTCACCTCCTTTCTTTTGGGACTTGCAAGGATTTTCACCATCCCTGGGTCCCTAGGTTGTAGTGGTCTGGGCTGCTGGGCTGGTTTGACTGAGTACAGGAAAGCTGGAGGGCAGTATTAGGCTGTAAGTCAGCCTGATGCTGTTTTTCTGTAGTAAATTCACTATTACCGACTCCAAAAGCCTTGAATTCAAAGAGCAGTAGTTAAAGAAAGACAAAGGGATCCCATCTCAGCCAGTGCATTGTGTCCAGTTTCTCGTAGACTGCAGAAGATTGTCGAGCTTGCCTCACATCAGCTTCACGATCGGACACCACGAATACAAGCTGACAGCAGAGCAGTACATCATAAAGGTGTGTATCCACCCTGCCCCTCCCTGCTCCTCACTCCCTGAGCTGGGCATGAAGCAGGCTGCTGCAGGAACTTGTGCTTTCCCTTCCAGGACTCTATTGATGACCAAACCTTCTGCATCAGCGGCTTTCAGTCTCTCGACATCCCCACTCGCACTGGCTCACTCTGGATTTTAGGAGATGTCTTCATGTCTGCATTTTACTGTATTTTCGACCGTGGCAATGACAGAGTGGGATTTGCAAAAGCTGTTCACAGGAAGGATTACTACTGAGCCATAATAGCATTTATTCTGTCTTAAGTTAATGTAATGATCTTCAACACATGTGTGAAGAAGAGCTTTTACTGAAGCTCTGGACATAAATGCACATTGTGTTGTCCCCCTCCAAGTTTTAAGGACTTTGCAGTGATCCTTGTCCCAGATGATATAGTTTGGTTAAATATCTATATGTTTACAATGGAAAAACTATTTTTCCTGAGTAACTCATGGACACTACAGCTCTCAGGATAAAGCAGCAGAGAAGCTCAGCACTGAGATTTGCAAAAGATCAGGAAGAATAAAAATGCTGAACTGTGCCAGGCTGAAAAGATAGCAGCTGTGTGTGGGGAAAACTAATCCTAGTCCTGCCTGGTCTGGCTATCCTTTTTTTCTTCTTGTATGCTAGTTTCCACTTCATTTCCTACAGCTTTCCTTTCCATCATTTTTTTTTCATGGTTTGGGTTTTGTTCAACTTTGTTTCCTGAGTGCCATGGAAATTCTCTTTAGATTAGCTTGCTCCAACCAGCTTATATAAAGGAGAATTTGACTGATGCCTGTTTGACCACTAATTTCAACTACTGTTCCTTGCACGATATCCTTCTCCTTACACCACCTCTCAAACCTGCTTTTTCCCTGTGATTCATTATCCCTTGATAATTCTCCTTTTTTGGGTCTCAGCATTTGACATCCATGCCTGAGGTCAGATGCTACTTTTAGTGCCTGATTCCTCTGTCCCTCGGTGGTGTGAGCAGCTGGAGCAGCATCTATTCACTTTAAGAAAACCCAGACTGCAGCCCGTGCGAGGGGATACCAGTGTTCCTCCACCTCAGATGAGTTATGGGATCCATGCACCAGCACTACACATCCATTGCTCCTTGCTCAGTCGCTTGTCAGAAGTGGCAGGAGTTTCAGATGAAACAGCACAGGCAGCTGCGCTGATTTGGCAGAAGATGCACCTAAATTCTACTCATTTGGAGTATTTGTTTGGATTGCTAAAGCTGATACTGCCCCCATACACATGAATAAAACTAAACAAAAAAAGAAATCTGCTTTGATTTTAATGCTGTTTTAGTTACATTTTATGTTTCTTTACAGTGGTTCCAGTGCTGGGAGGAAGGGGAGTTCAGGGTGGAACAGCAGTTGAAAATTCAGGTTGCTCTCTGTCCTGGAGGAAAAAAAAATCATGCGTTGGCGTGTTGGGGCTGCTTGTATCTTGCTAAAGCCAAAAAATGCCTGCAGTCCCAGCCATGTGCATGGGGCACCTCCCCAGCAGGGAAGAGCTGTGGGGAGATGGAGATTGGCCCCATGGTGACATTGCTGGGACACAGGTTGGTGGCCCCCAGGTACTTGGTGCTGCTGTCTGTCTGGATGTGCCTGGCACAGACCAAAGGCAATGTCCATTGCTGGCCTTGGCAGTGCCACAGTCACAGCCCCTTAGATTTTGTTTTCAGCTGTAAGACTCAGTAAGTATTACAAAAACAGGATGGTTTTCATGTAGGTATCTCTGAAATACTGACCTTGCCTTCCAGTATGGAATAATCCTTCTCTCTGGTGCTTGTTTTCATGACTCTATTTACAGCCACATTGTGTTACACTTTTGGCATCCAGGCTATCAACCTCTAGCAAAGGAGACTCTCCTGCCAGCTGTCTCTTTCTGCAGACGAGACTGAGCTGTGTGAAGTTACTGTGTACTTCAGGCCAATCTTGCCTTGATTCCCCTTTGTCCATGTCACTCTTAAGGAATGGATTGACCATGAGCTAACTTATTTGTCTAGAAAATGTCATTTGTTTGGTCATGAACCAAGACAAACATCTTAAAGCCACATCCTTCATTTAACAGCAGTAGGGTATTCTTGTTTTCTCTCCTTTCTCTAAGCAGCATACTTAACACTCTAGTACATTTTCATTATATATAAAATATGTATATGTTCCTCAAATATGAGTTTGCAGTCAGAGTTAGAGATCTGTTATTAACAACAGAAGATTTTAAGGGTGTTGGGACATGTCCCCACAGCCAGTCGGCCCCAGCACTAACATCTTGGCTGTATGAATTCCAGTGCCGAGTGTGAACACATTCTAGAGACAGGTGGAAAGTCAGGCAGCATGCACAGGGACTAGCCCTCTCTTTGTTCTCATATATCTGATCTTGCTCATGATTAACACCATCTGATGGGAGCAAACTGCTGCTCTGACCTGCTTGTCCTGGCCCTGCTCTATCCTTGTCCAGCTTTGCCAGCTTCTTGCTGTTGATTTGTATGATAGGTCAAACCCTTGCCAGAAGTGCTTCTTGAGAGTTCAGTACAACCAGGATGATGGTGTTTCTCATGGTGCCTTTATTCATAAAATAATTCAACGTTACTTATACCTGTGAACATGACTTGTAGATTTTTGGGTTTACTAAAATACTCAATTTACCATGCTAAGGCAAATAGTTTACTGAGAGAAGTGCATAAGAGAGTGCATAATCTTGAAAGACAATTTAATACAAATTAGAGTACGCTGATGTTTACCAAAGTGAGATAACAGATTAAATGAGAAGAAATTTTTCTGATAACTCATCCCAGCACTAGCTTCTTCAGAAGCAATGAACAGAATACTGTAGCTAACCTGAGCTGGCCCACTGTGTGAAACGTTGGCTGTGTATTACAGATTGCATTGCGTGACTTCAGAGCTGTAATTCCTAATTTAGCATGCATCTACATGTGTAATGGACACCTCTGTGGGGCTTAACTGAAGCTCTTACCTACCTAATGGCTGCTGTGTGGCCACCCTTAGCCTCCATCAAATAATGAACACAGTTGCAGGGCCAGAGAGTGCTGGAAGAGTGAGTGGGAGGGATAGCAAAATCATTGCTGATTAGATGTCTAATGGAAAGATGTATTGGTGGAAAGCAGCAGTTTGCATCCTAGGCAGCAGCCAGGCTGAGAAGAAGATGAGCAGAGCTGGATGATGAGAAGCTGGGAAGACTTTTAATGTCTATCTGGGATGAAACAAGCTGATGTCTGGGTTGGGGGCAAAGAGCACTTTGGTCCAATACCTTAAGCCCTGGTGGAAGCTGTGTGAAGGTTTAGAGGGAGGAGGTGTGGTGGGACTGGACTCTCAGTGCAGATTTGGGGTGGACACTTGAGAGTCATCTCTAATTTCCAGCTTAAGTTCCCTTACAGTGTAAAGCACAGCTCCTCAAGCTTATGTAGTGTGAGGAGAGAGCTAGATAATGGGCCAGGCTTCCTTCAAAGCTGTTGAAAACCCTTCCTATACATGCATGGCCGGGAGGAGTGTGGCCAAACTGCCCAGAAACTTGTACTGCTCTCCTGACTTTAACAAAACTGCTATAGAGGAGAGCAGCAGTTACTTTTACTTTGTTTATAGCTGTGTGACTGGAGCTGTCTGACTTAAAATGTATTGTTCCTACTTAAAATTAGCCATTTATTTAAGGTAACCTCATTGGCAAATTAAGTTCCTTGACAATTACAGATGCTATTAGATTGAGAAACATTGAGTTGAAAATTGTGGCTTCAGCTACAAGAAGAAAGAGGGAATCAGAAGGAAAAAGGAAATGCTTCCAGAAGTTGCATAAGGGCCATTCAGAAAATCAGACTGCCAGGCTAAGGCACTGTTTATTCCCATATAATTTCACTCCATAGAATTTCTCATTTTGTTGGTCAAACCTGAACATAGCAACCTGAATTGCCTGGAGACTTGTTGTGGAGTGGCAAGGGTGAGGTTGCACCAGAACACCTGGCTCCAAACTGTGATCAAATGTCAATAAGCTGCTGTCAGACACCAGTGTCACCTCCTCTCATGGTGTGAAGAAGTCCTTCCATAGGTGCCTGGAAAATCTGTGCTTGGCTTCCCTGCATAACTCGAATTCACATAATATGAATTTAAACAGTGCTTCCTTGGGCCAAGTGTCCTCTTCTTCCTAAACTGATGGGATACATGTGTTGTTGTTTAGTGTCTTTGGAGGATTTGAGGGTGTGGCTCTGCTCAGACCCTGCCTGATAACAGCAGCAGGAGCCAATTTCCAGACGAAATAAAGCTGAAAGAAGTACAAGTGGGGAGGGGAGTTGATTTTTGTTCAAAGCCTACCCAGATGAGATCGAGTCCTGCTGGACGTGATACTGGCTGGAAGGGATCCTCACCTAAATTATTGGCTGTAGGAGCAGGATCAGGCAGGTCTGTTCATTCCCTTCCCAGGTTCAGGGAGTCCTGAAGTCTCCCAGGGGCCACTGGTGTTACCAGTTACCATGTTAGAGAGGCTGGTTTGTTTTCTGAAATGCAGCCTTCTGAGCAAGGGTGGACTTGCTGTCCATGCAGTCCATGCTGCTTTTGCTGGTTGTTGCAGACTCAGAACTTTCAGTCCCCCCCTCTGTCTGTTCTTTCAGTCCCTGAGCTACCTTGTCTGTCCTCTACTTGGATACTCACTGATGGGAGAATGTGGGCAACACTCTCCAGACTGCACTTTTATAAAGGTGGGTGAGAGCTAAATCCAAGTAGCTGTGGCTGCTTTCCTGGAATGGGGGAGAGGTTTAGGAAGTAGAGGACAGTTTTGGTAGGAGTCATGGGCCTCTTTGTTGTCTACCTGGGATGACTACAGTCTGTGCACTTCCAGCTGAAGACCTCCACAAGAGTGGAACCCTAAGCTTAGTTGCACCTGCAGCTCCATCACGTCTTGAGAGTGTGCTGCAGCCCTGTCATCACTAGGGAGACCACCTGGGAGCCTCATTTTACAGTAAACTGTCACTGGGTATGCCACATATGTGCTCCAAAACATCCCATGCTCAGCTCATCAGCTGTTTTGCACCTTCCATTTCTTAAAATTAAATGAAACATTTAATCCTTTTATTTTTTCTACTCTTTAGTGGCATAGCTTCATCAGGAGTGGGGCAGAATACTGTCCTACACAAATGAGGGGCCTGATTTTTCACGTGTTCCTCCAGGCAGTGAGAGATGGTGGGCTGAATCTCTCCAAACTGAGAAAGGAATTAAGCCCACATCTTGCCTTTGAGCTACTTGAGTAGAAACCAAAACTATTGGTAGATCTTACAGGGATGTCATGCACCTTAAGCTGTTGGAGCAGACAAAGGCAGCAGAGTTCAGTGTATATCCAACCCACTCTTCTGATAACCTTAGTGTTTCCTCTAGTAATGTCTACACAGTTCACTGCCATATACATCCTGAGGCTCCCAGTTCTCCCTGTAAATGTATTTCCCACAGGGTCACAGATTTCAAGTCAGTGACCAAGTAGCTTAAAGTATGTCACCACAATGACACCATTTAGGTGCCCAAATCCTCTGTTGGATCTTGTTCATGACTTGTCTGAGTATTGAGTCTGCCCTTCAGCACTTTCAGCAAATTTGAGTGAGAACCATGTTCAAGAGAAGACAAGAAGTTCAGTCAAACCCAGAGGAAGAATGGTCAAAGTTTTCTTCCACTCTCCTCATTAGAAAAGTCTACTATGGCTGTTTCTTTACTGCCTAGGTTTTCCCATAAGTCCTGCATCTCAAATGTTTGTGGAGCAGAAGCAGAAGTAACGTTTTTCCCATCACTGAATGTCCTTTGCTGTGAAGTTGTCCCAGAATCTGTTGAAGGTGATGCAGCATCAGCATTTGATGCTGTACTAGGACTATGGAAGCTTGGTAAACTCCATCGCTGAAGGTTTCTCTCCTGATCTGTTATGAGACCAGCTATGTTACTAACCTGGGGCTCATGTTTGGGCTCTCCTATCACACTAGGAAGTGACTGATGCACCTCTGAACTTGAGAAGTATGGAGTCATTTCTGGGGGGAAAAAGGGTTGGTTCAGAAGAGCCACGTTTGCCTCAGCTAAGATCCTTTGGAGCTTCTCTTCTGGCACGCTTGAGGAGCGCTCTGTTGGCACATCAGGTTCAATCTCCTGGGCTTCAGAAACGATGACCTCAGGAACTGGCTTGGTTGTCTCAGATGAGGTGTCACTGTCATCAAACTGTGCCTCGTTCCTTGATGTTTCTGTTATGGGTCCTAGCTCTCGGCTACTATGAAGTTTGTTACTTCTGCTAACTCCTTCATATTTCTTCTTGAAGCTTGAGGTAGAGTGCCTCCCTCTTGTGTGCATTTCCTGCAGCCGTCTGATGTGCCCCTTTTCATCTGCTGGGAAAAACACGGAATTCTCACTCGTCTGCCGACTGTAGCGCTGGTGAGTTGGGTATGAAGGGCCCTCATGGACACTGAGAAACCTCTTGACTCTTCTCAAAACCGAATGCTGTCTCTGGTGTTTCTCCTCTTCCCAAGGCCACTCTTCCCCATAGAGGAATTCAGTATCAGCCAGCCTGCCAAATAAAGCCAGGTAGTAGATGTCACTTAAATATAGGAAGCATTGGGTATCTATCCACATTTATCCCATGTCTCAGATATAGACCCAAGGCCCTAGTGTGTCTCTAAAGAGAAGGAAGAAAAGGATGAGGGTGACAGGAAGGAGTGTCTGTGCCTTCGAATCAGCCAGATCACACAGAGAACTTTCCACATCCAGATGTCTCTTCTCCCAAGGACCAGGCTGGAGGGCAGTCCCCTAACCATGGTTAGGCTTGTGCTCAGGGTGAGGGAAAGGGGAGAAAGTGCTGTAGTTAATTTTTAGGAGAATCCTTCAGGCAAAAATAGCAACACTGAAAAGTTACTGCTGGAAACCAGGACAACAGTTTCAAAAAACGTTGAAATTACTCAGATGGCCAACTCTCACTTACTTAGCAGTGGTAGAGGTCCCATTCAAATTCAGGTTAATCGCTGCCCTCTTAAACTGCTTTGGGCAACCTGTTCCAGATGTTAGCTTGAGGTGACTGGAGAAGACTTTGGATTTGGGCTCAAGTTTTATATATTTGCTTTGGACTTGGAAGAATTTTTAGAGCTTGTTTTTGAAGTTTGTGTAAGAACTATCCATTATTTTTAGAGATATTAACAGAGAAATGTTTCAGATGAGAAGATAATTAATAAAAAGTCAACACATCAGAGCTGTTTGCATTCCACAGGAGCTATCAGGGAGCTACTTTTCATTCATTCCTTCCTTCATTTTTTGTGTGAAGTACTTCTTGTTAAAAAATTGTTTGCAGACTTAATGATGTTTCTTCTTTGTCACCTTTACCCCCCCTAGAAATTTCCTTAAAATAAATTATATTCTATGAATTTTTCTTCTTTACTTTTTTTACTTTCTTCTTTACTTTTCTTTTTGCCATTTTATAGCATTTTCCAGAAGGAAATAACTTCTGAAAAGGCTGTGTGTGATAAAAGGAACTCATATAAACCATTGTCCTTTGTAGTAGAATGTATGCAAAAATGAAAAAATAAGGGGAATAAAAATGAGAAAACCACAATTTTGAGGCCAAATGAAACAAAAAATTAAAGACATTTTATTTTGGTAAAGGTGGGAAATGATGGGAAAATTGTAAATATCTTGAGATAATTTTTAAAGTTAAAAAAACCAGCTTTTGTAAAACCTTAAAGAAGGTTTTCAGATGAGAACATCTACTTGCCTGTTATTTTTTCAGGTATGATGGTATTTACACTTATTGACCTGTCTATATATCACAGGTATTTAAACTGACAGCTTCTAAGCTAACTGGCCTGTCTCTGATTTCTCATATAGATCCTGACAACAGGGGGCAATCCCATACCCTCTGTTCTTTGTAACCATCGTTCTTTGTTGATCTTTGTAAATAAATCCCTTTTGTACCTTCACAAAATCTGACCATTTCAATTTCTATGCCAGGATTATTGGTCAATGAAAAGTTATACAACATTTAAGATTATTTCTTCTTGATCTTCATAAGAATCTGGACTGATTTCAACTGTTGTCTGCTAACTAAATGAACAAAGGAATAGCTGTTTTGCTACCTGGGGATGCATGAAGAAGCTGTAGCAAAGCAAGTATTATTAAGAAAAGTCAGTGACTGTCTTCAGGTATCATCCTGTGCTCAGAGACTATCAATAAATGTGTCCAGAGAATATCAACAAACCCTCCCTGCAAATATGCTCTATTTATTGATTATATAATTTAAGCTTGGATGAACACATGGACCACTGGAGACATCCTCCCACCAACACCAGCCTGTCCACTCCCTCCTAATTTCTTTTCCCATTTCCATTTTCTCTGCTTGCAGTGTTGTCAGAGCCCACATCCCTGCACTGACTGTCTGCCAATCAATGCAGACTGTCAGGGGGCTCATCTTCCTCATGGCATTGAGGACCCTTAGTGCCACTCACCCCATTTCAATAGTCGATCCAAGAAATGAAGGAATACAGTAATCAGCAGCTGCTTTTGTGTAGGGTGGCCGGGCAGAGGTATCATTCCAGTAAATATCTTTCTCCATCCTTGGCAAGTTCATGTGCATCTCATCCACTGCCAGAAGTGAAACCTTAAAATTTTTTGCATAAATCATGTCACTTTCAACATAGTGGAGGATATGAAATAGTCTACTTTATACTCCCTGGGTCAACATTTCTTCCAGGAACCCTTTAACATTACTGTGTATGACGACCTGGGCATTAGGAAGAGACTCAGTATTATAAAATTAAACCCCTATATCTGCCTGCACTCATGAAAGCACAAATTTTACCATAACTTGAATCTTTTGTACTGCAAAGATATTTGTGCCATATTGAAGTCCTTCCCACACATATAATGGGTTAAATGTGATCCTTTATGTGCTATGAAAAGTCTGTGTAAAGTATTACACATGTGCTGCTTAAAACGTCCAGAGCTCAAGAATCTTTCTGATAGGCTTCATTGCCATTTTAAGACATTCTGAATTAAGTATGTGAACATCCTTTCTAACAAATTTTACACAACAGGCTCTAAGGCACAGTAGCGTGAGTGTCTTGCCATGGTGCTAAGCCATAGAGCATCTTTGTCAGTGTGAAGTGCTTTCCCATTCTTGCATGGCTTACTTTGCTTACTTTGCTAATTTGGTGGTTTATTTGGCCCCTGCTCCCCCGAACTCCTGGGCTCTGCTTTGGTGAAGTGGGGACTGACAGCAGCCAGTCCCGTGCTTGGCTCTGTGCAGGGGGAGCAGTGTGTGCTGTGGGACCTCCTCATGTCTCTGATTTCCTTGACAGCACAACAGCCAGGCCTCATTGGGAATCAGGGGCAACTGGAATAAAACTACCCTTGTCATCTTACAGCCCCTGTGACTGGGGACACTGGCTCCTGTGCTGGCCACAGTACTGCCGTGGGTGGCAGCATCTGAACATGAATCCTGGCACTGGCCCTGCTTATTAGCTCTTAGGTCTTTTTACTATTTTTGCTGCCTTTCTTTTTAAAGGAATGTTCATATGCAATATTTTAATCTCGAGACAGATTAGTAAAATGTGTTTTTATCTATATGGGAATGACTTTTGGCTTTTGCAGGATTGACCTATATTACATGTTTTTCCAGGCATAGAGTGGTTTTATAATTTAAGGTCAGCTGTTTGAATGTTTAGTCAGGCATTGTAAATGCCAAATACCAAAATCAAGATGAATTAGCTTGTGAAAACAAACTCTGTGGATCACAGCCACAGGTAATTCTTCAGGGAAAGAATATGTTTTGCTGGCACTTGTTGCCCTGATTTATTCCTCAATATAAGACATAGTATTAGATGTGATGATAACCTATGGTAGAGAAAAGCTGGAAGTCGAAATAACAACAGCAACCTGTAAATTTCTGTCGATGCACCAGTTGGTTTCAAAATCATCATCATCTTCTCCAAACGGATTAATGAGCTGTTCAGCGACCTGGAAAGAAAACGAGACACTGAAGAGAGGTTGGCATGCCATGTCAGGACTACTGCTGCAGAGAAAGTAGGATTGGATTTTTCTCTCTCTCCCTGCCTGTCACTTGCAATCATAGCTTGAGCTCCTGTGTGATGGTTCTGCCAGCCTAGTGAAGGAACAGCTTGCTTTCACTGTAGATTCATATCTCTGTGCCTCGCTGCTGCTGTCAGTCATAATCATCAGCTGGCCTGCTGGGAACTGAGATATGTCTGGGCCAAGGCAATTGTCACATCCAATAGTCTTTACCTTTCCTTACTGTTGTCTGTGGCTCATTTAAATGAATGGTTTAGCAGCTAGAGGCTCTGCTATTGCACTGTTGTCTGCAATAGTCCACCAGCCCATGGGGTCAGTATTCCCAAGCCTTGCAGCTGGAGTCTGCTGGAGGGAGTAGAGCTCATCTCTCCACTTCAGCCCTCAGTCCCTGCTTCTTTATCAGCATTAACCCCAAAGGCAACCTTCCAAGGCTCTTGAGGAAAAGAAGCCTACAAAAAAAATTTGACTCAAATCAACTCTGTGCATCATGCTAGCCAAATCCCAGCGACAGAATATGAGTGTGTTCTTTAACTCAGCCTGCTGCCTTGGGTTTTTGTATCTGAAGTGGTTGAAACTGCAGGGCAGAAGCTCATCCTGTGGAGGGTACAATGAAACAGTGAGCTCAGACACATTCGTGGTGAGGTACCTTAGTCTGGAAACTAGTCTGGAAAGGGAGCCCTCTCTGGCTCCCCATATTCAGTGAAAAATCCCCAGAAACTGCCCCCCACCCCTGTGATCACTAAAGTACATTGTGTGGAGAGTAAGCACATAGCTGCTGATGGAGGAAAAAAAAGATTAAACATAATTTATGTTTTTTTAATTTTAGAAAATTCAGACTACTTCTCCATTTCCTAGTTTCTTGGTACACTGACATTAAATATCCTCTCCCCTCCATTCTTTTCTCCTTCTGCTTATCTTTTCAAGCCCTGATTTTGAAGCTGATCACATTCTTGATGACCCTTCCAAGCCTCCCTTGTGTTCACCAGGGCCAGCAGTTAGATTCTTGGTTTAATGTGAATATGGGTAAAGCCACTGTATGATTAAACAGTCCTGTTCATTAACCCCACTGTGGATAGCTATGATCTAAGTAACTTATAGCTGTAAGGCAGTTGCTCCCGGGATATTTTTCCTATGTCCCTCAAGGCTGTACCTGTGGATAAGCACTTCCTGATTCTCTGAGGCCACCACTTCCCAGGCTAGCATTGGCACACAACAAAAGAACTGCTGGGTAGATTAACACTACAGAAACACCTGTAAGGTGGGAGCAATGAAAGGAGACAGGGGTCACCTATGCTCATACTCATTGACATGGTATTAAATTTTGGGCACAGCTATGAAGGTGCTGCAATAGGGAGGAGCCAGAACACAGTCTGTGTTGTGGCTCTCCAAGGAAAATATGGATCAGCTTCCTGTAAACCAGCAGACCCCTACCCAAAAATCCACCATAAAACCTATCACATGACCTTAAAAAAGTAAGGACTGGGACAAAGGAAACAGTGGTGGTGACTTTTTTTTGGCTGACCTGGTCCTGGCATGTGAGACATGACTTTATTCTCCAGAAAGGAATATAGTGCTGGACAACTAAACTCTGTATTTGGGCAGTTCATCTGTCCCTGTAATGAAAATGGGGATCTAGAAGTGCCTCTTGTAAATGGGAAAATTTGGCCCTGTATTATAGGTGTAACAGACCAGGCTTGAGGCCAAGGAATGAGCTCAGTTTAATAACCCATTATTTCTGAGGAATTGCCAAGTTACTGGAAGTCAAGTCTTCAGGGCCCTTTTTGCTGCCTGGCAGCAAACACACTCGGCAGGAAACTGGCTGTAACCTTCAAGACAAAAATATCCTGACTTGGGGCACTGAAGGTTTGGACGAACCTTCAGTCTGAGGAAACTCTGCTGATATTAAATTAACTTTTAAAAACTTATTCTTCTCCCTTTCATTTTCTAATGCAGAAGATTTTTCTGTTACAATGGCATCTCATACCTGCCACAGCCAGGAGTTGGCTGGAAGCTCTGAGCCTAACAGGAAGAGATGCTATAAACATCCTTGGGTGCTGAAGAAGGAAAACCCGTTTCTCTCAGGACCACTAGCAAGGTGGTCAAGAGGAACAGCTTACAGTTTGTAACCCTCTAGTATAACTGGAAGACACTGCCTAGAGATAAAACCTCACTTTTCTCCACCGTACCAGGCTCCTTTCCTCTCTCTCCTGCTCCCACCCAGGCTAGTCCCTGTGCAGCAAAATCCTTGTCCCTCTCATTTCCTAGGACACAACACTAGAGGAGTTTGTCCTGCACACACTTTACTTTTCCTCACAATCTGCCACCTTGGTGTGCTGCCTTCTCTACTCTGACCTTTGGAACTGGCTGTTGGAAGGTTTCTCTAAAACTGGCCAACTTTGTTCAATTTATATTCGAACAGAAAAGTTAGCTCTATGTTTCCAGCCGTGAGTAATAAACACAAAAGGAAATCTAATGTACATGGACCCCAATGAAACTTTTTCCAGTTAGTCTATTGCAGAGGAGAGAACCACCTTGATGTATGTGGCTTAATTACTCAACTATCAGATTGATTGTGATATGTTAGCCTAGCAGTCATCAACAGGCTGATGGGCAGCATCCAATTCCTCTATAATTCTTCCTTTTTATGAACATTTTTATGAAGTGGAGTTCTAGCCAATATTGTCTGCCACTCTTTTATAGCCCTCTGGGATTGGGGACCTTTAATTGCCTGCATCTGATGAGGTGAACAGCAGATACTGCCAGCTTTGATCATAAGAAGAAAGTATCATTCAGTCCCTTTCAGCTGATGCCAGGTCTGCAGCCATAGTTCCCCACTGAAGGATGGAGTGGGAGAAAAGGTTTTTAAAATCTCTGTTCTGTCACTTTATAGTTCAAGTCCTGAGACCTCGTGGGGGTAATACTTCCTTGGGGAGCTGTGGCTGCATTGGTGCTACTAAAACAGGCTCTTTCAGATTCACAACCATTTCTTACCATACGATCTGACAGGTAGAATTAAAAATGTATTGCACGATATTTCTATATGACCACAGAACACTTCAGGCTGAATTCACCTCTTAATTCATTGGTGATTTTACATGTGTGTCACAGATCTGACACCTCGACCAGCCCCCCAAGGAGAGTTCCCCCATCACCTGTCCAGAAAGCCAGTTTACCTTGAGCCATCCTGCGTAGAAGAAGAACTGCAGCAGTGTGAAGATTGGAATGTAAATATCTAAGTCGTGTCCCTGATACCCTTGGTCAGTATCCAAAAATTGACGCCCTATCAGGCAGGCAAAGAAAAAAGTATAGACTGCAAGAGTAACAACCTGCAAAGAACAGAACTTCATTGAAATAATGAACTAATACAATCATATGCATAAAAGGCAACACATACCCAAAGGCCTTCATCTGCCTTTTGCTATATAATTTATAAATCTGTAGGAGGTACTGCAAATATAGGCCACAGGAAGAACACTCAGGAAACAGAAAAACATTTCAGTGCTTCCCTCCCCTCTTCCAAATTATGCCAGATCTTCAAAACATCTCTGCATTAAAAACGCCTTAAATAGTTAGCGAGGTCCCCATGATCCTGTGTGAGTGAGCCAGTGCTCAGTATCTCAGAGACTCTGGTTGGGACTATGAATGTTTTATACTGTGAATGTTTGGTACCAGCCCCCCTTTTATGGAAATTGTATTTTGAATTTTCTGCAGGATAGTAGCTCAGTACCTGGGTATAGACCAGTGGAATTCCAACCCAGTCATAACCAAACAAAAGGCTACACCAAGACCGGTACTTATTCATCTCCTAAAAGGGGGAAAAAAAAACCAACCAGCAAGAAACCATAGCAAAATAAAATTGCATGGGATACAATTCTGAATTATAAATATTTTGTTGCAGTTCATTTTTGCACATATAAAAGGACAGGAGAAAAGAAAGTATAATATATATAAATTGATACTATAACTGTACCCAGCACCTCATTTGAATATTGACTTGATTTATGGAGTTGGAGTGCTTAGTATACTTTGTATTTCTTCACAATTGATCATCTGTTTCTATCTTAGTCACAGTCTAGTGATACATGAAAGAGAATATATTACATCATAAAAAGGATATTTTACCACTTAATGAAATATTCAGGGAGATTATCTTCTCTGAAGCTGATAATAAAATCTTCAAAATGCCAAATTATTCTAATTTCTCATATTTATAGCAAATGGAACAAGTATAAATGTAGAGTGATATTACAATAATTTTTTACTCATCAATTTTTTTTCTTCTTTCAATACCTTCTTAGTCATATTATAAAGAATCCCAGTGAATACTGCTGTGTGTGTTTAAGTGTACATTGGTGCACAAAGAAAAGTGGGATAAATCCTGAGTAAGGTCATTTAGATGACACAGGAGATCTGTTCATACTAAATAAAACCAATTATGTAAGTAAAAAGCAACATAGCAATTTCAGATAATCTTTTTGTAGATTTCCTTTTTCTACTTACATTCATCAATGTCTGCAGATCCACACTGTCTCGAATTCTTCCCTCTTTTCGTGCCTTTGATGCCAAATTTCCGAACCAGACAAATGGAACCCAGTATTTCAGGTGGGGAGACTTAAGGTCATCAAAAAGTTTTCTTTCATATTTTGTCATAAAACCTGTTTACCAAAAAACCAAACAACCTTCATTTATTCTGTGCTTTCAGTACTACTGATACTATAAATTTGGAATATGTTTCTATCTGTTTATGTAATATTTGCATAGACACGACTTACAATTCTAACTATTAACCTCCACTTAAAAAAAAAATTCTGGGACAGATCTTGCTTGAAAGAACTTCTTTTTGCATTAATTACCTATGCTAAATTCCTCTTTACCAATATAGGCAATAATTTGCTATTACTAGGTTCTCATATTGAACTGCTGACGTGGTAGATACACAGAATACTAAGAATTGTACAAATTACTCTCTAGTTGCATATTCTACTTTCAGAAAAATAGGGAACTGGATATATAAGTCAAGAAACATTTTTCACCAATGATGGCTTTCAGAAGCATTTTGACATATATTGGAAGGGTAGTTACATGACCTTCTGATTCTGATAATTTTTTTGTTATATCTGCTAAGCAGTGAGCAAGCAACAGAGGGTACAAGCACATGCATGAAACAGAGCCCAACAGAGTGTGTGCCTTCTGCCAGTGAAATACTTCCCTGACAGATTGTTCCATGTTTTCTTTGGGGTTATGAAGGCATGCAAAGAGATGAAGAGGGAATGGTGCACAGAAATCCCGCTGCTAAGGGGACACTGGGCCAGGTGACTGCTGTGAGGCTGCAAGCTGAAGCTGCTCTCTGCCTGGAGATTTGCCTTGCTGGGCTGCTGGGAAGGTATTGGGTTTCCTGAAGAGTTCCCCTGCCTCCTGAAGCCCTGCTTCCCCCTGCTGCAAGCAAGTCCAAGGTCACATAACCAGGGAGCCAGGACTGTGTGTGACAAATCCTGCGCCAGAGCCAGGCTCTGCCTGGGACTGGCAAGGGAGCAGCTGGCTTTTGGAGCAACACCTCTACCCCCCTGGGGAAGAAAGCTCTGCTCTGCTGTCCTCCTTCCATCCAGGCTTTGATAAAAACAATCTCAGGAAATTGACATTTTCCTTTGTCCAAATCCTGGATTTTCTAGTATTGGAGCAATTGTCATGTTTGGAGGATCTTAGATTTTGCTCAGGTGTGTGACATCTATCAGGGTGAGCATAAAGCTTCTTTTGTTATATTGACATTAGTTCTGAAATAAGACAAAGTTTGTAACATGACAGCCCCAAAATAGGGGGCTCAGCCAACCAATTACAAGTGTGAATGCTGAAAATTCAGTAAGGGAATTGACATTAGACTCTAACCAGTAATTAAGTATATGCATAAGTATAAGTAACTAAGAATATGTCCATTACGGCTAATATTGCTAAAGATACATGACACAACAAACAAATAAATATATAGAAACTCAGTTCTGTTGCACAGAAATGTGAATTAAATTAAAGGAGATTTGCTAGACACGGTTGTATTAAATATTCTGTTGTTCAGGAAAATGTCACTATTGTACAGTTGGGACAAGCCTACACAGGAGGTATGAAATACTGCAACTACTGAGAAGGAAGGCAAGGACAGGACATAAAACACTGTGGAAGAGAAAATATTCAGTAGCAAGAGATAGTGCTTGTGCAGTATCATAGAATTTCAGAACAGAATAAGACAAAGCTTTTAAGAATTCCCTGGGCATTTTGCAGCCACCTCTCACAATCAATTTCACAGAAATAATCAGGCAACCAGACAAATTAACCTCCTAATCATGACTCCTGACTCCTAAAAGTCAGTCTTTCAGGCTGCCTTTAGTTTTCATCCTGCCAGTCTGCTTATTACAGGACAGGAAAAGATGCTTCTGTCAGGCTGAAACAGACAGAAAAACAAAAAATTGAGTCTGGAGTAAAGACTGGATACAAGTCACTTGGAGGGTCTTGAAAGACACAGCTTGAAGGGGTCACAAAGAACAGCAAGGATCAGTTCAGCTTTTCACTGAAACTGGGCACCTTCTGTTCAGAAAGCTCAACAAAGTCTGTTTTGTAAATTATAAAGTTCAAATTGGCATTGAGGTTTTTGTGTTAATATAGATTAAATATTGTCTTTGATGAATATTAATAATATCTAGTATTCTTATTACAGAAAATGCTAATTCTGGATTGCTCTTAATACTGGCAATACAGACAACAAACAGTTCAGAATAGCTCACTGTTATCGCAGTGGTAAAGAAACACTTTATATTACATCAATTATGGAGGAAGATATCAAACTTCAGTTATTACAATTACATGGTTCTAAATATGGTCGTGCTATTTTTATTTAGGAGTATTCAAAGAATTAACCAAGAAACTCTAAAAACAAGAATACTGCTTTTGACAAGCACTGGAAGACTGGAGGAGCTCCAGAAAATGGGAAATATTTGTCAAATATTGTGCCAATATCTTGAAAAGGAATGACAGGGCACTGAATCCTTGTGAAAGTATCAAAAGAGTAACACAGAGTGCAATCAATAAATAATCAAAGGATACTAATGTGAACAATGTCAGCCAAAGAGATCTTACATGAAAATTATTGATGAGAACACAAGCCTGGATGGAAAAAATCACTTATGCTCTCCCTTAAGTGATTCAAAGAGAATTCAGTTCTGTCAAAACTCGATGGTTTGAGACAACCCTGGTTCAGGTTATTCACATTAAATATTTTTAATGCTAGTGGTTAGAGAAGAAGGAACATGATCAAGTAGATAAAAGTTTCATTTTCTGCTGTGTTATATGGGAAAGGGTTAATTTAGGTGCTTCCTTTCAGTAGAGGCTTTGGGACTTCAGTCTTCAGCCATCCATAGGTATTCGTGTCGCTGAGCTCACACCTCGAGTTTCCCTTCAGTGTTTCCCATCAGCTCTTTTGGGGTGCTCTCTGCTCAGCTGCTCACTCATTACTCTGTGTTTTAACAGTTGTGCTCTTGAGCATCCAACTTCCCTCTTGCACCTTGCAGCCAACAGGATTGCTGTGCTCAGGGTGGCTGCTGGGCATTTGACACAGCATGTCTGCTCCAGCAGTCAGTGTCATAAAGGAGTGAATCTACACTGACCTACTGCCTACAGCTCATAAAGAGTGCTAAAACATGAAAAAAAGTCAGAAGGAAGGTCCAGCACTCAGGAATGTATCCTATAGGGACAGACTAGACTTGGTGAAGCTCCTGAGTTTCATTCAAGCCTTTATGCAGCCTGCTAACTACGTCACTATTGAGGGAAAAACTATGTTTTCTTCTAATTATAAAAAGAACTCAAACCTATTACAAAATCCAGTGAATAGAAGATAACATGGTGCAAGTTCAGACTGAGAATGTCACTCTTCAACAGCAAGTTTACTGTTGTGAAAGTCTGTTCACCTAGGATGCAGTGTAGTCTCCAGTATATCCATCAGAATTTTAAATCTGGGCTGATTACATTACTAGAAGGTATTATAGCTCAATCAGAAATTGCAGCATGATAAAAGATGCTGCTAGCAAGTTTTTGTGCCTGGTGTTATGGATGAGTCAGACTAGATTATTGTGGCACTGTTCTCAAATTTAAAATCTATGAATTTAAGGAGTTCATTTGCTGAAAAAAGAAGTGTGTAGCAAAAGTTATGTCATGGCTGTTCTCAGTTTGACAGCAAAATGCAAAATCGTCATTAAGTTGTTTCAATGATGACTGTGCTGTAAGTATCAGATTTGTGGTGTTCACATTCATATTAAATGCCTCCCACCCATGCAGTCTGATATGCAATGCCACAGGGAGATAGGGAGGGGATGATTGCAGAGTATTGTCTAAGTCACTGGATGTTAATAGCAGCAAAATATGCCCCAAAAAGCTTGGTACTGCATCGATAAAAATTCTGCAGTACAATATGCATTAAAACCTACAAAATAAGTACTGAAATCCAGAGATGACTACACTATCTATACTTATATACAGAGTTTATAGTAGAAGATTTTTAGTAGAAGACTTAAAAAAACCACAATCAAAACTTGCTTTCCAGTCTACAATTTTGGTACAATGGTGTGACATTCCGTTTCTTTGGAACAGATTGTCTTTAGCAATAGGGTGGCAGAGCTGGATTAGCTGCCTGGAAATGTTGTAATTTTCCAGTGTGTAGTAGAAGCAGATTGCTGGGGAGAATGACAGAAGCTTCCTTGACCTCTCACAGGCTCAGGTAAACAGTTTTGTTGCACACCACAAGGAAGAGCTTTAAAATTCCATGAATCCAACATAAATGGTTTTGGGTTTGGTGTTTTTTTTTTTTTCCCAGTAAGATTGGTGCATACTGCCTGGCATTTATTTTTTTAATATCCAAAGCTTCTCACACATATTTGAAATGTGTGTATATGTATATACACACTGTATATTTTAACTTGCTAAAGCTTTGCTTACTAATCTCTGCCAAGGGAAAGATTTTAAGAAATTCAAGATATTCAGTAGCAAGTAAGACTTCTATTTGGAACAGACCCCCATATCTTGGCATTGCTGTTCTACCTCTGACACTGACCATGCCAGTCAGAAGGCACAGTGCCACACCTTGCCTTTAAGTACCGAGCAGTCAGTCCTTGATAGACAATCAAAGTGTTACCCAATTGAACTATCTTCACCATCATTACACTCACTGTGTAATTGAAAGAAACAGAAAACAAAGACATAATAATAATAATAATACTTAGTGTATTTAACCTTGAAAAACTAAGTTTAAGGTAAGTTTTTCAATATAAAGAAAAAACCCTTGGGGCTGAGGGGTTTTTTTGAGTAAATCACAACACTTAAAATGTGCAATCTATTTAAAATGCAGTCTACCTAAATAAAAATTGAGATAAAGCTGTACTTGTGAAGTGCTTGCAGAGATCAATCTCTGATACACCGGACCAAGTGAAATCCCAGACACTGAGGCAATGCCACGTAACAAGTCACCATTCCTACTGCATCATACTATATTGCAACTTTGGGCTTTTTTGTGCTTTAGAGAATGTTGTACCTGCTCCATATGGCTGAGTGTTTGGGGCAGGCCTATTGCCTCCATGGAGTCTGAAAGCAGATTCACATAAGACTGTCCAACTCGTTTGATTTCTATAGTGTTGCTAAAGACTTTAAGAGCATTAAAGATGCACTCTTAAGGTTATGTCGTTTAAATCACTAACAAAAAGGTGATTGCTTTGACGTGGATTAGTGTGAAGTTAGTACTCCGGGTGCTCTTAGGCACCCAACTTGTCAAAAACATTGTTTTCTTCAATGAGCCAAGCAGCTAATAGTTGCTATAAAGTTGTTTATTGCAGAAGCACATCAGTCTCAAAAGTCACAGGCACTAAAGTCCATGCTAAGTTTTGGTATCAAGTCCCAAATAAAAGCAGAAACAAAACAAAAGCAAATAGCAAAAAGCAAATGGCAAAAGCAATGGCAGAAAGCACCAGCTCTCCACAATGCACATTCTTATATAGAAACTTCCCAACTAGCTAAGACACAAACTTGGACCACTACTTTTTAACCTATTGGAATTCTAGTTTCTTAGCACGCCAGGCTATGTATAAACTACGTGTATGGTCTACCTTGTTCTATCTGAAAAATGTAAGCAATATTCTTACTATAGCTTTATTATGTCTAAAACTATGTTCTTGGAGCCTCCACAGAACTCCTAGTATCTAAGACTATGTTTTTCAACCTTCACTGGAACTCAAACGTCTACACTGTTATCTAAGACCTTTTACTTATTAAAAGCACTTAAAACCTGTTCTACTTACTTACTTGCTTGCTTATACTAAAACTTAAACTTCTACTTTATGTGAGTGGCTTAACATGCTTCAATCCATCCGAGGGCTTTAATTCAATCCCTGCACTCTGATTTCTCGCTGAAGAATTCAGAGAGACTCCTGACTTACTGATTCCAACAGATTAGTATGAGGACACAGGAAAGCAAAGATGAGGCTGGCTCCTTCCCTCCCCGAGCCCCCACTTCCGAGGGAAAGGCAAGCAATTTTGGGAAGGCAAAGTGCAGTACCTGCTCCTACCACATGGTCCATGGTGGGGAACCTTTTGTACACAGCTGTGCTGACAGAGCGAAAGATGAGCAGCGATGTTAAATTCACATAACGCATGAGAGTCCTCCTCAGCAAGCGCCCGTACTCATCTCTGCCCTGCACACAGCTGGAGATGAGCAACATCAGACGGTCTGGCCACGGCAAGTTCACAAACTGGTTCCACCAGCGATTCACCACCAAAGTAACATAGAAACCTGAGGGTTGGAAGGAAAAAAATATTCCAGTGCCTATCAGGATTTCAGTTACTTTAATTTTAGTTTGCAGAGTGTCGTTCATATCACTAAACTGCTAGATTTCCCAGAATAAATGCAATAAGCCATGTCAAACCCCAGGGTGCAATAAATACTAATTATTTATTGGACATTGCAATGTAACAGTACATTCCAGCTGAGCATCTCATACCCATGGATTTCCAAATTTCCTCTTCTGTAGTAAAACTTAGGGTGAGTTTAGTTCATTGGAAGATCAGCTACAAGGTATCAGTGTTAGTGGGCACGATCTCGATCTACATATATGTATCTAGCTCTAGATATATGGAAACCTTTTTTGTTAGTATATTAAGAACACAAGCATAAATGTTGATGTGACAAAACCAACTTGAACTTGAGGAGACCTGTTGGAAGTGGATGATTTATTGTGAACCTCTAACCTCCCACATGCCCCTCAGCTCTGAAATGCTTCCATGCACCAACATTCACAAAATGCCTGAGCAGAGACAGAATTGGAGAATAATTTCACATTTAACTGGTACTTACCAAGCACAAAAGTTACTGGGATTTGTTCAGCATATCTGTCACAATAAATTGATAGTTTTTCAAAGAAACGTTTTTGGCTACCTGTAAGAAAAAATCTGCAGCAAAAATAAAATGTATTTGTCCTTCCATAATATTCTGGCATACTAGCTACTAAGTGCAAACACATATAAATAATCAGATATGTGCAGTGGGAGCAACCTTGGCTAATGCCCTCAAGCAAATTCTTAAAGGCAAAGGTCTGAACACTTTTGGCAAGTATTAAAGAAGCTGGAGGAAACAGCAATATTATTCCCTGGTCTTTTTTGTTTTCTCAGGACTAATTTGACTGACACTACTAATTGGATCAATATGTCTGGAGAATCAGTTTGCTGTCCCACACAGACCAAAGATGACAGCAAGCTCTAAGTCTGCAAGTGGAGCTTACTCTCCTTTTTCAGAGTGTAATGGAAATGCTCAGGTCTGCTTGAATTGCAAAAAGTTACCAATCAAATTCTTCTGATTTGAAAATGTTACATTTTTGCAACAGGTTTGTTATTCCTACTCCTATGAAGTTTTTCTTTTTCACAAGATTAAAATGCAACTGTATTTATTATGCAATTAGGAAAATATTCACCAAATGATAGCAAATGGACCATGGTATCAGCTTCTACCCACAGGAAAAAATACTTGATGAAATACAACAAGCTTCAATATAATTTTTAAAATTTGTTTTACCGTTATTCTTTGATTTCCTATACAAGGAACATACAACAAAGATTTGGTGGGTTTTGCTTACAATTGTGCAATAAAAATTGGAGCACATATAGAAAGCTTTCTGTGGGGTATTTACCATGGTCTTCAACTGCCTGACATTTCAATAAAACTAGATTAATTTTAATAACTCTGAGACTTTAGTGTTTCTTTACATATTAATGCTATAATTTTCTTTCTTTGTTTACAGGTACAGATTACTGAACAAAAAATAGTGTTTAATCAGAGAAAAACTGTAGCTCAATTTCTCTTTGCTTCCAATAAAAAGCAGTGACCTAATTAGAGATCACGGTAAGAACAGAACCATAATTTTGACACTTCTATGTAATCTACTTCATCAATTAAAAGTTTCACTGTACTAATTGATGCATTGTATCTGTCATACAGTGTTTAATTCACACCTTTTGATAAAAAAAGCAATTCTTCATCTAATGTGTTCCTCCCAGGTGCTGGCTGACACACAGATAATAACCATGTCTGGCTTCCATGCAGTTTTCCTTGGTTCTTTCCAAGCTTAAAAATCAAGTTTGCATGCTTTCCTAGCTTGAAGCAAAACTTTGCTTTTCCTGGCTATATAAGTTCACTCTAAAATTATTACCTCTCAATATTGTTAAATTCCCACCAAACAACCAAAGACAGAGTCCTGCAGAGATAACAAAAGGTCTATACCTTTGATCTAAAGCAGGGAAGCATGCTTACAACTGACAGCTCAATGTCAGAATGACAAAAGCTGTATAACCTAGGCTAGCCCTGAGTTTTTATTTAGTCTAACTTCAATAAGATGTTTGCTCAATGCTAGACTAAAAGTAGGATCAGCTGAATATGATAAACAGTATTGACACTCTACATATTTCCTCTGGAACCTTAAAAGAAACATGGAAAGGCAAGCATATTAGAAAATGTCCAAGGAAAAGACAATAAGTAAAGAGTAATCTCCCCCCATCATTCATCAGCCTAACACTAGGAAGTCTGAAACTTCAGTATAACAATTAATGAGATGTGAATTGGAAAGAGTGTACCTGTATAATACACTTATCGCTGTGTAAAGAGTAGCAAAAACAATAAATTCTCTGTACAGCAATTTGTAGATGCTGCCTTTCCACCTTAGGAGTAATCTGTGAAATCCAAAGAAAGTGGCATTTGCTACTTTGCTGGAATAAGTGACTGTCATCGTCGTGGCAGGCTGGGCCTAGAAACAGTAGAAGAGAAGCAGGACACCAACAACATTTTAGACAGTGTATCCTAACCTGAATGTACCCTTGTATAGATAGATACACGGATATACATGTAAATTTCAATATATAATAGTATGTGTACACAAATACATGGTGTTTGTATTCGTATATGCATAAAGAGAGGAAAAAATGAAAATCTTGCCGTTCCAACCCTGTTGAGACCTACAGATTGACTGACACAAGTCTGTATTTGGGCTTTATGTCAAAGACCACCCAAACCCAGCACTTAGCACTGAATGTGCCCACCTTTCTGGGTGGCAGTGGCAGGGGCATGTTAACACATCTGAAGTCTCTGCTTACTCTCAGTTTGCTCCATTCTAGTGTGAGCAAAGAACGGGAAACAAATTTGCTTGACATTTTTTTCAAAACTTTTCAGCTTCCTGGTAAGAGAAGTAAAGCTAAATTCCACAAAAACATGTACATCACCGGCCAGTATTTTTTAGCTGGCTGTGGTAATTATAATAATTAAAAAACCAAATGAGATTTGGAGACTGACTCTTTCATTAAGAGTTACGACAGCAGCTGAAATCAGCTGGGGAATGCTGTTATTTCTCTCCTTGGCAGCTAGAATCGTCAAAACTTCAGCATTACATGGCCATGCAAAACAAGCCATGAGGCTGCTCATAGGTAGTGTGAGACACAGCATAATTAAAGTACAACTGAGAATACACAGGTAAATATTTGGTGCTGGGTTTGGTACTTGCTTACCCAGTGCAGGGAGATGCTACAGGAATTTTCATATGCTTACAAAACAAATCCTTGCTCCAAATGTGAATGAAAGCAGTTTTACAAAGCATGCATGAAAGAGAGTAATTAAGACAAGCACAGAATCTCAAGGAAGTTACTGTGTATCACAAATACGATTCTTGTCTATATTTTTTGATGCCACTGTAGCAAATTTATTGGGGGGGTGGGGGTGAAAAATCTAACTCCTAGTTAATAGGTGACAAGTATTTGTGCATCTTGGCTGTGTCTCTGATGCAGAGCATTAAGTAAGGCATTAAAATTCACCTGTAAAAGTGCCACTTTTTATTTTAGACACCATAAGCCTTGTCTTGCTGACAGGTTGTCTCTTCCTCTGCAGAATGACTGCTTGATATTTGCCATGGGTCTGAAGATTTGGGGTTTTTTTGTTGGTTTTTTTTTCCCCTAAAGCATGGGTTTTGGTCTTTAGAAGCTAAATGATAGTTTTTCTTTTCCTGAGCCTTGGCACAGACCTTTACATTTTTGTTGCCATTGCTGTACTCCAAGAAGTTCAGTGCAAAAGCCAACTTCTCTGACTGGCATGCATGGAAATGCAGTCCTGTCTGCTAAAAATCTTATGGTCAGGATGCAATGCTTAAGAAAACGGAGGCACAGATGTCCATTCTCCAGCAAAAATGGGGCTTCATAAACAATGAAAGAAATCTGTGGCTGGGCTATAGGTAAGGAATGGGATAAAAATCACATACTTCAAAATATACTTTGTTTCCTGGAATTGCTGTAGGAGTCTTTAGATCTTGGCCATTGATGCTGTGGAGTATGTGTTTAAGCCATACCACCAACAAGTGTATCTCTATCTCCCCATTAATTAATATCCACTTTGTAATGTAAATCTCTAGTGGGAATGACTGATGTAGGGACTTAGATCTAGAGAAGATGTCTGATAATGGGAGGGCTCATAGCCTGGCAAGAACCCAGACCCTCAGCATAACACAGGGCCACAACAAGAGGATGCAGTTAGACAAATGCAGGATGAAACAAAACAAATTGCTAACTGTGGGGGCAGCCAAATAGCAGAACAGGGGATTGGATAGTCACCCTGTTGTTTAGGATCTTTAAGCTGAGGGTAAATTGTAGGACAGAAAATGACCTTCAGGAAGAATTCACATAACTGAGGCAGTGGGGGCTGAGGGCTTCTGCTGGTCTCCCCTGGTATCTGGGCATCTGTAAAACTTTCTAAGAGAGCTCTTCTGTTGTGGTCCACAGAGGCAAAAAGATTGCTTACAGCACCCTTCCAGCATCTGCAGGAAGGCAGCCATTAGTATCAAAAACATGACTCTCAGTTTCTGCATTGGAGGTTCAGGAAGGATTCGTTCCTCCCAGCTATCAGAAAGTGGAAAGTGCCAGAAATTGGTCAGTAGCTAAGCTGGACAAAGTGGGTCTGCCTTCTCTACAAACCTAAAGCAAATCCCGTCTTGCAAGGCCTAGTAGATGGGCTTTGCTCACAAATGCAGAGCTGTAGTGATAACAGGAATTAGGATTAGGAATGTTTCTCCATGCATTAGACTGGGAGAATAGTTTTATCCATGAAATGCAAATTGTCTGCTTGATTCTAGCAACTATATTTCACTTAATCACACTCCAGCCATCTCTTAGCACCTTATTCAATGCCCTTGACTCTGAATAGAAACTCCTGGAAGACACTGGATGCCCCTGCTTTTTCTTTCTGCCTCTGAAACAGGGCAAAGAAAAGTGGGTCTATTACAGCAATTTTAGGCTTTGGTTTCCTTGCCTTTCCTTGCTTGTAGTATGCTCTGTTTTATCTTCCTGCTAAGCAAATGCTTTCTTTAACATTTATCATTGGGTTCATACAGGAACTTCAGGATAATATAATTCAATGTCTTAAAATATACATAAGGTCAGGTTAGGTGATTACAGAACAGTTGAGACTATATAAAGCTATGAAAAACAGCTATGTGTTTGGTTAGATTTCTCAACTCAGCAAACGCAGATTTAAATCTGCATTTGTGTTTTTTTTCCTCTGGGAACAACTACGACCATTTAGGTATGGCCTCCCCTTGCAATGGGAAGTTTTGGTGTAAAGCCTTGTGCTGACTCTGGCTCTTGCACTGTGGTCCCAAATCCCTGGTTCACAGGCAGCATGTTGGCAGAGAGTCCTTCCTACATTACTTATGGCCACAGGAAATTAAAAAGCTAAAACTGAGATGGACAGGAAGAACAAAGCATAAGGATGCCCCCCAGCACATTCCTCCCTGAGCACTCTTTTGGCCAGGGCTGAAGAAGGACAGAGTACATTAGATCAGATACCACAGTCACTGGTGTCATGAAAAACATTCCTAATTATCATGCTGCCCTTAAATTCATCAGCAGATATAGGGCTAGGCTTTTTGCTGGTATGGATTTGTGAGTTCTGAGGGCATAATATGAGTTATGCTCATTTGATGCCTGTAGAGCCATTGACTCGTATCTATGATGCTGCTTTTTCTTTTACTCAGTGTTTATTTCATTTCAGAAACTTTCTCAAGCACAGACTGAAATGTGAATTATATATTTCTCCACTTTTGCAGAGATCATCAGGCATAAACAGCTAAAAAGATAATTGTGTCCTCTCCATTAATATTGAACCTAATTGTAAATGGGATTTTTGCCTGGCTGAGAATTTCAGGATGCATTAGGATTCAGAGAGAAACCACAGTACAAAAAAAACAGCCATCAGTGTTTCCTAACTGATTACAAAAGGCTCGTTGCAGAATGTATAAATAAATAGTACCTCTATGCAGACCTACCCCTTGTCATTGTTCACCTTATTTTTTAGTTTATGGCATAGAAGAGAAAGTGAGCGAGAGAGATTTGAGTTAAGCCAACTATAAAGACATATTAAGTTTATGCTGTATCCACTGACCTGCTATTTTGATTCAGCAATCCAAGCCCGAAGGCAAATCCTGGACCCTTCCTCTTTCTCAGACGTCCTAAATCAAGTCCCCTTCAGATCCACAATAATCACCTTGCTCTTCCCTTAACCTGAAGCAAGGGGTTGCTGCTGCTGAGCCCTAAGAGGAGTGGACTGACAAGAACAGGGGTTAAAATGTCTTTCCACTTCTGGAAGGCTGTTTTTGCCAAGTACTCTGTCCTGTCAGTTACACAGGGAACAAACGCAAGCAGCAGCAGCAGCAGCAGCTGCTGATCTTGCTCTTTTCTAGTCTATAATTATAACGCCACTTGCCATCGGAAGGACCTCTTTCATTTGAATGAAGAATCTTGCAATGGTTTTGGTTGGCACATACAGGGGTTTTTTGCATTTTATTTCCTCCAAAATGAGATGGACAAGAAGGAAGCATTTTGCTCTGTGCCTTGTCTTGAAAAATGATATGTCTCTAACAGAGTCCTGTGAAGACACGTCAATGTATAGCACTGATCAACTACATCGAAATAGATGACCCAAGACAACCCCACCAAACCTGAAAATGTGCCCCAGCTGCACCTTGGTCCCACCCTGAAGCACAGCGTTTGCAGCATTTCTGCCTTGCTAATTTGATTTGAGAAATCAGGTCTCTGGGGCATGCTGTAGAAATCCCTCATGCCTCAAAACAGCCAGACTTGCTGCTACCAAAAGTCTCAGTGGACCTATTCACAATTGTATATTTCAGCACGTGAAAACCCTTCTGCAATTGGAGGTTTTACACAGGACTTCTTTCCCTCTTCTCCTTTGTAAAATGAGAAAAACTCTGTCTTTTATGACCCATGGCATTGAGTAAGCTGTAAAAGGTGATAGACTGTGAAAGGCCAGGAGATATCATATAATGTTGTCATAAACTTCAGCAGAGAATGAAATAATGTGACTGTGAAGTAAATAAAAAAAATGCAGGGGGAGAGAATAAGCAAGATTTATTGATTTAATTCATTCCATGATGAAAGGTTTTCTCCCTGCCTTAGTACCATTAAGCTATTTGAGGCCATTTATTTAATTAAAACTCTCCCAGAAAGAATGGAAGTTTCTGCCATTGTTTGCCTTTCTTCTTGTTGTTAATGGCCGAAGGAAGACACTTTGATGTCAAAGCAGGCGAGATATTAGACTGTGGCATGTGTGTGTCAGGCAGTGGCCTGTGGCGAAAGATGACAAATCATTTTAGCATTCAGTGACTTGGCATGAAGAAACATACTGCCTGATCCTATTACAGAGACTGCCTTGTGCAAGGAAAATTCTTAACAACAGGGATATTTTAAGGTCACTGGTAAAATAATTACTTAGACCTAAAACATTTTTCTTTGCTGAGCATAATCGTTTGCTGGTCTCACTGAGCAGTAAATAATAGCACCTCTGTGTGTCAGGGGGTATCAGGTGGTTTTCCTGGCGGCTCTTCAGTTTTCCTGCAGATTGGAGTGGCTGAGATTGCTCTACTGGCCCTGAGCTGTTTTGCAGAAGACATGAGATTTAGAGCTCCTGTGTTTTCAGAGGCAGAAATAAATACAGGTTTCCATCTGTGTAGTTCCATTGGGACTGATTTTGTATGAAGTACTCCTTTTTATATCTCTAAGGTGTCCCTATTTCCTTGTTGCATATTTCCAAAGATAGGCAATGTTTTTTACCTCTCTTCCTCTGTTTCCCTCTAGGGAAATGTGGTTTCATCTACAAAAATAGTTTTCAGAAGTTCCTTTCTGTATGCAATTCTACTAATGATCACCGATAATGGTGTAATTTGCATTCATTTTCTCTTGATGTACTTTGAACACATACAAGAAACAAAAACATTTTAGCACTGTGTAACTAGACAGGTTTCTGCTAGTATCATCCATGGATGTTTTACAAGACAGTTGAGTGCAACAGATAAAATCCATCAAATAAAAGTTATTTAATATATTTATGCTTTCGACTTCTCTTTCCTCTTGATTTTTGAGCCCATTTATACTGGAAGATTTCCGGAAGAGACATTAATATATATTGTGTGCTAGCGAAGCTTCAAACAAGCACTTCAATATCTGTAACAACAACACATAATGCTAATATTCAAGGAAATAAAAAATAGGCTAAAATGTGGTCTGAACAACATGAAAGAATTTTCTTATTGAAAGGAAGTGAATAATTTTAGTGTTGGGAAGAGTGCAGTACTAAAGAACCTGCTGTCAGATTTTCTCAAATGAGAATATATTGAGTTTTGCTATACTTTTCTACTTACTGTCACTTACTGCTGGAATTCCTGTCTTAAATAAATCACTAAATTAACATAAAATGTCCTCTGCCCATAGGATTACTGTGTAGAGACCTGCTGTGCTATCTTACAGTCTCTTTCATGAGAGAAATTGCAATAATTAAAAGTTAATCGAGTAGGAGAGATACCACTGTACTTAGCATCATTCAATGTGGGTTATGGAAATATACTTTAAAGGAGGCTCTTTTATCTACTGAAGTCACATGGTAGAATACTTGAGAGGATTACAAATGAATTTGTCTGCAGGATAAAGCCTGCTGTCCTGACAGATTAATTCTCTGAGTACTGTAAAACTGCAATCAAAAATACTGTGCTTTGCCACTTCCTTGTAATGAAATAAACATCCTTTGTTATGCAGTAGTGCTGAGTTTGCTATTAGAAATATTATCACTGTGACTTTTATCAGCCTTAACAATCCTTTTATTGATAGAAGCCTCAGACATACAATGTCACCATGGGACTTATCAGACAGAAGATGAGATCAACAATGCATCCAGGAATAAGGTGTCCAGGAACTGGATTCAAAAGCCAGTGCCTGGATTGACTGGGAGAGCTTTCTCATGACTTAAGACTTATGTCTCCAAAGTGCTCCATATCATGTTCATCTGAAACAGTCTGGGTAGGTTATTTAATATATGCTAGCATAGTTTAAGTGAAAGCTAAATGGTTAAAAGGCAATCACAGAAGGAGAGGTGCTTGATTTTCCTCTATGGATTGGCTTTTCTGAAGTCAGTGTCATTCTACTTTGCAATATGACCAGGGTTTCGAAACTTCTTGTACATTATTAAATGTTAGATATTAGACAATTTCTTTACTTACCTAAAAATGCAGCGGATTGCACCACCATTTGCATAATCATTCTGTTTTTTACATGCAGATGCTGCAAAACTGTAATTTCTTTTCCTTTTAATGAAGAAGTTATGTTAACAAAATTTTGTATTGCTCTGAACATTGAAGAATACTGATGTTGATAGTTTGTGCTTCATAATATATACTAATATCTCCTGCATTTTTTAGGGAGTTAAATTAGAGAAAGACAAATATTTTCTCCCATTTAAATGTTTATTTTGCACCACAAATATTCATCTAATATATTCATATTAGAGTTAATACTGCATTTTTGTGCTCTCAGTCAAGATTTTTGAGGTATCACTGGAAGCCCCATAAATTCATGCTCTTTATGGCCTAATGGCCTAAGTTTTCAGTGAGGGATGTTACATCTCAGAATAGCAAATGATGACCCATGTGCCCTGCATGGAAATATAATAATAACAACAACAATAATAAAAATAGTATGTAAAAATGGACAATACACATAACACTAAAACTGAGCCATTCTGTTTCTCCCACTTTACAAGGACTGCTTTGCTTATTTGGAGAAATTCTTCATATGATTGTATTTTGGTTTGCTTTTATGAAAATCCACCTACAAGAATGATAATCCAGATTAGTGCAGTGCTTAAGATAATAACACCATGCAGTGATGAGTGATACAAAACTGTGGAGCAAGTCACCCTATATAACACTGCTAGAGGTGTGATTTTACCACGTGGCAACCTGATGGGATAAAGTACACCCTTCATTATTTCTATTCAAATTAAAGGGGACCTCAACCCAAAATTTAATCATGGTACTAGCAAATGCAAATGGGACTTGTAAGGATAGAGGATTTAGAGTTGTCTTTTGGGCAGAGAGATTTGTTGGAGTATCTGCTTGTATGAGAGACAAAAAGAAAGATATGACAGAAGAAATTCCAAGAACAAGAAAGCAACTAAGCACAGAAGAGTATTTCCGGGGAAACGTGTCTAGAAACGGTGAGTTCTTTTGTGTTAGTTATTGTGTGGAAAGAATTTGGAATAGTTGTTGTTGCTGTATTTGTAAGAATAGGATTATTGGTATTTGTGCTAAAAAGGGTTATATCAAGATGGTTAACCATCGTTAATTTATTTTTGTAAAGGGAACAACTCACATGAGTTTTATCTTATTTAACTAGTTTTATTTCAAAGAGCCCTAATAATACATTCTGGTATTCAAAGCAGCAGTAATACACACTGGAAAAGGATAAAACTGAGGACTTTACTCCATCAGCCAGGTGGTCCTGCCAGTCCTGTATTAAAGCTAACTCTGGCTTTCCTCTCTTGCATAGTTCAATGCTATACATTTCCCTCTGAACTTCATTTGTTCACTTTTTAGATATTGCTTTAAGAGGGGAAAAAACAGAAAGAGTGTAAAAAGAGTAAGTAGCATGTAGGAAAAAGAATAGCATGTTTAGCGAACCAAAAGAGCTAAACAACTAACCTTTTTCTATGGAAAACAAGCCTGATCATTTCAACTTGAATTTCAATAAACCCTCTCATTCTCTGCTCTCTGTAATTTTTCACTTAGAAAAAAATGCCTGAACAGCACCTAAAACCTCATTGTACTCCTAGACATGAGGTTCAATCAGTTAGCCAAGAGCAGATGAAACAAACCCTCTGCTTGTTGTACTGATGCACAGAACACTCTCAGGCATTGAACAGTGCTAGCTGGGGAATTTATCCTTCACTCTCCTCTGGGTAAATCCATGCTTTGACTATTTTAATGAGGTGACAGAAAATGTTTCCTACCACGGTGAGTGTGAGAGAACATTTCCAATCAAGGTAACAGAGATGTATATGATACTGTAGACTAGACCCTGGGAGGCCTAGCACTTTTAAGGTCACTTTGGGAAGTGTAACAGCAATCCCTGTCTTTTGTGCAACTGAAACTGCTCTGGTTTCAATACTACTTAAGCATTTTTTACCGTCTACGCAACTGAGTAAAGAATTCAGATTACTCTTCAGAAACGCCTCTCTGCTGTGCTGAACTTGCAGAGCCTTGGCATCATGAGTGCTGAGCTCGAGAAGACAGAAGAAGACAAGGAGAAGAAAAGGCCACTCTAAACTGGGAGGCATTCCTATGCCCAGTGGAGTGATGCCCGTGCCAACTAGGTGACTCTAAACAGAAGGTGAATAAAACGGTATTTCTATCACATAGGGAAATGGTTGGTACCTGTAGAAACTTCTCTGTGAGATCAGCTTCACCTCATAGAACAGAGCTCAGCAATAACTGACAGGCTTGACTGAAGTCTGATTTTTGAATCTCTGTGTTATTGAGCAAAAATAAAGAACAACCAGCCCATTAAAACCACATATTCCCTTTCCATAGCAACTTCAGTCTGAAAGAATGAAGCACTTTGAAAAATTATTTAAAATTTATAAAGTGAGTACGTGTTATGAGGAAGGAGGAAGAAGTTTCATTAATTTCATTTAGAGATGGAAAAACTAAGGCACAGGGAAGGTATCCAGGTCCAAAGCAGGCTTGTGAATAAAACACAGGATTCCTGACTTCTCACCTGATGCCTTTCACTGCTTTTTATTTTCAGTATTTGGTGGAGCTGTTTTTGGAGTCTCATCAAGTAAAAATTCTTGAGTTTTAGCAACAGGTTTGTTGGGGCTACAAAGTTTGTTTGGATTATTGGAGAGCTAACTTTCATGTAAAAATGTACTTTGTATCTTTATTTTCTGATTTCCGAATTCAGGTTTGGTATCTCTGCTGTCTTCCAGCTAGGGATGAACATGTTGTACTATTTTTAATCACACTCTGGATCCGTCCCTGGCTTGCTTATAAGGATAAATGAAGCCACATGTCAGTACTTACATAAGTTGGTAAGCCCATTTCAGTTGTTATGTTTCTCCTACTTAGTATTGTTAGGTTTCTTCTACTTAGTATTGTTACATTTATAAGCACCTTCTAAAAAAAATCTAGAGGCATTATTTATTTCATATTCAACAGCAGAATCTTGTCTAGTTGGGCAGCTTGTTTGCAGAATCAGTCTTATGGTCAAAGAGGACAATTGCAATCTAATATGCTTGAATAGGAAATTTCTTTTTAATCCTTGTCATTTTAATAGTTAATGAAGAATTGATATTCTTTATTAATTTTTATCTTCCTTTGTTAGGCTGTGTTCTGCGTATTTATGAAACAGTGTTGTTTTGGTTTTTTTTTAATCTTTAAAGAATGCACCATTGTTTTAATATTGTCAGTGAGTTCTGCTGGTTGTATATAGATACATGCTGTGTATAAAAGGAATTTAGTTGCCAAGTTTGTATTTTTTAGCATTCAAGCCTTGACTTTCAATTAATGAATATAGGGCTTTAATGAGCACTTTCTTTTTAGAAATCATTTAAAGCTCTTGTTTCTGACATTAATTTAGTGCATGGACAACAGAGGTGATAACATTGATAACAGAGGTGAAGACTATGAAGCAGTTTGAGGTTTTGATGCTGCAACATATTTGTTGATTTGACCACATCATTTGAGGACAAATGGGAAAGAAACAATATATGTGATACAGATAGAGTTTGGTAAGGCTTTTGAAATTCCCTCCTGTGACATCTCAAAAGAAAGTGAGGGGCATGTTGTCCAGCATAAACTACTGTAAAAACAATACAAGAAAGATATGACAACCCCACTCAAACCATGGTTTTAGAAGGTCAATTTTTCAAGAGGAGCATGTCAGCTCAGAGGATCATTCTAGATCTGGTAACATGTAGTATTTTAATTAATGACTTGGATGATGGAATTGACAGTGCACTTATCAAATCTGCAAGATAGGAAGTCTTAAACTTTTTTGGTTTTTTTTTGGAAGATTAGCATTCAGTAAGAATCAATGGACATAGAAGGAAATTCACAAGAGAGGTCATACACAAGCTGGAGAAAGACTGGTTAAGCAGTGTTCTGCTGCCATAGGAGAAAAAGAAAAGGATCTCTGGTGGGATGTATAAACAGATGTGTGATGTCTTAAAGCCAGTGCTGGTCAGACTTCAGCTCGAGTGCCGTGCCTGGAACTGAGCACTGTTCTGACAAACACCCACAGGAAGAAACCCGAAGAGAACAATTTAAAAAATTGCAGATCTAAAAACCTTACCTATCAGGAAAGATTAAAATAATTCTTTATTATTTGACAAAATTGATAGTATAGATGATGCTATCAAATGCCCTGAAGATTGCTGCTTCCTGTATCCACTGAGATAAGCTCATTACCTCTTCTACACTGCAGCATAGGAGATGAGGTTAGACTTTAGAAGATATTTGTAACCCCAAGGTTAATTCAGCACTGGAATACACTGCTTAGTGGGGCTGTTTGTCTTTCACCAGTAGAAGTTTTGAGAAAGAGCTTCAAGAGCCTTTTTTTAGTGGGTAAATTTGAAAAATAACACAGACCTCACTGTTTTTAACATTCTGTTAGTTAAACAGGGAGGGCAGCATAGAGGTAAGTTTTAGGGCTCCAATAAGCTGGAAGATTATTTATGCCAACGTGCTGATTGGTTTGCTTTCAAAATGCATAGCTAAACATTGAAGAAACATGCCTGAGTGGAGAACTGTAGCTCCCAATACTGCTAGCACTGGTTCAGCTGAGCTAGTAGAAGGCGGGGGGGGAATTTCTAAAATAGATAAGACTTATAGTCTCTGTACCTTTTTTTGTATATAGTGGATCATTCTTTGGTTTTTTTTCCCACTGTACTATGGGGTTTCAATGCATATGTGACTACTACTAATAGATTCATCCTTTGACTTTCTGAGTTTATTGTTTTATAACATCTTGACAAAAAGGGATGTAATAAGTACAGTTCATTCAATATTAAAAAAAATAATAAAATAGCAAGTAAGAAGTACCATAGACAAGTAGAAAGTGACATTTCAAATTTTTTTTGCTTTATTTATCCATGACACTGTTGGGACATCCTCCCGTACTAAACATTTGAACATCTACAAAGAGAACAATCATCTTTTTCTTTTATTCCTCCCAACCTGTAGGGGGAAAAATTACATTAGCTGGCATTTGTGCTTCTGTGTAGAGAGGAGAAACTTTAACTACATTCAGATCAAAGAAAAATTATACTCTTGGTTTTTACATAGTCCTTCAGCCATCCTTGCCTTCAAAAGAGAGCCCTGCCGTGGTCTGGGACTACCTTCTGTGAAACAGCTTTGTCTCTTCTGTTTTCTCCTCCCTGAAACAGGTTTCTTAGGTTGAATGGACTGTAACTGTTAGGAAAGGAAACAACCCCATTTGAAGATACAGTCTCTCAGACAGATGGTTCAAATGTGACAGAAGACACTGACAGATAGAGCAGCAGTTCAGGGGGACTCTGTGCAGAGCAGGAACTGTTTGCATTGGTTTTTATCACACCTTCCAGCAGTATGACTGGAGAGAAGCTACACAAGTGAGACTCAGTTTTTAGTAAATAGACTGCTCCAGCCAGGTCTGTGCAAGATACCTATTCAGTGTTCTATCTAGCTGGAGAATGGGAAATTCTGTTCTGGGGCATTTAACCACACTAGGGAGCTCAAAACAAACAGACAAACCATACTCTATCTTATGTGAGTCTGTCTTGGATGATTCTTCCTTGGATGAGCCTCAGACCAACATTACAGGTTTAGGTCCTCACACAGGTCATACAGGTCTCCAGTATTGCCTCCTGCTCTTCCTGACAAGACTTCTGGAATGGATCCTGGACTTGATTTGACCATCTCACCTTGGGTGATGGTCACTGGTGGGTGGCAAAGCTCGTTGCTATTGCCACCTGGCCCTGCCCTTGGCTGTGCCCTCATTGGTGACCTTGGCTCTCAGTTCATGATGCCTGGAGGAGTACCTCTGCCCTGAGACTGATGTGCAGCTCAATAAGGAGCAAAGGGCTGGATAAAAATACTCTTTTAAAATATCTTTTTCTTTTCCCCCAGCCCCACGCAAACTACTCCTTCTTTTATTTATGACTCTGGATTTAATTCAATTTATTTATTCAATTTATTTTAGCTTTTAATTTTAATAATGTAAATTATGCTTTCTGTGATTTGTTGCTGCCTGACTCTTTAAAGTATTATACACAGCAAAACACAGGAGTACTTTGACAAAATAAATCTGTTGGTGATTAATTTTAGCAGTCAAATGTCTTTGGAATTGCATTGCTTTTATTTCTTGAAATGCAAGATGTCTAATCTGGTTAAGACAGCAGACTGTCATACCAAGTACAGTCATTGTACAGGATTAAGAACTATAGGATTACAGATCCTAATTATAGACTCTTGGTTTACTATGTCTTAATAGGTTGTTTTCAACTTCTGAGTCCACTTGTCATCTCTTTTACAATCATTTTAAATAAACTTTCTGATGTATCTTCTAATTTGTCAAACCTGTATTCTGATAGCACTGCCTGGATTCTATTTCATGTCAATATTAGCAAATTAAATAAATTAAAGTTCAAGGTCCTTATACTGAACATCTCTGCTCTTTTGCGTTTTTTTACAACAAACTTCAAGTTATACTGCTGTTTGAATATTCCGCTTCTTGCAGTTTGGTTTCTTGGTTTTCAGACTGATTCCAGAAAAGCTATAGATGATGACTTTCTGTAGCCATTTTTTCTTCTTGAGCCCCACTGTAGTCAGTGTAGATTTACATACTGGAAAGTAATTTGGAAGATATTAGTATTCACAGGTACTGTATTTACTTTATGAGGAATGGCATCGATGTATTTGCCTTTTGACATCATCTTTGTCATATTATTTTGCTTCCATTAACTTTTTGCTTGGTGCATGCCATGGGGAATGTGCCACAGAAAACATTATTTGTCTGTGGCTAAGTCCTGCAGGACTGGCCAAACAGGATTCCTTCACATTCAGTGGAAAGCTGTCAAGATAATTAAAGTTTCAATTATTGACTGGAATGCGGCCTAGATTCCTTAACTGATGAATGGGACAAGGTCTTGTTTACCTTAGGTTTTTGCTCCAGCTCCTCACCATGCAGCACACAGCTCAGTTCAGCTGCACTAACAACAAGGAAAGCACACGGTCCAGATAATATTGCTGTCATTTGGAGCATATTTTTTGGCACTGTAGTCAGAGCAGTGGTGAAACGAAGTCTCATTTATAGCAGCTTTATAACATTTTGCCTACCACCTTTAAAGACATAGGACACACAGAACAGTACAGACCAGGACTTGAAGTGCACTAAGTACCATGCTTGTGTCAGGGTGGCAACGGGGATGGCTGAGGGCAAGCCCAGATGAGACATAGTAGTAATCACTCTTTATCAAACCACTGGAGCTGGAAAAACACCTCTCCTTAGCAAGTGAGTCCTTTTATAGCTCTATGTGTGGCCTCATTTCAGAAATTCTGTATGTATGGTTCAGTCTTTAATTATGAAATTATAAATACATCAGGGAGGCTTGAAAACTGATTTGGAGCGGTGCATGCCCCATGAACGAAAATTGCTGGATAACCACCTGGCATATTTTTAATTTTCAACTGTGCAATCCCATGCCTTTGTTACCACATACCATTAAACACAGAATTATTAACTTCCTTGTGTTTTTCGTGGCCACAAAGCACTCAGGGTTTAGCAGCCCAGTCCCGGATCGCCCTAGAACAGAAGCAGTGTTGCAGTGTTGCAAAGTTTCAGTTTTTTCACCCTCGGGCCCGGCGCCTTCTCCGGCCCTGCCCCGCTCCCCTCATGGAGGTCACCCCCGCCCCGCCGCTAGGGGGCGGTGGCGGGGCCGCGCACACCTGCCCCCCCCACCCCGCTGCGGGCGCTGCTCTGCGCCGCGCATGCGCGGCCCGGCCCCGCAGGTCGGCTGAGGGGACGCGGCGAAGGCGGCGGCCGCTCCTCTCTCGAGGCTCGGCAGGTACGTGCGGCGGGGGCGGCGCGGTACCGGCCTCGGCTCCGCCAGCGGGAACGTGGGGTGGCTGCCCGGGCTGTGGCTCCCCGCTAGTGCTGCTGCACCTGCTCGCCGACGCGTCTCCGGGAGCCTGTGCCCAGGCGGGCGGAGCAGGCGCCGCCGGGGAGCGCTGCCCCTAGCCGGGGCGCCGTCACCGGGCGCGGGATGGCTGTGGCGGCTGTGGGTCCCTACCCGGAAGAACGTGGGGACAGGTGACAGCCCGGGTCGTGCCGCTGTGCCCGTCTGCGGCGGGGGCGCGTCCCCGGATCCGTCGGGGCTTGCGTGGGCACGGAAGGGCAGTCGGCGGCAGGGATGCGCTTGTCCCCGAGTCCAGCCGCGGTCGAAAGCAAAACTGGGTAAAAGTAGTTCTCGGGGATCACCCCAAGAAGTGCCGGGAGCACCTGCCGCGGAGGAGGCAGCGTTGGCGGACAAAGAGCCATCGCATCCCGGGGCCGGCGGGTCGGAGCAGCTGCCGTGCTCCCCATGTAGTGCCTGTGCGGGGCCCGAGGGGAAGGGCGGCCCGGCGGTGACCGAGACGAGGAGAGGAGGGATGCGAGAGAAAGCTGAGCTGGTGCTGAACGCTTCGCCTCCGCTCACAGAGCTCCCGGCCGGCGGGGCGGCAGGTGCGGGGCAGGGCCGTTCGTGGGGTTCGCAGATTTCACATCCCTCGAAGGTCGCCAGAGCAGCCTGGGCAGGGACCGGAGTGGCGTTCTGCGCTGTGGGACAGTGGGGCTGCGCTCGTCTGGAGCGTTTGTGGTTCCTCTATGGTCTGTCGGGCAATATTGAGGGTCATACTTAGTCGCCGGCAAGTGGTCTTTTAAGCTGAAGTAGTTAAGTAGCTTAGTCCTAATTTCTGATGTAATTACCTTGGACAGTAAGGCTCAGGAAGTAAATTTTGTTTACAGGCTGATTTCAGGCGATGGGCTATGCAGAAATTTGTGCTGCCAGGGAGCTGATGCTCCACTCATTCCCCGAAAGTCGCAGGGCTTTGGAAGTAGGAGAACACAAAAAATGACCAAAGCCTTAATGGTACCCTGAGAGTTTGTCTTGCTGACAAAAAGCTGCAGTGTTCATGAGTTTGAAAGTATTGTCTGTTTTGTTTGCAGGTAATGTACTAAGTTTTATGTTGCTTGGTTTGTTTGCTGTGTTCATTTTTAAGCGTGTTCTTAGGAAGTCTAAAAAACTAAAAAGTTACCTAGATTGATAAAATAATTAATCTTCTACAGACTTGCTGTAACTGAAATTATCAGCTTCTCTTTTGAAGCAGATGTAAGGTTATTCAGGCTAGAAGTATGTATTGGCAGCTACCATCTGTTCAAATATTTGTATTCCTCTCTATAGGGCAAAACCTGAAATCTTGTTGCTTTAATATTTTTATTGTTGTTTCTATTATAGATCTGTTTAATGAGTTTTTGGAAGGGTTAAACTCTGGCCTTCTGTGTTTGTCTCTTGGCAGTCGTTCATCCGTTGTGCTTGGTTAATGTTACCTAGTGAGCAAAGAAGGATAAATAATTTACTGTTCTCATTATGCTTTTAATAAATAACAAATGGGAGTGCACCTCACAGCTGCGACTGGAATATCCATCTTGTTATGCTATATTTAAAAGGGGAATTTTTTTTCTGTAGGAGAACAGAATAGTCACAAGAAGCATTTTGATTATAGACTGCAGCTATCTTCATAGCTTTTATTGACTTGGTTTAAAAATTCATGTAAAATACGAAATGAGATAGTCACTCACTGTTCCACTTAGGTTTATGGATTTTCTCAGAAAAGAGATGTGCACTTTGGATTTTTATTTTTAAGACCCTTTTTAATATGGCATGTAAAATACTGTCTTATTGTAACCTGTCAAGACTTCTGTTAGAGACATTATTAGCACTAATACGCTAATTTTTTTTTAATAAATTAAGAAATTATTTCTTTAAATGTATTTGCAGATACAATGTCCGGAAATTAATGGCAATTTTACTGAAATTTAAGTTTACTTACTGAATATTTTCAGTGTAAACTGAAAACGAGAGGGTCCTTAGGTCCAAGTCTTGGCAAGAATGACACTACTGTCATTGTGGTCAGGTTTAAACCTGAGATGGGCTTGTGAAATTGTGTACAAGATAAGGCAGAACAGTGCTCTGCTTTAAAAAGAACAGCAACTGCAAAGAGAATCATATTTTCAGTTTAATTAACTTGGTTGGAGAGTCTTTGTGGACAGAACAGCATTCTTTGAATGTTTGTTTACAGTGAAGTTTGCAGTATTCTTTGCCTTTGCAAAGTACTGACTTTTCACTGTAGTAAGAGGTGTACTATCTACCAGACTCTAAACCATGTTTATTTATAAGCTTCACAAGCACTTCATAAATATAGGTCATGTGCTGCTTGTTTCTGTAAGAGAGATGCTTACTTGCTGTCTGTACCTATATTTTTCTAGTTGAAGATACACCTATAATAAAGTTTTTAAAAGAGACTTTTTTTTTCTCATCAGTTCATCAAAACAAAAATTAACTTCATAAAATCCTGCTATCAAGTAAACTGTGCAAAATGGTGTTTTCAGTGCATAAAGTGAGAGTAAAAATAGACCCACATCATAGTGTTACATGACAACACTAGATGGAATGCAGTAGAAAAATATTCTCAAATTAGAACAAGTATGTTTCTGCTAGCTGTTAAATTCTGTAGACTTGCTGAACTTAAAACTTACCTTCCATTTATTGTCTTGCCTAATATATCATGTGTTGGTAAATACATGGTGTGAGGTCACTGGAAAATAAAAGTAGAATGTGTAAGGATTGGAGAAGTCCAGTGCTTTCTTTTCTCTCATACCTTACGGGCTCAAAGAAAAAAAATAAAGGAAGTTTTGTTTCGGGTTCCTGGAACAGAAATTTGTATCACATTTGCAATATTTTAGGACTGGGGATTATTTTTTGCAAATCTTAAAAGAATTCCTATGTCAAATCTTGAATTGTGTTCATGCAATCAACTGACATTGATAATGGTATTTAAACTTGCTTGAAATCTCTGGCTAAGCTTAAATATAAAACAGTTTAGGAAGAAAAGCTACCAAACTTTGTCGTGTGCCTACATCTCATGAATATCTTATACTGGATGGATGTAATTGAATCAGTTTTGAACTTGAAATTGTTGCCCATATATGCCTTACAACAATTTAAATTTTGCATCTGATAGGTTTGAAGTAGCAGTACTTAGTTGAACTGCTTCTTTAAAAGGTATACATTACTCCACTGTTTTTAATTCCCTACTGAGTTCTTTAGAGTTTAAAACATACTATATTCCAGGCTCTATAATGCCAAATATTTCGCTTTTTTTGTTTTTTCCCCTAAACCGACTGAGAAGAATGCAGGCCCAGTGGTGGGCTAATGGCAGTCGTTTTGAGGAAAAAGCCGCTTTCCAGACCCCTCCCAAATGAACTAAAGCAGATGTTGGAGTCTAATAAATGAAGTCTTTGAGACTCAGTTACATATTAAAAGGCCTGCTGTATGGAGATTAAATCACAGTGGCTAATGGGCACGTTCTTTTGCTAAATGCCAGCTAGAATTTGCTCTTGGCAAAAATGTTCAGAGGTGTTAACTCTCTTCCTTAGGGGATTTTTTTTCTTACTACTCAAGCAGGTAGCCATTCTATTGTGATTGTACTATTTTATTATTAAAGCTAAAAATGAAATTAATGATGTGTGAAGTGTTTCGTGTTGGCATTGCTTTTAAATGGACTATAGCAGTCAGGACATTGTTAAGAGTTGTCATCTTCAAAGTGTCTAATCTGTGAAAGGCAAACTTTAGAGGCTGTAGTAGGTGGTTTTCAACGATTTGTTTTTGTTTTTTTTTTTAAAGGAAACAAACCACAATAAATACTGCATTTCGGGGAGCTTTTTAGTATTTAGTTATTGAGTGCTGTGATTCAGACAAGTAGCTAAACCCCTCTTAGAGTTATAACAGAAAAATTAGGTTAAACACTTTGATTTGACTGCTATTAAAAACGTTTGTGGTTCACGATTTCTGTTAGAAGCTTTAGGAAGTGTTAAACCAATTGTTGTTAAACTGGTTTCTTTATAGTACATTTTAGTTTACTGTTAGTGCAAACAACAGATTTGAGCATAGTTTTCTCATGAAGTTGTGGTTTGTCAGCGCTGCAGGTGTGGCAGCAAAGAGGTAATAAAAAGTAACCTTCTGTCAGCTTCCTCCAAATTTGCATTGTTTCCAGTTGAAAGCATAAGGAAATTATTTATTTTATTGTTTCATTCTGGTTTATTATAGTACTTGACATTTTTTTATGTGGTACTAATTGCACAGTATCAACCAAGACAAAAATAATCACAATAATTCCAAGCTTTCACCTTATATTAATGTGGTAGAAAAATTACTAAGAAAATTAATTATTTTATGTAACATATGTGCTGTCCTGAAATATTAGAATATCAGCTTTTGTTCACAGTAGCAGAATTACTACTAAAGAGTGCTGTGTCAACAGTGTGTGGTTTTTTGCACACAGTCAGCTTGGCTCCTAGTGAAGCTCTGCTTACCATTTGCTTCATGTTCCTTCACAGCAAGGCTGTGCAATGCTGCCTTAGTCAATAATATGAATCCTTCCTGCAAGCCTTAAGGAAGCCTCTAATCTTTAATGACACTGAAATTTAATGTGCATTTTTTGTCCTCCTCCTTTTGGTTATCGTTACTTTGAAGAGTTCTTTCCCAAAAGAGAGCTTGTAATTTTACAACCACCTGGCTTTTTGCATATATGTTTGGTTTCATCCATGTGTAATGTGTCTTCATAGTGGTGTCGGTGAGTCTTGAAACTGAGATATGACTTCTTTGTCTTTTCTGGGTGGTGTACCCAGCTTGTGCCTGCTCACTGCCTAGTGAGAAGTAATCTAAGGAAAGAAAAAAGTTGTGAATGGAAAGTGTTTTACACAGATGGTTTGCTTATGAGTGCCCATTTGACAGGCTATGGGAAAAATATAGCTGAGGGACTTTATTTTCAGCTCTTCCAGGAATAACGTGAATAACTTTTTAAACTTTTTTACTACCTGTATCAGAGAGCACTTGTTTTTTGATAGCTGAGAAGTTACCTATGGATCTATTTACTGTTTAGGCTGAGGTCAATATTTAATGTATAAGCAGAGTGATAGTCTTGTAAATACCCTAATCTTTTTGGTTTGGACTCTTTCTTTTTTGTTACTGTTAAAAATACTGCAGGATATAGCCAGGTTAGTGGAAAAGCTGTAGAAAAGAATTAAGTGGAACATTTCTCAAAGGAGTTGGACCATGTAGGTAGGATAGATTCCTCCCATCCGTCCCCTGAACATACTATTTTGATAGGGTAAATTGATTTGATGTGATGGTCCAGAGGGACAGCTAGAAATGCATTTGAACATTTGAAAAATAATAAGTAGGCTTTCAATTTTTTTTTCCTCTAAGTGAGCCAGCATGGCCTTCTGGGCTTCAGAATGTAGACGAATTTGTGTGTATTATCACAAATATATGAAATGGTGCATCTTTTAACCTGTTGCTTACTCTGTGTACTTAAAGTAGTTGCTCCAAACAGAGAGCCCTAAAATTTGTACAGAAATAGTAAAATAAATTTAAAAACAACAAAGAAGCTTTTCTTGAGCTTTTTTTATTCTTGGAAAAGGCTAGGTTGTATTTTTTTAAAGAACAGTTTTTTGAAAAAAATCTTGCATAGCAAAGTTCAGCCCAGCAGAGTGTGCAACTTTAAACAGTCAGTGGTACAGGTGATGTGAAGTTCCATGATATGTCTGCTGAATATCAAGGAAGACTGTGTGTTTTAAGAGTGACTCGCAAAGCATCTTTCAAACTTCTAATAGAAGCTAGTCAACAGCAAGGAGTATGTGGCAGAAGCATGTTCCTGTTTTGGTCTCAGGTGGGTCTCAATTTCTGCTTGTGTTGTGTGGATTTGGATGCACTTTCTAGGTGCTGTAGAAAAGGCAAGGCATCCAGGCAGTTCCTTCTGCATCCATGTTCAGAGCCTGTGTCTTTTGTTAGTTGTGAAGACTGGAATCCAAAGAATTGGGAATTGTAAGAGACAGGTTGGTGATGTTGCCAGTTAGGGTGGTGTTGGGTATGGCTGGCTTGGTGGTCAAAGAAGAGGAGAGTGGTGGGAACAAAGAAAGGGAAAGTGTTTGTGTAGATGTGACCCTGACAGATCTATGACATGGATATATTTCAGGTGGGGTGATGAACTATAAAGATGGCAGTATTTTAGCTTATTAACTGTAAAACAATTTGTAATAATTACCTTGTAGAGCCGAAAACATTCTTGAAATTAAACTTTGAAGAGATGTCCTGTAGCTGTATCAGTTCCTTCATTTTAATTTGTCTACTTAACAGGCTTTATCATCATGTAGAGCATCTAATTATAAGGCTTCTAATAGTTAAGAACTGTAGGGAAAACAAACAGCAGTATTTGCCAAATTTACTTAAACTCAAAAATAAGCTTTTCATCTGTGTTATAGAAAAGCTTCAAAGCCCAAAACTGTGAGAGTGTTTTTCTTTGAAAATCATATTTGTGTAACTGCTCTTGATAGTTCACAATAAAACACATTTCTGTGCAAAATTTTCTGCAGAAAAGGAACCTGAAATAAAAATGTTCGTTTTTGTCCCTTAAGTAAGTCTGGGCAGTTTTTAGAGGGAGGTGAATTTTTTTTTCTTTTCTTTCCTTTTCCTTTCACTTTTTTAGCAATGAACATAGTCTTCAGCTTGAATGGCTGAATTTCTCCCACATGTACCTGCTGATGTGGCAAAGCTCCTTGTTTCGCACTGGTGTATACATGCTGCAATCCTTGAGATGCAGTACAGTTTTGAATAGTGTTCTTTGAGTGTAAGGTGACCAGAAAGTCTTAATTACATATGAAGTAATGCTCTGGTTAAATTTTGGGATTCTGTTCTCGATGTCTTCCTGTGTGTTTTGTGATGTAGCTAATGAAGTGGATGTACATGTAAGCTGATGGCATCCTCTCCTCACAGTTATGACCATCATCTTTCTAGATGTTCTCCCTGCCATGTCTCTTCAAGTGTAGGATCCAAGCAACTTTCTCTGTAAAATACCATGTTTTCTTTTCTTTAGATATTTTTTTGCACATTAAGTATCCTTTTGAGCCTTTCCTCTCTTCTGTATTTATGTAAGGTGGAAAAGGGTTTTGTTTTGTTTTTGCAGTGAATAATCAGTGCTAAGTAATTCCTTCAAAAATTTCTTCATACTACTTCCAACATACGGTTTTGAATTATGCAAAGATTTTTGTCATCTCTGATAAACTGCTGAAAAGTAGGACTTGTAAAAGTCATGTGTTGTATATGTTTTCTGTTGATCTTATGAAAAGCATATGTAATTAAGAAATAAATTGAAAGATTGTCAGTTAAATTGCCAATTCTTAGTACTTTCTTATCTATAATACATTTTCGGTATACTTTTTCACAGCTGTCACATTCACTTGATCATGTGATGTGTTAAATATATACCATCATTCTTCATGAGAGATCTTATTGGCTAAGTCTGTCATTTCAGTTAACTGTTAAAAGATCAGATGAGTAATTTAACCAAAACCACTATGGACTGTAATTTATTTAAAGGTTCACTGATTTCTGTCCTAGATTGTTTGTTTCATTGAGATGAAAAGTGGAAGTTTTATGATTAGAAATTTTTTTTCTTCACTTATTCCCTGGTCTACCCCATTTTCATGAATGAAATATATTTATTTTGTTATGAAACAGCTCTAGATGATATTAAAAAATACATTGTTTTATGATGTAGAGTTTGTTCTTGATTTCATCATCCCGTTTAGATGCAGAGTCTGTTCCATTCTATCATGAAGTACTCTGAACATTTGAGTGTTTTTTAAATTCAAATAGCTGTCAGATATATTTAAGTATTTCCTGTTTGCTTTCTGATAATGTGATTATTTCATTTAGGGAATTCATATAATGAGGCTTTTATTATGGCCAGTGACCCCTTGGAAGGCTTTCATGAAGTGAACCTCGCTTCGCCTACTACACCAGACCTTCTTGGAGTAAATGAGCCACGGACTCAGGAACAAACTACCTCACCCAGTGTAATCTACCGACCACATCCTTCTGTTGTGTCCACACCAATCCAACCCAATGCATTAAATGTTTCTGACCTTCCTACACAACCTGTTTATTCATCTCCCAGACAACTGAATTGTGGAGAAGTATCAGGTGTCAGGTAAATGCTATGTGTCTTTTTATTTAAATTGTTGATATTTATTGCATAGAAATTATTTGCTTCATTAAAGATACAATTTTAATATTATTTGCAATGTTGTAATATTAAATTGTGTCCATAATTATATATTCAACATCACTATTGCCATTTCTAAAATACTTATTTTTAATGTATTATATAAATAAAAATTATATTGCTTTCTTTACAGCATCAATGTTACCGACGCAGTACATTGTTCTACCTCTGGACCCCAGAGTGGGTCATTCAATCACAGTAATGCCAGGAAGGAGAGCAATAACGTAGAGAGGGAGCTTTTGCAGGGTACTACAGTAGCAGATGTTGCTGAAGGAAATGAAGATATTTTTGGGTTGAGTACAGACAGTTTATCTCACTTACGGAGCCCATCTGTACTGGAAGTAAGAGAAAAGGGCTATGAACGATTGAAGGAAGAACTTGCAAAAGCTCAGAGGGTAAGGTTCGTTGTCTTGTTTTCTCCCTCTTTTTCTCTCTTGAAAGTGTTTCTAATACTGCAGAATGATAGATGGGCTAGAAGGTGCACTTGAATTCTGCTCATTTATTGTAGATTTATTATGATGTAATTATTTAATGTAAAATCTTCTAAATGCAATGCTGGTGTCTTAGAATTATTCTTTGATATTGTTTATTTTCTAGGGCTGCTGCTGCTACTTAACCATGGAAGCTTTTGCTGTTATATCTTGTTAAACACACTTGCTTTTTGAAATGTAGGCTTTCCTTCATTCTGACATTTGAGAATAGGAGTAATTTTCTGTTGTTCTGTTGTTACCGAATAAGTATTTCTATAAACTGATTATATACCTTTAGAGTCTTCTTTCCTTTGGAGTTTAAAAGTGTAGCATGTGTCATGGAACTTATAAATGCTTTAGAAACAGGAGTGTTTCATAGGGGAATGCCTGCATAGGAAAGAAGCAGTAAAAATCTCTCTGGTGTTCTTTAGAGTACTGTTACACCACACTTCAAATTGAATATGGATACCTTTGAAGACACTGTGTCTCAAGTCATTAATATTTGTAAAGCGCTTTGTCTTGTTTGGATGGATGGTGCTATATAAATGCAAAACCATTATTTATCATTTTAATATTTCTCTGTGCTTAAGTTTTGGAGTCGATTTTGTGCTATTTGTATCTGTGCCCTTTCTTCTCCTCTAGGTGATTCCATTCTTGTTCAGGTTTAAGCTCATCTTGTGTTTGAACTCGCTACCCTCTGTTTGTTACCTTCTCTTGTTGGATGCAGTCACCATTATTGTCGTATGAACCCTTACTACGGATTCAGACATTGCTTTTTCTGTTGATTGTTTTACTGCTGAGTAGTGGCTTCCTTTGCTAATGTGTGTGTTTGCTTAGCTTTTGACCACTGAAAGAAAACATTAACTTGAGCTAAACTTGAGGACTTTGCATGTGAAGATATAATCCTAGCAGTTAAACTTGGAACCCCAGAAAATAAGAACAAATTAACATCCAAACTTTAGAAAAGCTCTTCTTTACAGTATACCAAATGACAGCTCATGTACTTGAAAACCACAACTTGGATCTGCTACTGATAACTTGGAATGATCTAAAAATCTTATTCCAATGTATATCACTTTGTCTCTTAAAGATTGAAATGTTTCCTATTTCACTCTGGAATTTGTTAAGGCTGTTCTTAAGGAAATTACATGAAGGCTGCTAGGACATACTTAACTGCATGTTATATGTTTTCAAACTCTTTGTGTGGTCTTAAAAGCAATTCATCACTAACTTGAGACTGATGTCAGAGCTGTTGCTAATTCTCAACTCTTCATGTGATTCTTACCAGTGTTATACTGCAGAGGTAACTTGCTGTGCTTTCTTTCTAAACTTGCACTGTTTCATAATTGCTTAGTCGTGGCAGGGGTCTGTACAGACTCTACAACAATAAACCTATTTCTTCCATTATACCCGCTTTCTTCCTCTTCCTGCATGAGAGCTAGTTTTGCCTATCCTTAACTCATCTCTGGTATCTTTCTTCCAAAACTCATGGCTATTCCCATAGTGCTGTATCCTCTCTGTGATATTTATATGTCATGCAACCTTTAAACTTCTGTTTTCAAGCATATTCACTTCTGTTGATAAGTACTCAGTTCAAGCCCTTTAGGGATGTAATGAATAGGTAGTGTCTTTGTGTAACTGGTTGTCTTTTGTGTACTGACTTTAAATTCTCTATTCTGTTTACTAGTGAGAAAAATGAAAATTACAATTTGCACTTGAATTTAGTGAGCTTATTGAGCCTGGAAACTTTACAGGCTACAGAGAGTGAACAAAGTAAATGCAAATTTGCTATTTTGCATTTTTCATTTGTTCCAAATTTCCTACTCAAACTGTGTGCTCTTGTACTATACATTTAAGATTGTTTTGAATTTGTTGCAGTTGTGGTCAGAAAGGGAGCTAGAAAGGAAAAATAAATGTGAAGTTTAGGGACCCATCAGTTTTTTTTTTTCACTTTGCTTGGAGTGTAACTTTTTCCTAAAAGGTTTTTTTTTGTATCAGATTATGTATGTATGCCATGTGAATGTTAGACATTTCAATATGGTTCCTGAATAAATTATTCAGTAATAGAATAAGTATTTTTTTCCTACTTTGTGTGTGCCTTGGATTTCTTAAGACTATAGGCTTCTTAAAATGAACAGTGTTGTTCACAAGATTGTTAACAAAGTCTTTCAAAATCTTGTGTCTTGATGAGAGAAAAATACACTTTCTACTTCAGCCTAGATCAGTTACAGTATCAAATCATGTCATAAGATTGGGAGGAAGGTTGGGTCAGAGGTTAACAGCAGTGCTGAATTCTGTACTAATGGGCCATATACAATTTTACATATTTTTGGCTTAAAATGCTCTCTTAATTAAAATGACAGATTTTTTTCAATCTTTGAGACCATTCAGATAATTTTTTGCTTACATGTTCACTAAAGTCATAATTTCTGGCTGTATTCTAAAGGTGGAGATGAGTAGTGTTTGCTTTAGATCATATGAATCATTCTTGTTTCACTAATTGTCTAAAGTAGCATCAGGGAAGATGAGAAGGTGTTAAAAGACTTAGTGATTGTGATGCCTGGGACCTTATGTCCTCATGTCTCTATGCATTTTTATTTTCTCTGCCATGTTTGGATTGATCTCTGTAACTGTGGTTATTGACCATAGGTCAACCACGTGTAGACAGGTGATGGTATTTTGATACATGGTATTTCTTGATACACAAATTTAGATGAGTCCTTGTAAGGGAATACCTTTTCATCTGAGTTAATCAGCATACTGCATATGCTTTGGATAGCTTAACTGTAGTTTCTGAGCTGTAGCATTTCATAGTTATGTTTTTCTTGAATTTTTGTGTGATTTGACCCAAAGCTATTTCCTTGTCAAACAAACTGATGTTTTAGCCCTGTTTGATGAGGAAAGAGCAGTCTGCCAGAGATGATTGTAACAACATGTTTGATTTCCATGTTTCCTATGGTCTTTTAGAGTAAGATCTGTTTGGGTATTAGTAACAAGTAAAATCATGTTTGACTTTCTGAGGTAAAATGTAAAATATTTTCCTAGTAGAGTAAAATTGATTTGTTTTCCCCTGATACAGTAATTCCTGTGAAAGAGATGATAGTATAGAATGTACTGTCAATTTCAATGTAGTTTGAGAGCCTGATTCTCAGAATTAGAATTTTCTTTCAAAGACTTCAATTTCTTCAATAAATTTTTCATCTCAGAAACAAATTGAGTTGTTACAATTGGATCTCATATCTTCAGATCTGTAATGAAACATATTTTAAAATTCTGCATGGATTAATCAATAAACAGGTTCACAATAACTACCCAGGATTTCCAATGGTACTATACAGTACTATTCAGCATTTTAAAATTTCTGTTATTTTCTTGTAAGTTAACAGTAAAAATGAAGGTGCATTAGAACTGTACTGAAGTGTATCCTTTCAATCTCTTTTAAAATCAAATTACAGTTGAAGTGTAAGGCCACAGGCTTGTGATGGTTAAGATGCATTGGTTCTCTGAAGGTGTTTTAGCAGCTCCTGGCTGTATTTGATGAAAGTTTCCACACCTCTTATGCTGTCACAGTGCATTGTAGGCAGAGAAATTTTCTCAGGCGAGTAGAAAGAAGACTGCATGAAAGCAAAATAGAAACATCTTCACCCACACCATAAGATAATTCAATAGTTTGTGAAATGCTGCTAGCTTTGAAATGAGATTCTGCATCTTCTGTCACATCAGATCACTCCCTCCTGAATCTGGTTGCAAAGGACTGATTTTTATGTAGCTTGTTTAACTTGTGTGCTGAGTAAAGACCAGTCAAATAGGAGTGCATTTAATGTAAATTCTTCTTTGACAACTTCAGAATTCAGCAGTGTCCCGCAGTTCAGAATTTAGGTGATACCTGTAGAAAATGTTGTTTCCTTGGTGTTTTGCGTCTAGTTCTGACTTGGTTAAATTGCTGAGTTAGATGTAGGATGATTTTCTTCCTCGAATGTAAAGTGTGAATGGTTTTGAAGCAGTAATTTGCAATTCTAATCTCATGGTTCTTTTTAAATACCCACCCTGTAGTCTGAGAAGATGAAAGAGAAATAAACAACTATATGACCCTTTGATATAGACTTTTTTTTAACTGTAAATTTTTTTTCCCCATGCAAGTTAATTTTTGTTCTTGCCTTCTGTAAGTGTGTTTGTAGTGTGCTTTGTAATAGTTCCTCATCTTCATGTAGTTACTTTTTCAGAGCAGTAATGTGTAAAGGACTGCAGCATGAATGGTTAGTTTAGCACACACAGTTGTCTTTTCTGCTTCCTTATTGGGTCAGGCTGGGAAGTCTCCAGTAATGCCTTTAAGTCACAGGCAGTAGTAGTGTTTCTAATAACTGCTGAGCTTTTTGCTCTGGGCACTCTTCATTTCTGCCCTGCCTAAAAAACCTGAGCTTAAATTTGCTTGGCAAAAATAATGTCTTGTATTATGCTTCTCCTGAATCATGTAATGGAAATTTGCCTAATGTTTGACAAATCCAGCTAAGCAGCCATGAGTAGTAGACTGCCTGGTGTTGTCTTTTTGTTTTCATTAAGAAACTTTACTCATCTACCTAAATTTTAATGTAACCTCTCCTAATGTTTTCAGTTGCAGGCAAAATGTAACTGTTCTATGTAAGCAGTGTATTGGTAGTGGGAGGTGAACGTGGGGTAGTTTTACTTGCACTGTTAGTTTGACAACTCTTGACCTGAATATATTGATACAATCTCCTTTTAAGACGTATTGATGCATATGTAGCATTGTCCTTATAAATCGGGGAAGTAAGCCAAAGGAAATGTTGATGTTTCCTCTGCATTTATAGAAAGTGTTTCAACTCTTTTTTGAGCTTTAAGCATTTTGCATCAGAATTGTCCATTTTCTGATTAAGAACCATACTTTGTATGGGAAATAACTTTAAACCAACACAAAATAATTACATTTTTCCCCCTTTCTTTTTATAACCTTTTTTTTACTCTTTAGTGTTTAGTTTTTTGTATTCCTTTTTCATTCTCGTGCCTTCATCTGTAGCTTCTTTCCTGCTGCCTTTTTGGGGGTTTTTTTTGAGAAAGAGATAGGTCACTGTGTGCAGAATAGTAGCTAGCAAGTAAGATTTGAATAGAATTTGAGAAATACTGTGTTTGGAAAAATCTATCATTTTTTTAAGTGGTAGCTCACAAAACAGTTACATACTAGAAAGCAAAAAAACCCAAATGACAAACAAACTACACTAAAAATCAATCAAAATGTTCAAAATTAAAACCAAATAAAAAAGGATAGAATAATGCCTTTGATACTAAATGATTCCAGAGGAGTCCCTAACCTCTTGTCCTTCAGCCTAGGAGCTGAAGTCAAACAGGACTCTTCACCTTAGAAAAATCTGTTGCCAATTTCATTGCTGAAATTGAGAGCAAGACCTAATACCAGCATGCTGCAAGGCAGAATGGATTTTCCTATGTAGTTGTATGCAACATTACTTCAGTCATGGAGACTTTGGAAGAAATACTAACCCTCTTCCAAAATCACAAGAAAACCTGTCGTTTGGGCCTTTTTTATGACTCTTGTAACTGGCCTCCTGCAATTTTCTGAAGATAGCTATTTTTACTGGCTTGTGAAGGTTTTCAGAGCAAATAATTGCTAGATTGTATTTGAAATATTTAACCTGCTAGTGACAGTCTTTGGTCTTGCATTTCGGGAATGATGGCAGTGTAATACCTTTCTTGACAGGGGGAAGAGGAAAAAGAGGAGATGGATGGGGATGAGAAGGGAGCTAGGGCCAAAAAAAGTTTGAAAGGTCAGAATTGGCTACTTTTCTTTCTTTTACTTTATCTCTACATCCTTCTCTTTCTGCAAGAGATTCCAGGGTTTAATGGATGCAGAAGGGGAGAAAAACTTTCTTTCAAATTTCTTGTCAGCCTGTTTTTACTTCTCTGCAAATTACCCCACTTTATCCTCAGTATGGGTTACATTGGGCATATCTAACCCTTATACTGTCAAATCTTGTTAAAATCTTACTGTAAGAATGGTTATGGTCAGACGTTCACGTAAATTTTAGTGGGTTAATGAATTTTGAATTTCATTAAGTTGCTTTAATTTTATTTATAAATCTGCATAAACAAGGGCAAGGATATATAATTAAAGTATGATTTTAGGAACATTGTAAGGAGATATTTGGAAGACAGTATTTATAGTAAAATATGTTTTAAGATTCATTTAGAATTGCGGATTGTCCTGAGCTGAGTGCTTTTAGATTTTTTTTTAAATCATTTTTTTTTGTTTTTAAAAAGGATTACTTTAAGCATATTTTAAGAAATGGGTAGATGAACTGGTGTTCTGTCTGCCCCAATAATTAATTTGATCTACTTTTTATGAAGCTACAGCCTTTTATACTTCCAGGAAAAAAGGTTTTTTTTTTACTTCAGAGTATTTTGGAAATGTTGATGTTTAGCTTAGGTGTACATTAGATTGGCCTGGTATAATTCTGTACTGCAGGAGGAAACAGCCGTATATGCATAGCATTAATTTAATTGTTTTTAGTGTTAAGATGACTATTTTGAAAGGCTTTGTCTAGCAAAGGTTTTATGCTCCTCTGATTATTTCCTTTTTTTTTTATTCCCTCTCTTGTGGTATTAGCTTTAAAAGGCCAAATTATTACTCTAAGTCAGAATAAATAACTTTCAATTTTCCATAGGAGCTGAAGTTAAAAGATGAAGAATGTGAAAGGCTTTCTAAAGTGCGAGATCAACTTGGACAGGAATTGGAAGAACTTACAGCTAGTCTTTTTGAGGTTTGTTGGAGTCTTCCATGTGATATACTTAAGGGAAGCTGAGCCAGATGTTTTATGTAGAACCAGTATGTTGTATGCTGAATTAATCTACAATAAGTGCATAAAGGGATTTTTGTCCTGAAGACTTGGGTGTGTTGAAATAGAGGCTTAAGAGAAAGCAGCAGACTTTTCACTTAGATGCGAGTCACCTTATTGAGCTTGTCAATCTGCCTAGACACAAAATGAAGAAATTAAGGGAAATATATCAGCTTATTTTTTGGCATAACTATTTTGAGACAGCTTCTCTGTCTGACAACAAGGCTATCTAGATAAGAGCTAAATTTGGGGTTGCCATGGTGACTAAATAAAAAAATAACGTAGTTCCAGATGAATGGAGGTAGCAAGCACATAACTTAACCATGCTTTCAGCTTCTGAATTTCGGCTCTGGCAGCCGGCTACACCCACAGACTTCAAAAGAAACATTAATTCTGAGTGATGCACCAGGGTGAAACCTGGTTACCAAATGAGAAGCCTGAACTTTCAGTGGGACCTTTGCATTTGAGGAAAAGGCAGTAGTACCAGGCAAAGATTGTGAAATTGTATTGCACAGAAATAAAAATGCTAAATCCATAACTTGAAGTAGGATCAATTCTCATTTTATCTTAGGAATATATATAGGAGTACTTTGGGCCTAAATTGTCGTGTCTTTAACTGTCAGAATAAATTTCATAATCCATGGATGATTTATACATTTACTAAATTGTAAGTGTAGGCTTTCAGCATATGCATAAAGATACAACATCAGGTGTGTTTTAGAAGCAGTGTTTAAGTTTATGATGTTGTATAAAAGTGCTATTAAACATTTGAAAATACTGGCATTCAAAAATCAAATCACGAACCACATCCTGGTAGAGCAAGGTTACTTAAAATATTAAGCAGTTCCTTTGTGTAAAAAAATAAATAGAAGAGTGGAAGGGTATTTTTATAGTATAAATATTTGTGTATGCTGGGGGGGAGGAAAATGTCAGGCAGATATTTTAATTGTGGAGGAATAAAAGAAAATTATCAGTGAATTTTTTTATTTATGACATTGTATTGCTTAGAACATGTGTCAGTTTGTTAAAAATATGTTTGAAATTAAGTTTATTAGTAATAATAGTTTGAGTTTGAATTGTCCAGACTACTGTTATAGGCAAGTTTTCTGTTGTGATTTGATTTCACTTAGAGGCTCTAACAAGACACAGTGGTGAGGTTTATTGATTTTTTTGCGCTGGGATCTGCAGCCCTTGAATTCATGTTTAATTTTGAATCCCACTAATTTAAGCAGCCATATAAATGGATGTGCTAGGGCTTATATTGTTGCATCCCAGTGGAGGATTGAGACTTGTTTTGCACAGCTGGGTGCATATATTACATTATTATACTGTAATAGCACAGTAACATGCTTTGCTTTCAAAGATGCATCACTAAGCAGAAACTGCATGATCAATGTTAAATGTATTTGTACACATTGTATAAATGTGTATGTTGCCATTCCTGCATGTGTCTTGTTACTTACAAGAATTTTACAAACCCATACTATACAGCTGTGTTGTATGCTAGTGGGAGCCAGATCTCTTGGTATGACAATGTATGAACTTTTTCGTTTTATTTATATAGTGTCCAGATGTGCTAGGCGCTTTACAGATATGAAATGGATCCTATCCCAAGTAATTTGGTTGGTGGCTCTGATATTTCGATTTTTGTTACCTTCAGTAAGCACCACATGAGAAAGTAATTTGATCATAGGCACAAATTGCTGGATCAGAGCCTGAACAAATACATGATACAGACAAAAGGCATAGAGTTATGAGGTAAAAGGATGTTGGAAAAACCCTCCGTCCTTTTATGCTTCCTTCTTTATTGACTTAGCCTTGTTTCTTTACTTGGATTGTTTTATTAGTGCCTTTTCCATTCTACTTTAAAATATGCTTATTAAATGATGGGGTGATTTATGCTGTTGTTTTTTCTGTTTTATTGATGGCAAGAATTTAGACTTCATAGTTGTTTGACTGGTTCCTTCATGCCAGAGTTTACAGTTGTCTAAAACTGGTTATTCTGGCTACAAGAAGGGAGAAGTTCTTTTGAATGTACTACTGTGCCTATGCTGCTTTTGTTGCTGCTGGTTGAGTTTCTCTCTTGGGGGTCAAGGAACTTTCAGCCACCGAAGCGTGACTGGAGCCTGGTGTTCATGACAGGTATTGTTCCTGCTGGAGTGGGGTGGGTGGACTTGCTGAATTTCTGAATCTGGGCTCAGGACCAAGGAGAGCCTTAGTTGGCCAATGATGAATCAAAATCATAGGTTTGTAGGGATTTTTTTTTAATGTAGCTATTTCATTTCAGACTGTTGCACGTCATAGTAGTCACAAGTAGTCTTCATGAAGCAAATGTCATTAGTTGTTGGATTTTTTAAATTTGTGTGAAGCATTTACACTAGTTAAACATCTTTTATAGGAAGCACACAAAATGGTTAAAGAAGCAAATGTCAAACAAGCTGCAGCAGAAAAACAGTTAAAAGAAGCACAAGGAAAGGTGAGTTATTCTCCAACTTGTTTGCTTTGTATTTTCACATGGTTTTAAATCCAAGTGTGAATCATATATGTAGATAGAGCATTACCTGTATACATTTTTGGAATATGTAGTCAGTTGTTTTGTGTTCCTTGACATATTCTTCGTGAACACTCATGGACACAGTGTTTCAGTGTCCTGTCAGCCAGCAAGGTGCATAGGAAGCCAGTGCTACTACAATATGCAATTGCCTAGGCATCTGTGTGTTAGTGCTGTTGGAAGATGAAGTTTTGATTTGCACCAAGGTAGCTGGAGATGTTTTTAATTGATTTAACGTATTTATAAACTAATACATTTTCTGTTTGTTAATGACCTTATTCTCCCCTGCCCCGTGAAGATTGATGTCCTCCAGGCTGAAGTAGCAGCACTAAAAACACTAGTACTGTCTACTTCACCGACATCTCCAACTAAGGACTTCCAGTCTGGTGGAAGAACTCCTTTTAAAAAAGGCCATGCAAGAAACAAGAGTACAAGCAGTGCTATGGGTGGCAGTCATCAGGATCTTACCATGATGCAGCCAATTGTAAAAGACTGTAAAGAGGTAATGTATAAGGATCGTTCTCTTTTTGCTGATAAACTGGCTTTGCTTTGTTTTACTCACAATAAATAGATTATATCTTAAACATTCATTTAATGCTTCCTATCTTAGAGATATTTTTCATTAATGAAAGAATTTTCCTTATATAACAATAGGTGGTGATTTTTCCAAGTCTTATTTACCTCTAAGTCATTAAGGGAAGACGAGATTAGATTTCAAATACTGGAATTGCATGTGGTGATTAAAAAAATTCCAAACAAAACCAAAAAATAGAACTGAATGATAACTTCTGGTGGCTTTTTAATGAAATCCATTACTGAAGGTTCATAAACTTTCATAAGTGTTGTATAAACTGTGATAGAAAAGAGGAAGAAGAATTTTACAGATCAGTAGTGAGTGAAAGAGGCCAGTAATTAGAGAACAAGTCACTGGAATCCTGGGGCCTGTGTGGGGGTTTTTTTGTTTGTTTTTTTTTTGCTTGGTTTATTTGCTTGTTTTTTAAATCTACTCACGTCACTGAAAATAGGGAAATAATAGGCAAGGGGTTGGTACTTGAGTCCTTGGAATGGTAGTAGCAAAAATTGACTGAAGTGTTGAGAAGGAGCTTATTTTACTGGATGGTTAGTAGAACAGCAGATGAAATCCAAAAATCAGTAAATGAGAAATGAGGCATTTAGGAAAGAAATTCAACTAGCAAGCTTGCAGCTGTGAACTTGGACAGAGCTACATTGTGCTGGAAAAAGCCTTGTGTCCTTGCTGATCATCGTCTTAAAACCCCATCTCAGTGTTCGGTGATGGCCAAATACGTACATTTCTTAGGAAAGGAATAAATAACAAAAATAGAAGTATTATACAGAAGAAGTATTATACTGCTGTATAAACATGCAATGAGAGTGTTTCTGTATATGCAGCTATGATATATTCATCTCAGAAAGGACACTGAAAATACCAGGAAGTGTGACATAGTCAAACCTAACAAAAAGATTTCTGTGTAAAGATACTTGAGGTAGAAGAAAAATCTCTGTAATCTCAGGTGGCATGGGGAAGATGAATGATGAACAATCATTAATCAATTAATGAGAACTCTGGAAGCTAAAAGGAAAATAATTTTTAGTCAGTACATAATGAAATGTTGTCACAAGGAAGCAAGATTAAAAATATGTTCAAAATAAAATCATGCAAAGTGACAAAAGAAAAGCCTCTCAGGATATATAGAAGACAGATATGACATTTGGCTTAGCAAGCTTCTTTAGCTACAGACTGCTAGAAGTCTGGAGGCTGTAAAAGAGTACACGAGTGTACTTCCTCTCAGATGTCTCTTCAGCCAGCTCTGTGACTGCTGGCTATTGTCAGAGGGGTAATATGCTGACTGGATCTTTATACTTTATTTTGCTAGTCATCATTAATTGCATCTGTACTGGACACCATTTAACTATAAGCCTAGAAAATTAAGACATCTTCCAGTTTGTGTTTCATACTAAAAAAAAATTAGATTATTTACAACCTGCTTGCCCACTTTCAGTGGTATCCAGGATTTTTCCTTACTAGAACTGAATCCTTGTTGCCCTTCAGAAAAGGGGAGGACTGGAATGGAATCTAGTTACTTTGTAAACATCCCACCAGGGTCATGGCTCAATGAAATTTTTAACTGTTGGGCAAGAGTGAGAGACCAGAGTAATCTGTTTTGCCTTAGTTTCTCATGAAGAGAGGGTGGTAGTCGTGGAGGACATGCTGCAGAAGAACCAGTCTGCCTGACACTTTTCTTTAGTTAATTCACCTTTTTGTTGGCTGCATAAGGAGACACTTCAAGGCTGCTCAAATTGGTGACTTTTTCCTCCAGTGGTGGCCCAGGGAATCACTAAGAAACACAGGGATTTTCCACCCACTGTGACTTGAATATTTTTATCTCTCTTCTGAGCAGGAGTATTTAATGGAATGTAGAATGGGATGAAAAAAACAAGAGCGCCTTTTGCACAGTAGTTAGGACATTGTTTTAAGTAGGGGATACATGCTTTCCAAGCTGTTCCTGTTATCCAGTGCTTTGTCATTTTGTTTGCTGGTTTTATTTGTAGCTGCTCCAAGGTAATTTTTTTTTGCATTTCTTGGAGCTTGGGTCTGCAACCCTGGTTCAGTCCCCTTATTGGTTGTTTGTGCCACTGAGTTGTTACTCTTTGGATCTTATCCTTCTGATTTTGAGCGCCTTGACTTCTAAAGGGGTTCAAGAGTACCTTTGCTCAGGGCTGTGTATTGGCCCTGAGCCAATAGCTTTGGACACTTTTGCAGAGTCCTCCACCTGTAGCTTCGTGTTGTGGATGGAGCTGGGTGTAAGTACAGGTCAGCTCTCAGATTTCTTTGTGGAATGTAGACAGAGTCACGAGTATCTGGCTGTCCACCCTAAATTGCAGTGGAGCTAGAAAGCTGCCAAAATCCCAGAGAAATATTTCCTAGCATATGGTAGTAACCTCTAGGATAAATAGACATGTCTAGTGAATTTAGATATGAAAAAGATTGAGATAAGCTGAATAGCTGCCCAGATCTTAAGCAGATAGGTAGTATCCCCTCACCAGAAATGTTGATAAATACATCACTGTTGTTCAAGAGCTGAGATATTTTGCTGATGTCATATTTACTGTAATAAAAGAATAAAAAATTTAACTAGAATTATTATTACATTTAACTGTATATTTAATTTCAGGTAATCAAAACTGGGATCTAGTGAAAGCATATGTAAATGCAGGGAGGAGATACACATGTATTACACATTGTAGATTGAAAATTAAGATCATCAAGCTGTGGTCACTGAACAATTTTTTTCCAGGCAGCTTCTTTATAAGCTGTAGGTTTGAGTAAAATTGAGTAAATCGAGAAAAAAGTTAATAAGAAATGCATCTTAATTTTTGGAATTCTAGAGTACAGATAAAAGATGGATGTTTTTCTACTGGTATCTCTTGATTGTATTAATTTTAAAGCCAGACTGAGATGAGTCTAAGTTATGGGAAATGTTCCTTTAGGGAGCAAGTTACACGTATTGAATTCCACTTGTACAATGAAGTTGGTGGCTTAGCAACACAACACTTATGGATTAGCTTAGTTAAGATAGTTGTTCCTGGTTGTACCTGAGTGTAATGCAAGTGGCTCTAATGAAAAACAAATTTTCCAGTCTAATTTTTGTAGGTTATTTTTTAAGAAAAAAAAAGAAAATAAAAAGAATAAAGTTTAATCAAAAAAACCTGAAAGTGATGAAAGAACTCCCCAAACATACATGTAAAAGAAGGGCAAAGTGCTGAGAACTGAGAAGGGATATGATGCATGGGGAATGGAAAAGAGGTTGGTTCAAAGCAGTATACTGATCTTTTAAATAGGATAAAAAATCAATTTTTAGTATATGCTATTTCCCCATTTCATTACCTGTATTTTTTTAATTGTACAAAATTTTAAATTCACATCCTGGCTATCTTCTCCTGCAGTGCACATCCTTTCTATAGTTTTAGGAGTATATGTGTATTGTAGTTCCAGGAAGTAATTTAAACAGGGCAAAAGTGGATGCATTATCTCCGTGTATTGAGAATTGTATGTTTTCATTTGCTTGAATTTACAGGCTTAGGAAAGTGGATTTAACAAGGTATTTGTTGCTGAACTGTGGTAGCATTCTTTCAATTTGCACATTACATTCTTTCAATTTTTACATTACAATAGAAAGCATTTTAATTCTTATTATTTACCTGTGGATATTTGCAAGTGATAGACACTAGTGTGATAATTACATTAATAAAATATGTGAATCCTTGTGTATTCTAGGCTGACCTGTCTCTGTACAATGACTTCAGATCTTGGAAGGATGAGCCTACTATGGACAGAACATGTCCTTTCTTGGACAAAATTTATCGGGAAGATATTTTTCCATGTTTAACTTTCTCCAAAAGTGAGGTAATGGAAATGGTCTAAATGTGCTCACTGATATCTTTCACTTAAATATATTACATGGAGCCAAAAGACTACTATATTGTTTTCAGTATGAAGTTTAACCATTTTTGTTTCATTTGCTTCATTACAGTGAAGTCCTAATAAAGTTTGGTCTGAAGTATTGAAATGACAATTTTTTTTCTTCACTATTCCATTCAATTTATGCTCTTCCAGATAGGGCCTTTTTAAGTCTACTTCTTCAAATATTACTTCTGTCTGTTAGAATCTGATCTTTGTAGGAATGGATGGAACTTTTCTTCCTGATACTTCAAATACCGTGTCAAAGTTGTGTTCTGTCTCTTGTTTATATAGGGGGCAGTAGAGACCAATGTATTTAATTTTGTGGACTGATTTGCTCTCCTATCAGTCAGAGCCGACTGCAAGCATAGTCTGGGCCTTTTCTTGGAGAGAGGGTTGAGTTACAAGAGTTATACTTTGGGATTTCAGATTCAACAGGGGCAGTTGGTAAATATGGTTTTAGAGGAATCAGATTATGAGACTTTTTTCCTTGTGTTATTCCCCCCACATTCTCCCATGCAAAGGAAAGACTGGAGTTTTTCCTATCCTGGGAATAACATGAAACTTATTACAGATCCAACTGCTTTACTTAGTTTTTGTTCTTAAGCACCATTTACAGACTGTACTTGTAGTATTGGTCAGTAGGGAAAAAAGGAGTGTACTAGATTTTTATAAAAATAAGAACAAGAAATTTTAAAGTCCTAAGTATTAATATTCTTTCCCAATAAAATTAAACACTTCACATAGAAAATCCTACATTTTCTTCATAATGTTTTCTGTTGTTTTCAGGATGTATTATGTTCTTTTCCCATGCTTTTAATCTACTGTTACTTGCTGGCCATAAGCACATGCAGTCTTTTAGTTAATTGTATACCAGTTTGTTATGGTTGGTGTACAGCATCATATGAACCTCTACCACTAAAGAGTTTATTTGGTACTATGGGAATTAAATTGCTTCTGCAGTATATGTGGGTAGGCCATCCTGTTGTCTTTTGCAGCAACTTAATTTTGGATTTTGTTCTTTACTGGTAATCTAATTACTGTAATTTGTATTGCCTTTTAAGGGAAGAATGAGGCTTCTAACACTTGTCAGTTACACTGTTCATTGTTTCCAGATGCTGTGTGTAGTGACTAACTCTTGTTTTACTTGGCTATTGATAGGCTAGTGTGCAGTTAAACCAAATAATAAATTACACATGTATTGTGTTTTTGAGTAATTAAAAGTGCAGTTATGTGAATGGCTGAAATATTACATTAACTCTTAGCCTCTTGTGAGTATGTGTAGTATTGTGTTTTTGGGAGATGGCAGAGAGAATATTCCATATGAACTACTTTAATAGTAACATTCTGGTCTTAAAATAATCAAGGTAAAATAGAAAAAATATCTTTATCACTTAATAGGAAGGAAACTTGGCACAAAATTATTTCATTAGTAATGTAAGTTGCATCTTTTTTTAAATCAGGTAATGGCTATTACTTGAAACAGTGGTCTTGGGCAAGTGTTCAGTCCAATCAAACAAAATGGTCACATTTCCAGTGTCTTATGATTGTTTATAAGGAGTGAACATAAAAAACCTGAGCCAAGTTGCACTTTAAGTAGACTAGTGTTTGAAAGTCGCAACTGGTGTTCGTATATGTTGTTCAGTCTTACTTGTGTGAACACCTTCCTAGAGCTATCTTTAGCTGAAAAACGGTGGCATAATATTTACTTGTTTTATTCAAGATAAAGATGTATGCAGCACACTTTTGTATTTTTCATAGAACACAATAAAATTATACCAATTTTTTTAAAATACAGTTTGTGCCATATTCAGTCTCTGACAAGTGTGTAGCATGTACAAAAACATGTGCTGTTTGGTTGTTTGAGGAAAGGCTGAAAATAAAGTTAGTGTTTTAAACATACTTCACTACATTCCTGGCTGTAGAGGAAGTTAGGTTGCCTCAGGGCAAGGCAGGGTTATTTGTAGGGCAGAATTTAAACAGGAGCCTGGAAATGACTTGCTCATGAGAAAAGTGAAATCTTATTTGTAATTGAATTTTTGTTTGGTGGGTTGATTTTTCCCCCTCCCCACCCTGTGTTCTTAACTTTCCAGAAGAAGAAATATATCACTGCTTTGAGGCAATGGATGAAGCAGAGCTGTTTTTAACTGCTTTCTAAATTTCTCTTGCAGTTGGCCTCAGCTGTTCTGGAAGCTGTTGAAAACAACACTCTGAGCATTGAACCTGTTGGCTTGCAACCTGTTCGATTTGTGAAAGCTTCTGCAGTTGAATGTGGAGGACCAAAGTATGTTGAGCTAACACAGGGTGATAATCTTGACTCATTTGAGATCTCTTGGCTTGAGAAAACTGCTGTCAACTGGTTACTCAGTCAAATTTGTGTATCTTAAATTTCCTAAAATCTAAGACTTGAAGATTATTGTTACAAATTTTATGGGAAAGTAAGCAGCTAATAAATGAAACTTCAAAAAAACACCACCACCTAAAATAGAACAAACCCTATCATTTGGGGAGAGCTTGACTTTTGCTTGTTTTGATGCATTAACCCCAAAAGTAACACTCACCTCTTTGGAGAAGAAAGACCATTCTGATACTTAAACCAGATAGTTTTGAGCTGAGGGCTCTCAGCTGGAAAGCAGCATGAAAGAAACAGGTATTGTAGTAGTACAGGCTGGATTTATGACATTGGGAATACTTGTGGCATAAAAAATTCAGGACATATGTAGGATGCTGACAAAGGTAGCTGAAATATTTGAAAAATACAGAGTTAATCCTCTGAATTTGAGCAGGAGGAATGTAAGTGGGAAAGAAGATGAATGAGAGTTTAAGCCTGAAGTAGGAAATAACCTTCCTTCCTGTCATTCAAAGTGTATTTTAAAAATTCTGGAATAGTTCTAGAGAAATGTGAAGCAAGACTTGTTGTCAGGTAGTGATACAAACATTGAAGTTGGATGGAGCAACTTGCCTGAGGCACCGGGGCTTTGATGTGGAGAAGGAAAGGGATTGTAGGATGCCTTAGTGCATGTCGGAGTAAAAAAAGCAAAGTCAGTCTGGATATTCATCTGAAGCCTTCCAAGTCTTGAGAAAGACTTGACCTTTCTGTTGGAGGTATTTTGGACAAGTTGGCGATTTAGTCTGTAATACTTGATTTGAAAGAGCATCAAAATGTTTTCATCTGGCTCTAAGATTTTTTCATTGCCATTGCTTTTTAATCTTTGTTTTTCCTCTGTTGAGTGGAAGAGAAACTGCAACTGACACATCTCAAAATTCTTTATTTTCTCTTTAAAGAAGCAGGTTTATATGTTGTGTGTTTTATTACTTAGTCTTTGATCCCTTTTATCCTGCAAAGTTCAAGCATTCAAATATTTTTCAACTTCCTCCTATCACTAGAACACTTCTCGAGTTGTGGCAGCCTCTCATCAGAAGGGCCCACACCAGTAATGGAGCTACTCAAAGGGTAGTGAATTCCTATCTAAGATCTGCCACTGTAAGCCATGTTCCATGAAAGCACTAGAGAATTTGGACAGTCAGAAGCCACTGAAACAAGTCATGTGTCACTAAAGAACTACTGGCAAATGGATTTAAATTCATTGTGGTTCAAGCAACTTTGCTACATTTTGATGTGATGAAATACTTAGCCAGGCAGGAGACTCAGCTGCATCATTCAGACATTTCTGGAGATTTTTAACCTGTTTTTTGCAGTGTAGGATAACTTTTAAATCAGAACATAAAAAATCCTTAAATATTTGGCGAGATATGAAGATTAATATTTTGAGATGACAATGCACGAGTTATAATTTAGTTACTTTGGATATACCAAAAGGTCAGGCAAAATCTTTTCTTCCTTTTCCAACTCTTCTGTACCAACAAAAACTTCAGTGGTGCTGCTTGTAGATAAGTAATAGGTAAGGAATCTGCAGTATTTAAGTGTAATTTGACAGCAATTGTGCTTTGCCTTATATATTATTACTGGCACTGAATGGGAAGCAGGTGTTGGAGTTTTCACTGAATCAGTGTAGCAGTTTCAGGTTTTTATTTTCATATGGTGCAAAACGCTTGTTTAATTGAAACGATCATCTTAAATGGGTAACTTAATATAGACAGTCTGAAAATACACAATAAAAAAAGCTAGAGCAACGTTCTTAAAAGAAGTCATTTTGTTGTATATTTGCATTTTGTTGTACATTCGTGAGAGGGAGCAGATGGATAAAATAGTGGGTAACAGCCTAAATAGCATAGTGAGGAGTGGAGGACAGAGAGCTGTGATAGTAGTACAGAAAGGTTCTGAATACAGTGAATTTACTGAATGGTAACTGTGATGGTGTGTAGTGAGTGCTGCCTTAACAAAAGACAGCTGGGTTTCCCCAGAAGATTCACATAATTGTCCCTGTGGGGAACAAAGCACTGAGCTGTGTGTGCTGTACAGCACGAAACTGAGTCACCAGCAGGAGTGCTCAGCATTTAACTGATGTGATGGAAGACAACATAGAGGAGGCAATTATGTAACCAGAAGAAAAAAAGGATTTTATTTTCCTAGCATTGAAAGTTTGTATTCTGACAAAAGCTAGACTGAAATTGTGATCCAGCTTGCTTCAGCTACTTTAGGATTTCTTGTATCAATGAACTGCTGTCAGTCCTCATAAATTGCTATGGAAAATCGTATACACACTTCAATTTTCTCCTGTTTTACATGGTTCTGTGGACCAGCTGCAGGCAATTTAAAAGGGCCGATGCACCAGTGTTCAGAACCACAGAGGCTTAGTAATTTTTGTTTCACTTTTGAAAGGCAGCTTATTCTTAGACTCCCCAGTTTCATGAGGTAGGAATGGGAGAAAGAAGAACCAGCAGCTTTTAAAATTAATGAAACAGTGGTTGCCATGACAACCCAATTCATCTGAGATCCTATAATACAGACATTCCAAATAAATCAAATTCTTCTCATCTTTAAAAATTCATTGTTTTCCTAAATTGTTTTTTTTTTTTGGAACAGTTTATGGTGACTAATGACCTTTCCTGAATACTGCATAGTTGGAATACATCGGCAGTAAATTTAATTATTTTGCTCTCACTTTTTGTAATGCTAACAGAAAGAATTACTGCCAGACTGCCCATTTTCCTTTGTCCCAAAAGATTTTATACTTTGAATGTACAATATGATTTCAATTTGGGCATAAATGCAAAACTGGATTAAAAATGCTTCTCAGAAGACTACTCTTCTGTGGGGCTGATTTTTTTTTTTAGAATGAAATACAATATCAAGCAGAACTTAAAAAAAAACTGTTTAAATTTTGGCATTAACCGATAAATTTTAAAAATGTTTATTTGACATATCAAGAAGTAATTAAAGAAATATCCTATGCCAGAATTGTCAAGCCAGTTTAAATTAGTGAATATGAAAGTGCATTCCCAGAGCTGAAGGAAGTTTTAGAATTCAAAAAAAGCATCATAATGCACCAATATTGAAATTAAATTAGGCCTTGTGGAGCTAAAATAATTGGTAACATAATGGAATAATTGCAGCTTGTAAAATGAAGATCGAGAATCATCTATCTGTGCCACTATGAAACAGTTACATTAACACCATAAACACATGCATGTGTTTAGACATTATTGTCAAATTTGTTTATTGCATCATGTGACCTTTATATTTGTAGGAAATGTGCTCTCAGTGGACAAAGTAAGTCATGCAAGCATAGAATCAAATTAGGAGATTCAAGCAATTATTACTACATTTCTCCTTTCTGCCGTTACAGGGTAAGTAGATTTACTATGATTTAATTTTGTATAGTGGTTATTTAGCTACTTTTTCCATACCTCTATACAAATTTACATTAACCACCATTATTTTTATGAGTTTAGATCACTTCTGTGTGTAACTTCTTTACATATATTCGATACATCCAGCAAGGACTGTTGAAGCAGCAAGATGGTGAGTATAAAAAAATTGTATTTGACCTACATAAAGAGACATTTGCATAGTGCCTGTTCCTAAAAGGTCCTCTCAGTGCAACAAAGTTGCTAGCTGTGACCTGACATTACAGGTTATCAGTTTATAGTCATTATTGTAATTTTGAGAATGGGATGATATTTCACTCTCCAATACTGTATTTTTTTAAAACAACGAATTATAATGCATTGGTTTTCAGTCCGTTTAAAAACCTCTTCTACATAAGAAATGTTAAAACAAAATCTAACTAGAGGAGTTAGACACAGTTTTTCCACACAGTATCAAAAATCAAATCTTTGTCCCAGAATATGGAGGTAGTTTGGATACAAAAAACTTAAGTTTGGTTTGATCTGGGCCATTTTTCCTTTAGCTTGGTGTTTTGTGTAGTGGCAATTGAGATAGCTGTTCTTGTCAGACTGTTTTTTCAGGAGGAGCTTGCAAGAAAGACAATATTTTGGCTTAAATTGCAAAATGTAAACAGATAACCTTTTATATATGCAGAAAACCTGTAATCATTCATCTGAGTGCAGCTGAGAAATGAGATCATTGCAGTGGCATGGCCAAATCTTGATTAGGGCTCTGATTATAAATGTAAGGCTTGATCACCCTCCATCCCAAAAGAGAAATGTGTTTTTTACTGCCATTGCTTCAGGCTGTGGCTTGTGGGGGGTTCCCTACCTTTGTTACCCAGTTGCTTTGGTCATGTCAGAATGACCAAACAGCTGCTTATTTAAACTGTGTCTGCACAGTAATTCAGAAATTTGCTTATCTGTGCTATGTGGTTCCAATATGTCCATATAAAAGAAGATGTTTGTGAAAACATATTCACAGTGCACCTAATTACTTAATTCTGGAATTCAAAAAATACTGCATGTCGGTGGTGCAGTTTTGTTGTTTTGTCTTCATTTTCAAGACCATTTATTACCTGTTTATCACTATAAAAGGAACAGAAGATGATTTGACTGTGTTTAAACTGCGCACAATTGATTTAATTGTATTTCCAGTCCAGGTAAAGAAATATTGCCAAACAGCTTTCAGTCCAAAATTTTTTTTAAACAGGTCATATCACTCAGGCTCCCAGAAATAGTAAGCATAGTTAGTGGAAAAAGTGTCATTAGCACTATGTCAGTAGTAAATTAATATCTTTGCTTTCAGTGTGAAAATGTAAATTTTTTTAATTCAGTTGCATTTTTGAAAGTAAAGTAAAACAGTTAAACATTGTAATATTTATGGATGTCTGTGCATTTCATTATTCCAGTTTTCAAGTCTCTGTGGATTTGCTTCATCAAGAATTTGGCTAGAATTAGCCCTGCTTTGCTACCTCACCTATAGTCATCTCTTCCTGATGTTTCCAAATTTCAAGAGCTCAGGATTTTAGCTACACCCAAATATTTCTAACCTGAAGTACTCCTGAGGTGATAGATAGACTTACTTACAAAAAATAATGCTGTTAATTTTCAATGTTAAAGGGTCATGGAATTCACCAGAAATTCAGCTATTTCCTATACTTAATTATGTTCATAAAACCTTCAGATGGTGGTAATTTTTACTGATTTACTAATATCACTGAAGATCTTGAAAATCGTTATTTAAGTTTTAATATGGTTTGTAGTTAAAAGGCTTTTACTTTGACCAAAAGGACCTGTGAAGTTTCAACTAAAAATTGTTTAATTTGCTATTGAGATAAAAAACTTAATGGATTTTTAAAATTCATATAAAACACTCAATGTTATCAGATTGATGTATTCTTCTCAAGAAGTTTGTAAAAAGAAAGTTTGGTGTTTCAGCTCAGTTGCCATTTTAACCACTAGAACATAGAATTTGCATTTTTAGCTTTATATAAGGATTTCAACATTACATTCACAAAAATGTAGGCACTCATCATAATTGTCTGTTTAATGTGCTGCGTGCATTTCTACTAATGCGCCACATAATTTTTAAGACAGAGGTCACTTTTACAAAAGTGTTTTTTGAACTGTGGTAGGGAAGACCTCGTGCTTGTTGTTCAGGTTAATGATATTTGTAGACATTCTACATCAGGATCTTGACTGCCCCATGATTTTGATTTGTATTGCTGTGACATCTAGAAGCATAAGCTGTGCATTAAGCTTACCACATTTAGGAAGATACAGATGAAATAAGAAAAAAGGGTCTCGTCTACCCAGTTTATTTTTGCTAGCAGATCAATGTACAAAAAAAGGGGAGCAAGAAAGATTATAAATGTCATAATTATAAAAAAAATTACAGATTATTTGATGAAACAATTCTTGTTCAACAAGCTTTACTTTTTTCTTTTGGAGTCACTTAGTTTCACAGAAAATGAGCCAAGGGGCAGGGAAGCTTAAATAAGAAACTGCAATTAATTGAAGCTGAAAAGAAGTACTGATATAGTTCTGTTCTCCATTTTAAAGAAATCTAAAATCTGAAGAATTTTTCTTAGAACTCTCATTTAGAATGTTTAGAATATGCACTTGAACAAATTTTGTCACAACCAACACAATTAGTCTTTACATGCTAATGCTGGTTTTATCAGATGTTTGTTATGAAGTTCCTCTAAACAAATGTAGAGTAAGGCAGCCTCAATACATCAGTTGAAAAAAAAAGTGAATTTGGTATATTTAATGATATTTCTGTCTTTTTTAGTGGATCAGATGTTCTGGGAAGTTATGCAGCTGAGACGAGAGATGTCACTAGCAAAACTTGGCTATTACAAAGAAGAGCTCTAAAACTTTTTACTCTTGCGCGTGCATGAACTTCATTGAATATGCATAACTAAAATTGCTGAACCTTTTTTTGTCACTTGATATTTATTTCCACAAAGTGGGTCCAAGATCTTTCTCCATTTGCAGATGGCACTAAGAAGTACTGTGATTGTTTTAAACTGACCTATGCTGTATATGCGTACATATAACACTTAGTTGAACAAATGTGGTAAACACTTGCAGGTGTATTAGTGATTGTAATTTACATTTAAAAACAAGACTTCTGATTAAAGTGTTAATCTGAAACAGTCTCTGTCTTCTGTTCTTTGTGATGCAGAATGATGTGAACCTCCCCAGTAGGACACTTCAAAATGTAAAACTGATTTTACGGAGAGTGAATAAATGCCTGGTATTTTTTTCAGTGTAGTGTTTAGGTGCACTTATGTAGCTCTCTATGTATATATGCCAGTACAGTTAACAGACATCTGGGAGAACTTGGAATTGTTTGCATTGCTGCTTTTCTATACTTGTAATTTTTAAAAATATGTATGTAAGAAGAGAAACACATATAGTGTAGAGTCACAGCACAATAAACCTGAGTCTTTTCACTAAGGAAAGGTGCTTCTCAAATATGAAGGAACAATAAAATTATCTCGTTTTCTCTTTGGTTAGAAATCTATTCTGACCCCTATATGACTGCTGAAACCTTTCTCATTCCCTCTAATTTTCTTTCACTAGAATTTTTTCATTTCTTTAAATTAGATCTTTCTCCCACTCTTCTGGGATTTCCAGTTTTCAGTGTCTTATACATCATTTGCCCTATGGTTGTTCTTGAAACTGGGGAATTTCTGTTATGTGATTTCATTAACATGCTGATGATAATTTCCATATAATGTTACAATTTGTGTGTATGAAAAAAATGGTGTCAGAGAACCCCAAAAAAGGATCCTTGCCTCTTAAGAGATGCTTTTTCTGTTGCATTTCCTTGGCACTTGAAGTTCAAGTGATCATTTTTTTCCTGAGCATTGTCTCAGCTGAAAGCAGACAGTTGAGGATATTAGAAGGAATATGGTTGTGGGTATACAGTAGACTTGCCTTTTTGGAAAAAACATTGGATCTCAGTCCTGATAACTGTTCATTAGTTGCACACAAGGTTAAAACTTTGACAGGTAAACTGACTAGAAGATGAGCTTATACAGTTGGTTTTTTAAGAAGAAGCATCTCAGTGGGTACAGATCTCTTTGCTGAACAAAACCAACGCTATTCATCACTGTCTTGCTGCAGTGTACTCAGTTTTCAGAGAAGTCAATAGAATGAGCGGTGAAATTTAATACCATGCTTGTGCTGCTTGTATATACGTGAAAACACTTTGCAAATGTTGGCTTTGATGGACATTTCAATGTTGAGGTAAAAGCAAACAACTGAACCTAGGTATTATTAGTAATGGAATATGTATGTCCAACCTGGGCTATTTTATTAATGAGGGAATACTTGCTGTTGTACAAACCTGGAATAATTCTACTAGCAGTTGTTAAAGGATTCTTTATCCATTCAATAATGCTAAGGAAGTCTGACTTGACTCACTCTTAGAAAACAAGCTGTATTTATTGGTATTAATGTTTTATGTTTGGCTTATAAATGTTTCCTAAATACTTGTTAATCCTTAGTTTAGATAATGAGAACTGTTTCCATTATTAGCTAACAGTAAGCAAATAGTAGCAAGTAGCTGGTGCTGTTCTGACTTAATACCTTTACAACAACAATATCCTGTTGCTCATTTAAGCAGAGAAAGGGATCCTTCTTATACATGGTAGTATCCAAAATGTATTATGCGAGGTGATTTTCTTGTATAAAGATGTACCCCATGTAGTGCATTTCAGTAGTAACAACTGTTGGGCTCAATTGTATCAACATCTTGTAAATTGACTGACTTCCATCTTCATGTCCCTACTCCAAAATTCTGTTTTTCATATGAGCTATTTATCATTAGAAACCTGTGTCACTGTGAGTGCCTGAGGCTTGTAAAAATTGGTCAACAGCTACTTGTCTGGTGGATCTAATTACTTTCAAAAACATCCTGATTCCAGACGTCATTGGCACTTCTGTCCATAACCAAATGCCTTTTTTAGTTGTCTACTCAAAACATTTGAGTATTTTTCTCCTGTTTGCTTAGTGGTGACAGAATGGGCAGTTTTCAGTGTTTAAAGCTGGACTAAAAGAAAGTGAAGTAGCATTTGGTGCTAGCCTTAAAAGAGCTTTGTTCCATGTTCTGCTTTCCCATGTGCTTTCCAATGTTAACTTAGACAAACAGGCTAATGTGTGTTTTAGTTTTGTCAATAATAGTAACAACATAGAAGTTCTATGATGGCTTTGCTCTTTTTGCTTTGTGATGGCTTTGCTCTTGCATTTTTGATTACTCTTGCTTTCATTGGTATTACTAACTGCTTTCATCGGTAGTGCTAATTACATGACCTGTGTGAAAGTACAAAGACAAGATAAGTAATTTTTATTGCCGCATTTTTGCGCATGTGTAATTAGTACTGGGACCAAAGGTCCTTAAAACGAGAACATTAGACTTACTGGATGGCTAGAACCCACATCATCTTGCCTCAAAAGCCTTGTTAGATTCTCATTTAAGTGTAGTTTAAATCCTTTATGTAAAGCCTAAGTATAACCCTGACTCTAGTTATGGAGGAATGAAATCAGCTGGGACAAAGCATTGAAACCTTTGACAAAACCGTGGTGTGTTCCTTGGCATGTTTGTAATAATCTGGAAGAGAGTGCATTTGTCCCAGCAGGAGTTCTTCAAGTAGTAGGAAAGCAAAACACTTCTCCTGGGTTTTCATGGATGTGGTGGGAGAAAATGAGGCCTTGCAGCAGTTCTTTGAAGGTAAGACTAGTTTCAAGAGAAGCATTAACAATTTTTGGTGGTAGCAAAACCAGTAATTGTTGGGGGTAATTGAGGAGGAAAGGAGGAAGAAAAAGTGCTCTGAAACCCAAAGCTGTATTTACACTAAGAAGACAATATCAGAATAAAGTATTACAAATAGTACAGATGTACTGCAGTGCTTTTTTTCTTTGTGATTTGGCCAGAGTACCAAAAGAGAAGGCAGTTCCATCAAAGCCTGCAGTATGGGTGAAGTAATTGCATTGAAGAAAAACTGGGAAATGACTGAGGACTCATTGCTACGTAACACTTCTGAAATGTTAGTGATTTTCATGTGGTTAGAGATCTCACTTGCTTCTCAGTTCTAGCATGTCGGGTAAAGAGGCTTTTCTTTCCACTAACGTTCTTCTGAAATGGCCTGATTCTGATTGTTAAAGTGGTTATTGTGTTGTTATCCTCAGGACCTTCTGAGGAGTTAAGCTTGGATATTTTTGTCTTTTGGCTGGGATCATCTGTCCTGTATTTTTCTCCAAGATATTTTCTATTCAAGCTGGTCCAGTTAGTTTCATCACTTTCTCTTAATTTAGAATTCACTTCCTGATAGATTCCATAATAAAACTGCATTTTTTAGACTCTGATAATATGTTCAAAGGCTTTTTACTTTTATATTTATTTACTAGGTATTTTCTTTTCCTTCTTCCCGTTTGCACTTTGCTTTTTGTTTTCTTGTTAATACATAACTGTTCTATTCTAAGCTGCTTTTGTTGTATTTGTTTTCCATCTATTACCTATGCAGGTATTCACTGATTTCAGAGTAACTTGGGAAACTGTCTTTTCTGTTGTGGTTTTCTTTCTGCCCTTCTTAGCCTGGGTGAGAAGTGGCAGCTGTAACTTTTAATTTCAAACTAGGACGTGAAAAAATTGATCAAGGAAATACATTTAAGCCATGAAATTTAAATTGGTGAGCTACAATCTGGGGCTGTTAGCCAGCAAATATGTTGTGTATAAATGGTAGGAAATTCATACCATGTTCCATAAGTTCAGTTGAAAGGCTAACAAACATTCTTGCGTTTGCTTTCAGCAGCATAATACTTGTTATTTTTTTTTAACTGCTGCATTACATAGCTGTTAAAGTAGTGTTGAATATGAATTATATTAAAAGCACGTTTTTTAGGAGTCCTCTTGGAAAACATAACTTTCTAGGGAGTATGGGTTAGATTCTGTTGACTTTTGTGACAATGATACTTTGATGCTAGAAGGTGCAGTAGGGATTTTAGCTGTATGAGCTCTTTAACGAGAATTACTGTTTTAAATTACATAATTATTACTTCAACTCTTTTTAAAAGATCTTTTGGTAGTCTGTGCCAGTGTGAGGGGGAGAAGCCCTGTTGATTCCTTTAAATTACAGGAAAAACGAAACGCCTTGGGATGTCATGTCCCTTCCATAATGCGTGGTTCTGCTGTGTTCCATTAGAATGGAACAAAGGTCTGCTAAGGCCATAAGGCATGCAGTGATGCTGATAGATGGCTGAATTTCATTATCTGGACACACATGTGTCAAGTCTGCAAGAGCTAATCACTCATTCAGCGTGGAGTAGGCTCTCTTACTGTTATAGAGAGCAAGCTGAAGTGAAGAGGTGGTTAGCCCTCTTTTCAAGCAGTGGTTACATTTACTGAGCACAAAGCCAGTTCTAAGTAGTGGCATCTCTGCAGCTTAGCACTACAGCTTGTGGGCTGGCTTTGTAATACCTCAATGAGGCAAAATCTCATGAAGCAAGAGTCATGAATTGCTAGTGTTGATTTGGTGATCCCTGTGATTAGTTGTAGCAGTGTTAGAACCTTGTTTTTTCAAGGCTATGAAAAAACTGGATCTTGCAATATCAAGTGGAGAAGGGTGTAATTGAGTGGTTCCTCAGTGGTTTAGTTTTGGCTTACAAACGTATCAGCTGGCATTTAATGAATTTATGGATCTGCTTTGTAAGATTATTTGAAATTAATGAACAAAAAGAGTCACCTGTGCCGTGTGCTGTAGTTCCTTGCAGTGCATGTTTGTTTTGATGCTCACTAGTAAGACAAAGTTGCATCTGCAGTATTGAGAGGGGAGAGTCTGAAACAGGATTTTTTTTTCCCAAGGAAAGTGAGATAATGTTTATTTTCCTGGCAATCACTTCTTTGAATAGTTAATAGACCTTTTGGATTAGATATGACTCTGGGATTTGACCTTGGCTTTTTCTCATTCAAGTAAATGGCTTTTGTCTTGTGTAGCCGAGTTCTCATTTTTTTCTGTTTCATTTCACTTGCACATTAGCAATTTCATCTTTGATGCAGGATTTTTCCTATTATTTCTGTTGAAATGAATAATTATAATTAAAACATTTTGAATTTTAGAGTCAATAAGTTCCTATTTGTCAAGGGAAGTTCAGAGCTCCTGATAAGCTCTTCCGCCTGTGTGTGGCAGAACAGTCTGTTCTTGCTGATGTTATCAATGGGTTGAGAGAGCTGGTAGAAGGTCGGCCTAGTTGCACTGTTGAACTCGGTCTTCTCTGTTGTAAGGTACTTTGAGATGTCTGAAATGCATGTGTTTTGTCTGTGCTGTCTGTGATCTAAAAAAATCTCTTCCTTAATGGAATCATCACCTCTGTATAGTCATGATTCTGCATGGGTAACATGGAATATAGATTAGAGTTTGTGGTAAATAATGAAACCACTGAAGAAACATGCCTTTAAAATACGAAACAAACCCCAGAGGTGCCTCATACCATTTTAAGGATGAGAGCTTGAAACAAGAATAAAAGATGAGATGAAAAATATAAAAATATCGATGGTAAGATTTGTTTCTATAAAAAGGTTACCTTGGGGAAAAAAAAGTCTATCTTAACCCAAACTCACTCCTTACAATTTGGAGTAACAGGTCTTCCTGAAATTGAATAACCTAGGCTGTGATAGCTCCTGGCTGGCTACAGCTGATTTATACTTAAAACCCTGTAGCTCTGCAGCTTGTGTCAATGACAACCAGTCCATTCCAGTCAAAACGAGCTGGACATCTGTGCACAATTTAAATAAACCAGTCCTTAAGAGTCCTTTAGCCTGAAAGAAGAGCCTATAAGCCCCATAAGTAATATTTACCTTAGTGTAAGTCAATGAGGTTCAGCTGGGCTTTCCATTGAGCCTGTATAGTGGAGCTCATAAAGTCCTGAAGCTTCTTTTTGTTAAAAAAAAGGACTTATGGTAAAGTGTCTCTAGATGGAAATCAGTTATTAATTCTCAAGCAGAAACATATCTGTCAAGTTGGAAGGCTTTGTAGCACACATGAATTTGTTCAACAAACGTTACTGAACACTGACCATGTTCTCTGTGCTGTTTTTACACCTTGAGCTGTGTGTAAGGATTATTTCCTGTGTAAAGTAGCTGATATTTTAACACTGATCTTACTACAGATATGTTGATTTGACAGGAGCTTCCTGGCATCCTCTTCTAATGTCAGGAAATTATTAGTTTAGTATTGATTTTTAGTCAATACTATTTCCCTGTCCCCCATCCTTCACTTTCCATTTAGATACCACTGAAAAGGAGGCAGCTGATTCAAATGCAGAGATACATAAGGCTACATGAAAGTGTTGGGAGAATTGGTCAAGGTAGGTTTTTCAGGAATTGAGACTTGGTCACAGGACCATAGGGTCAAGCTGAGGAGCCAGGTGATGAGAGCCTCCTGTCTGGAGGAAAGAAGGGAATGTCTGCCAAAGGATAACTGCCAAATTAAGAGGCTGGGGTCATATATAGTTGTATGCAGCCTGTGACTGCAGTGTGTGTTCTGCAAACATCTGTGTGTGAACACCGTGCCATGCCACTGCCTTGTCCTTTCACCTTCATCTGTTTGTTGGGTAGCTGGTAGTCCTCTGCAGAGTGACACCAAGGTTGAACGGGTCACTCAGTGCAGACTCTCCCTGACATGTCTGGGCACATTGCAGTGTGAACTATGAACTGCAAGCAGAGCACAAGCTGATGATTGAGGCTGCTGACTCCACATATCCTGCAGCAGCTCTTAGCAAGGCACCTGGTTCTGTGCAGGAAGCTGTGTTCACAGAGCCTCACCGCAGGGCTTGTCCTGCCAGATAAACGAAGTTCTCTGCTCTTACAAGCATGTAACATCCAGGTGAGTGACTGTCTTGCATACTGCCCATATCTGTTAAGTACTTACTGTGATTAAATGCCTGTGAAGTGAATGACACCATTTACAATAAATTTGCATATGATCCAGCAAGTCCTCCTCTGCTGAAACAGATGCCAGTGTAAGCACGTGATGCCACTGACCTGGAAAATGCATTAACAAAGTTGACTTCTACAGGGCAGCAAAATGTGCCCACTCTTCCATGCACTTGCGTCACAAACATTCATTAATGGTGGCCTGTCTTCCTGGTGTGCTTCCTTCCTCTCTCAGCATTGCTTATTCTTCCATTCTCCTCCTCCCTGTTTAGCTGTTCATGCAAAGTGGACAGATTAAGAAGTGATAGAGATTTCTGTTATCATCACTTAGCAACAGAGCTGATCTCTGAACTGTGGGATGTCCATTTGAAAGGCCTTGTCCATGTTGGATTTAGAGCTGTATTCTTTGATTCAATGGAGCCTGTCCCTGATCTTAGTCAAAATAAAGGATTCTTGGTTGTGTGGTACAGGAAAAACATTTTGTATTTGATTTCTGGCCTCAAGTTAGTAATGAAATTATATTATCCTGCATGAGGGTTTGGTGGTTTGAACAGGAAGAACAGGTGGGGTAAAAGAAGGAGAAGGTGATTGAATAATTTTTCTGTGGACGTCATTAGTAAAAGAAGGGTTTGTAATTCAAGGTAGGAGAACCCTACATTCAAACATGAAGAATGAAAAGATGGGAATCCAACAGGCTTGAGGAAGGCTGTTAAGGAAAGCCAGGCTCTTTTGCACTCTCCATCTGGTTTTGCAAATTGATCTGCTGCTGCTTCCAGAATTTGTGTGTTCCAGTTTTGCTGAGATAAGCTAGTGGGCTGCACCTATTGAATCTGCTCTCTGGTGTGTGTGGGATAGGGTTATGTACAACATCAATGCATTGAGATGTGAGGATCTATCAGTAGCACACCTTTAAGTTGCTATCCCCCAGTGAAAGGCAGTCAAAATTATGTCTGAAGCACCAACAAGTAAACAATACCTAGATTAATCTATGATCACAAAGCAATTTGGGAAATGTTTATTAGCAATGTGGATTTATTTGTTAAGACAGACACATGAGGGAATCCTGTGCAAGGTGGTGGATTTTTAGCTTCTGCTTGCATGAATGTTCTTTCTAAACTCTGGATCAAGAAGGAATGGTATCAGACAAAGACATCAGAAAAGGAACCGAAGATATTTTAGGATAAGTGTCCTATGCAAGGTAGTTCAGTGAGAAGACAGCAAATGCACCAAAGGCACTACTCCTCGGCTCAGAGGCAGCGATGAACCTTTTGTGTTTTCACTCGCTGCTGCCGAGCTGAGGGCACATGGTTGGTGTCTGACTCTAGGGCTGAGCCTCACAGCTCTGCATGTGTGGGCTGGTCCATTTTATCATGTGTGAAGTGGGACAGAGGCACTTGCAGCTCAAGCAGGAATATCAAGGTCCTTATCTTGTTTGCATTCTGACTGGCCACACCTGTATTTATGGAAGGCTGGGTAAGGTGGGGAGCCTGCAGACTAGGGCTGCTTGGCTGGGTTTTTTAATGAGTGCCTGTTGACTTTCTATGAAAGTTGTCGTGAATTCCGGAAACTTTATAATCATAAAATCTGCTTATAGCCTTCAGTTACTAAGCAACAAAGGACAAAGTACTGCACCTTTCTATTTGATAATACATTTAAAATGTTAGTGGGCTGGGTTTTTTAGGCAGAATAAAAGGAAGCCACCAATCAAAAAAGTTTTACTTTACTAGGTTTTTTTTAACTCAGATGGTGCATTTTTAAATGGAGTTTTAAAGCAGAAACTCACTTGCAGTACTTGTGAGTACTAATGCACCAAGTGGATCTGTATAAAACAACCTTGTCTGAGCTTCAACCCAACAGCTGTTTAGACCTCAGTGTAAAAGAGTTGGAAATTATCTTCAAAACCCCTTTTCTCAGTTGCAGACTGAGGTCCTTCATCCTCCTGCTGTAATAATTCCCTGAAGCCTTAATGCCATGCATTCAGTGGTGTTTGCCCAATGCTGCACTGTCATCTGCCATGCTTCTGCATGTTGTTCATTGCTCTGCATTTCTCATCATTCTTTTCCAGAGTGACTAAACCAGAAGCATAACCCATTTGTTACACGTGAGACGGGACAGATTTGGTTTTCCTTTGTGTAGGACCATTGGCAGCATCACTTATTCTGAAACACCGACAATTCCCTCTGAATTTTTGTCTCTTTTACTTTTAACCTTAGGGCAAGATGTCCATGGAGCCTTGGAAAATCCCATGGTGGATACAAGCCTGTTGGAAGAATTTATTAGTAGTGACATAGAGTTTGGAACTTTGTAAGTATTATAGCAACATATACTTCCTCTCCTTAGCCACAGCTCTTGAAGTGTTATAATTGGTGCCATGAAAAAATCTGAGTTTCAAGAGGATTGTGGCTCTCTTGGCATTGTTTCTTGAAGCTGCATAGGAAGACTTAAAAAAATGAACTACAGCCAGTAATGGAAATATGGTTGCCTTCTTACTCAACAGAACAAATGATAATGAAGTCTGAGTTGATTCACAACTATTGAGCTAATGGTGACATTAAATGCAGAGCTGTTACTTTAACATTCCTGTAAGTGCTGATTTACTGTTTATGTACAGAATAAGTGATAAAAGTGAGACTACTGTATAATAAATTGAGAGAATAATGGAAGTCTCCCAGTTTTAAGGAAGCAGAACTACTGTTTTTACCCTAATACTTAGTTCAGAACAGAAACTGTTCATCAGTCTCTTTTGAGAGTAACTTTAAAACTATCAAAAGATACATAGTGCAAAGGCTTATAGTCGAGGGTGGAAAATTAGTATAGATCTATCAAAGACCTTAACCCTAAATCTTTCATCAAGACAACTGTCAGACGGATGTTGTTCAAGGCAAAATACTATTAATAAATAGACTGACACTTGCACTTGCCAAGAAGCAGAGCAAGAAGGGCTGTTTTAAAAATAATTAAACATGGAATTTTTCATTTTAGACAGACTCAGCTGCACATGTTTACTTAAAGTGGGCCAAATAGGCTCCTACCTGCTCTAAATAATGAATTGATTCTCCTTACCCACACTATAAAAGTAGAGTAAAGAAAGAGAAGGTTGTATTTAAATACCCATAACCTTTATTGTTAGAGTGACTAAATGTGTTTTAGATTAACAAGATTATTGAACTCCTGTATAACAACATTAAAATATTATTTTGCTTTTGTGCTAAAAACCCCAGAAATGTAAATGTGTATATATATGCTATTATGTAAATTAAGTAAGTTAGATATTATAGTTACAGTACTACAAAGTACTTACATGCAAGAAAACCATCTCTAAAACTATTATGAGTTTGGAGGCTGAATAGGATTTTACACTGCTGCAGTTCTATTTCATTATTTATGGCATTAAGAAAATTTACTGAATCATTAGATCTGTACAGGTCAAATTATTAAGCAATTGTATGTGGTGCAGAAAATTTGTGCATAAGCAGAATAGAATCTCATAAAGGAATATTTCAAAATACGTCAAGGAGAAAAATATTAAAAGCCCCCATATAAACATATCAAATGTAGAACTTCATAATGTTATGTGCAATGAAAAGGGTGCTGTTACCATCAAGGTCTTGGGTGAGCCCTGAAATTTCCATTAAAGATCATCTTGCATCAGAAAGGCCATCAGCATTGCATCTATTCTTCTCTTACACCACGTGAGGCACCGTGTGATTTCCTCATCTTTTTCCACAGTTTCTCCTTCCACATTATCAGTGAAATGAGAAAAAGGTTGGCCAGGTCTTTTGCTAAGTAGGCATTTCTTTGATATACTATGTAATTGAGATTTCATTGATATATTAGGTTTGTAATGTAGAATCATTTAAACTACAGATTATTTTCTTTTCCTTCAAAAAGCACAGTATCAGTTTCAGTAAAGTTCTGACTTGGAGATATATCCCGACTACCTCTGTTCTTCATAAATACTTTCTCCTAGAAAGTGTCTGTCTCTCTATTTTACTGAAATAATCTACGTTAAAGCAGAAATCAGGTACCCAAGGCAACATTTGAAGCCAGATTATGAACTGAATATGCAGAAGGGAAGTTTTAGACTTATGTATGTATCTTTTAAAATTTTACAAAGCACAATTGGAATTCATTATATATGGATCAAGTGTCCCACAGGAAAAGAATAAAAGAAATATTTATTAACTATTCAAAGTAGAAAACAAAGTTTAGAGTGTAGTTATGGTATTTAAAAGCATCAGAGAACCTATTTTGAAGGTAATTAAAGAATATTCTAATGTGGAATTTTTAAAAGTTTTTTTAAAGAGGAGCCATGTGGTTGAAGCTAACTCAAAATGCAGATTGTGGATGTGGCATGTTAGAAGACCAGTAGCAGTATCATTAAGAAATGCACAAGCCCATGTCAAAAGTAGTTAAGTTGTAACCAAAAATGAAACTGGTTTCCTTAATGCTATCCAAACTCAGAAATGCAAAACCTGAAGTGGAAACCATAGAGTGAAAATTTTCCACTGATGCTTGAAAATATTTGCTCTGTGTGTGTATGAATGTGTCTTTTATGCATATAAGGGTGTCTCTTTAATGAATTTTATTTTATTCAGCTTCTGTAAGAACACTCAGCTTTGGTAAAGGAGGCACGTCTCTTTAGACTTCTGTCATCCTTCCTCTGCTGCAGTATTTTTAGCATAACATGCATTTAAGACTTGTGTTTCAGATCAGGCTTCAGCGCAGTGTTTGAGCTGACAATTCATAAGAATACCTGAAAGGATTAAGAATCCGTTTCTTGAAGCTCCATCTATTCCAAATGTAACAGAGGAACCCTTTGTAGCTCCTTTAAATGGCAGTGAGATGGCATAGGATTTTCTCTTCCTTAAGAGAGATGAAGATGCCACAGATCCTTAACCTTTACTGTAGAGAGAATGGGGCTTAAATCCCTTGTGTGCTGTATGTTGAGAGTCACTGGTGTGCCTGGAGGTAACTGAAGAGCCACTCTTGGGAAGGAGGATTGAAGTCAGCAGGTTGTGAAGGGGGGATTTGAGTGAGAAGGGATGGGATTCAGGCCTTCCTGCATAGCAGAGAGCCACAGGAGATGGTCTGATGAAGTGTAGGTGGCATTGCTGCTGTGAGAAGGGGCAGCAAACATGGTGGGCAATGCTTCCTGAAGAACCTTGTCAGTAACCTGGTGGTCCCCCTGCACTTGCTTTCAGCATTGGTGGTTGTTGTCCTCCATGTCTTGTTCCAGTGGAAATTAAAATATCTTTTTCATCCCTAGGCAAAGCCAGTTGCCAGACTCCCCACCAGACTCTGGATCAGAACCATGTTCTCCACCACAGCTACAAAGTAGGTGACATGAATTTGGCCTCTCCCAAGCTTGTAGGAAGATCTCCAGCTCCTCTTCCTTATTCTTATTTTCTTATCTGTTTATTTCCCTCAGCCCCATGGTGTGATGCTCTGCGGCCCAGTGGGCTGCAGCCTCCATTCCCGTGCCCATCTGTCGTGGCACCCAGCAAGCTTCCCTGTGGGTTCATGGAGACTTTCTCTGACCCCAGTGCCATGGGCTATCCTTGCACCATCTCCCAAGGCTGCTGCCTGAAGACAGGAAATGCTGTGACTCCATGGAATCATTCTACATCCTCCAGCTGTTTGGGTTTTAATTACTCATACTTCCAGCCTAGTGCATCTCAGATTTCTGGGTAAATGATAAAGCTTTTATGCAAAGAGTGAGACATGCAAAAACCAGGAGAACTGGCTTAAGAATCGTTCTAAGTCCCTGGGGGTGTAGGATTTTCCACAGGATGGCAGTGTTTAGCCATTTTTGAGACACTTGTGGTTGAGGTTTCTTTAAAACCTCTTGATTGATGTTTAGATTGGAAGTACGAATGCATTTCAATTTTTAAAACAATAGAAGGCTAATGAGAAATCAACAGGTTTTCATAACTGGATTATAAAAATATTGAGGTGTTTTGCAATGCATGTTGTAGAGATTTGTGCATCAGGATCTTGTAGGTGTTCTAGCAAATGACATAAGAGAAAAGGAATTATCATATCTATGTGAGCAAGTGAAGCAGTAATCATATACTGTTTGCCATATTAACCCACTAATGTGTTCTGGATGCTCAAATATTTAAAATATTCTGGTATTCTAACATTCACTGGTAAAAAGTAAAATTAATCAAGATAAAAGCTGTGATTTTAATGCAAAGGTCAAGAAAATAAACCCCTGCCACTTATGCACTGTGTAAATTTTTTAAATGGGAACAACTTCTTTATTCATGTGACATTAAAAAAAAGTTTTGGGAGAAAAAAATTGGATAATTCAGTTTTAAAAACCTACCAACAATCTCCTCCCTTAGCAAATCAGAATTTGGATGACAATGTGGTTAAAATGAGATAAGAGGTATCTGGGTGTTCTTTTGTTATGATTCTGTAATATCTATATTTAAACTTATAAATGAGTAATGCAACATGTGTTTTTACAGAAGTATTTCTGCAGCATCAAGCAAAAAAAGGAAGCTCTCCCAGTTACTAGAAGATGGGATTGATTCTCCAGTGCAGTCTCAGGATTCCAGACAAGGTGAGCAAGTGTGAAGAGGAAATTTAATGTTTTATGCCATAGACAAGTGAATACTTGAGAAGCACAGCTCCTGCTGACTCAGATAAGGTAATGGTATTAATGGTCTGTACTCTACTACTCGGTTTGGAGGAATTTACCTGTTTGGAAAACCAGGATTTATTTACATTTGGCAAAGAGAGAAGAGCATTAGAGGTTCATGTTTCCTGAGGCTTTTCTGGATAGAATACTCTGCCCTTTTCCATATGGGAACCTCCACTACAGAGATGGTAGTATATTTTGATACTTTGTTTGGCACTAACTTGACTGGGCAAAGAAACCATTTTGGGTCAGCTGAACAGGGAAGGGCAAAGAGATTGCCATTTCCCATTATCTCCTCAAATGTGTATTTTTTTTCTACAAAGTGTATACATAATCAAGCTTGGTAAAAGCTGTGTATTCTTTCCTGCCCCTTGCCCATATTGGTTTGTTTCATTGTTTTATCAAGATAAAAAGAATAACCTTATACCAATTGATCCAAAAAACCTTATCAGGCTTGTACCTGAGATGAACCAGCTTCTGTGAAGTGTGAGGCTCTCTGAATGAACAGCTTTTAATGGCCAGTTTGCCTGAGGAATTTTATCCACGTCTGTTAGTGAAAAAACTGAGTTGCTTGCTTGTTGTTTCTTCAGAGTAAATTATTTCTCAGCATTAAATTGATCTTTTAGAACACTTTTAAAGATTAGCAACTGGATTTAGTAAGTTGCTCTTCCTTTTATATCTTTTGTTTAATCAGTGTTTCTTGATTGGGACTAGTCCTCTAAGTCAATCACTGCTGAAAAAAGAAGACAAGCAGACACTTCTGTATCTGAAATTGCTATTGCTGTTTTTAATACTGGAAGATACAGCTTTGAAATAAGCTTTCTTTGGGTGTCATCCTTAATAAAATCTCACTGATACGTGCATTGGAAAAAGAACATACAAGGGTGAAAATGGCATGGGGATAATTTAGAAGTGAGATGTGAATTTCTTTATTGTGATGTTTTTCTATCTATCTGTCTATCTATCTATCTTATCTATCTATCTATCTTTGCTGTGTGTCAGAAGTGGGGACTTGCAAATGGAGCTTGGGCCTGAAGTGATTCTGAAGGCTCTGTCTTACTGTGCTGTCACTGGCTATGGATAGATCTTGGTTATATGCTCAATGACAAATTTCCTCCTATCCTTACTGCATTCTGTTTATCTGTCTCTCTTATCACATTCTCTTCTGTCTTCATGAAATGTATAATATCTCAGAGAATTGGAGTTGACCCTGTCTGTCAAAGAATTCTCTAATGTATGGGCAGAAAACAGTAAGGAGATAACTGGATGTAGTGGTGAATATGCTTGCTATTGGAAAACTCTGCCTCCTGTAGTATATTCTTCAATTGAAACATGTAGTAGAGGGAATGGGAAAGAAATGTAATTATTTTGCTTAATTGCTTCTTGCAGTGTTGCAGATATGCAGTAGAATTCTTAACTTTCCTTCTTCCCCCCCCCCTTCCCCAAAGGAAACTATTCATCCTTTTGGAGAGAATAAAAAATAGGAAGTGCTACATGTGTACTATTTTGCAAATCAGGAAAGCTGAAAAATTTATTTTCGAAGAGCAAGAGAATATAACACAATCTTGTGGAATAACTGCAAAGGATAATCACATTTAAATATATATGCAATGCACTTGTGTTTTGTATGTATGTGCATTTATGTAAATATATTTATAAAAATGTCTATGCAGGACTTTTGGCTAGTCCCAAAAGAAATAACTGAATTATCACTATCTCTCTACAGCAACTGTAAAAGCCTATGCTGCTGAAATGCAAGAATATGACAGTGATGGACAAAATGCAGCTTTAGAAAAATGCTGTCAAGCTCTTACATGGCAACTATATCAAACTTCTCAGTGGAGCAGCTTATTTGGCTCAAATTATGAAGAACTGTAAGCACTGGTGTTTGCACTTGAAAAAAAACCTGGTTTCTTCTGTTTTTTTGGTTTTTTGGGTTTTTTTATCTGTTGTTATAGTTTTGTATGAATAAATGATACATTTGACATCCCTTTTTCTTATTGGAAATAAGAACAGAGAAGGAAGTATAAGAGGTTTGATGATATGAACTTGAAGTTGTATCAGATAAGCTGAATTTGAAACGCTGGTAGAAGTTAATGCCAGATTTTCTGATTTCCCTTCAGGGATTTAGGAGCAAAAGAAAAGTGAGTTAACATACCTGGTAACTTTTGTTTATTTTGTCAAATGCATTGGGACAAGTAATTACTAAGTGTATGGCACCCTTCTCTCTAGTGGTCTAAAACATTAAAGGAAAACATTAGAAGTTACCAATATTACTTCTGGGCTCATACAACTTAATAATTATAGACATGTGTTTGTGACATGCAACTGGTTATTCAAAGATTTAGAGTTTTCCCGTGTTAATCAAATGGTATTTTTTTTTTTGCCACATGATCTGGAAAAGATCATTCCAAGTTCACTTTACATCCCTAATTTTCTCCATTCTAATATTGAGCATATGAACCCTTTTAACAAATTATCTGTTTTCTACAGCATCTGATTAATTCTTCAGAATTGGTGCAAAAAACTTAACATTGTCTACATGGAACTTACATAGCACAGTAAATTTTAATGCTCCTCTCGCCCAACCTGCCAAAACATCTCATGGGAGTTGGGTGCATATCAGTGTCACTGCTGGACACTGATATCCCCTGTTTGCACACAGGGGATAGGGGCATTACACATCTTACTATGTCCTGTACAGCCCTTCCCCTCAGGTGTTGATTGGCATGACGAGAGAGCAGACCTTTACACTCCTTGGGAGCTGGATAGACCCAGAAACCTCCAGCTGAATTTGTGATATGAGTATTCACTCTAAATGCAAGTGGCTTCCAATTCCTGTTGCACTTTCAGTCAATGACTGCATGAGGTCTGTGTGCTGATGGTGGGAGATTGCTCTCCTGCCACTACCCAGTTACTTGTTGCTTCCCATATGCCTAAAATTAAGGTTCCAGACACATTTATTTTTGAACAAAGCCTATGTGATGCTGAGCAATAAAGTACCCAATACACTCTGTTGCCATTACTGTGGGAGGGGATTGAGGTGTTACTTGCAGAGGAAGTCAGTATTACTTTTAAGTGAGGTCAATGGCAGTGCTCTTGTTCCAATATGCACTGTAATTTCATCACATTGCACAGATTTTCTAAGTAGTGATCCTGTATTCTGTCGGTCTCAAAACACTGACATGCTTCTAATTACTTAGTGTGGAGGGATCGATCCCATGCCTTTAGATTGCTGCCCTCATTCGAGGGGTATTTCTCAGGTTAATTTTTAAAAATTTTATTCATACAGTACTTGAACATCTTAGTTATTTCATTTTCACAACAAAAATGCTGTTAGCCAAGGTAGGTTTGTTAGAAAAGGTTACTCTGCCATTAATTCTGCCCTTCATTGTGTCTGCTTGGCACATTCTTGGCCCTTGTCTGATACTGGTGGTGCTCTGTCCAAAGATGTCTGAAGACTTAAATTCTGAATAGAAGGAGGAATTTAAAGCATATTTCTAGTAGGGATACTTTTGTGACAGGGATATCTGTTGCTACCTAAAAGCTATTCCAAATTTTGCTGTCCTGCTTGGTAAGACTTATTCTTTGTGCACTAAGAACAAAATATATGTTATTCTTATTTACTATAAATGATATACTCAGAAAATTTTAATATGAAATTGCTCTTTGGGAGCTATTGTTCCAAACACTGCAACTGGGAGACGTGGCCATTTGTAATTTTGCTTCTCAAGCTGCTTGCCTGTGTGTAGGCAAATAGTCTGAAATTGCATTAAGAATATCAGCTAATGAACTTGCTGACACCTAAATATGAAAAACTACTTATTTCCCTACTATGAAGTATACAAATTTCCTATACAAATAAATAACTAAATAACTAAATAACCTATAGTAGGAAAAAACTGAGTAAGTTTTACTTCTTGATAATGATGGTTTGAGGAGATGGTAGAACCTTTGTTATAATTTTAAATATAAAGTAACACATGACTTGGTAGGTTTGAAGTACTTACAAAGTAGTTTTCTCTTTATTCTCTGTCCCAGGTAATCAATAGTTGTTGAATAGTTGTTTGAAATGGGACTTCTGTTCATAATTTATAAAACAATAATAAAATCTGTATGTTTCCTATGAAGTCTGTACATTTTGATTTTTCCAACTAATAATGGAAGAGTAATGAAAATCCATCTTCAGTAATTGTGTTAATGAGATAGAATCATACAAGTTTATCAAACTTTCATTAACAAGAAAATCCAATGTCTATATAAGGGAACCTTGCCGTCTAGTTCTGTTATTTTAGAATTATCCATCAGTTAAATCAGAAGGACTGAAAACATTGTTGGGATGGTGAGTTCACTATCTCTAATAGAAAGATCTTTTGATACCTTTCCATATTTACTGTGAATCATAGAGACAGAATACTCTTGCTCTTTGGGTGACAAATTGCTCTTTCAAGAAATAAAATAGAGTTGCTATAGCTGGAGTAGGAAGGACAGCTTATAGTCAGGCTGGAGGGTTGGTACCCATAGCTTTTCTTTTAGCTGAAGTAAAGCCTTATTGGAGTCCCAGTAGCTTCTGCAGAAGCACTTGCTGTGGGAATTTGTGAACAAAGTGGGGAAGGAGTCCTGCTGGCTTGTTAGCTCATTGTTGTCTGCAGCAGTGTTATAATGAATGATTGAATACACTAAAAGGTGGGTTTGTGTTCTTAGGTGCACAGAGTTCCTTTATATCAGATTTGTAAGTGAGGATTATATAAGCCTTTCAACCTCTGGTTTTCAAACGTTTCAGACTAGAATTAGAGGAAATTTTATACGTGTTTTCATTTTCACATCTTTGTCTGTCTGAGAAGAAAATACTGGTAGAACTGGTGATTGTAACAATGTATTTTTAGTCCAGTTTTGTCACTAAAAATCAGATGGATCTTTGGAGCACATTAAAAAAAATAGGAGCTCAAGATGTCATTCAAGTATGTCAGCACTTAAAGTTGCTATTCCTTCTCCTTGTTTTTGTAGACCTGCTGTAGGATATCACATTGTCACAGATAAAGGATTTAATTTTTCAACAGCAGATGATGCCTTTGTGTGCCAAAAGAAGAATCATTTCCAAATCACAGTTCATATTAGAATCACTGGACATCCGAAATATGTCAAAACTCAGCAGGGGAGGAAACCAATAGAAAAGTTTTACTTGAAAGTTTATGGAATTAAGGCAAGTGTGTCTCCTCTTTGAGATTATTACTTTTCATTATCCATGTAATGAGATAAACAATTGAACTTTTTTTTTGACCAAGAACATGGAACTACCTTGTGTAGATTCTATTCTCATGTTGCATATCTGCATTTATGCTTGGGCATGGAATGAGCCAATAAAAGCCTGGATTCAGAAAGCCATTTTTTCTTTTAAATTAATGCACTTACTTTCCTTTGGGTTTTTTTTTTTTTCTCTTTCAAATTACATCTGCCAAAAGACTAGGGTCTTCAGATTATATTATCAATTATCAGTTGATCAGGAGTCAGCTTCTGTATTAATTTCTATGTTATCCCTTTAGAAACGAGTGCATTTTCACTATTTTATTTGCCTATAAATGTATATTTCGATTTTTATGTGTTTGAAAATTTAATATTCTTGTCATTTTTGAAAATTATTTTTGTTTTATAGGCGGAAACTCCAAATCAAACAATTGCTATTGAACAATCTCAATCAGATCGAAGCAAAAAGACTTTTCATCCTGTTAAGTAAGATTTTTGAGAAAATTATTCCATTTTGTTTCAATTTGTATAATTGGTTTGAAATATTAAGTAGTTGTTTCTTGAAATCTTACAGTAGCTCTAAGCTAGTTTTTGGATTTTTATCCAGATTTCATTGTGGTTGTACACATAGAATCACAGTAGTGGTCACACTTCATTAAGGAAAATGATCAATAACTTTACAGATGTGTTAAGTATATCTATCCAAAATATTTATATTCAGCTAGAAACACTCCTTTATGTTGCGTAGAGCTGTATGGCAGATGCATTTCCAATCTTAAAAAAGTGTCAATGTTCCTGTTCTATATGGGCATGAAATACATTTATAGTGCTTTTTAAGGAGGAGTGCCTCTGCTAGAAACACACACATCTTTCTGGAGCTCTGCCATTCTTCAGCATTTAACTCACTGGCAGAATCAATGTTTGCTCTTCTGGCATAAGTTTCCTATGTTGGAGCTGGTCTGTTCTCTATAAATAATTAAATAAGATTTATAATACAAAGAGAGAAGACAGTGTCAAGTTGGACAGGACAGTGTTGTGATAAAGGCTGCACTGTATTATCACCTAAATTGAACTTTGAGCTTAGAATAAAAGCTTGATTTTCACTAAAATTACCTCTCTCATGACATTTTTCTTCCTTTTGTGTACTGACAAATAGATGCTGTGTGTATGTAAATTATTTTATGTATGACTGTTTGGTGAACTTTAATTTTATCTATACAGACTCTTTATTTGTATTATTTATCACTTACTAGAGGACTATCACTATGTATTTGAGACATCGGTGTCTACTGTGTACTTCCAGACATGTAAATCAGCTGGTGATGAAAGGAAGGACAAGCAGTAATATCTATTAATTTTACTGTGGAAATTCAAGCCAAATAATAAGCAAGTAGTTATTAATCTTGTGAATCAGCCATCATATGGAACACATACAATTTTGTTGTATCCAAGACATGTACAGACCAAGAAGTATAAGACTCTTATTATTAGGAACAGTTTCCTACTGCTGGTGTTTTATCCTGTTTATTTCCTTGATGTAGTCACTGTTTTTAATACGTTTTTAGAAACCAGGGTTACTGCATTTTTCCTGGGGTTCCTCTGTTTCATTGATATGTCAGTTTTTCTCAGAACTGTTTTAATGAGTTTGGAGAAACCTGGTTTGAAGAGCTAGATCTTGAAGTACTGATTTCCCTGATCTTGTTTCCTTTTCTGTTTTAGAGTTGACCTGCCAGGGGACCAGATAACTAAAGTAACACTGGGACGGCTGCATTTCAGTGAAACAACAGCAAATAATATGAGAAAAAAAGGGAAACCTAATCCTGATCAGAGGTATTGCTATAGCTCATTGGCCTATGTGTTAGTTAGAAGTAGAAAAGAGAAAGTCTACTTTAGAATGGAGCCAATGTGGAATTTTTTTCAAATTCTTGCTATGTGCTTAAAAGCTTCTTTCTCTACAGTCACAGAATGATATGAGAATAAAACACCCCAAACGTCATCCTCATGGTTAGAGATAGTTTCAGGAAATCATAGCCAGAATAATGGCAGACAAAATCAGGAAGTAAAAAATCCAAATCTTGATCATTTTTTTTCTGAAGCAGGAAAGATTTTCATCTTCAAGGCTTCATTACTTAAATTCGTGAAAATTATTGTATTCTTTGCTAATTTGCAGTGATTATGAGGTTTGTAAGAGCATATTTCTTAAGAGTACAGGAAATACTTTTCCCTTTATATTGTAAGAAATACGTTTAAAAAACATTGGTTTTTTACATATCAATAATAACAACTGTATTTAAAACTTTTTCTGTGATAAAGAACTACTTCAATTATTGTCTCGATTAAATCAATTTCAAATTAGATACTTCATGCTGGTAGTTGGACTGTATGCTGTCTCTCAGGACCAGTTCTACTTACTCTCTGCAAATGTCTCTGAAAAGATCATTGTGAGGGTAGGTATAAATTTGTATTACTTTCATGTAAAAGTATTTGCTGTCTTGATATTCACAGGAGATTGAGGAGGGTCATGATTCTTGGGGATAAAAATTACCACTGAGTCAAAAAGATTTAGGAAAAAACCTACAGTTGCCTGTTGCATGAGTATGTTATCTTTTAATTATCAGAAATTAAAAGTGTTATAAGTAGAGCTATAGATGGTTTTTAAAAGAAAACTTGTTACGGGTTCCAATACAAAATATATTGATTTTTCCAGACTTTTTTTTAATTTGCAGTGAAACTATTTACTTCACTTGCCAGGAATTTTGTACAAGCTTTCATTAGCTAGCTAGTCTTTATTTTCCAAGGAAGATGAGAAGGAAAAAACAGTAAGGAAAGAAGGTCAAACAGCCCTAGGAAGTTTAAGACCCATAGCTTCACTTTTCCAATGTGTTTCCAGAGTGTCCCACCTCTCGATTTGATGGTAGTAATATCGCTTTCAAATTAACAAAAGGAAGAAGAATCTCTTTTCCTGTTCACTGTTACTTTTCAGTCGCCTGGTTCACAGAACATTTTTCTTTTAGTACTCAGATTTAGCCTACAGTTGGACTCAGAAAAAACCCAGATCTGCAGTGTAACAAGAGCTATGGAGAATTAGGGTTAGAAGAGAGAGAAAACACAGAACCCCACAATGAATAGGATTGCAAGGGGAAAAGTGGGGGCTGCTGAAAGCTTTCAGTCCTGGCCCCTTCTTGTGATCAGTAGGTGGTGGCCAGTGTTTGAACTGGGCATAGGCTGGAGTTATAGTTATTTCTAAGGTGAATATTGTGTTTAAGGCTTAGAAAGATGGGAAATATATAAGGTACTATGTGGCAGGGCTGCAAAAAATGGGAGAGGGCCTCTGGAAGACTGCAGTCCACGGAACTTTTTCATGTGGGTCCATTGAAGAGCTGCTTCTTGTTTGCATGGACTCTTTCTCTAGCCCTTGGCTTATGGAGAGGAATAGGCTTAGGATTTTGGCTTAGATTCAAGCAAGACCAAAAGCTCGGGTGCATTAAGTGGAGCTGGGAAGAGGCTTCTAAAGAAAGTCAAGGGCTCTCAAAAGCTTTTAGTCCTGGCATTGTTTTTTGCAGGTCATTGCTTGTATCCTTTTTGGCAGCCCATAATCTCCCTAAGGCTTACAGTTATGATCTGGTTTAGCATTTGGGATTGGAGAGAGCAAAAGGGCAAATCTCCAGTACACGGGTGTTACTCGGGGGTTTCCAAAGGAAGATGGGGGCTTTCAGACGGTTTCAGTCCTGGCTCCTTTCTCATCTGAGCATCTTCTTGTGTCTTAAACCCTCCTTCTGTAGTCAGAGTTAGGTTTTTAGGGGGTATTATGGCCCAGAGCTCATTTCTGGGTGGAACTGTGAAAAGGCTTTGAAAGCAATGTGTGGAGTTTAGTTGTTTTCTGCCCTGCTGAGAAGTTTATCATCCTGGCTGCTGCTGTGGTTTTTTGCTTCAAGATGCTGAAGCAGTGTTTGCATCATTCCTACTTACATTATATAGTTATTTTCCTTTATTTGTCCATTAATTTCCACAATCCTGTTTTCATCTGTATTTCTCTTTCTGGATCTGACAGTGTTACAGATATCACATCATGAATAATTTGGGGAAGCTGTTGAATTTTCACATTTGTCACATACTTGTTATTTTACAAAATATATATTTTTATGTAAGATTTAGAAATTCCCATTTTCCCACTATTTATAATATTAAATTCTTTTGAAATTTCAATGAAGAGGGCCCCTTCAAGGTATGTGAGACAGTTTTTGAACAGGAATTCATGGAATGAGATTTTTCAAACCTAGCCACTCTTTCAGACAAAGAAAAAAGAAGGCAGTAAGGCAGAAAGATCAAGGGGCTCTGGTCTGAAGTAGTGAAAATATCAACAGGAAAGATAGAAGGAAAAAAATGTAATTTTCTAGCTATCTAACAGTGCTAGATAGCTACCGTGCTAGATAGAGCTTCAGTGGCACGGTAAAGTGAGTCAGCCACTGGCTACCTTAAAGTAGCAAAGCCATGCAAATGCACTGTGAGAAAAAGCAGCTCATCTTCTGGCCCTTTATACACTCCAGCACAACAAAGCTGCCAGCTGAGTGGTGCTTGTCAGGCATATCAGATCATGCTCTAATTGTGACAAACAGTGGTGAGTACACAGTGCCAGGCCTTGTAGCTGGCAAAGCCTTGTGAAAGCCTGGCTTCTTTTTATCATGATTGTGCTTTGGCCTGAATTCAAAGTTTAAAAAACCCCTAAAACAACGAACAACCCAAAATTAAATGTTGAAATCAAATGCCTTTTCTTGTTATACACATTCTATTGTTTTATTGGTGTTCTTTAAAAGACCCTGTTTCCTTGACATGAAATTTTCAGTATGAGTTAATTTAAAATATTACAGAGGATTTTATGAATCACATGTGTTTAATCTCTGCCTTGCTTTCTCTTTTCTGATTTCCAGTCTCAACTAAAATTTAGTGGTAGATAAAGAATGGTTATGTGGTATAATGTCAAAGTTAGAATTTGGAAAGTTTTGGACATTGTCAATTTAGCTTAAGGTTCTAATGAAGTAGAATTCAAGGGAAAAAAGCACGAGGCCCTTGCTGTGTGAGCAGAAATACTTTAAGTAACTCCAGTCTGTTTTTTTATCTTAGTGTGTTAAAAAGCACTTAAATATTGAAATTGTATTCAAGATCTGGCTTTTCATTTTCCCCAATTTCTGATAGAGTAAACAGTAGTGCATCTATGTTATACTGTATCATTAAGCAAAAAAATTTTCTTCCAGGCATCTAACCCCGGGCAGTTTGAGAATGACAGTGATGTCCTGTGGCAGCGAGGACATGTTCCAGACACCATAGCCTATCATGGTCGAGTAGGAATTAACACGGACGCCCCAGACGAAGCGCTGGTTGTCTGCGGGAACGCCAAAGTTATGGGCAGAGTCATGCACCCATCTGACAGCCGAGCAAAGCAGAATATCCGCGAGGTGAGGGCCGTGCAGTGCTGAGGGCACTTGTGCTGGCACGGGTGGGTCATGGCTCTGACGTGTGGAGCAGCTCCTGTGTCCTGACTGGGCTGAAATGCTGCCTTAAAGAAACCAGATGTACCATTGCTCACCTACATATAGTAGGACCCACAGCTGGTCTGTGGGTTAGAGAAGGTTAATGAGTGAGATTTGTTTTGAGAAGTATTCTCCGACCAAGGCTGTTGGCATGGAGACCAAGAACAGAAGAGGAGAGAAGAAGATAACCGCGAAAAAAACTCCGCAGAAAGTATTTTGAGAAATATCCTGGGAAGAATAGGAGTGGAGAAGTTTCCACCAATGACTGCTGTGTTGACTAATTGTGACAAATAAGAAAGTATGAAGTGTATAGAGGGTCTAAAAGATGGAGCAGTGTTGTAATAATCAGATATTAGCCTTTTGAAATGTAGTGTGCCTTTTGTATGTCATGCCTGCCCTTACAGCAACACCTGCAGACTTTGGAGAAGGCTCTCTATAGAAGCTGGGAGTTGTCAAACAGAAGGATAACTGCCAATGCAAATACAAACAGCATTCTGGTGGTGAGGAATGGGAAAATTGTCTGTATTTTTCAATGTGATGACTGACCAAATGACTGTGTCAGGCTAGTTGCTCTTTCTCTCATCCTACATGCCATGCTTAGTGTTTCAGCATGTAAATCTTGGTATTTTTCCAACTAGGTCGATACAAATGAGCAGTTGAGAAGAATAACACAAATGAGGCTGGTGGAATATGACTACAAGCCTGAATTTGCATCTGTTATGGGAATAAAAGATACCCATGAAACAGGTATAAAGTCAGCTCTGTTCCCATTTTTCATTAACACCTACTGATATTTATTGTACCATAGTACCTTTTAATATCCTGATATTTCATCCTCATTTTTTAGGTTACCACAATTGCACACTTTGCTGTGTATCTCTTGTGGTATAAAAATGCCAAAATTAGGTATTGGTTGTAATTTTACAACTTCTATTTCAATTTTTAAAGATGAGAAGTTTATTTTCCAGAAGTTCAATTAGAATGAAGTGTGTGCTTACAAACAATTCTGTTCTTTCTGCAGAGAAATGAGAATTCTAAAGGTTTCTGTGGGGTTTTTTTTGTGGAATGGAGAAAAGCCCCTGAAATCATGGATTTTCCTATCACAGATAAATTCCAGATAATTTTTTGCTTTGCCTGTAGTTTTTAGAATGGCCAGCGGGTTTGCCAGTATGTTTCCTGACATTAGTTCTTGTTACCTCCTGAACAGGAATAATAGCCCAGGAAGTGAAGAGGCTTTTACCTGAAGCTGTTAGAGAAGTTGGAGATGTTGCTTGTAATGATGGAGAAAAAATAGAAAACTTCCTCATGGTTGACAAGGTATGGTCTTGAGGGAGAAAGTGGGGGTGTGTATTTAGGCTGTTCCTTCATGTGAGGAGCTATGAACACACGCTGTGCCCCATAAAAAGCTGTAGCACCCCCTTATGTGTTACAGAAACGGTGTTCAGTGAGTCATCAAGAAAAGCTGAACCACCAGCTGTTAGTAAAGGGCTGAATCTTTTAATGACAAGAAGTATCTATATTAAAAACTTATTACAGTAAACATACAGTTAAAAAGAAAAAGCCCTAACTTTTCTGAATAAAAGTGGATAGTGATTTCATAGCATTGGTTCAACAAGTGGTACTCCAAAACGTTCTTTTGTGTTAAGTGTTTCAGTTAATTAAGTGTTCCACAAATGAATTAAGCAATGATGGCATTCAATTTGTTAAATAAAAACTTCCTTACTCTAATCCTGGTATAACCTCTACATACCAAATCCAAGTGCTAGGGTTTTGGGGTTTTTTGGCAATCTGAAATGCTTTTTATGGGTTCAAAATCATATGCTCTGAAATGGCACACAAAGTATTTACCATGCTCATAGGTTGGAAGCACTGCTGAGGTATTGTCCTGTGCTCTCTTTTCCTTTTCCAGTAGAAATACAGCTGCAAGGGACTGTCAGTCACAGAGTCCAGTCACACAAGGCTGCAGATAGCACTTGTCTCAAAGCAGCCCCTCTGCTGAGTGCTGGTTCACTGCATGCCAAAGACCACTTCCCAATTCTTTCCCACTTGCAGCTGATAATGAGAAGAGGGAAGTTTTAGAGAAAGGTGACCTTATCTTGTCTGGATGATATCATGAACACAATCCTGCATTCATTATCATAATGCATTCTTTCATTATTCTATAGAAAATACAAGTTTACACCACCAAACTTGGAGAAAATATCTACAAAAATACTGTATTTCACTTGTCATCTTTTGATAGGCTATAAATAATTTGAATTCATAGGTTAAATCTTCTATGTTGTATTCCATATAAAAGAAGTATGAATTAGACACCTTGAATAAAGCTGTGGAAAAAGCACTTATGGAGATACCATTGAAAAGGAGACTTCTAAAAAATTTGCTCAATTTGGTCAGGATTCCAGCCTGTAACTGATTTCTAGATGCTAGCAGAAGAGCATTGGTGGTAGGTGACTCCAGGTTAGTTTTGCCCTTTAGGCCTTCCTATTATATTGTATGACAGCTGTGGCATCATTTGCATTTTTGAATGCCTCCAAAATTTCTTTAGAGTAGTCAGGTTTTTCATCTGACAGAAGCTTAGGTTGGAGAATTGAGCTTTTGATTCATATCTCTACCTTGCTGAAATATCACACAAAATACCATCTCTAACAGTGCCTCACAGCACTGCTGTTTGGGCCCATGATGTTTCCTTTCTTCTCTGTACCTTGGGTCACTGGAGAGTCCTTGCCAGGATGTCTTCCAGGGATGTGACCTACAAATGGAGAATACCTACTTTCTGTTCATCCCTGTAGGATGTGATTCTGCTGTGTATGTGGCCCAAGCAGGAATGGTTTGTTACAGCAGTGGCTTATTTGCTGCTTAGCATTTTCTTGACTACTTGTCTAGATCTGGATCTGGGATTACTTCACAGGCACTTTGTTGTTTTAATATGGTTAGATAAATCTGTGCTTTCTCCTCTTTCTCCTAACACTTGTGGCAGAATGTATGAAATTCCCCAATTCCATTACCTTTGGGGTGACAGAACTGGGAGAGATCTCTGTCCATTTAAGAGGTATATTGAATTCAGAGATTTGGAACATGTCTTGTTCAGGTGGAACATCTGGTTTAAATTTCTGGAGCACCCAGCTCTAGAGTAGCTCAGCAGCTTGAATAACGAATGGACAGTGCTTCATATTTTTTCTTTCAGATTGGCAGGTGATGAGACCTTGAACTTTGTTATCTCATATTCCAAGTTTGTTTCCAGATAAGTAGAGTGTTGGTGGGTTTTACATCTCTTTGGCAGTTTGGAGCTGTTGAACTCTGTAAAATTAATTGATAGCATTACACATTTGAACCAGGCTCTGCTACTTTCTAGAGAAATGTCTCAACTATGTGCAATTTGGTTTTTTGAGACAGAATATTTTCTTCTCAGTTGCACTGTACTCAGTATTTTGTCACTAGAGTGGCAGTAAAACTCAGATCAGTTCTTTTCCCCTCAAACGGAGTATTCCTTCATTTCGCCAGAAGAGCAATTTTCTCAGCTAGTTGAAGCTACCTAGAAGCAATTCATGCTTGATTTGAAGGCAATGGAAAGGACAGCTGCTACATATCATTGATATGGGAGGGAAAGTGGCCATATAAGTGATTTCACAGTTCTAGGTACAAGAGATTATTTTGAAGTCACTTTTTATTTAAATGGGCTGTTGGTATTCTGGCAGTAAGGAAGCTGGTGAGTTGCCACAGATAATGTGCTCTGATTCTGATTACATGAAATGCTGTCTGGTTTTGTGGAATGCAGTCACCTTTAAAAAAAGGTGTGTGTGACTTTTACAATGTGAAAGGCAAAACTGCTTTTACCTTCTGCATAATTTGACTAGACTGGAACAGTAAACAACATTAACTACAGTAATAACTTTGTCCAGTGGCACCATTCTGGTTATACATTAGTATGAGAAAGCCATTCTTTCAAACACAGCAAACAAAGTACTCTTCTACAATGCTCTTGCAGTGGACCAGTAACCATTTTTAACTCAGAAATTGATAAGATACTTACTACCTGGATGGTTATACTGAGGGCTTCTCCAGCAGATTGATACATAGATGATAAGCAGGGCTAGGAGATTAGGAGGTTTTCCTGGGTAAAATATCCAGAAGGAGCAAAATGTTTTAGTTGCAGAGATGATCATGTTATTAGAACCTACAAGACTCCTGTAAGAGACTGGAGAGGCTGAAGGGGAGAGCAAAACATTGTGCAACCACAGCTCGATGTCTGGTCTGGTTTTTAATCTGTCTCACTTATCTCTGTGTGATTAACATTATGTGTACAACATGGATAGAAACTCTGGTTTGTCTGAGCCTACCTAAAGCCTATAGGGAGGTGGGTGGACGTATACTTTGTTAAGGAATTCTAAAATCTATGTTCAGCTGCAACACTGAAAATCAAGTAGTAGATGCCTACTTGATGGAACAGTGTTAAGGTTTCAACACAGTATAAAGGCAAAACAGTTTAAATTCTTGGTGTAAAAAGCCTTTTAGCTTCTTCAAATTTTTTTGCAAGTCCTCATTTTCAATTTACTGCAAATTAAATGTCTAGCAAAAGGATTTTATGGTCATACATGCACCCGTCTACAGTGAGATAACTGGTGTTTACATAGGTGAATTCTGCACTCATTTCTGCTTGTTACATCTGATTGATGAATATCCTATGTATCTGCTATGTACGTACTTTTGTCATTGTTTTCTTCTCAGGATCAGATCTTTATGGAGAATGTTGGTGCTGTAAAGCAGCTTTGTAAGCTAACAAACAATCTTGAAGTCAGAATAGAAGAATTGGAACAGTGGAATAGGAAACTGGCCAGACTGAAACGGATTAACAGTTTAAAGTCAACAGTCAGTGAAGAGAGCAAAGTCAGGTACCTCTGGCTGGGATGTTCTCTGATAGTTGTCACACAGATTGTTAAAGTGTTCTCTGCGATAGAAGTGAAAACCGATTTTGCTTGACAGTAGAATTCAGCTATTTTCCAGTGTTTAAGCTGTGCAAAAGACCCCAAATTCTCATATTTTTTTTAGTCACTGACGAAATTAATGTTTGAAATGGCTGTTAAATAGCAGTTATTTTTGTAATTGCTTCTGTTGCATAAAGTAAAAGGTAGATTATGTCCAGTTACCGCTCTGGGACTTGGAAATTGCTTCTAAGGCAGATCTGTAGAGCTTCTTCTGCAAGAAAGATTCTTCATTAGTGCTTCAGTGGAAGTGATGAGTGTTTCCTGTTTCTAAGCCATTTCCCCAAGTTTTCTTTGAAATTAAATGTAGCATTTAAGAGCATTCAGCTGAATGAGTTAACTGGAGACCTTTGTCCTTGAAAATTAATCTGCTGACACTTCTGCCTTTTCCTTTGTACATGTTAAAATAGCAAATGCAAGTGACATTAACACATTAAAAGTATCTTTATTTCATTAATTTGTTGCTGAAGCATTTGAATGTTAAAGAGATCTTGTCTCTTACAGCAGGTATAGTCGAGCTAATAGTACCTTGCCATCAATAAAATCAGTCCCGCTAAAATCCAGGAAGGTGAGTGAAATTAAATCCCTGTCTGAATCATTCACTGTGATTTGCTTTCACTTTCTCTTGCCTGTATCGTGGTATAGGAAGTGGATACTCCTTTTCAAAGGGATCATATTGAGGAAATACATATATTGACCTTTTTCAGGACAGTCTTCCTAGGCCGCCCAGCCCTGTTCTTTCAGATGAACCAATGTTCATTTGCTTACCTCGCTTTTGCCAGTGCCAAAGAGCAAGAGAAAATAATAGGCCAAATATGCTTTGTACCATAATGACAGTTAAATGCTCCATCATCTAAGATTATCCTACTTACTTGGAAAGTCATTTGGAAAGCCTTTCTTTTTTGTATTTATAACAGTCCTGCTTTAACGTGGTCGGAGCACATACTGAAAGCTGCTGACCTTTTAGTTTTGGACACTTACTGAGTTGTTAATTTGGTTTTGAAATACTTCAAAAGTAGGAAAAATGGCAGGAAGAAAGGACAAGGAGCTGTTATTTTTATCTGTCCTTTCTTCCTCTGTAATGTTTGTGCCCCCACACTATCAACAATGTACAGTGCACTCTCAGTCTTAGGGACCTTTTAATTGCAAAGTTCTAATTAACAAGTTTTTCTCTGTAGATGTTGCCCCCTATATAAGGGTGACCATGAAAGAAGCAAGGGTTATGTGAAGTCAACCTAGTGCAGTATAGTATTTCTTAATCTACTATTAGTTGCTTAGATGTATGCTGCTTGAGTTAACCAAACTTTTGGTTTTTTACCCTAGGTTTGTTTGTCAAAGACCAAAGAATCTTGCTCCGTGAAGATTTTCCGGGTGACTATAATAGCTTTGATTGCTATTATGGCACTATGGTAACAATTAATTAACAACAATTTGACTTGTTTCTCCCTTCCCCTTTCTACTTATCTGAAATAATATAGCACATTTTCTTCTCCTTTTCCCTTCCTACTTGAAGAACACAATGTACTAAAATTAACAATGAAAATCCCTGGTAATATTATAAAGTTGAGACCATTTTATAAAAGTATGGTACTCATGTGATGGGCACACCATGTCACAATGTGTGGTGCACCTTGAGTGTACCTCAGTGGCTTGTGCTACAGGTGCAAAACTGGACTCTGCATGTTTTATCCAATCATTCTGTGCCTAAGTACAATTTCTTATGTACAGAGTGATTCTGCTGTGTGAAATGAAGCTGAACCCGTTTCCACTGTGGAGGGCAATTATGTGACTGAAAGTTTAACTTGTGACATTGGGCTTGTGGAAAGTGAAGTACGCACTGGACCTCTGAGATTTCCATTTTCTGTCTCCAGTCCAAAACCCTGTGGCTTATAATCTCTTTGAACTGGTGATGTGATTCTGTTTAGGTTGGAAACTGGCCGTATTTTGTGTTGAATACAAGTTTATGAGCACAATACTCCATACAAGTATCTGATCTAAACCTCCTTAAATTCAGTAGAAATTTTTCCCACTGAAGGGAAAGTGATCAGACAGTTAACACTGCATGACTCCTTTTTGACGTGATGCTGTCAAGGTATTGTTCATATTATGTTGCATAAAAGATGGATGTAAATCTACAGAACAATTCTCTTTCCACAGTGCCTTGACAATATGGAGCCTATATTTACTTAGCATTCATGACAGCCGTTTTGAAAAGCATCCAGTTTACAGGCAAGTAGTTAAATTACCATTAGTGAATTCAAATTAGTAGAATCAGTAATAGGCTGTGGATAAATTTGTTTTGGTCCTCAGCTCTAATGTCCATTTCTTAATGAATTGTTTTTCTTCATCAGCAGTACCTCAACTTCTGTTCTAGTCTCTCCCTCTACCACCACAGCAGGTACTGTGTCTCTGCTGGTCTGCATACACATAATGGGCTATTATAAAATGCCAGTACACAGCATTTGTGAGAATTATAATTTTTTTTCTTTTTTTTTGCTTTAGCTTTGCAGAGAGAAAGCACAGTTTCTCAGAGCACACAGCCCATCAGCAGGATCCCTGAAGTGAATTTCTGTGACCTTTTGCCTTGTGACAAGGTCTACTGTTGTCCAATTCATCAAACAAAAGTCACATCTCTAAGTTATGAAAAAAACAATGCAAAGGAAAAACGTAAGTTGAAAATTTAATTATTTTTAATTTGAGCAGAGACTGTATGGAAAGTATGGGGGAAGGGGCAAGAATCTTTAAATGTAGTTAGCTTTCTACAAAAGAGCTTAGTCCAGAGGATTTTAAAAAATGTTGATATAGCTAATCATTACTACAGTCAAAATGCTTTTGAAAAATCTGGCCTGGTTACCCTTAAGAATTTGGGGCCCCAAAGATGTTTTGTCTGGTGTCGCTGTTCTTCCTGGCCATTCTTGGTAAATTATTTGATGTGAACTGGAAACTCACTAATACCTTTAATTAACCTTTGGCTATAGTTGGATGGGAGTTGATTAGTGGTAGTAGAGGATGAATTAACAAATGTAAAAAACTCCAAAAAACTGAATTGTGTCACAATGTGGTGGTAGTACATCTTTTCTATGGACTGGGACAGAATGCCAACTGCCTGAAAACATAAAACTTAAAATTCTGATTGTTAAGGCAGGGGTTTTGATAGTATTATTTGAAGACAGAGCTCTAAAAATAAAATACTTTTACTGGAATGAATTATTTTACTGATATTGTCTACCAGATGTTTTATGTGTAGTGTATGAGAAGATGTGTTGTTTACAACTTTTATAATATTTATAAGAAAAGATTAATGCATAAAGGTATGCATAAGTCGTGAGATTCTGTATTCCTCTTTCCCAGTCCTTAACATATCCAGTGTCTGGAAGCAAGTGTTAATATTACTAAACCAGCAGTCAGACTTTTCCTATCTTGGCCTTGGGAACAATTCTTGCTTTACCAGTCAACAAAGTGAAGTGAAACTGGGGATGGATGCAGTTCAGCCTCTGCAGTACCAGTGTCTGCCAGGGCAGGCATTGCCAATTGCTGTGACGCTCTCAGCATGAGCTGTTTCAGTGGGACTCACCCTCTGGCCATTCTTTCCTCTCAGACAGGCTGGATGTGAGTGCTCCTTGCGATTCTTGTGATCAGTGCTGCAGTAAGCCCTGTGGCAGATAGAGCTCAATACAGTGCTTTCAAGAGGTCGTACCTGAGTGATTTGTGTTGCTCTGAAGCCTGAGAGAGTGTTGATTAATTAAGAAGACCTAAATCTCATTTATAAATTAGGGAACTGTAGATGGATGAAATTGAAATATGAAAACCTTCATCCTCAGCTGGCTGCTTCTGATACTAGGTGGAACGAGAAGATAAGAATAAACACAAAGCATTACCTTCTCAAGGTCTTATGCTCCAAATAGTATTAATACTGGATCCAAGAGTGAAAAAATCAGCACAGTACACAAACTACTGAAAGATTTCAGTTCTGCACAAGTTTAATGAACCTAAATGTATCCCCAGATGGAAGGTAACAATGTCAATATGAAATCCAAACAGAAGGAAAACCAACAAGCTGTTTAATGTAGCTGTAGCCAAGATAAATGAAAAGGAAAATGTTTTCAGGACATTTCAGAACAGCTGAGAGTTAAATATGGGAAATAATCAAGATAAAAAGTGGATACCTTAGAATCAACTGATTAATCCTGTTCATGAAAATGTAGAACTGTTTGAAATTGCAATTAAATTAAATAATAATTTGGGAATTATTACAGACCTTTTGCTGCTCCACAATGCAATACCTGAATTTGGTGGGTGGAGACTACTATGGAGTGCATCCATCATAGCTCCTAATCTTTGAATCCTGGATTTGCTGATGAAAAAGCTGTTTGGAAAGTTCAAGTAGAAACAAAAACATTCATAAGCAAGAGAAATTTATTAAACAAAATCTCAGCACATCTTTTTGTCATCTAGCTTACTGTGACCTTGTTTCCTCATATTTTCTTTGAACTTCGATTGATTTCAGTGGAATTCAGGAAAGTGAATACCCTTTAGCATTTGGGCCTTTTCTGCTCTCTGATCCCATGCCATTAGTGCTCATTGCTTAATGTTAAGTGTCACCAATAACCAGGAGCAGTCTTTATTTGTTGTTTCTCCTCAGTGTCTCTCACCTCACAATGAAAGGTTGATGACAGCTCCAGCTGAATTTTGGTCAGCCTCATGCATTCACATTTATTGCCTTCAGAGGGTAGTTAACAGATTCAGAGTAAAGTACCACCATGATGAGAAATCACCAGCAGATTTTTCCCACGCTGCTTACAGAAATTACAACTCTCTTGAATTAAAAGCATAGAGTATTTGAGGGAAAAAAACCACTACATTTATTGAATGAGTTTTTCTTAATCTTATCTGAAGATGATGGTTTTCCTCATTACGTTTTTGTCAGGCTTGTAGTTCTATATTTGTTATTGAATTGGATCTTCAACACCCCACATCAGCCTTTGAGAAAGCCCTCAGTGTTACTATATGTGAAAGAGTGGAATTTTATTTACAATTTATTGAAGATCGCTGTGGTGCTTTGTGGTAGTTCTTGGTGTTCTCAATTGGCACCTTGTATTCAAAATTTAGATTGCAATATCTGAAAGAACAATGAAATGGCAATTTTAGGATGAGTGAAAACCCAAGTGAAAATAAAGTTCTATGCTAGTTATTGACTCAGTTTAAATAGTTGAAATCTTAGTGAAGTAAATCTGTCTTTGTCTTGATTTTTTTACAAAATTCTGATACTGCGTAATGCTTTCTTCCACCATCTGCAAAAGAATCAGTTTTAAGTGTTTACTAATCCCAAGTTTTTAATCAATATTCCTACCAACACTTACATGGGCTGAATTATTTTATCTACATAGAGGAATCTTTTACCCCTACTATGGCATATAGGTTTTCTACAGAGTAGCCCTCTGCTAATGACAATACAAAATTACAGTGTTAAATGCATTGCTAGCATATCTGGACTATTCAGAGAAATCAGGAGAAAATGAATGTGTGACAATTAGCTTGTGAATTAAAGGGAGGAATGAGAGAATGAGCAGGCTTTTATTAGATCTACTCCAAAATGAGTGTACATGTGTGATTGCATGGTTCAGTAGCCTTTTTTCTAAGTGTGTGAAACTGTATAAGGATATGGGTCAGCAGATGACTACTAAATGCAGCCCACTGTAGTCATAGCAGATGACTACTACCCCCAAATCTGGCAGAAGCTGTAGATCTGTATGATGAGCTAGTGAATAGGAAATGGATTAAAGGAATAGCTGGCAGCAGTATGAGAAGTTTATTAAACAAAGACAAGTCAAATTAAAATCCCAAAGATGATTTTGTATTACATTGCTTCTGGGCCCTAGGATTCCAGGTGTTCATGTTGTTCTGTGGTCTTGGTCACCTACTATGAGAATGCATGAGAAAAGTCTAGATTTTCTTATTTCCCAATACTGATATGAAATCAAAATCTGGAATGAATAAGAAAACAATAAGGTCAATCCAGCTGTCTTGTTTCAATCTCAGTACTAATGCATTTTGATCCCTGCTTCCTATCATGAAACAGTCATTTTGAAATCAGAAAATTTCCTTTGCAAAGCATGATAACGTAGTATTTTGGTATTCTAGAAATGATATCCAATGAAGCATGTTGGTTTAGGCAAGATCAGCATTTCCCAGTGCCAGTTTACTGGTAGCATGTCTCTGAACAGATTCTTGGCTGGCAATCTGTGTAGATGCACAGGAATAGCATTAGACCATTTCCCATGGGCTTGTAGGGCCATTTGCCTTCCCCAGGTTGTACTATATGGTGATTATTCAAAAAACCTCTAAAGTTCACTTTTCTAGGCAAGTGTTGAGAAAATAACAGAATAATAATTAAAAAAAAGAGGTAATCAGCTTATATTACACAGCCTAGTTCCATGTTTGAAGTTACAGAGGTGACATCAGTGAACATGGTGATCGTGTTGTTAGAGACGTGTATTAGACGTGTATTAAATTATTTTTAAATTTGGTTATGCATCCTCTCTCTGAAGTGCTGGCTCAGTCCTCAGTATCTTAACATCTCACATTCAAAAATCTAAGTTGTTCCCCCAGCCTATATTTGCATGCCAGATGCCTACAATTCCTAATGCCATTTTCTCACTGATAAGAAAGATGTGGCTGTATGTTCAGATTTTTGCTGAAGTGCCTGGCTGCACATTGACTTTCAGCTTGGCTCTCTGTTATAGAAATTGATGATGTTCTCTGTGTGTGATGAAGTCTTTTCTATTAGGCTATGTTTTGGAAATGTTTTTGATACTTTGTAGATTTCAAAAACTTGTTTCTTGTTATCTGCAAACTTATTTTGTCTGTGTATATCTTCTCCTGAGTGGAGGTGCTTTGTATTTTAAAGATATCTCTTGTGGTTATGCATGTCTTTATTCAAGTTATAATTAACAAAATATCTTCTGGTTTTGTATTCATCGTTTGCTGTTACAATTGTTCAAGGCTAATTTCAGCTGTGTTTGTACATTCATTCTTTCACAGGAAACAAAAGTGACATGTTACCCAAAAAAGATCCAGTCAAAAAACTTGGTGGAAGACCTGATCTTGGAAATGACTGTAAGTTCTATATTTAAACGAAAAAAAAATAAAATGTTTACTTGAATAGCTTTCAAGATCTACTTTTAGGCTTGGAATTCTACTTCTGGAATTTAGAGACGTTTCAGTTATAATTCATCATTGTAGAGAGTTAGCACTTGTGAGTATAGTTCCTGTGAACCACAGGAAACCTGTGATTCACTGTAATTTTCAGTTTATTCTTACATCTTCCTTGGATTTTTATAGACATTCTGACTGCCCCCTCTAGAGAGTTCTTAGGCTTGGCATCAGATACAATAAAATTACAAGTGACATTTTCCTTGACAGGGGCTAAAATCTTGTGCTCAAGGGATATGAGTGTGATATTTGTGTGCAGGAAACTCATGATATAGTGTGAACGAAGTGTTTAAGGTTTGCCTCATCTCACCTAAGGGATTAAAAAGTCAGCTGCTCAAGGGGGCCATCCTTACCTTCAGATCTTGACACTACATTCAGAGGAGATGAAATAAAATTTCTTGACACAGGAAGTTTGGCTTGATTTCAGGTTCCCCTTTTAGAGACTGTGCACTGCTGTCAGAGCCAGCCTGGGTTGAAAATATTGATTCTTTTATGTAAAGATGAGTATCTGCTGACTACATATGTTAGAACAGCATGCTCTGGCATTCATTCAGTATGAGCAGGATTATGCCTTGTGTCTTTTTGGTTTATGTGAATCCTCTGTTTTAAGGCCTTTTTTTTTTTTTAAATGAAGATTTGATTAAAGACTAGGCAATATTTGGATGATAAAACATCTAAATTTAGACATCTAGACCATGCACTTAAAGCAGGTGAGGAATAGAACACAGGTTCTGCTTGTTGCCTAGATGTGCCCCAGTGAGATGATCTGGGAAAAATCATTCCCCTTCTGAGTTTTTTTGCATGGGTACACACACCTCAGACAAGCTCCTCTGAGGCATCACTATGTTCCATGTTGTAGTGAGTTGCTGCATCACAGGGAAATGCTCTCCTGTGCTACTTCTCTGAGATGAACATGCTCAATTTCCCTCTGCCACTTGTAGATATTTGCATGCTGAAAATTAAATATATACTACTGCACGGAGATTTTATAATCAGAGAACAGGTCACCCTGTAGTCATCAAGGCTCTCTGTAAAAAAGGGGATGGTTGCTGTAGGCCAGAGGAACAGAAACACAAAGGCAGTGTGCACAGTGTGATGTGAAGGGCTTGGGGCTGCTGAACCATGTTCTCCTTGTGCTTTCTGCACCACATTGTAAGACCAGGTGAAAGGTCTGCAGAGGAGGATGTATGAGGAGCAGCTGAGATCACTGGGGTTGTTCAGCCTAGAGAAGAGGGGAGACCTCCTGGTGGCCCAGAGCTTCCTCCTGAGGGGAAGCCAAGGGGCAGGCACTGATCTCTGCCCTGGTGACCAGTGATAGGACCCAAGGGAACAGCATGAAGTTGTGTCAGGGGAGGATTAGGCTGGATATCAGGAGAAGGTTCTTCACCCTGAGGTTGGTCAGGCACTGGAACAGAGAAGTGGTCATGACACCAAGACTGCCAGAGTTGAGGAAGGATTTGGACAGCACTCTCAGGCACGTGGTGTCTGCCAATGTTATCATGACTATACTTGTCATCTATCTGTAGAATATTGCAAAGCTCTTTCAAAAACAAAAGTTCTTGCCAATTCAAGACAACATTATAATTTTCATTTAATTTGTGTAGTTTTCTTCCACAGAGAATTAAAAACAAGTTTTGTTGCATTCTGTATTATTCCTCTCAACAAAGATAGGGTTTTTCAAGTTAGTGGTTACTTGAATGAGTATGACTTCTAGTGCATTAAAATGAATATTGATTCATTTGAGTTTTACCTGGAATGCCATCAAAGTAGCCTTCAATGTCTGTGCAGAAGAAAATGGTGCAATGTTAGGTTCCTAGGATATTTGTCCTTGCAAAGTGAACAAGGACCTTATCTCCAATGCCAGAATCAAAGTAATCAACCAGAGGCTTTTTTTAACTGAGTGCTAATTTAGACCTGCAGCAAGTCCTGTAGTGGCAATCAAGGCAGTTAACTAACTGCAGTTTTATTATGCTCTTATCTAAGATTTCTGAAATAATCAAGAATAAACCATTATTCTTAATGTTTTTAGGGATTGATACAACAATCAGTTCCATACAGATTTTGGAAACTCAGCAAAGCATTGACAATCGCTATTGTAGTAAAAATCTGCAGTGCAGGTAGGAGAATTGTTTTATTGTGCTATGGTGGAATAAAATACCATTAATGTGGCCTGGCTGCCTGACTGGCTCCTGCTCACAGTTGTTTCTTCTAGCATGCAGTAGTCTTTGATACCTTTTAATGTTTTTTTCTGTTTAAATTTAAATGCAATTTCCATGTTTTGGTGAAGATACTGTCTATCTCAAAATCCCATATGTGTTAATGCAACCTTTTTCAGCTCTGGAAACTACAACTATGTTATTCCTATTAACAAATACACACCCATGGATGTAGAAATCTCACTGGAAATAAAGTAAGTACAATTAAAAGGAATACATATAAAAGACAACAGTAGTTCTTTGTTTGATAGAATTCTTGCCTGATGTCTTTTGTTACATAAATTTGTCCTATTCAGAGTGGGAAAAATCTATGCACAACTAAATTGTTAATGTAGACCTTTTGGGTAGATTCTGTGCTGTTTCATAGGCCCAATACCATTCTCAGCTCAAGGACAATTTCACCCAATGTTACAGGTATGGAAATCCAGAAGTCTTAAACTTCTATCCTAGTAATCATTGGAGCAGACATGTATGTGTGTATTGGCAGGATTGGGGTCTCTGGACTAGGGATCTGATTTTGCTTTTGTTGTAGAGAAATATTATCAGGAACATAACATGAGTAACTGCAGAGAGTACCTTCTTTGGGCCTGTTGTGCCAAACCCTGTTAAAGGGGGAATCTTGTGCAGGAACTTCTGGTATTGAATAAAATTGTGACTTAAAGCAGGGAAAGGCAGCAAACTTATTCCTTTCAGCAGGTATTTTCTCCTCAAAAGCCCACCTCTACCATGTTTTCCCAGAGGGAACAAGTCCTTTCTTTTGGAGTTTTATTCTGAGAAAGGCCAGAAGTAGCCAGAACAGCTGCCAAACAATCTGCTTGACAACAGCTTATTACTCCTGTTTCTGCAAGAAAGGACTCGTCCAATCTTTTATCTTCAATGTTATCCCTGTAAACATCTGCCTTTTTCAGATAAGATGAAATATAACAGTACTCCTGAAGTGTCTGCTTGCTTTCTACAGCCACTGAAAATTTGTCTTTTAAATGTATGCCATTATAATCCAATAGTAGAGCGCTCCCATGTAAGGTTTAATACATCATATTCAGAGTTTCACTGAGTATGACTTTATTTTGAATATTGGTTTGTGGTTTGGGGGAAACTGATTTTTTTTTTTAATAAAGTCATTTATCCTTATTTTTCTCTGTTTCTTGAAGCACCACAGAACCATTAATTATATTTCTTTGCAAAGTCACATTTGGAAATTATTGCTCCCCTTATTCTTCAAGCCAAAACAGTAGGAAGGATTTTCAAGAAACCACACAGGTAAGATTTTTGTAGCAATACTCTGGCTTCTGGGAATCATTTTTATAAAACTAATGGCTGCAAAATTCTGATCTTTATTGAAGTACTAGAAATTCAAATGCTGGTACTTTGAGTCTGTCAGTCATAGCTGGCTTTGGCATGACCATAATGAGATGCAATCTTTTTGTTGGAGTCAGTTTTCTGCTGACTTTCATAAAAATCTATCCAACGATTCTCTGCAAGGACAGTTTTGATTCTGCTTCACCCTAACTCATTGCTACAACTCATTAAAACTTCAGAGATACTTAAGAAATGGGAATAACTTATCAGTCAGAGCTTTAGGAGAGTCCTCCATGCTCTCATCTGCTTTATGGTTTCCATTATTATCTTATGGGTAATGAATTCCAGTTTTAAAGTCTAGAATTTGCAGGTAACAGTGGCAGTATTCTGCTTAATTTTTGTGCTAACAGGACTTTACCAATAATTCTCTGTAGGGAAAATTCTTCATTTTAAAACCAAAAGTTGTTTATGTGTCATTTTCTGAATTGCCTCAATGGGGATAAAAGCTGGTAAAACAGGTTAGCTTTTCCCAATTAAAAAGAAAATTTAGTGACCAGGTCTTGCAAATCTTTAAGCATCTCCAGTAAATTCATGAATGCTTTAAAGTCTCTTAAAGTTCCCTGGACATACAGGACTCCTTCAAGGTCCCCATTTGTCAGTGTTTGTTTGGAAATGTTTATTCTGGCTAAAACAGTAGGAAAGGCAGAAGCAATGATAATAGCATTTCTGAACACATTGTAGGAGAAACATCCCTGAATTTGGAAGTAATTTCAGAGTCTTCTTCAGAATCCTGAATTATGCTCCCATGCATAGTATGTTTTTAATTGATTTTTTGGTGTGTGTTTTTTGTGTTTAGTCAAATTACAGCACTTGAGATACCTCCAGTCGTAAGCTGAACTTTTTGCTCAGCTTTTCAAATGTCTTTGCAAAAAGTTTCAGGCTTCTCTGTAACAGTGGCAAAGTCATCCGAAAGCCCAAATTTTCCAAGTTTTGACCTGTCTGCTGTAATTTCAACAGAATTGAAATTAAGTCAGACATAGAGAGTTTCACAATGTGGAAATGCCCTTGAAGCTTACTGACAAAACTGGTCAAAGAGATTTCCTGTGTCAAGCTGAAATCCACATCAAAAGACTAAAGCTAACTAGCCTCCAGCAGCAGTGAGCTTTCAGATTTGATGTGTCTCAGAATAGAAATGCTGCCTGGTTGAAGAGGTTTCTTTCAAGAGGATTTTTCTAGGGATGGAAAGGCTTATTCCCTACCAAAAGGCAGAGCAGCAATCATTTGGACTCACCAGTCCCATGTAAGTTTTGTTGTGTGAACATATCATCTGCTGCAGACAGGGTGTGCCAGAAAGTGAAGTGAGGCGAGAAAGATGAAGGAGTTGAGGCACTAGAAATATAAGTTACCATGGATCATTAGGTGAAAGAGAGGTGAGGATTGAATTTTGTTGTATTCATTGTAGCATAAACATTTCAGGTACAAAATATGCTGTTTCACTTTTGCATAGCAGAACACTGTAATAAAAAAATAGCATGAAACCTTGCAGGTATCTGTTATTGAAATACTGAGTGAAGACACTACCCATATTTTCAGACTATATGGAGGAAATCTTCTGTCTTCTGAACGCTGCTAAAGTTGTCCCAAAATCAGCAGAACTGCCATTTGCTAGTTCACAGGGAGTCAGATGCCTGCAGTTCCCATGTGGAGCAATCAGAGTAAACACACATTTCCAAGGTTTCAAGTCAGCACTTGGTCTTTAAATACTTTGATAGTAGTTATCAAGGCTTGGTATCATAATTACCTGGCACTGCATTTGTCAATTAACTATTTCCAGAGTCTGTCCTTCTCTCCAATTTCCCATGAAATGAGTTTATCTAATCTGTCTCCCATCTGTCCCCAGGGTCGCCAGCACATTTGGGCTCTCCCGGTAGCTCAGCTGTACGACAGCGCGTACTCGTTCCGCGTAGCCGTGCCGGTAAGCCTTTCCAAGTGACAACTCAGCAAAACACAAATAGCATTTGAACTCGAAGAAGTTCCTGTATCAATCTCCTTTGTTTTTTCTTTTGCAGGGTTTTGCTAGCTGCTCAACAGACCGTTACTTTGCTGGAATGTTTTTTACTGATTATTACTTCTACTTCTATCGGCAGTGTAACTAAAATGTTGCCAAATGTTCTGTTCTTTGAGGAAAAGATGAGGAAACACTTAAAATGAAAAAGAGACTTACAAATAACCCTGGATATTTTTAAAACCTCTTTCTGCGTTGTATGGGATTTTCTTGGTTTTTTTCACTTTTAAATTAAAAAAAAAAAGTAGAAAAATAAAGTGTTTGACAACAATCATAGCTCTGCATTTCCAGAAACTGTTTCTGAAAAGACATGAGATAATGGAGTATGTGATGATGTTGTGGGTGGAATGGGAGCTTCAAAGTTTATTAGAGAAGCCTTCCCATTGAGTCACAAGGTGCAGAATGACCTCTGGCTTTCTAAACACCTCACAGAGTTTAGGTGTGGTTGAATCCAATCTTGGCCTCAGACTTGGTCAGTGGTTTGAGTCTAAGGAATTATACACATGTGATTGAACCTTTGTACAATTTTGTCATGCAGAATTAAGGCTGGCAAGCCAGATGCATAAAAATGAATTATTTATTATGATAAATGATTAGACAAAACAGATCTTAATCAGAATTACTTACTACATGGTATAGAAGCTAACACTACTAGTATAGTATATGATAATGTATTATATCAAAACAATGATATTAAAGATATCAAAAAAGAAACAATTATTGAGTAGAGATCAATGTTTCTCACCCATGCCAATGACTGTGGGCAAACATCTTTAGGTGACCTTAAGAAGCATCCCCACCCAAGGGAGAAATCTCCACACACACTCCATGAAGGACTATGCTAGAAATCCCTACCATTTGAAAGTGGCACTTTCATAGTATATATATAAATGGTACTTTTATAGCATAAAGTGGTTCACTGTCAGTCATATGTCACCAGGTCAGCTGTGTCAGCTCAGCATCTTTACATAAAGGTACTTTACAATATCTGCCACACTTTCACCTCACTATCAAGATGTTTAACTTTGGGGTTGACGAGCCAGATTTGGTTTTGTGTAATTCAACACCAAAAGCAGCATGACACCTTCTCTCCGTTCACCAGTCATAGCTTTGCAAAATGTGCATTGCTGAAGTTTTTACTGCATCCCAGACAGAGTATCCTGCTAAAAATGTGTAAATAGAAAGATTATATGGATCACAGTGAAGTTATATGATTGTATGTATAGCAGACAAGAGCAAATGGGTAGGAGCACTGCTGAGCTGGGATACCCTTCAATTTTCAGAAAACAGGAAGATGATTAAATGTTATTTGCAATGAGACCTGCTTCTGTCCTACAGGCATATACCTTCTTTTAGTATCTGCTGCCCTTTTTTAGATACAAATTTATTTATTTTTTTGCTAGCAGAGCCAAAACCAACCAAAACTCTAAAGGAGAAATGTAGTACTCTGCAAATGCCCTCTAAAATAAGTGTAAGTTAGGGAGCAACAGGTTACCTCAGTTGTCTGTGTGTTTCCATTTCAGAAAGCAGTCTCATCATTACCACCACAGCTGTGTGATTTAGCAATGCTACTGCTATTTCAACGAGTTATATTTTAGCTACCTTTTTTTCCCCTCTGAAACTGTACACCAGGAATGAACTATTTACTCCTAAATTAATGGGGTTTTTTTCTTGATGTTTGTGATTTGTGTTAGTATGATGAAAGAATAGAAATATTGAGAAGAAGAATGTCTTGCCTTCATGGCTTTCTAAGTTGCATATGGATACACACCTGCATGGGAAAATTCTTTCTGTTTATATTTAGGAAATACATTTGTAAGGAAAAGCTATTTGAATGAAATTTTACATTAGTTGCTCAGAAATAAATCAGATATAATAATCAACTAAAGTGTAAGTAGTGTTGTGGGTATGTTTTGATCAATCCTTTTTTTTGTGTAGAGAAGAGAAAGTAAATATAATAGAGAGACTGTAGGCTTTTAAAGATTTATGATGTGCAAGCTACATTTGAACAACTGTCCTCTGAATGAAATTATTTAGCAGTGAAAGGGAAACATTAGGAAGAAAAATTGATGTCTAAAAAAGACCTTGCCACAGTCTTTGTAAACACTAGTGTGCCTTAATTGTATATTTATTGCCTGACAACGTGATGGGAGATTTTAATTTGTTTCTGTGCCTTGATTTGGCATCTCTTTTGCTACTATTTTGGGATTTCCTTTAAGAATCTCCTGCTCACTGATTTTTTTTTTTTTTTTTTTGGATGCATGTGCTTAGTTGGGGTCAATTGCAATGTCTGGCTTTTTTTCCTTAAATGACTCATTTGTTTGATCTTATGTGTTTAAGGGTTTTTTGTGGTATGGGATTTCTTTTCCCTGGGAAATATTTGTGGTGTACACCACTGTTCTATTAATATTCCAGAAACTAACTGGAACTCTGGATACAGAAAAATCAGAAATTTGTGCCTTTAATTTTTTGTAGTCTGTACTTGAGGGTAGAGTCAACCAGTCACAGAGGATAATGCATATGCATTTTGAACAAAAATTCTATCTTTTTAGGCCCACCTGGTTTTCATCACTCTATTCTGGATTGTAATGCCCTTCCCAATGGCACAGAGCACTGCAGCAGGAGAATATAAACTCTGTTTCCTGTCATCAAAAGGCTGTCTGTAATTAGAGTCTAGGGTGATGTGCATGTAGGATAGCAACTATTTTCTTTCTTTAAAAGCTTGTGGTAATTTAATTAGACATCAGTTTGCCCATTTACGAATTTTCAGCTAGTTCTCTAGTCCTGACATTTGTTTGTAGTAAGATACTGCTGAAGATTTCCTTCAAGTTTCAGGTGACATGTGGCTGTATGAAGGCTGTGTTCTAACATGTCTGAGATAATAAATATCAATCTTGGCAAAAGCTAGGGAAGACCTAGCAGAAATTAAATAGTTGGTGTTAAAGGACCTGTGGCTAGGAGCTCTTTAGCTGCCTACTGGGGTTAAACTGTGACACAGCCTCACCAGACACCCAGTGAGTGACTGACCTACGTGACCAAATTTTGTTCCATTTTGGACTGGAAATGTAGAAGCTCTAGGAATTATTCTCACTCCCCTAACTGCCAAGCCTGCACTTCACTATGTTTGGGGAAGTGGAACTCATCTTGACAGCACTGGACTGGTGACATTCTTGGCTTCCTGCTGTCCTTCTCCCTTGTATGACTTTGAACTAGAACTACCAGAGAAGAATACCACAGGGAAAACATGGCCAGCAGCATTTTCCATCCTGTACAGCCAAAGGAAGTATGGATTGACCTTTCCAAATGAAAAGGTTTGAGAGAGTTTAAGCATGTCTGTTGTGGGTTTTTTTTTCCATTTCTGTGTCCTCAGTAATGAAGTTACAACATTTTTTTAATAGTGGTCATTCTAAGTTGAAAGAATTTTTGTGAATACCAAGTAATGAATTAATAATGGTTTACGTAAATTCTACTTGGAACAGGAAATTCTCTTTCCCTTATCTATTTTTACTACAATGTGGTTGTAAGAGACCTTCAGACATCCATTACTGGAATATTTCTGCCTAATTTAAGAGGGAGCTGAGGCAAAGCAAACTGCCAGGCTGTGTGAAAGTCGCAGCTGTAAGATGCAGAAGGCAAATGCAGGACTAGAACGGGGTGATCTTGTGCCATCTGATCTGGGTTTCAAACCATGCTGTGCATACCAAGAACATGATGTGGCAATTCATGTTTTTACTTGACTGTAACACAAATTACTGTGCTATGCTTTCACTAAGTTTGATCTAGCAGTGGCAGCAGCATTTGAAGTGAGAACCAGAGATCACTTCAAAGCCCAGTGCATTAAGCCAAGAGGCTGTAAAGGCTGAAAATCCTTCATAGTCACTTCATGGAAACCAAGGACAAGGCAGAAGAGCAGAATGAGCAGTTCTGAGGTGTGAGTCTGCAGCTGGAATTGCTGATAGCCTTTGGCACAGCTGTAGAAAGCTGTGAGCAAAGAGGCTTTTTGGTCTCTTAGTACAGCTCAGTTCAAGTGACTCTTTGGTTCAGAAGATGCCTGGTAGGTAGTGAGGAGGCTGACTGGTGACATGACCTGACCCCACCCTGAGAAGTTAGCAATCCCAAAACTGAGTTTGGAATCCTGCACAGCACAGGTCTGAAGGGAGACCTAGGGGCGAGCTTTTGATTAAATCCTGATTATCTAAGTTTTTCTAGGCTTTTAGCTTGCTTTATAAAATTAGGAAAATACTTTCATTAAGATTTGCTATTGGGTTAAATTCTGCTCACGGTACAAGAAGTTCCTCACTCAGGAGTCACTGACTTCTTGAACTACAAATCTGTTGCATAGAATCTGAGCCAATCCATCTGCAAAATGGAAACCTGATTTATACCAGGTTTACTCTTTCTATTGATAAGAGTGCTACAGTGTGTTTTAAATAAGCCAATTAATTTTAGGTATAGAAACTACTTTCAAAATACAATGAAAATTAATCATAGTTTTTCAATTGCAGTGCTGTAAGACTTTTGTATGATATGTTGTTTATATGGAGACATGGATTTAATATATGACATTATAGTACACTCGGAAGCATTGAACAACTGATGGAAACTCATGATAAGGAGTCGTTTACTGACCTCGCCTTCATCTTGGAATAATTTTATTAATGTCCCCGATAAATTGTGCTACAGAGGAAAAACTAGATTTATGTCCTGTATCCCTGATAGACTGCCACTGCAAAAATCCCAGTTGCTCTTCTGGCTTTTGTGGATTGCTCCTCCACAAGATATTTGCTTCCTCCCCTGTTGCCTACATGTCGGACAAGGCAAAAGGCAGAACTGGCTTTGATCTGAGCTTTTCTCATACTGATGAGGTGTAACTGGCTGCTCCCTCACACAGGGATTTCTTACTTGCCTTTGGAAATATTAAATTGTTCCTATCTGTTTCTTTCTGTGGGCACAAGTTTTGTATTTTTCAACTTCCTGGCTTCAGATTTTCTTGCATCTTGAAGAAATATAATTTGGCTGAGTCTCCATCAAATTAGATTGTAATTTAAAATTATTAGTAAGCAGAACAGTGAAGCTGATAATATCAGCTTGTTAATTTGATGTTGGGTTAAAAGCCAGGATTTAGTTCATTCCAGTCAAAAGAATCTTGAGTGATGTCTCTCAGGTTTAAGGGAGATGTTTCTTTCTGAAACAGGATATTTGGGAAGTTTTAGTTTGTAGCTCCAAAGCTTTGGATAACATCTGTGACACAAGGAGGCTGGGGTTCAGTCCCACTCCTCTGTAGACCTGGGACCACTGATGAAACTTTCATGCCTCCATTCTCACTAGTAAAACTTTGCTAATTGTGTTTTTACTTCATGAAGGGGAAGAGGGCTTGGAAGTGGGTCAGTGTTGTAAGGATAAATGAATTAGGCACACTGAGTGCTCAGATGTGTCAGGATTATATATGTCTGGGACTAATCAAACAGGTCCTGTTTTAGTAAAACAATGTGCTCAGCACTTCAGAAAAATCAGGCCTAGTGAGGAGTGTATTAGGTGTAGATTTATCTTTTCAACTTGAATGCTTTGATTCTGGCATTCTGGTAACTCAATATCCTTCTCAAGTTAAAAAAATATTTCTCCAGAAAAAGTATGAATGGTTTTCTTTTCTGTACAGTGGGTATGAAGTAATTGAAAGAACCTGTTTTCACTGTTACACTTCCACCCCTTTCCCCTGCACTTATGCATGCACAGTATTTGTTAAATTCTTCTAATATGGACAGAATAATTTTAATTAACATCTGCAAAACATCACATAATACCTGGAGTGGCAGTTGCTGGCTACGAGTCATGCATTTAGCTGAAGGAACTGTGCTTTCTAAGGAAAGGCCAAAGCAGAAGTATGTCCCAGTCCTAGATCACATATATTTGTCCAGTGACTTGCTTCCCCTCCTGCTGCTCTTTGGGCCATGCTGGCAGGTGGTCAGGAGCAGCCTGGGCACCACAGGCACTGCCTGGAACCTCAGTGAGATTCAAGATGTTTAATGGCACTTAAGTTAGTCCTGGTGTGTCTTGTTCAGGTACAGTGCCAGTAAAAAAAGAAAAATTCGTGCACTCACAGAACTTTGGGCATCGATTTCCTCATAAGCACAGTTTCCTCTCCCCTCTTCAGCTTCACCAAATAGCATGTTTTCTGTCAAAATAGCACATGAATGAACATTTTCAGTGCAAACCCTATATTCAAAATAACAGGTTTTGCACTGGCAATCTGACCCAGTTTTAACTGTGGTTGCTATGGTGCCCTGTGGGCTGGGTGGCTGGCAGGGCAGGACGGTGTGGGGATGGCACACAAGCCTTTTGTTGCTCCTTGGCCAGGGTCCAGCCGGTTTGTTTCCCCTCTTCTCCCTCCACCCCACAGCAGCTGGCAGCAGCCTGCATGTGCTGGTCAGGAGCAGGGGCCAGGCTGCAGCCCCTGATGCCTCTCTGGGTCTGGGTCCTGGAGGAGGCACCTTCTCCCAGGCATCCAAAGCTGTTCCTCACAGACCAGAAGTCCCATCCTTTGGCTGCATGCCCCTTTATTGGATAAGCCTTCATATTCCTGCTCCTGAGTTTTCAGCGGGTTCCCTCTCCTTATCTAATTGCTTTCCAGACATGCTGTGTCCTGCTTTACTCCCTCCAGAAAAGGAACTCATCACAGTACTTTTAAAGGATGAGATCTAAAATAGATCATCTTCTTAGTAACAGGTGGAAAGTGACTTCTATGAACAGGATTTGAAACAAAACTCATTATATTAAAGGCAGATTTAAAAATTTCCAGTTGGTGTTAAATATATCACAATTGCCTACATACAATAATATAAGCACAGGATTTTCAAATTTGAGTTTAATGTTAATGTTTAGCTGGTAGATGGTCTGCAGGGTAATCAGTGCTTTGCATTTTTCATTCAATCTTAATGTTACACTTTGCCTTCCACAACATAATCCAAACCACAGACCAGCTGGCTGTGTTGATTAAAATCCTTTTTCTGTTTTTTATTAATCTTCATGGTTTTGCCCTAGAATTATGGTCGTGGTCTATCAGGAAGGAAATCTGCTGGGCCAGAATGCAGTATTTACAAGTTAAGATTTCTGCCCAAGGCATATTGCTGATTCCTAAAATAAGTTGTGTCCTGACTACTTTGATGTATCTACAGAGCTTGACATGAATTTGGAACGAAGCTCTTTGGGTTAAATTACTTACAAATAATTCATTATGCATTTGGATGACACATTTCCTCACTGAAAACCTAGTTTAAGAGAATATCATTAGGGGGTGAAGGTGACAGAGGACTTTTGTTGTCAATGCCATAATCCTGCATTTTGGAGGCACAGAGTCATGCAAGCTCTTCCTGTGGACCTTCGTGACCTTTACCTTGATGGTAGAGGGAGAATGGTTGGGGTCAAGGTAGTGCTGCAAGGGGGAGCATCAGAGGTTCCTCAAGGTGCACAGTAAAGGGACAAGAATAATTCTCAAACTGGAAGTGATGGAGCAGCAGGAAGGATACTCTGATTTCCAAAATTAGTGCAAAAGCTGCTGAGACACAACTTTGATCTTCCTTCCTCTGTGAAATTCCTTGCACAAAGGCAGTTTGCTCAGACTTGATGAGATAGATCCCAAACAAGTAATGTGCTCTGTGTGTTGTTGCCTTTGTGTAAATAACTATTTGTGATCACGGTGAATTGAATTTTTAACAAATTTGATGTGATGATTAGGCAATCACCTTAGCATGTATTTTTCAATTATCTCTTGTTAACAAAATGAGGCAGTAGCTAAGCATGATCTAGGTTTTCTGACTCCTCACAGTGTTAATTAGAGGCTGTGATTATTGCTGATGTGTTCGGGTATCTTTACATCTAGTGGTGATTATAATGGTTATGTCCTGTAGTTATGCCACCCATACATGGGCCAAGACCCTACACTTAAGGAATGTACCCTGAAAATGCTGCACAGGGAGACAGATCTGATTACAGGACTTTGCTGCACTCTTTCTTCCCTGCTCTGTGTTGCTGTTGGGGACTGTGTTAGTGCATACATTTGGGGTGGAAAGAACACAATATAGTGATGCTTAAACAATGCTTAAACATTAAACAATGCCTACTAATACCTCAGGGTTTTGCTGCAGGGAGTTTGGTTTTGTGTTAGGCTTTGCTCTTTTATTTCCATACTTGCATTTAACTGCAAACACTCATTTTTATTACAAAGAGTAAATTTCCTTTTGGACTTTGTACCATTATTATCTGCTTTGAACTTTAGCAAGAGGATGTGAGATGTGCTGGTTGAAGAGCCAAATTTTTCTAGAAGGTTTTCTTTCACTGAGGAATGATATGCTTCAGATCAGCATGTCTCTCAGGGTACCAGGAGTGTCCACCCTACAGCAGAGTAGGACAGGGATGGGCCAGGAAGACATGGAATACCTGCAGCATTAAACACATGGCCTTTCATGATACCAAGAAGAAAGAAATTTCCTCTGAGCCAGATCAGTTGAGCACAAGCTCTGACTATCTGTGAATGGAGTTGTTCTCTAAATTATTGTAGGTGTTGTAAGCCTTTATTGGGCACTCTTTCTGCAAACTCATGATTCTCAGTTTCTAGGATGCTTAGGAACTGCAACCTTATGATTTTGCAATTTTAAACTCTAAGAAGCAATTTCTTTTTCTTCCTTTGAAGGGCCATGGCTGCAAAAAAAGTGACCTCCTGTCTTCTCAATTTACTTTTGTCAGTTTTTTTAGGCACTGATAACAGTTTTCTGATTTCTTCAGGCAAAGAAACTTGCACTAGCAACTTCTTGAGGTAACCTCATTGCTGGTAGGGTGCTGGTGAGTATTGCTTGACTTGCTGTTGAAGGCTCATGGGCCTTAAAAAACAAACTATGAAAGCTACTGCATGGGACAGGTTAATTGAGGATTTTACCCTCATGACTGCTCAGCTCTTACTTTCACTGGACTTTTGCCATCTTGGGCATTCTCTGTAGTAAAGTGCACATAATGCTGGGCTCTGGCTGCTGAAGTGACTGTAGTGGTATTCAGTTCCTTCTCTCCCCCTGTAGCCTCCTGTGTTCCCATCTAGCTTCCCCCTACAGCATCATGGCTGAAGGAGTATCTATTATCCTCTTGTCCCTTGTTTTATCCCTTTCCTAGGTGATCTTCTTACTTTAAGGATCCGACTATTGGATTGTCTCTTGGTAACTTTAAATTTAATTTAATCCCAAAATTTAATTTAAGAATTTAATTCCAAGAGTTTAATCCCAAATTTAAAATTCTTACATTTATCTTCCAGAAGTGTTCAATGGGCTTGGAATCTCTCTGCTGGATTTTGTGTTTCTCCTTCCTTCTGGGCCATCACTTTTGTCCCTATACTTTCTCATGTAAATCCCTTTTTCTGGTTACTATTTTCTACAAACATTAACCTAGGTCATCAAATGCTCAGCTATGCAACCAAATATATACTTTGTGAACTTTCATACAACAGTTTTATTTCTTCAACATCTTCTGTGTTTGTGATGATGTTGCTGACTTCACCCAGGGCTCCAGGCAGCTCTGGGAACAGAGCAGACCTCCAGGTGCCTTATCTACATGTGCTCCTGGGCACAGAGCCCAAGCTGGATGCTTCACAAGCAGAAAATAAAAATAAAAATAAATAAAAAAAATAAAAAAAAAAAAAAAAAAGATAACAGGAATGCTTAACAAAAAGAATGGAAACTCAGTGCTTCTGGTTCACTTTACTGTCCCTTAAGGGTTTATTTTTGCATTAAGTTGTGTGGTTATATGTGTTTTTCAAGACAACAAAGAGTGACATGAAGGATCTCATTTAGTCCATCTGTCTTGGCAAGGTTTAGTTTCCTTGCTTCTGCTCAGACTGCTACCAAGAACCATATCCCCTGTGTTTACTTATTTAAACTGAATTAGGTATGGCGGTTACACAAATCAAAACAAAAATGGTCTGGGTATACAAGAAGCAACAATGTTCTGTTTCTGGAATAAGGTATATGTAGGTTATTTTTTTTCAACATAGAAATAATTTAAAAAATCAGAATCTGTCAAAGTAAGCATATTAAAGCAGATGGCTGAAAGAAGACCCATATGCTGTATATAGTACACGATTTTCTTTCTCTTCCGTGTCTGCCCTCTGAGAGATGAAAAACTACAAGGGCTGAAACTGAAAGCATCATTAAATGTTAATCTTCTGGGGCTCCCTCAGTGCTGGCGAGGTCAAGCTCTGCTGCAGAACACGGTGACAGATGGAGCATCCTCTGTGGCAGGAGCCGGCGCTGCCGGGGACGCGCGCTCTGTCACCGCGCCCGAGCCGTGAGCGCCCGGCCCCGCCGCTCCCGGGGACCCGGCCTCTTGTGCAGCCAAACAGTGGCACGGGCATGTCAGGGAGGACACCGAGTCGGGGAGGATGGCCTTTAGATTAGGGCTGCTAATGAGCTTTCTGCCTCTGTGAGCACATTGTAACCTGCAGGCAGGAAAATGCGGTTTTTGGAAATGGTTTGCCCTGGCGTAGTGCTGAGCTGGGGATCTCTAAATCCCTCTGAAGGGCAATGTCCCTGCTGAGCCTGGTTCCTGTGCTTTTCATCGCCTTGTATTAGAAAGGCTTAAATCTTGGAGACTTACCGTGTTTGCAAAATTAAGTTGAAAGCTCCTGACTGACAGCCTTAAGGGCTTTTCACATAAACACATAAAGCTATGCTGCAGCTTTGGCAGAAGAATAGGGTTTTGCTTGGTCTCTAGATACACCTGCTTGTGACCAGGCTTCCAGCATTGCTGCACTTTTGGCATCACCACTTTGTAACTCACTAGCTAATTTAGTCGTGAAGCTGCTGACAGGAAAACCAGCTGAGTTCCATCCTAAAGCTTTAGCTCAGCAAAAATGGGAACAAATGCAAGAGTAATGATTAATGCAAGAATAAAGATTAATGAGAACCCAAATCAATGCTTGCCCCACCTGCTTTTTGCCAAGTCCTTGGCAGTGGAGGAGCTGAGACTGCTGCTGCCAGGGCAGACACGGTGCATTAGGACCTGTCTGCTCTCGTTCAGGAGGGAGATAACATGAGCACTAGTTCAATGTGACCTCCCCCAGTGGCACTGCACACAGCTGTCTGCAAGCCTCAGCCTCTGTTACACTCTGCTGCAGTGTTAACCTGTGCCATAACAGTGTTCATCTACACGGTGCTTTCCAGGGAGAAGGGGAAGCCCACCCCAAAAATATCAACGAGGTCTCTACAAATATTTCTGATGAACCCTGTGGCAGTGTACCTAGAGAGCCTTCACAACTTGTAAAAACTCTCCTGACATTTCCAACAAGGATTAGGGAAAGAAGAACAGCCCTCTTGACTCCTTAGGAGAGGCCTTCTGACATCTGCTGCGGGGTAATGTTGGTCCTTATCACGGTTTCCATAAGTATGAATTTCACTTTAGGGAATCTGGGCAGGACAGTTTATGTCAGCTCAAGTACTGAACGGAATCACGTTTGATTTTCTGGGTCATCCACGTTAAACATCAGTTCCCACGCCACTAAGTGGTTCATTGGAGGCTTTCTTCTCGCTTGCACTGCCTGCATTTGAGCTCTGAGCTAGAGTGCATCCAGGTGACTTCTGTGGGGCACAAGGGCCACTGGGAGCCACCTTAATCCTCCATGGAAAAATCCATTCCCAATACTGACCATTAGCCTTGCCTGTGATGAACAGCAACTCTTCCCTGTTTTATATCTTGTTGGTGCTTTTTCCCTTGTTAATAAGAGTTGGTGTGTTATTTTGATCCATTCTTTGTTGTTTATCTTAATGAGTTCCTCTAAGGGACCTTGTTGAAGCAAACAAAATTTCAAGTGTAAACTTTAGAAATACCTAACACACATATGTATCTTTGTCAGGATTCAGTATAGAAAAGTACAGAAAAGAGGGAACAGATAAATTGACAGAGGGAAAAGGATACAGCTGAAGGAATTGATCCATGAAGGGGCCTCTTTAACGTGTGAGACTGCTTTGTACTCTCTACCTTTACTTTCATTTGGATTATAATGTCAAAACAACTAAAGTAACTGAAGCACAGACAGTCGTACTTGAAGGAAATGACACATTTATGACAAATTAACCATTTCCCTACTTGGGGAGAAAGTACCTTAGGCACAAGCTAGATGGTGCTAGAGCGTATGGCTAAGAGGATGCTCACCTAACAGCTGTGTGAAATTAAAATATGATGATCAGAACAGACTTTACTAAGGAGACCTCAGTAGTGTTAGAGGCTTTTTAACACCTGATTTTGTCTGCTGCTTTTGTTCTGACTGTATAAAAGTTGTTTCTACATCCCTGAGCCCCTCAAAATGCCCTGCCAAATACATCAATTTATGGAAACTGCTCTTTGATATTCCTATTTTGAACTGATTAATACAGACAACCCTGCTCTATGATTTGAAGTGAGGTCAGTTTTGCCTCTCTCTTTCACTTCTCTGTTTGCATTACATCAGGAGAGCAGTCAGACATTCCCCATTGCCAAAGGGCAGTGCTGCTTGGCACGGAGCTTGTGAAGAAAGATGTGCATTGTGGAGTAAGTGTTCAAAAGCATTCGTGGGACTGAAGGGCATAATTCCCATTGAAAACCAGCGGGAGCTGTACTTAGGAGTTTCCTATGCTGCAGAGCTTCCCCTAGCAGGCTTATGCCTGTGCTTCCCCTGCTCAAACTTAGGGGAAAAAAACACCCATGGCTGTGATGTAAATGATTAAGTGATTAAGTGATTTTTAGAAGTTTTGACATGCTTAAAATATGAATTAGTTTGACCTGAGGAATGAAAGAATGTCACTCTTTCAGCTGTAACTGCAGCCAAAAATTTGTGACCATATACGTAGTCAGAGGATCTAATAATGCCTCTGGGGCCTGTGCTGCTGCTGTGCATTTTGGTAGCACTTCAGGGTGATTTACCCCATGCCACAGAGCCCAGAGTGCCATTGATTGGAAGCATGCATTTGTTTCAGAGCAGAAAAGAGAGGGAAATAGTACCATGCAAGCGGAACAATTATGCTTTTTATTATTTGTTAAATTTTTTTTTTTTATTTTTACAGATTTTAAAATGCAAGATCTTTGCGCTTTTTAAAGCACAGCCTATGAAGACTTTAAGATGCATATAACTTCTTCCATGTAAGAAGTTGAAGAGAAAACAAAGAGACTGTTCACTTAGGTAAAAATCCCACGTGCATTAAGATTTCTTACTTAGTATCTTTGTTTGTACTTGTACAACTTCATCAGCGTGTGGCAGACACAGCAATGTCCCTGCACTGAAATGTGATGTGATGTGATGGATGGGTCACTGTATGGTGAGTCAGGAGGCGTTTCTCCAGGCTCTTCCCTTGACTCGCCATATGATATTCTGCAGGGCTTAGTCTCTGCTATTCTTCACTTACAAAATGTTATAAAAATGTTTTCCTAGCCACATAGAGTGCTGTGACATGTATGGGTCACTGAGTGTAGCAAAAGGAGTAAAACTGGAAAAGCTGAGTATGTTTGATGCATGCAAATACGCCTGGAGGTTAATAATTTAATTGGCAGAGTGCCCTATTTTTCTGGCTAATGGGTCTGTTTAGAGAGCTCCTGCAGTGCCTGACATACTGGCCTGCTGCTGTTCAGACACAGCTGTACATCTGGTGAACCGAGCTGTGCTGCTCTGTCTCTCAAACCCCTTTGGTGAGCATGTCAGAGCTGAGGTGATGCCTAAATTCTCAGCCAAAGAGCTGTGCTTTTGTCTTGAGGTCATGCTCGAAGTGGTCCTTTTAGCAGTGTGCAAGGTGATGGGTGGGCACAACGGGAAACTGCTGTGGTGTGTGGAAGAAATGGTGCTTGCAGAGCACTGGTGCTGCTCTGTGAGGTATAGCCCTGGGAATATAGGTCAGTGAAACATCCAGAGGGGTTGCACAGCTGCAAAGGGCATATTTACACACAGAGTGCAGATGGCAGGCTTGAGCAGACGAGCTGCTGCTGAGCAGCCTGGTGTGTGCCTGGGGAGGGGGTGCCAACACTGCCCGAGCCTGGTCCTCACAAATAACTGTGGTGCTTTGGTCCAGAGCAGCCCTCGGGCTGGCAGGGATATTTTGTCTCTGGAGTGGGGTGTCATCTGTGATCCGGACTGTGGGGCATTAGGATTGCCCAGGTCCCATGGCTCCCCTGCAAGTCCTGGCAGGGCTATGTGCCTGGTTCTTGGAACTTCACTGGGCTTTGTCACAGGGAATGTGAGCAAGGTGAGGCTTGGGGGTCAGAGCAGATATTGTCTGTGTTTTCTGGCTATATCAACTGATCTAACAGACATGGGCTTGGATCCACAAACCTTTTTTCATGCCTGAAGTAGTGGCAGCCGTTTTGCTCTTATGCAAGCCAAAACAGCTTCACTTACATCAGCTGGGGAAGTATTTATAGGTTTGTACTATGAGGTGTCCCAAGTTTCATGGTCCTTTCCTGCATGTGTGTGCAGCTTCTTGTAAAATTTCTCTATTTGCTGCTTGTGTTTATTTGACTGCCATGATTACCCTGATACCAATACAAGCTGATGGATGAGGGATTGAGAGCAGCCCTGTGGAGAAGGACTTGGGGGTCTGGTAGATGAGAGGTGGGATATGTGCCAACAATGTGTGCTTGAAGCCCCAAAAGCCAAATATATCCTGGGCTACATCCAAAGCAGCATGGGCAGCAGGGCCAGGGAGGGGATTCTGCCCCTCTGCTCTGCTCTGGTGAGACCCCACCTGGAACACAGCATCCAGCTCTGGGGTCCCCAGCACAGAAAAGAAGAAGTCCAGATTACAGCCATGAAAATAATGAGTAGGCTGGAGCACCTCCGCTATGAGGAAAAGCTGAGAGAGTTGTGGTTGTTCATCTGGGACAAAAGAAAGCTCCAAACTCCAGGAAGACCTTGTGCAGCTCTGCAATACCTTTAGAGGGCTTGTAAGGAAGATGGGGACAAACTGTTTGGTAGGACCTGTAGTGGTAGGACAAGGTGTAATGGTTTTAAATGAAAGAGGGGAGATTAGATACAAGGAAGAGAATCTTTATGATGAGGTTGGTGAAACACTGGAACAGCATCCCTGTTGCCCAAGTTTGGAAGGCACATGCAGCTCAACAGTGAGTCTCTGTCTCTTAAGACTTTTGAAAGTTTTTGGTTTGAATGTTATGTGATGCTAGCTAAGCAGATATTTAGCTGACAAACTTGCCTTACTCTGTTCTGTCCTGTGCAAAAACATGGAAAACACAGTACCTTGTGTCTTTCTGGAGGAGAAATTGAGGCTGTGGGGAAAAGAGCTGCTGACTGTGGAAGCCAGATGTTCCCACTTGGCATTTAGTGTGTCTCCCTGTCCATCTTAGAGTGAAGCTGCAAGGTTGGGTTCAGTAGCAGCCCTTCTGAGTTTGTTTCCTGTTCTGGTTTATGAAATAAACTCAATAAAACCTATTCCGTGTGTTTATTTTACCAGAAAACCTATTTGTTTGTGATACCACAACTGAGCATGTTCATGGATATTTAATCCCTTCCAGGGTAAGGCAAAGATTTGCTCTACAAGGAATTTTAAGTCTAATGTTAGTTCTGCCTTAGCCTGGATTATGCAAGTGCTGACAAAAAATTAATTTGGTGGTTTATTCCTGCTGTGAACAACTCAGGATTTTCCTTTAGGGATTCTAAGATTGTTCTTACCTAGTAATTAAATCTTAATCATGTTTTTGCCAAAAGCAGTATATTTGGCTTGCGAGGGGGGAGATCTTTCTATATCTGTCTGTCCCTCCTCCTCCTCCCAGTCGTGTTTGCCCTGTCAATTTTTCAGTCTCTGACTCTGCAAACTGAGACCTGGGTCCGCTGTGCTTGAACAATCCCTGTTCCACATCCTGCCAGGAGTCATTTCGTTTTGTTCCCCTGGCATCCAGAGGAGGTTTTCCTTCCCGGGAATGACCCGTGTTCTCTGCCAGGAGCCCCAGTGTGACAGGCACGGGGCCATGGTGTGCAGCACCTGCCTGCTGCCCAGCGGGGCTCACAGCAAAGGGCTCCAGGCAGGAGGCCCTGGAGAGCTCCTGCTTCTCATCCATCCCGAGGGATTTCCTGGCAGAGTTACCTCGGGGAAATGCCTTCTCTCCTTGAAATATCCAGCCTGGAAAACTGTACATGCGTGACAGAGCAGGGAAACTTGCTAGATTTAGAAAAAGATAGTATGTAATGCAGTGTGCAGATGAATTTGTGTCTATAGTCTTGTTGTGTAGTTAATCCCATATATATCCTACTCTGGATTCTGGTATCGTATTTCTCTTTTCAGGACTTGAGTCCTTTCTTTGTTCTCCCCAAACCCAAAGAACCACAGAATCAATGAGGTTAGAAAAGACCTCTGAGATCATCAAGTCCAACCTATGACTAAATGCCACCTTATCAACCAGACCAAGGCACTGAGTGCCACCTCCACTCTTCCCTTAAACACCTCCAGGGATGACGACTCCACCAGCTCCCTGGACAGCACATTCCACTGCCCAGTCACCCTTTCTGTGAAGAATTTCTTCCTGATGTCCAGTCTAAACTTCCCCATTTGTGGCTAAAGACAGTGTCCTGTTTCTGGTTGCCTGGGAGAAGAGACCAACTCCCACCTGGCTGCAGCCTCCTGCCAGGTAGGTGTAGAGAGTGGTAAGGTCTCCCCTGAGCCTCCTCTTCTTCAGGCTAAACAACCCCAGCTCCCTCAGAGGCTCCTCACAGGACATGTGTTCTGGATCTTTCACCAGCCTTGTTGTCCTTCTCTGGCATCCTCCAGCATCTCAATATGCTTTAAATGTCCTTTACTGTTATTCTGAAAGAATTCTGCATTCTTCTCAAATGCCACATTATTATTTTGCTTCTAGAAATATTCATAAAGGCTGTGCATTCTTTCAGGAAGGGGAATGTTATCTTACTGATTTTCAACATCATTGCCATCATTAAAACAATGCTCCGTGTTACTGTGTCAGGATATTATCTGTGTCAAGGTAATGTTCAAAAGCATGAAGCCAGTGAGTTCTACAAAACATTTTGTACAAAGAGTTAAGTTTGCAGATGAATTAACTACCATGAAAAAAGCAACATGAGAAAAAGTAACAAAATCTGATCACCTTTCCTGTCTCTTGCTCAGACTACTACATATATATGTCCTAGTGACAAATCTTTACAATTAGACATGGATTTGCTTTTAGCTAAGGACAAACTATTACAATACAATCTATTGGAATGGGGTTTTCTTGTAATTGTTTTCATTCTGGAACAATATTCTGGACGATGGGGCTTTCCAGTTCAATGTACAAACCTTTTTTTTTCCATTCAAGAGTCAAACAGATATATATATGTATGAATGCTAATTTCTGTACAATTTCTTGACTTTTACTTTTGGGAGTACACATAAATGTTGCTAGATGTGAAATATTTAGAGAATGTAGGGCTGAAAAATGGGGTTATGTCGCCTAGCTTTATCATAGCTTTGTCCTTTGTACAACTCAAGGACTTAACTCTGCTATGAGAATTACATGCATATTCTTGGAGAAACCTTTTCTTTTCCTTTCTTTGTTTTGTTAACTTTCGCAGACTACACGATGGTGATAAAAATTAAGCATCTGTAGAGTTTTGCCAGGAAGAATATTGGGACACTTTCCCATTCTTCTCTTGTTTCTCTTAGAGGACTCAAGGGGGATTTGGTTTGGTTCTGGTGCCAGTGACATGTGCATTGCAGATGCCAGAAAGACCTTCAGGAGACTCAGACACTGTCATGCAGGAACTACCAGTAGTGACAACTGCATGTGATTTAAAGAAGGTATTCAGTAACTCCTCCTGTTCTTCTCACATGAGTTTGTCAAAATGGACCAAAATGGTGGTTCCCACTGCTCAAACCAGTGACCAATGTAAAGGAAATAAGCTTTTTTTTTGTGATTCAAATTGTCTGCAGTACATGCCAGGGTTCAGAGTCGTGGCACCACAGCCAGATCATTTCAGTATAGAACGTGTTGCAAGAAGCTTCTGTCACCCATTCTGAAAGATCAAAAGCCTTCAACACACTGCATGTGTTTTGCAGTAAGCAGTAACTGGTTTAATGTCAAGCCTTGGTATGAGTTTGGATTTGGATTTTGTCTATTGAACTAACACAGCAGTTAAGATTTACCTAGCCTGTAGTGTTAAGAATTGCATTCAAAGTACTTTACTGAATGACTAGTACCAGAATTATTTTCCTTCAGGTGCTGTTCTTGGGCAAATGCACTGAAAAAGCAGATGCTGCTTTCACTTCACCAGTGGTAAGATCCATACTTTATTCTCTAGCTTGGATAAACTTCCCTATACTACATAGAGCATTCAACTTCTTTGAGTGCCTTTAAAAATGGAACTATTGTGGCAATATTATGTGATGCCCCTAGGTGTGTCAGAGTTTCCTCTGGATTTTCACTCTGAGCAACTGCTTTCCTCCTCTCCCACCCTCAGACCATCAGAACCTTCTTCAGTCCTCTTCTTCCCACATTTCTCTGTCTTTCTCTGGCTCCCCAAAGCCATCTCCAGGTACCTTGCCAGTAGCAGAAGCCAAGTAAGCTGCAGCTGTTTTGACTTAATGCTTTTGCTTCCAGTTTTTGCCCTCCAGGTTGCACTCAGGTCAGCCACTTCTGCTTTGCCCCTAATGCAGCACTGCACTACCTTGCACTATGTTTAGCAGGAGAATTAGTGCCATTTAAGAGAGTATGGTCATTTTTATGGTGATTAAAGAGACAGAAGTTGAAGGGTGGCCAGTAAGATCCCCACTGATCAGTGCCAATACCCCAGTGAGACCCCTGGCAATGCCATTACATCCTTAGTGGATTCTCTTCTAGTCATCCATGAATGCATAAGGATAAAGCCAGGACTCGGTTCCCCATTCAGTCCTGCTCTATAAATCCAGCTGAAGGCTTTTATGGTGGGGGGTGGGTGTTGGATTCAAGCACCAGCAGGTCTTGAAACCACAAAAGGCACTCAGTCTTGCTGGTGCCTTCTGTGCATTTGTGAAAGTCAGGTTCCTCTGGTGGAATGTGGAAGGTATTTTGAGGGATAATGTAAGGAGTATGTGGGCTCCCAGAGAGAAAATTGCCTGCTTATGCAAGTGGACTGTTTTCACTGCCTCTAGTTTTCATCCTTGTTGTACTTAAGTGAGGATGAGGAGAAGGCAAAGTCAAGGCCCTTCATGTTGGTTAGGTTTAGGCAGTGGATTGCTCCAGTGTTACTGATGTGATGGGGCAGTGGCAGCAGGAGGGATGGAAGTTAACTGCTCCTGCCTGGTTTCCTGCCTCTTAGGATAAATCTAAAGCTTACATTTTTTTTTTCTGCAACCTTCATCATGCTGACATTGATGTCAGTCTGTGCTGACTTCTTTTTTCACCACAAACACAAACAGCACTTGATGTGCATATTGTCATTTTCACAGCCCATATGGTCTTCTCAGGTTCCTCAGGTTCTTGGCAGAAAGGGGCTATTCAGCAGCAGCTTTAATTCATGGCACCTTGGGGAGTCAGGGATGGTCCTCAATGGGGGCCAGCAGCTCATCCCAAGCCTAGTATTAACCTCTGTCGAGGATAGTCCGGTCATTGGCAATGAAGGAGCATGGGAATAATTTAAGAAAAAAATGAACCTCCCTGAGAAAGGAACAATTCCTGAAGTTACTGTCAAACTGCAGGTCTACAGGCGAGCCCAGCTGGATCTTTGGGGCTGTAGACTTTTACCCCCTTAAACATGAAGGTGGAGCTGGCTGTCCAGAGGAAAAGGCAATGAAGTGCAAAAGCTTCAAAGGCTTTAGTTATTTTTTTTTTCTACCTGGGGTCAACTCCCTTAGAAGTGAGACTTTCTGGATAAATGAGCCTAGGAGATATGAGAATTTCTGCCAGTACAGAGAGGCTGGGTAATCAGTCACATTAATTTGGGCTAAGCGAAGCATGAATGAGGCCTTTACTATTCATTCAATGTTAATCATATTGTTAGCTAGAATAACAAAACTGACTCTGTAGAAATCCAGTCTAATTTCCTTTTGTTGTAAAGTTAACCCAACCATGTTGTTATGGCACAGAAGTTCCGTCTCCCTAAAAGATCTTTGACATTGCCTTAACATCTCTTTCATAAACCTAATTCGCCCAATTGAATATTGTTTTGGTATTTAGCAGAGAAAACCACTCCACATACTTTGTGAAAATAAACTCTTAATCATCTGTATACCCTTAAAAAGGGAGACTACCAAACATCCAGGCAGAGTATGATAACTCTGAAATAATAAGGAATAATCAGGTGAGAAATCATAATATAAATAGTGGTGTAGACATTGTCCAAAAAGTAAAAATCACATGAGAAATATTAAATATATCTCCCCCCAGAGACAAAAAAGACAGCTATGTGTTTATCCTCATTTCAGGGGTGAGAGAAAACAAGGCTTGGAGAAGACATCTTAATCAATGTTATTTAATCTGTATTTTGACTCAATTAAAAATTAGTTCATATGTATTGCCTAAACTTTGGCTAATGATGGTTCTTCCTTAATATGTCCTTAAAATACAGAATCACACAGAAGAAAAGGTTTAGGTCAGTTAATTGAAACAATCCCAACCTTGATTTTTGATGATGACATAATAAAATAAGTTGAAAAATACAATTAAATCCTATTTTCAAGTCTGACTTCTGAGTGTGCCTTGTGCCCTCTGCTTAAAACATTGCCTCCAGATATCCTTACATGCTTTATACATAAAAGCACAAAAATATGTGTGCAGAGACACAAACTAAAATTCACTGGCAGTCAACATATCTGACTTTCAGCCAACTGCACTTGTCTGGTGATTGTTCTTAGTGATTTACTGCTATTTCTTTTGTTTCAAATTAATATAATGTTGAGTTTTCATCACAGAAGCAATGAGGTCATGTTCAACTGGTTTATCAGATCAGTTAGAGAATGCTGCTGAGACTTCCCAAGTGTGAGTGTAACCATCTTCTCCAATAACCATCTTCCCCAAGCCTACCTTGATGTGTTTAAGCTGAGTTAAGGGTGCAGGGGGATGGCTGGGTCTGCCCTTTCCACCTTGCACTCCCCTCTGTGGGTGTCAGTAGCTGCACCACGGTGCCACTGAGTGGTGCATTGGATGCAGGGGTAGGGCACACTGAGACCTGATACACCCACTGAGCGAGCTGAGTTTAATGCTGGTCGGATCCATAAGCTGTTCTGTCTCCCTGTGTGGCAGCAGCACCCCCAGCCCTGCCTGAGAGTGACTGTGGGGACACAACCTGGGCGTGACTGAGGTGCCAAGTCCACACTGAAAGGAGGTGTTGTTTTTCTCTTAGGCAGAAAGGAGCACCAAGAAAGGACATTCCAGACTCCATCACCTTTGAAAAACGGAGAGGTTGTACTACATTTCAGCTGTTGTCAGTCCTGAAGACTCATTACCTGGAGGTTCTGGTTGTTATCAGTGCAAAGTGATTGTCTCTGCCTGCAGGTACCAAAGTGGGGCCATGAATTGGCACTGGGGAAGCACTCTCCCTGGTATTTCTCTTGTTGTGTCATAAAATAATGAACAGATGTCTGTGAGAGATTCTCAGTAATGGGTTGTTGTCACTGTTTTGTGGATGTAGGAACTGCCTTCCAGGATAATCCCAGGTCCACATCTAGGTCAGTGTCCTATGTCCCATACTGGTCAATGTTGCTGGGAGAAATGCCCATAAACGCTGCAATAACATGTTGCCCATGTGTTCCCTTTGACCTGTGTGTGATGCCTGAGTACCAATAAAGCTTTCATCTTTTTCTCCAGTGTGTTGAGGAAAAGGAGAACATTTTTGTAGGTTGCATTTTAAGGAAAGTGTCCTGAGGACTCTCTAATGCTCCCGAAGTTTCTGAGTGCTACAAAATGATGACATATTTATAAACACATTTCAGTTGTAATATTAATCAACTGAGGCTGACATCCAGCATTTTGTTAGGGAAGGCTTTCCATCCTGCAGTGCTTTTTAAAGTTGTTTTCCTGCATACATCTATTACTAGGCTTATTGCCTGCTACTAGGGCCCCAGTACTCCTGGTGTGGGGATTTTCATGTGTGGGTAAGGGGCACTTTCTGACTGGGTGGGCAGGGAGTCTCTGCATCCTCATCTTCAGGAGCTCCTGGTGAGGCTGCAGCTGTGGCCCTGTGAATGGGAGGAGTGTGAGGTGAGCCATTCTGGAGATCTCAGCCCAGCAGCTCAGCCATGAGCCCCCCCAACCACCTCTAATCGTCCATCAGGTGCTTTCACAGGGAAAGGTAAGTACGAGGTCAAATGGCTTCCAGATCTTGTCTGTTGGAATTATGGCTCAGGTGTTGCATTTTTTACCATTAGCTGGCATTACATTTGCCTGCTTATGTTCCAGAAGTATTTTAATTTGCTATTTCAAAGTCCCCTAAGCGACACAGTTTTAGTTGCCATATCATTTTCATGGTCATGACTTCTTATTTCTCCTCTTCTCTATGACTACAGTTTTTTTTTTTTTCTTTGGCTTTGCACCTCAGTGCACAGAGTATAATGGCCCATTGGGAATGATTTTTCTGCAGCAGAGGCTGGGAGATCAATATTCACCTCTGGAGAGGTCGTGGATGGGTGAAGACCAGTAGACATGGCCAGCATCTTTTCACACTATCCTGGAGCAGTTTCATGTGACAGAGGTGACCTCCTTTGTCCCTTAGGATAAATCTGGCTTCTTCCAACTCATTCTCATTTTGCAAGGGATAGAAACTGTCCACAAGAAATTTTGTTATGAAAATGTAGTTGGAGCTTTGGTTATTTTGTTTAATAGAGTTATTAACAGATAGAATCAGATGTCCAACATTCTTTCAGTTTTGACTGAATGGTATAAGGTTAATTAATTGCCATTTGGTTTTTGTGAACAATGTTGGAGAACAGGAATTATGAAACAGAAAATTAGTTGCAAAGTAATCAATCTTCAAAATGATAGGTTTTAATCATGTGCTTTTTAATTAATCTACAATTGTTGCTTTGTATTTAAACTTGTATTGTGATTGCTAAGTTCTAGTTAAAGAACAATATATAATTTAAAATAGAAGAAGGGAAAGCAATCTGCTCTGATAATGTCTTACTTCAAGCATAGATTTCTGCACCCCATCTGACATCAGTAATATTTTCTGTTGGGAGAAAAGCTGCTTCTCACTGAGATGCAATTAAGCAGTAAATTAGCATTGGTCACACGAACAATGACAACTCTGGAGCTCTTTGCTGGTGTGTGCAGTGGCACTGCCCCAGGCTGAGGGCAGAGGGTGTGCAGAGCTCCACCAGCCCTGCCTGGGGCAGATCCTTGGGGTGGATCCTTGGGGAGCCCTCCTGAGCCCAGCCTGCCGGGTCAGCCTGCTCTCCTTCCAGGGCTGTGACGAGGGTGTGCTGAGGAGCATGGCAAACCCATGGCTGATCTGGTGTGGATGGAAAAGCAGTGGAATTGCATGCTGTAACCCACTGGTTCTTGGTATATGTCTTTCCATGTGTCTTCTTAGGCAAGTTAAATTTTAGCTTTTCATTGGTCATGAAGAATATGAAAGGCACACAGTGGCTGAAACAGAGAACAGAGAAACACAGAGAAAAACAGAGAAATTAGTTGTATCATTAAGGAGGGTGGCAGGTGATACAGGGATGCCCAGAAAGTGGGATTTTGGAGAAGCAGAGCATGAGAGGGCAGTGAATGAACCATCCTCCGCATGGGTTAGGAGCAAAGGTTGCTGCCCCTTGTTAGTTTTCACCCACAGCTGTCACAATGGGGCACAGTATCATGGATGTTATTCTGTGTGTATTCAGCCACAGTCAAGGAACCCTCTTGCAAAAAAATACAACTGGTATTGTAGAAGCACTCTGCTGCTCCCTATTTTGGCAGAGAGATCAGGGACGAGCAAAGAGATTTTTTTTCATGCTCTGAAAGTCACAGCCTTTCCCATAAGATGTGGAAACACGAAGATGAGTCGGTTTGCAGGAGCTGATGCTGCACTTGTGTCTCTGTAGGGCACCTCTGAATGAAGGAGCACAGCTTCCAGCACTGTCGTTTCAGCACTTTGCCTACTTCAAACACAATGACAGGTGCTGTTTTGAGTTAGTGGCAAAGTAGTCATCATCAAAATTACACTTACAGTATGATGGGCTTTAGCACTTACCAAGAGCTATGTATCTTTGGTATGTTTATCAGTATTTAATCTGCAAGATTGGATTGCCTCAGCAGAAAAGTTGACATTGATCTGCTTTCTGGATTCTCTTAAGCACCGTAAAACACAATTATCTCTGCTCAAGCACTCTGCAGATAAACTAGAAAATGAATTGCTCTCAAATTTTATCCTTACAATCTTGTAAAAGCACTGAAATAGCTCCTGTAACCTAAAAATCCCAATGAGAACAATTTTTCTTATTCTACATAGTTACTTGATGCCAACCCTATGTGTTGTTTAATTGAGCTTCACCTCAGTGTTATTCAGATTAAAACCAAAAAATTGATCAGTGTTCTTTCTGTCAGTTTTGCACTCAGCCAGCCTGGCAGGTTTGCTTTTCCCATGAGGCTGCTGAGGCTCTGTCACACAGAGCCAATGCTCTGAGGCTGGAAGTGGAGTCCAATCTCTCAGTGGTCACCATGTCTCCACACTTCCAAGGGGAAGAGCTCCTCAGGAGCTGTGGCTGTGTCGTTTCTGTGAGCTCAGAGGGAAGGGTTTCAATTAAATCAAGTAGCTCTGATGCCTTGAATAGATTGTGGAAATATCTTGACTCAAATAAAGGAGGTAGTAATAGGCACAGCAAAGAATTTTGCCACCTTTTTCTTCTAATCAAAAGAGAAAGGAAATAAATGGTTTTGAAATTGGCACTTTTCAGCAGGCCAGCACTTCCACCTTCTGTAGGTGAGCCATGGAGTTATTTGCTCAGTGTATAATTAATCTCTAAAAAAGGGTGACAAGACACTAGATCCATAGTTGGCAAATGACATCAAATATTTAACTTAGAAGAGGAAAAAAAAGAAAATATGCAAATACTCAATTTATTATTCATTGGCACCAGCTATTTCCCCTTAGAGCAGGGAGATTTGGAAGGACAATTAACTAATGTATTTTCTTCTTGGTGTGTGTTAGGGGAGAGCACAACCCTTTCAGGTTACAGCATGCAGTGGAACCAAAAAGTACTTCTGTCCCTCTTGGATGATGAATGAGAGCAAGCCCTAATCCTACCTCTTGCTTAGAGACAAAATTCTCTGTATCTTTGTGCCATGGGGTGGCCTGGCCCTGGACTCAGCCTGGCGTGGCACTGAGCAGCTGTGACCCAGCTGAGGTGACAAGGTCTGGGATCAGTGTTTGCACTGGTGAGCCAGCCAAGACCTTCACAAGCTGCTGACAGGAATGATTTGAACAATGAATTTACCCCAGGGGATGCTGGATTAATCTGCAGATGGGATGGAGGGAAAAAGCTAGATGTGACTGATGACAGAACACAGAAAACCCCCAGCTGATGTAGTTAGTGATTTAAAAAAAACAACTCAAGTGCCAGACTGTGTAAGGAACATTACATGGGGTAATTATTTTTCCTTTCGAGGAATTTGCTGTCCACTTTAGTAGGAACGTGACTTCTGCTCTCTTTGCCTGTTGTTTAGCAGAGCAGAGAGTGGTCTGGACTAGGCAATAAAAATTAATGAGAGCAGGAAAAGATCTCTGGGAAATACAACAGAAAAAATAGATTTTTTTGCTAGAGTGGAGATGAATGCAGGGACATTTGAAAGGATGTGCATTAACAAATAGTACAGAGAAAGCAAATTGGCCCAACTGACTTTCCTTCTAGTACTAGCATAAGAGGGGATTTTGTAAAATGAATCCATTAATGTAAAATGAAAGCCTTAAAAGAAAGTGTTAGCAATCTTAGAGAAAGGAACAAGCCCAATCTATTTCAAAAGCCCTGCATATCCTAAATCATCCAATTACACAGCCTTTGCAGTAATTGTATCACTATCACAGTATTACCATTTTACAAAATATCACATTGAAATATGGCCTTTTTTTGGTGATGACAGGTTTCAGTAAAGAGCAGGGTGGTTTTATAATTGGAATAGCCTTAATGTTCCCCATCTCCACTTCAAATATGTAATTGTGCATTTGTTTGATAGCTAGCTAGGGGAAAACACTGCAGAAATTTTTGTCCTGCCTTCTAAGAGGAAAAAAAATGAAACCTGTTGGAGAGATTTTGGGTTGAAACGCTGGTGAAATCTAACACTCAGCTCTCGAGAAACAAAGGGGCTTTTGGTGAGGGGCCATGGGGTACATGACTGATCTGCCATGGCAGTGCCATGGGGCAGGGATGCAGCCTTCACGTGTCTGTGGCCAATAAGCAGGGGCTCTTTCTTCTTGGTATTCACTGCAGAAATCACTTCGACCTTTGCAGTGATGTGGAAAGGCTAAATCTTGTTTCAGACCCGAGGAGCACTTACTTTGGCATCATCAGAAGAATGGATCAAATCACAGGTCCCTCACTCCTTGGTTTTAGTCTCAAGCATTTCACTGTGGCCCCCCCCTTGGTTACTGGGGGGTTTCCAGTGCCTTTCAGCGCCATCCAGCAAAGTCCATCTCCAATCTTTTTTGTTTTCTCTAGATGACTGATGAATATGTGGGAGTGCACACAGGGTGACACAGATCTTCCCTCCTGCTGAATGGAGAGGTCTGCAGAGCTGAGCCTCCCCCTGGTGCCAGCCAAACCTGTCCAGTGAGGTTTTGGCATAAAAGTAAGCAAATCCATCCCCCTTTTTTTCTGCTCAATACTTACTTAGGTATTTCTCTAGAATTGCTCCACTTGTCAACTAAGAAGTGTTTTTATTGTTGTCATAGTGTAATGAGATTTCCTTTTGGGATGTTTTTATGTACCTTTCAAAGTAGAACCAAACCAACTGTAGTTGGTTCTTATGAGATTTAAATTGTACAGGCTGCTTCCCCCCTCCTTTCACTTTAAATTGGTTTCTGATCTCCCATTTAAATAAAAATATAAAATTACATGGGAAAGTAATTTTTGAAGTGCCACACATTCTACTATTTCCATTTTCATTTTGTTGGGCTTTTCCCCATGAAATATGGGAGTAATTCCTAGTAATTAGTGCAACAGTTCATGCCAAAGCTAGTAAATTAAAGGCTTGAGCTAAAGCATGAGGTCATATCTCTATTTTTATTCGTTTAGCAGTAATGTCAAAAGTACTCTTCTAGTTCCTGCTCAATGCTCAGAGCAGGCAGAGAGGCACCCACAGAAGCTATTCTGCAAATCTGAAACCCTTAAGGGAGATGATCTGCCATTTGGAGATGCACTTTCCCCTCTGCCAGAGGAGAAAACCTGCACGATTAGATTAGAATAATCTAACCTACACCTAGGTAAAACAAGTGCCATCCCAATTCACCAATTTACTGACACTTACAAAGGTCTTTAGACCACAAGGTTGTGCAATGTCCCACTGGCCAGAGTGTTCATTGAGAATGCTCAGAATGATCCTGGTTTGATACCTGGACTGGAATGCAAAATTTATTTAAGGGAAAAACCATTTCATAACAACGTTAAAAAGTGCTGCCTTACTTAAAAAAATACTAAGTACCATGATGTTTAAATTTAATTAAAATGTCTCATTTTCATAAGGAAGTGTTTCATTTTTTCCTGCCTTCATCCCTGTTATATATGCTGTTTGTACATAGAACAAATTAGAGATATTCAACAAATATTCTTCAATGGAAATTGAATTTAGCCAAGAATAGAAATGGCAGATCCAAAGGCTAAGCCTCATCTGTTTAAGCCCCAGTCCCTCCTATAAAGTAAAGATATATAGCATCCCTGGATGAGGCTCTATTTAGTATAAAAAGAAGGTTTTGAAAGTTCGAGGGTTTCTTTTTTTTTTTTTTTTTTTTTTTTTTCTCTTCTGCCTTGTAGGCTCCTCTTCACCTTCTCTTTTTTGGTGGAAAGACCTTGAGATTAAGAAACTCTGGGGTTTCATAGCATGAGGAAGACATTTTCCAGCCAGAACTAATCTCAACCACAGTACCCTTGGGGAAATTGATAAGGTGAGGTGAGCTTTATTTTAAAAATAAAAGCATGTTAATTTTTTTACTACATTTTCTATCTATATTCATAGGCCACAGCAAGGTACCCCAGCAAAAGCCATTAGAAAGACACTAGAAAATTTAAATCCTTCTTCTCTTTTTTCCTCTTCTAATTGTTGTTTAGCAGCTGCTTCAGGTCAGAGTCTCCAGGTAAAATGTGCCTTGGTTTTCTCTTCATTTGCAATCCTCACCATATGAAATACACAGCCATGACTGACCCCAGTGGGTCACAGCTCAACCTCTTCTCTCAAATAGTAATGCAACATTTGCTTTTTTTTTTTTTTTTTTTTTTTTTGGCAAGAAGTGATTTATCCAGTTTGACAACACATTACAAATCCAGGAGTGGGGTCATTGCAAAGGGGACTTAGGTTTATCTCATTAATTTTGTTCCTCCATTGCTTAGCTTTAGATGTGTTTGCCTAGGGTGCTTTTAATTAAAGTATTAGTCAGAACTAACTGATTCCTTATTTGGTCTCAAAAATCCCTGGATGAAGGACTGCCCTGTCAGTCAGGCAGCAGGGACGTGTTCTCTCAGCCCCTTTTTCTGAGATTCCTGATGCTGCACAGGGAAATTGCCTATGTCCTGATCTGATTTAGATTATTATGGGGTCTAGGAGAATGACATTCTGATCAGACATATTTAAAAAAAATTCCCATATGCCATGAATTAGAAACAAAGCTGAAGTTTGCCTGGGATGTAATGACACCAGCCTGTTGTGCTCCTCTGCAGCAGCCTGTAATTGTATCTCTCCTCAAACTGTGCATACATCATTGAGGAGGCTGATACATAAATAAAAAGGCTACATTAATTTCAAGCTACATTAGGAATGCAGGAGTAAAAATAACCTGATAGAAGAAAGGGCAAAATTAGAATAAACTAGACTGTGAGGTTTCTAGGGAAATATAGAGCAAGGAGAGAAAAAAAGTCAGAAAGCAAAAAGTTTGATATCTTTGCAGGATTACATAGAGCATGTGGGCTCTGTGGCCTCCTGCTGGTGTTACTCTTGCAGAATCATGGAATCGTTTAGGCTGGAAAAGACCTTAAAGATCATAATGTCCAACAATAAACCCAGCACTGCCGAGTTCACCACTAAAAAATGTCACCAAGTGCCACATTCATACATATTCAAATACCTCCAGGTATGGGGAGTCAGCCACTTCCCTGGGCAGCCCGTTCCAATGCTTGGCAATCCTTTCAGTAGATTTTTGCTGATATCCATTCTAAACCTTCCCTGGTTTGATCATTACAGGCTGGGCAAAGGCAGGGCTGCAAAGGCATAGTGAAACCCCTGGGTTTTCATCTTGTCTTCTTCAAGGTCATGAGGGAAATGTGATCACATGAAGCCCAGTGTGATTCTCTAAATTGCACTGTGGTGCACTGAGGTGAACATGTTTTTATGAAAATGGGTAGATGGAGCTGGCAGAGGCTATCAGGGAGGTGATAGATACTCTTGCTTTCCCTCTACTATTTTAGAGTCTGCAGTTCAAAAGCTTTTGTGTGCCTGAGTACCATCTATTCAAAACAGAAGATTATATTGGGACTGAGATTTCACATGAAGCTTGGATGTGAAACGATAAATCAAGGTCTCTTCCCATCCTCCCCATCTCACAGCTGGTCAATTTATCTCTTGCATCTAAACACAAATATCCTCCATGTGCTCCCAGGAGATGCTGGTTTGGCTTTTAAAACATGCTGTTTCAGATTAGGAGACATTCTTTTATAATTTTTATTTTTCCATGTATCCTGCGTATAACCAGGAATGAGGTGACTATTTTCCAAACCAGCATGTTACAAGTTAAGCTTTTAAAGCCATGATTAGGTACACAGTAAGACTGATTCAGTTCCTGGAAGAGCTGAGCATTCACATATTCTACTGAAATCCCAAGGGTGACCATTTTGGCTAGGAGAGAATGTATGCTATATACAGAGGTTTTTAAAACAAACCAAATCAATTCTAATCTTACATGTTTAGAAATCAAAGGAGCACCAGGATGAATTACCTGCCTGGTGTGCAGCCCTGTCCTTCTCAGAGAGCATGCTGACACCTGTGCCAGAGGTGGTCAGCAGTTGGTCTTGCTGCTTTATATTTCTTAAGCTCATAGACCAGACCTAACTTTTCTGGCTGTGTAGTTTTTAAAGGACTGTGGCATTAGTCTGTTTTCTGTGTGATGTAATAACGCTTAATGAGTTACCAAGGGCAAGGAATGAGTGACCAAGGTTATTCTATGCAAGGTGTTTTGTAGAAATCCATTAAACCCTGAGTGTTGATAGATCATACTTTCCACCAGAGTTTAAGATTACATTGCTGCTACTTATGCTATGACTAGTGTTGCCTATATTAAATTATGAGTATTCTATGGCAGTTTTTACTAGACTGTACATCCAAGTTAATCTCTGTAGCTTGACTGAATGGCACCAGTGAGAAACCTGACTCATTCAACACAAGCTAGCCACTTGCTCCCCTGTAAATATTCGAGAATTGGCTTTTTCTCGGTGCCTGCGGGAGCCAATCCGAATAAATTCTTCTTCTTCAGAGGCTGCTGAAGGACATGGAAATCTTTCCTTTGGAGTAACTGCATTTGACTGCAGAAATACTGAAGTAACAAGTGATTGTTTGGGAAAATGTGTCAGTTTTTTTCCTCCTTTCTTTCTGTTCTCATCAGCGTCTGTTGCTTGCTCGTTTCCATATCAGTCTCTTTAGAGAGGGAGCTGTTCCAGCTGCTTCAAAATAATTTTCTTTTAAGGGTGCATGTTTATCTTTTATTGATCAAGAGCAATTAGAGAGAGAAGAGCTGACAGTTTCACTGAACTGTCAATGGAAATACCATAACAAACAGTTCATTTTGAAATAACCAGTTCTCCCATTAAATTATCTGTAGCCCTGGAGGCAGAAGAATTGTGTGAGGACAAGAAGTATTGTCTGTTGCACCACTGATGTGTTGATCTTTTGATATTTTCTAGGAAGTCAGTGGTATCAGTAATTTGACAGGAACATTGGGAAGAATGAAAGAAGCTGCAGTGTACCAGGATCTGACCTCACACTGGTGACCACAGAAACATAATTTCAGAAACATTTGGGTGCTCTGTCAGAGCTTTCCTAGAAAGACAGACCTCTGTGAACCTCTATTTAAAAATGGGAGAAGTATACCAAGCCTAGCTTATTGGTCTTAATTAATGTTATCTGTTAATTGCTTCGTAATCCCAACTATATGGGTGATTAATTAACTTTTTTTTCCTCTTTTAATGTGAACATAAATTGTTTGAAGCACAGTCCTCTTACCCTGGGATGGGTTTTGTAGGACACCATGTCTTGAGAAGGGCTGTTAGGTATGCACATATACAGATCTTTACCTCATTTCATAGGCAATTGCATCCACAGAGCATCAGCAGGTGTTAATGCAGCACAGCTCTGCACCAGGCATGGCCCACCTGAGACCCCAATGGCTCTTGGTGCTCACAGTCTCATGTGAGTTTTGCCTGCCCTGCCCAGAAGAGAACTGAACAGACCAAGGAGCTACTCATGAGGAGATGTAGGCATAAAACCAGACTCTAGAAAGATATTACATCCTTGGTGGAGCATCAGAGGAGTTTGCTCACCTCATGCAATGTGCTCAACATGTTTTAGATATACCTTGCTTAACCTAAAATCCATTATAGAAAATGTATAAGTTGGTAATGGACTGTACTAGGAACAAAACAACTTTTGTGCTCTTAAATGCTCCTTCTCCCTGGACTTCCCCAGGACCACCCATGCCCAGGCTTTTTCTGCTTTCTACTCTCCTTTTCATGACCTTCCACATTTTATACATCCATGGCTTTTCCTCCATTCCTAGAAAAGTTCATCTCTGTCCCTCTCAGCTCCATCCTCCTTCTCCTGTTATTCTTTCCCCAGAGAGCCTCTCCCCAGGCTGCTCCTTGGGTTTATGAAAGCATGAAGGAGAAGAGTCTCTTCTGCTCTTTGCTGTCTGATCCCTGTTGTGCTTGACCTATTTCCAGGCCAGGAGCCACCACAGCTGAGTGCCTGTGCTCCTCTGCAGCTCACACACACAACTCTGCTTTGCAACCACAGCAAAAGGAGACAGACCAACCACTTCCCTCTTCACCTGCTGTCTTGTCTACCTCCCTGACAAAGAGGCGAGAGGATCTTATGCCTGGCATTGCAAGTCCCCTCTAGAAAGGAAAATTTCTCAAAACACATCTGAAGATAATCTGTCTCAGAAATGGTAGAGCTCATAATTTTCCCTAAGTGTTCTCTCCTTAGCCTGAAATTTGAAGGACTTCACTTTGCTCCCAGGCCAGGGCCAGGGATGTGCTTACCATGACCTTCCTGCATCTCCCTGATACAGTCTGCTGAAGCACTTGGTCGCTGTGGCACAGTCAGGATGGCACCATTTATTTTGGACACATTTTCTTGCACAGGATCACTAGAGGTAGCACCTGGTGTGACCACCCACTCTCCCCACTTTGTGTCTCTGAAGCCAAGGTAGATGTGTTGAAAACCTCAGAAGAACACGTGGTCTGCAGCACGTACATGCAGAGCTTGGACAGCTGGCATGAGTGAAAAGCTTGGCAGTCTGAAGCTTTTCCCTGGAAGGTCTCATTTCCAGGTCTGTTTGTTACTCATTAGACCAAATTGATGCCTTGAAGCACAAGTATCAGAAATGGCCTGTGCACTGGAATGACTGACTGGCATCCATCACACAGGAAGTCAGGCCAAACAGTCAGTAATCCCATTATGACCCTCTTTCCTGATCCTTACTGGCCTCTTGGCACTGCTTTTATAAACATGTGTCACGACTGCAGCTCGGTCACTGACGGTCTAATTCAGTTAGGCATCTGCTTGAACTACAAGAAGTTCCAAAAATATGGAAGAAAAGCTGCCTTCCTCAAGTATCTTGTGGTCTAGTGTATGATAGCCAGTGCTTAGACACCTGGCTGCATTTCACAATGGGCTTCTTCAAGGGTATAATAACTAGCCAGTGTAATTAAGCAAGAGTTCAGAAATAGCATTGAATACATTAAAAAATAGATGATCAAACTGGTGTCTTGTTTCCCAAAGATGTGGGAAATGGAACTTTTTCTTTCCTACCCCAATAGCTAAATTCCCCAGATGTTACAGCAACCCTCAGACTACTGCTTCACATTCCCACTCCAGTGTGTTCAGCTGAGAATTCAGAATTCATTGTGTGTTTTTCTGGTTATGCCTATTTTCTAAGAGCAATTTCTTCTGCATACCCTTCAGGATGTGGATTTTATATTAATTCTTATGGTAATATGAATCTGTGAAAAGCTTCTCAGGAGGGCAAAATGGATCCCAAATTATTATCTCAGCTTAGTTATTGCTTCTTTTCCCAATTATTGTTTCCAAGTGAAACTTGTCAGTTTATGCCTTCTGACCCAGAATTATAATTATAGCTTGGCTGTCTAATAAGAGATGGTTTAGTGCCAGAACTGGGAAGCCTCCTGTGCAGAGACATAAGGAAACCATTACTTGCAGCTTCTCTTACAGGGTTTGGGTCCTATTTAAATAATGAGAAAACAGCTGTCTGTCTCCAGGAGAATACTAGGGATGGCTGCCTGATGTGGTTTTGGGTTGGATAGGTTTAATTTTCCTTCTGTAACTGGTAGAGTGCTGTGTTTAGGATATAATATGAGAATAATGTTGATAACACACTGGTGCTTCTAGTTGTTGCCAAGCAGTAGTTATGCTAGACTAAGCACTTTTCAGCTTCTTATTCTCTGAGAAGGCTGGAGAGGCACAAGAAAGTGTGAGGAGACACACCTAGGAAACCTGACCCAGACTGGCCACAGGGATACTCCAGACCATGAGATATCATGCTTAATATATAAATTGGAGGTAAAGTGGGCCAGGGCTACTGCATGGGGACTGGCTGGGCATCAGTCAGCAGGTGATGAGCAATTTTTTATATACTCTTATAATTCTACTATTGTTGCAATTATTATTATTATTTTCTTCATTTTCTGTCCTGTTAAACTGTCTTTTCTCAAACAATGAGTTTTCTGACTTTTACTCTTTGCTCCTCCACTCCACTGGAGAGGATTGAGTGAGGGCTGGGTGATGTTTGATTGGCAGCTGACAAACCATGACACAGCCTTTGAGTGAAATATTTGGTGCTGGTTTTAAGCTTTTTTTTTGCAACAGCATGCTGCTTCAGTACAGTCTGATACAACCTCTGATGTATCCAAGGTGGAGATGAGAAACAGCAAACATAGGAGTTTTACTGGGCTCTTTGTTAGGATTTTCTATGGAGTTTTCCAGTGCTCAGGGAGGTCCCAGCTCTGTGAGATGAAGGGGATGTTTGCTGCCATGCCAAGCCTTATTTCTCCATGCTGAGCACCATCAGAAAGATGGTGCAGGGTAGAGTTGAAAATTATCACCTGATAATTGTGTGCAATGGGGCTGTGTCCAAGCTTCTAAGAAGTGAAAGGCCTGTCACTCCATCTATTCCACATCCTATGGGATGGGGTCCCTGACTGTGCTTTGCTTGGTAGCCTCTGGAACTCGGTAGCAATCCTGAGCTTAGTGTGTATAATACACCTGTGTCTTCCACTTCTCAGAAAGTGGTAGTAACATTAGCACTTAGTAGCTTTTGTTAGTAGTCTCTGTGTGTGTCTTCCTGACAGATCCAGCAGCACTGCTGCTGTTGAGCAAACCAGATGTACCTCCTGCATGGCCTGGCACCCTGGAAGCACCACAGCCTCTGTGCTCATCCCCCACGGGCTTACAAGGAAGGCTGTGATGGATGGATGCTGGGGCAGGATAGATGCATCTGGGAAGAATGCACCCAGGAAAGAATGCATGCAGAGTGCTGCAGCCACCTGCTCAAGTGGCTTTGCTAAGCTGGGCTGGGAGCTGGGCTGTGCTGCAAAGCTCACAGCAATGCACTGGCAGGAAATGTTCTACAGAATATCACAGCCTACAACAGTTCAGCACAATCAAGTAATTAGCTGCTCATAATGACCTTACAAATCCATAAAACTCTTGGACTAATAATGCAGACATTTGTGGCCTAGAGGAACCAAGTGATGGTAAGTGAGGTAAGGTATTATGCTCCAGTCTATTGTTACCCCAGTTTGTAAACTTGCAGGTATCAAGCCTGATACTGGTGGAAATGGAGCTGCCTGTATTTGAGAGGCTTCAATTTTCGGCAGAGATACAAAACCTATAAATGCAGCAAAACCAATTGGCAATTAAGAACATTTTTCTGAACATCTAGATTTACTCACAGCAGTAGAAAATTAAGTGCCCATCACTATAATTTTGGCACTCAGCACTGGATCAGTGCCTGATGCTATGGAGCAAGGATATTTTACAGCACCACGGTTCCATCTTCTACATCAGGTTAGAGAAATTACCCCAAACTAGAAAAGGTGCCTTTGCAAAGAAGGAGATTGAGAGCACTGCAAGAGCTCCTGCTTGCAAAATCATAGAATGTGTGTGGCTCAAGATCATGCCTATTCCATATATAATCTTGATATGTGAATAACAGAATAAAGAAAATATTTGTCCTCAGGTTATGATTTTCTTGATAAATTAAGTTTGCTTAAACTGTCCATTTCCTGGGTAGTGTCTGCTGATGAATATTCACATGCCAGAGATTCAGTTGCCACTAATATAACTGTTTTGTGTCACTGGAGTTTCATTTCACAGCAGGTATATCTACCTTGACATCAAAGGTACCTGATTGTGTGGACGCAGGAGAGTGGCTTCAAGTGCTAAATTTATTGTTGATACATTTGTTGCCATTAGTTGTCATACATGTAAATGTGCTTTCTTTTTTCTGCTGTGACGAAAAACACAAATCCCCAGATCTTGCCCTGAACATGCGAGTGATGCTGGGTGGGAGATGCTCAGCACACAGACCCAGCCCACTGCCTCATCTGCTTTTATTCTCTTCCCTGATAACTGGGATGTCTCTGCATGAGCCATCTTTTGCAGCCACCACCCTGACCTCCACCTTGGATTGCCTTGCACAGGTGACTTTTCTGAGTCTGGCTGTAGGCTGTCCCCTGTGTTAGGTATCTTGTGTTCCTAGTCCCAATGTCTGGAGAAACTCCTTGCACATGGGATTCTGATGACCTGCTAAGAAAGGTGCTATTAACCCCTGCCATTCTTCTGCTGTTTCTCCTGGACTATCCCATCCATTCTTCATTCAGACTTAGCATTTCTGTCAAACAGTAATAAATTGCAGTTATGGCATCTCTGCAAAGATGTCTGGAGATATTTAAGAAGTGATTCAGGGAGCACAGAATCCAGCCATCAGAGCCAAGGGTCAGCTCTATGATCTTTGACATCTCTTTCAGCCCTAGCTCTATGGTCCATGTTTATATTACCATATCCAGATTTCTTCCTTGATAGCACAAAAAGCCCTAAAATCCTGAGTTGAGGTTAACCAAAATCTTCAAACTAGAATGTAACCAATTAATTTTGTCAATTATGTAATTAATTCTAACAGAGTGTCCTGGTATTTTTATGCCTAGGATGATTAGCAGTTTTAAGTATAAATATGTCATGTAGGGTTCCACAATAACAGCAAATAAACACAGGCCTGCATTTGCATTTAGAGTCTCCTTTATGTGCTAATCATGTTCATTCCACACCTGCACCCCTAAGGGCATGAAGTTAGTTCCAATTTATTAAATTTTTTTTCTCAACATTTAACAGCAACCAAAGCTAATGCAGGTAAATATTACAATGGGATCTGAAGCCACAACTGAGATTTTGTGTTATTAGACCCTTTGGTGAGGAATCCTTTGACAGATGGTCATTGGTCTCAACAAACCTAATGAGAGTCTTCCTTCAGTGATGCTCTCCTCCCTGAAGAAATCAGGGTGAAAAGCTTTTGGCCTGAATGCAGCAGTCAGGTCCACACAACCAGCTTCACACTGCAGATATGGCAGATGAGCAGATTCCATGCAAATCCAAGCACAGCTTGTCCACATTGATCGTCTTGGCTGAAGTCACACCTTTGCTCACTAGTTCACTAAATAGCCTGTATATTGCAGAGGAAACTCAAGTAATCTGTCTTAACTTAGCACTACGAGTTCCTTTATTGTAAGTGAAGAGAAAGGGGCCCAAGGAAATGCAAGGAGAGGTGTTATGTCTTATGGCCATTCAGTCTTCTTCCTCCTTGGGCCAACAATTACTGGCCTGTAATGCCAATTGCTTCCAAGATCTGTTCCCCAGTGGTATTTTAAGGCTTAACCTTTTATAGCAAAAGGTGTTTTTTAATGCAGAAGGTCCAGGAAGTTTCCTGAAGTTACTCTGGGAATTAATCCAAAGAACAGGACAAATCCTGGCAAAAGGCCAGTCCTCCCTTTGAGCCACCTGGGTTGGGGTTGCTCTCAGGCAAGTGCTCTCAGGAAAGGTTTTCTCCTCAAATGATGCTTTGCCTGCATGTAGCTATTTCAGGCTATGGTCAAAGCTAAATTGGAAAGTTATGCTCTGAGAAGCTTGGCTCCACTTTAATCACATATTTAGCTACACCATTATTGGAATATTAGAAATACGTTTAAAGGTGGAACAACAGCCTGCACTTTATGTGCAGTTTGGTAGCTCCTACCTCGGAGCACATGAAATACTTCTGAAGCCCAGAGGAAGCTTCTCCCAGACAAACCCAGCAAGAACTGAGTCCTTTACCCTAAATTCTTGCTAAAGAAGTTCAGCAACTTGGCTGCCAGTGGGCATAAGGATTTGGGTCACTGCAATACAGGTGACTGAGCAACCTGTTTATGGTGACCTTTCCTGTGAATGTGCCAGAAGGTTTGAAAATGGGTAGAAAAATATCCCTGTGAACTGGAGGATGGCTTCCTGAGTTTCTCTATGTACAACAGTAAACCTACCTGAGCTTTTGCACAATTTTTATCCTTATAACTGCAGCTGGATGGAAATAGAAAACAAAAGAAGATTCTTTTTGTCCTGAAAGTGGATTTTTTTAGTAGACTCTATTCCAGCTACCATGATGCTATGGTTACTGGTTTTCTCTAAAATAAATGTAAACTGTCTGTTACAGGCTAATGGGAAGAAGAGGTTGTCCATAAAAAAATTCCAGGTGCACATAACCTGCAACACTGGGCTTCCTGCTGCTGTGCCAGGGCTGCCACATCTGCATGGAGCAGGGCACACTCAGTCACAGGGCAGGAAAGAAAAGGGTTCTATGTTACCTTATCTTTTACTGATTTGGGAATTTTTGAGACCAGGCACTTGCACACCTTGATCAAAAATGTTTTACTGCACATACATGAGAGCATTTTCAGAGCAGACAGCAGGGTCACAGCTGGGAGCACCACACACTGGCTCAGATTCTGACCCTGTAACTGCAGGTCTTCAGGGCCCTCCATTCCCTCCATCAACATCCACAGCTGAATGAGGTTCAGCTCAAAAGGCTTCACTTGCATTAAATACCACTGTGACTGTGTGTGTAACAAACATTTTGGTTAAAAAAAAAAATTAGCACATTTTTAGCACATTCTTTGGCTACAGGTCCCTAACTTTTATCTGTGACCAGTGTAAGGAAATGTGGGGTTTTTATCTCTAGCAAACTACAGTCAGACTCCTTGCAGTTCACCAGGTGTACCTGTCTCCTCATGAAGACAGGGTAGAGGCTACACCAAACACTCAAAACCTTTGTTTGCCAGTGAAGCCAGACCAGTATTTAATGGGGCAAGCATTTTTTATTAGCAAAATATGATATGTTTCTTTTCTACACACCTACCCATTTGCTGATAGTAGTCTAAAAATGCCTAGGTGTATTTAGATGTATTGTCCCTTACTGGGACCTCCTGCCCAGCATGTGCTGCTGGTGTGTGCTCAGTACTGATAGTGCATGATGCTTTGCAGCACCCTCTGACAGCAGGCACACAGGAACCTGAAAAAGGTGGGAGGTTCTCTTTATGAGACTACCTCTGGTGTAGGATAAAACAATAGCAATGTATATCTATTTCTTTTCTTACTTTTGTAATAAGCAGCAGGACGTCTGCACAGCAGAACCTTGCTTTATTTCTGTAACTCAATGGGGTTTCCATAGATTGGCACTGAAATTGATTAGCCACTGTAATCTGGCATCATAATGGCATCACCAGGAGGTCCTTCTGTGCAAATGCAAGGTCCATTAACCAAACACCCACCTCCTTCTGCTATGGTGGTTCTACCTAATAATGACTTTTTAATGAGTTTTTCCAGAGCTAAGGGTTTTTCTTTTAAATCCAACATTTTAATGACATTTTTTATGGCATAATCAGACAGTCTCCTCTGACTGTTCAACTGTTTGTATTATTACAGTTCGTAATTGTGAATCTCAGTAGCACAGAATAAGTGCTTTACCTTACCTGGCTGTAGAGCTTAGAAACCCCACAGAAGTCAAAGGCAGGGGTGTGCAAGGGAGAACTCAAAAAAATAAGGGAATACCCTGCCTGTGGAGGGAGGAGAGACCCTCGCTGGGGAAAAAGCAGACCCTCGAGAGACCCTTGGAGAATAATTCCTTAGATAAGAAGTTGTTTACTTAGAATGACTAGTACTAAGAAATATTTTTACCCCTTTGCAAAAACTCTGCTTTATCTCTCTGTAATTCTACTGGTTCATCTTTAATCGCTTAGATAATTGGTTCCTTTTAACCTAAAATCCCTAATAACTAGCTAGTCTCACAATCCCTTATTCCATTGGTCCATTTCCAAGACACCCTAACCCTATAAAAGTCCCCTTAGGACCCTACCCATTGGATTTGCTGCCCTGGACCCCTTCATAGAAGCAATAAAGATTCTGTGGAACTTCCTCTGCGGCTCTTCCCGGTCTCTTTCTCTGCTGGCTAAGAAGGTACTTTGCAAGCTGAGCAGAAATCACAATAAGAGCTGAAAGCTTGAACTCCAGGCATTGCTTATATCCTCATACCTTGTGGCTGAAATCTGCCTGAGACACCAGGAAAAGCTGTTCTTTATGGAACATCTGATCCGGGCTCATTGTGGCAGCTCAGAGCCAAACCCCAGGCTCTGACAGCTACACCTGCCCAGTGCAGAGGGCTTCACCTCCACAGCAGACAGAGCCCTGGAGATGAGGGCAGGCAGGCAACAAAGACCTCTGTGCAGCTGCCCAGCCTGTGGCTCTGAGCACAGCAGCCAGGCTGGGTGCCCGGGCTGACATGTCCATTATACTGGAGGATTTGGAGCGGATGAACTGCCAGACTGTCCTAAGCTGTCACCAGCTGCCACTATCTTGTTTTATAACTTACTTAATTTCCCCTCTTTTTCCCCTCAGAATTGCTTTCCCTCCCTTTCAGAGTGAGGATTAGCAAGTTGCCCACTTTTTCATTTATGAATGTGATTTTAATCAAAACCCTTTTTGTATGAATGGCAAATGCTTCCGCAGAGAGGGAGAACTGTTTTTAAATCCTTGTTTTCTACAACATTCTGGGCAAAATGAATCTTTGCCAGTTTTTCTTCAACTCATCCGTCCCACCCAAATCCCTTTCTCAGAGGGAGACCTCAGATCCCATTTTTGGTATTGTTTTCAGACATTGCTGTGCTAACCCAGATTTGCAGGGGAATGCTTTGAGAGGCTGAGCAGCCAGACTGAAGCTCTGGCTGTTGGTGGGACAGACAAATGCTTAGAAACAACATCTTCCCATGAGTCCCCGAGAGGGTGAAGGGGCTCTTTCAGCCCTATCCTGGTCATTTGGCCTGGGGCAGCCCTGTCTGTGCTGCTGGGTGCAGGGCACCTGCTGACAGCACTCCTGATCACCTCCACCTCTCAGGCCCATTGAGAGGTCCCCCCAGGTGCATGCACTTGCAAACCTTTCAGTTCCAGCTCCTGGCTTTCCTTTATGTGTCAGTAGCATTGCTTTTCTGGGCTAAATTCTTTTGTCTTTCCTAAGTCTGATTTGTTTCTTTAACACAAGGCTTTGTGGCTGGCTCAGCACAGAAAACGTTCTGGGTTTTGCTGTGAATTTGCTGGTCCAGTTACTTTATCTGCTGTTGGATCTGCATCTGCTGCTTCCTTTGCTCAGCAGTCCCCCATCAGCTGCTCTCTGCCCGGGTTAAAAAGGAGCTCTGCCACCTCCAGCCCTGTGCAGCAGCATTTGAGACCCTCTCTGAGCAGAGATTAACATTCATTTGCTTGATGTGATGGTTCATAGCTCTGACAGGCTCTTTGCACAGGCAGGGCGCTCTGGCCTGGGGCACATATGGCACAACCTTCACAGGTCTCAGAGACTTTCTCCCGCAGAGAGCCATGCAGAGGATGTGCAGCACAGCACAGGCTCGTACATCCCTGCTCCCTGGATGAGGCTGCTCAGGCTCAGCACTGAGGATTTGCAGCATGGGGTGGCTCTGTGCCTTTGCAGTGGCCTCTCCCTCCCAGTGGGGTGGCTCCTCTTTGTACACGGGGATGGCTGTGCTTCTTTCCTTCTGCTCTTTATTTATCTCATGACACAGTGCTCTGGCCATGCTCCCAAAATGGATCTGTGTCTCTCTACCAGCTTCCCCCAGGCATTGTGGGCACTGGGCTGTGGGAGGGACAGGGATGTCTCCAGGCTGAGCTGGAGAAAGCATCCAGACAGTGCCTTTTCTATCCATGGGCTGTGCCATTTGGCATAAGCTCCAAAATTTATTTTTTTCACTGGGGGAAAAAGCTTCGGTGGGGTAAATGGCGAGAGCAGGAGAGCTTTCTGGTAGCAGACAAGGTGCTGTGGAGTTCAGCTGAGAAGATCAGGGTTTGGGGTTAAGGTGCCACACTCCCCTTCAGGCACCAGGATCTCCTTTAGTAACTGTTCCTACACCCCAGGAGGAGTTTGACCCTTCACATCCGTGGCTTAAGTGCAGCTTTCCCTGGTGTTTCAGTACTGGTCTTATTTTCTTTACTATGGTCAAACTGAACCACTCCTTGTAAACTAAATTCCCATTCTTGATAAATACACAAAGATAAGAGATTTGCTTTGGCCACTGTGTCTGAAAGCTCTCACAGTTCAGCTCAGTAAAATGAGGATTGTTTGGGCTAGAACTGCCCAAAACATGCTTTTCAAGCTCTGTTGAAGATAATACTTCTAATAAAGCCTTTCTTTTGTCTTGACATCTGCTCAGCTCCCAGCTTTAATCATAAGTGAGAACAGGAGTTCTCATGAAAGAAAAGTAAGAAAAGTACAAAAAAAAAAAAAAAAAAAAAAAAAAAAAAAAAAAAAAAGCAGACCTTCATTTTTAAACCAATCTTCAGACAGGTTTTGGCAATGAGGAGCCAGCTGGTCCTCTTGGAAAAGAGAACAGTTTTAGTGCAGTGAGGCCGTCAAGTGATGGTGGCTTTTCAGGCTGAGTCGAGTTAACTGTGTGTCATCTGGGGGTTGTCCTCACTGCAGGAACAGGATCACAGGCTATACACAGCTGCTAATCCCTGTCTTTTCACATCCCTCTGCTCCTGCTCCTTGTCTCTTTTCTCCTTCCAGCTGTGTGCAAAAGGTTTTTTGTGACCTGACACCCTGTGCAAAAGCTCTTTTCTCCCGTCCTCCAGTGACTGGCTGCCAGTGCCTTCACCCACTTGTTTCCTCCCCACACCCCACTGCCCCTCCTGTGCTCCCTGGGGAACTTGTCTGAATATGGCACGGTTTTGAGGAGAATCATTTCAGGACAGGAATGTATGTGAATAGATCTGCACTGGAATCATCTGCAGCAATGACAGCACCTTTTGTTTCTCCCATGTGCACGTTAACTTTATCAGCCATTAGACCTTGAAATTGCATTCTACCCTTAAATATACTGTTGGGAAATGAATTCAGCTGAGTAAACTGCAGCTCTCTTCTAATGTATATAGGCTGGGCCAGCTGGTGTTTAAATTTCTTTTTAGCGTACACATTCTTATGGGGCACAAAGAGTGTGTGTGCAGTTCAGAAAGGAAAAAAAAAAGGATTCTGCTGCAAGGAGATCATTTGCAAATATTGAGCGAGTGCATATGAATTTTGCAGTGTAATTAGTATGATGAAGTTGGTGTTTACTCAAGGAAGTTCATTTGGCAAACGTGTGTTTGAGAGGTGCATCTGTAGGAATTGTATTGAAAGACCTGGGTTATGTCTGTCTGCTGAAATGAATCCTCTGCTCCATCCATCCTGATGAACAACCCTGAGGTGCAGAACTCCTTACAGTACGAGGTAATTAATTTTTTAGTATTAGCTTCCTGGGTGCATATATTGAAACCCTATAACCCGTGCCACAAGTGTGTAGTAAAATCCACCAAGACCATCTTCAAGGAAGATAAATCTGAAAGACTTGGCATAAATGTCACACATAAAAAGCACAAAAGAAATAAGGGGTCACAGCTTAAACAGCAGAAAGAGAGGACAGCATCTTTTCCCCAAAAGTGCAAGGTTTTCCTTCACACACATGTCCTCCCATTTAAAACACTGATGTAGATCAGCATTAGAGAATTAGAAATATTAGAAAAAGGCAGGTAGCCCTTCCTGACCACACAGACAATGACTTATGGTCCCATGCTGAGCAGATCATAGACTCACACCCTCCTCCTGTGCCTATTACATGAAGTGAGGAACTTCAATTCTAAATAATTTGATTAGTAAAAATTAGGGCAAATTTTTAGAAACTCATTAAAAGAGTTTTAACAGATTTTTATATTATGTAATATGTATGTAACTGAAGCCAGGTTTGTATCTGATTCAATATAAAAGGTGTGAATATAAGAAGAAAAGTCATATTCATATGTTGTTGGTTTTGGCTGGGCCTGTGGAAAACACTGTAAGTGTTTTTGGATATCAATGAAATGTACAGCAGCAGTGAACATCATACATTAATGCTGATTAAATGCTCATAAAAGCTCATTAAATAGCAATAGAAACTAGTGTGCTGAGTAGTACAAACAGAATATGTGTGTGCATGTTTATAAAAACTCTGTAATGTTTTCTTCAATACTGTTTCTGATCTCAAGAAAAACATAACTTAGAAAAGATTGAAGAAAGAATAACAAAATTAGAGATTTGGTGAGATTTGCATTAGAAAAAGAGGATACAAAACCAGGGAATGGTTATCTTAGGGAGAAAGACAATGCAGTGAGAACTTCACTGATGATGATGGGTATAGCACAGATCAGTCAGTCCTTTCAACTGTATTTTTCAAATTAAGGAACAGAATGATGCTTACACGAAAGGACAGTAAAATTGTAAGCAATAAAAAGACTCCCACAGGAAGTTTGTAGTGGACAGTGCTGGAAGAGGTCATCTGAGCAGGCATCAGGGCAGGATTTGAACAAAATGTGCATCACACAGAAAGAACAGGTGATGTGCTCTCAGACAGCACCATGGGGACACTCACTCTCCCAGAAATGTGTGCAGAAATAAACAAAGAGGAGAGAAAACCAACCCTGGAATGGCCTTTGAGGCCTGTCATGTCCATGGCATTATAGATTGAAAAAAAGAAGTGTAAACACATTTCAGGATGGGAGGCCAGAGGAAATATTGTGGTCATAGAACCAAATTTGCTGAAAGTTAATTCCTCCACTCCACATCCACACAGAATTTAGCAGTGTGATGCCTTTAATTTGAAACCATTGGAGTCAATAGCAATTCTAGCTGTAGTATAAACACAACAGTTTAAGATACTGACAATACCTGAGGTGCACACTGATTATTATGTCAATACATATTCATAGTCTGCTTGTAATATGCCCTCCTTTCATATCAGATAAAGTCCTTCAGCATCTATGTCTTGGTTTACACTGCCACTAACTTAACAGAATATTTGTGACATAATTACTCTAATTAATGACCTTAAGAGACAGTCAAAACTTTTTCATGAAGTTATTTTTAGAATGATGGTTTTGGGTAGTTTTCTTAATTTCTTAACTATCAGGAAACATACTAATTTAAACAAGGCTCTGCTTGTCTCTCAGAATAAGATTCTTAATATATAATTAACTAAAACAATACTATATTTAGCTGCGATTTTCAGGCCCATATTGCATTTTTAAATATGCCTTCAGCAGGATGTTGTTATCTTTTCATTTTTCAGTTGACAATTGGCAGTATCAATTCCACTCAGTCCCTGTCTTCGGTAGCTGCCAGTGCCCCCCTTCCCCCCTTTTTACTGCTTTATCTGAGGGCACAATTAAACCTCATATCCACCTGTGGCCCTAGGTTTGTTGGCACCCAGACACCATCACTGGTACTACCCAGGTACCATCACTGCAGCTCTTTCTGGCAAAACTTGAAGCTATGTTTCTTCCTATTTTATCCTGGTTCCTGCTTCTGCCCTGACTTACTCCAGCACCTGGTTCAGTGTGAGCTTCTTGTCTCCTCTGCCTGCAGTGTCTGACCATGCTCTTGACCTGTCCTCTGCTCTCATGTGCTTGCTGTTTCTCTTGTCCAATGCCCAGCCTGGACTTCCTGGCCATATCTGGATCCAGTGCAGCTTTTGCAGTGATTTTGGTTGTGCCACAGTAGCACAGTGTCCCAGATCTCAGGCATGAGCCCAGCCTTGCTGTAAGGACCCAAACAACCTGGTAGAGCACTAAACATCCACAGCAGGCTGGGGATCTCAGCCTAGAACGTGTTTCCCCAGCAGCATCTGGCAGCCTCAGACTCTGATCCCTCCCAGCTCTCAGCTCCCCTCCCCTGGAGAGAATGATGCAGAGGTTTTATGCAAGAGCTGTAGAGCTTTGGGGTATTTCTTGCTCTCTCCATCCCCTGATACCTGTCTTCAATGAGGGCTTCTGCAGTCTCCAGGGAGACAGTGCCAGCTCCTACCTTCATCTCTCGAATGTCCTCCAAAGATGAGCACTGGACTAGCTAGTGGCACCTTGGGCTAGCTGCTGAGGCGTGGCAGCCTCATTGAAGAGGGGTCATTTGTACCCACCCAGAAGATGCACTGCCATTTGCAGCAGTTTTAACATGCAGGTATTGTTCTGTCAATGAGGAAAGAGAAGAAAATATCAGTTGTTGCAGGTACACTTGTGGAAGGTGTATAAAACCATATTGCATCTGCTGTTCCATCTTTAGGCTGATAAATTCTGTTCAAAAAAGCTTATGGAAAGCAGAGATTCACATTAGATCTATACACAAAAATCAAGATATTTAGCAATCCCTCAAGTAATCCTTAACTCATATCAAGTCTAGGAGCCCTTTGACAGCTGTAATGGTGTTCTGTGAAGGTAAAGAAGACAACTGTGTGGGCTGAATGGCTTGTTCCATAAAGTCTCTTTGTCAGGAGGTAATTAGTTAAGCTATTTAGATGTCTAGCTCTTACATATCTTATTCCTATTGGGATTGATGTAAACTGAGTGCTTAAGTAGCTTATTATGTCAATTGTTTTCAACAGGTTTGAGGAAAAGTAATAAAAAATATATATCCTCCCCCCTTTTTTTAAAAATCTACTAAAATGCTACTTGATTCATTGATACATTGAAAACATTTAATTTTCAAGTGATAAAAAACAGAAAAATTTCCAATAGAGAAAATTACCTGCAAAAATGTGCTTGTGTGAGAACTCTTTTTTTCTAAGATAGTTCTAATGCCCCTTTCCCCCTGAAAGTATGATCTTTTCTGTCCTAATTTTTGAAATAAAAGAAATCCTAAACACAGAATCCAATGCATGGTGATTTGACAAAGGGAGAAGGGATATGCTAATGCAAAATAAATAGATGTAATTAAATTTATGCATGTCTTTGCAGTGCCGAGGAAAGAAAGGAGAAGGTTCTTATACTGGAACAATGCTGGAATTAGTTTTGCAAAATCCTGGCTCTCTAGTTTTTATCCCTTTGGAGCAATAAATCTCAAAAGAAAGTCCAGAATTTGAAAAAGTGAAACAAACCCCCAAGGGTACAAGCAGGCAATCTGATAAATCCAGTGGGGTTGCCCCTGCAGGACCTCCCTTTGCCTCCTCTCCTGGTGCAGATCTCTCTGTGCGTGCTGCACTTTCTCCAGCACCATCTGCTCATGGCTCTAAACGGGCTCTGGTCTCTCCATGTTACAGGGGTCTCCCTGTGGAACCCAAACTCTGCACCCAGCAGGGCAGGAGCCCCAGGGATGCCCTCCAGCCTCAAGGCAAGCACTCAGGCAGCCCAGGTATGTCCCTGGCCAGCAGCTCCAGCGAGTCCCTTGCCACCCGTGCTCCAGCTGCCTGCCTGCAAGGCACACCTAAGTGGAAAGGACACTGAGAAGGACAGAGAATTGGGCTGAGGTCCAGAATACCCATTTGTGGAGCTGTTGCCACATTAACCTCCCTCAAAAGCCAGGAGTTTGCTTCCTTTTGCTTTACCCAAAATAATTAATGAGGCTCTTAAAATATATCCTGCATGTACTAAACAGGGAAGCCCATAGAGCACACCTGAAAGATGGCATGAGAAAATAGCATATCTGAGGAGGTGCTAACAGTTTTATTGGGTCTTAATGACGGGGGAAAATTTTAAAGCTGCTGGAAGACAAAGATTTCTTTTTCCCCAAGTGTAATAACATGCTCCTCCCAGGCACAGCACGGAGGTGTGCAGCCCTTGGCTGGTCTGCACACAAAAACGATGCTGAAAACCCTCCAGTGGGACCCTGCAGAAGAAACTCAGGCAGCAGTTTGTCCCATGTGCAGCAGCCCCTGGGACACCACCCACACCTGCTCGGCTGTACACAGCCTCAGTACAAGTGAAGCACCCCAGCAGAGGTACTGCAGGCTCCCCTAATTGCCTGCAGACTTGCTGCCTTCTGGGAATTCTTGTTTTACAAGTTTTTAAAAGAACCCCAAACCCTCCACTAAACCAGCTCTCTGGAGAGTCTGGCATGCTGACAATCCTGAAATGTCTGCAGGCTTTCAGTCCTGTCTGAGACTGTGTGTGTGTGTAGATGATTATTCTGTATTTCAAGTTTACAAGCATGCACATGCCTCTCTCTTGACATGTAAGAGTTCTCCTCCCATGTAAAAGCACAAGTACTCAGGGTCAACAGCTCTATCTGAAAAAAAGCAGGTTTTATAGTATTACACACAATATACAGGCACATGTAGGCATACATGCACATAAAGTGGACAATCTATTGCATTTCTACATTCATAACTAACCCACATTTTCCTAGGGAGACATCTGACCTGCACATGACATAATCCTCAATGCATCCTTGGTTCAGCAAGCCCAACAGATGTAGTTATCTTGAGGCTCAATAGTGAAAAGCTTGAAGTACAACAAAAATGCCATTGCCTTAGCAAGTGAGAGATGCTCTGTGTAGCTATGCCTGCCTATGCCATGCCCTTGGTCAGGCACAGGCACAGGCACAGCTGTCCCTGATCCTGTACCTTGTGCGTTAACAAATCGAACACCGACCTTCCAGCTGCTAAGGGGAATGAAATATTACACCGTGAAGAAAACTCAGAGGCTTCTGAGGGCAGGACATATGAAGGCAAATGGTTCCAAGGACAGTACAAAGAATTTCTTTCTCTGCCTTCTGGTTACAGTACCCCAGTAAACTTGCTTGTTAAAAAGATTATTTCTTCTAATATGCAGTTAATCATCCTCTACTTGGCATGCTCTTGCACTGCCTTGTGATTTATGAACCATTTCCATTTTAGGCAATGAAATGTTGACATGTGACACGGGATGTATGGAACTGCTCCCAACTGCCCTTGGGGCAAATTTTAAGCAAATCAGTCCAGAGTCTGGCTGTTGCCAAAAGCTTCACATGAGTGCATCCTTTCCTTGGCAATCCCTTTTGTGGTGTGTGATCTCTTTATGGGCATTAGCTGCTTGGGATGCATAAACTTCTGTTCATTATTTTCAGTAGGAACTGATATTTTCAAAGAAGAAGGAGATGTTAAGAAGATCATTAGTTCTGAAGTAGTGATATGAGTGACTGACATGCAAATCAGCCCTTAATATGGTTCATCTGCCTCTCTGAAGATATCTCCAGCATCAGGAAGCCCCCAGGGGACACACAGCTACTGCATCTGCCCCCACTGCCTGGGGACTGGCATTTTGGCATTCACACCAAGGTGGGAGCCCTCAGCATTGCTGGAACAGCCCCTGGGTTTGGCAACGTAATTCATGGCGACCATCCAGTTTTCTCACTTGCAGCTAGGATATGGCCAGCACTGGTGTGCAGCAGTAGGGAGTGGCACAGCAGCCATGTACCTCTTCACCATCTGTGCCCCTGGGGTCTGTCGTGCTGCCCACAGGATCAGGAGAGGGTGTAGCCCGTGTAAAACTTCAGAAATAGCATAATATGCTCTGGCAAATAAGGGAATGGTACAGCTTTACCTCATCCACCAAGACATCTCCATCCTTCAGAAAGGCAGCTTCTTTTACAGCTGCCTTTTGAAGCCTGGTGGGATTCTTGAGTATGACTGGTGACTCTGGATGCACTGATCATGAAAGATTTACACAGCTGACCTGATTTTCCAAATAACATTGAAAATTAACATTAGTATCCACAGCAGTGGCAGCTTATGGAAGTGATATCCCTTGTTTACCCACAGAGATACAGAAGTCACTCTTTTGCCTTTGACCAGAGGTTTGTCTGAGCTTCTGGAGCTTATTTAGTACCTGATAAATGATTTGCAAATTGTTGTTAAATTCAGTTAGTGTCAGCAGAGAGCTCTCCCTCAAACACGTATTTTGCCTCTCTCAATGTACAATCCAGATTTGGGGCCATGTGTGTCATGTGTGAAATAGTCTGAGCTATTAATGAACTTAATAAATATAAGATTTTCTTATTGCATTTCTTAAAGCCAATATTTCATGATTGGTGTTGTTATTACAGAATATCCCCACAGTTCTACTTTTCAGTAGGGACCACATTGAAACCAAGGAACTCAGAGAAATCATATTGTCCTGGGCTCCTGGTATTTGCAGACTTTCAGAAGTCAGGCAGAAGGGAGATGCCTTACAAAGTGTGCAGATGAAGATTTTGCATGGGAATACCAGCACAGAACTGATGATGTGTGAAAATTTGTTTCTGATGCTAAGGCTCCTTGTTCACAGGGTTTTCTCCAGATAATTCGAGGCTTGCTTTTGTTTTAACTTCAAAGAACTTTATAAGTGATGAAGGGGCTCAGAAGACCTGGAAACTTTCATAAAAATTCATTTCATGATCTATAATCATATGTATCTGCTCCATATGAGAAGCTATATTTTACTCAGTTCTGTGAGTAAAACAAAATGAGTTTTGAACAATAAATCAGCTCTTCAATAATCACCAGGTGTGACACTTTGTAAAGTATTTCAAAGCATAACTCGAAGAGATGTGCAGGCTATTCTCCACTTTAGTGAGTTTTCCTAATTTTGATGCCATTTAAAACCCAGTCCCTGCCCCAGGACCCTCTGAAAAAGGGCAGAGGAAAGGAGTCAGGGGGTGAAGCTGCAGCACTGCTGGATATTAGCTCTGGTGGGACTCATTGGACTGCAGGCATCAGAGGCAAGACACTCTCAGGGGGACTTTTGTAAACAAGAAGGCTCAAAGAGGACTTGTCTTACCATGACATCATTTGCATAGCCTCTGTCTCGGAGAGCTTGGGCTGTCATTTAAAAAACCTTTCCATGCTTTTTTGTTTGTTGTTTGGGGTCTGTTGCTGAGCAAACTCAGCAAGGAAAATGAGGTGAATAAATTAAGCTTCCTTAATAACAGATGATCCCCGTTATCTGTAGAAAACAATAAGACCAAGTTCTTCTGCTGATGCAGTAGGTGCTGTTTAAATCAGTCCTATAAGCAGTAAGGTTTAGAAAAGTGCAAGTAGTGCAAGTTATTCTACATTTTAATAGTGTATCTTCTCGTGTAATTGGAAACTTGCAGGCAACAAACACAGCAGAAACCAAATTTTTGCAGGGTGAGCAGCAATGAAACAAAAACAATTTCTTCTGTGTTCACGATATAAAAATTATCAAAATGAGATTACCCAGTTTACCTAAAATAGTAAGAAATGAAGAAGTGGAGGAGGGAAATTATCTAACTTTGAAAGAAAAGGAAACAAATGGAGAAATAGCCTCATGCTGTGGTAGAACCTGGTTTTGCATTGAGAAAGAGGCAAATTGCCTTTTGACTTTTACAGGAGCCAAACCTTAGTTCTTGTCAGAGCTGCCTGTGCTGAGCCCATGACAATGTTTCTTCTTAACCATATAGCTTTAGCTCATGCTCAGATTAATATCCTGCCTGAGAGCAGTCATATTTGGGATTTCTTTTAACAGAGAGACAGACAGAAAGAGAGAGAGAGAGAAAGAGGGAGCATATGTAGCCTAACCCATGTCCATCATTATATGAGAAGGCTCCAAGATCCAAGGAAACAGTAAAACCTTTATCTTCGACCTTCACAGAGCCCCAGACTTCAGCCACCATCCCTCCTGTTTCAAGAGTATAGATGGCAGACTTTATAATCTAGACTCCCAAACCACATTGGATTTATGTTTAACAGGCAGTAAATTCATAATTATGTCATGAGCATATGGTGCTAGGAAAAGCTGAGAAAGATGCAGCTCAGTCTGAGAGAGCCAGTTTGTAAGGCAGGGGTGATGTGTGTCACTGACTCACCTGTTGGTGCTGGAGAATGAACCTGCACTGGATAAGGACTGACAGAGAGGTTGAAGATTCTTCCCTCATACATTGTTTATGAAGATGGATTCACAGAAAATGCTGCAACATTGGAAAGCAAGGGTGAGATAACATGTGAGAAGAGAATAGTTGAAAGTGCAGTGTCTGGAGGGGAAAGGACTTGGGAGAGTAAAGAAAGGGAAAATAGAGGCCAAAATCCA